>NW_027210616.1:4182500-4902500 GCF_029030835.1 Brachyistius frenatus
TCGTTTCAGATGATTATTTTATGCAGTTAAAATAAACAACATTAAATGTATTGCTTCTGTGGAGCGTTGTTGCACTTTAGATTCATTTTAGATGCAGGTATCTCCAAATTGAATGTAATTAAATGTCAAGACAGGAATGTGATTTGTTGGCTTTGATCGTTTTACGGGATTTGCAGGAGATAGATAAGATATTGTCAACCGTATCCCTCAAACTATTGACATTGCAATGATTCCGTTCAGAAAACAAGTCCACGGTTGGCCGTCTGCAAAGCAAAGTGGGCGTCCCTGATAATCTGATTGGATGAAATGTGGACTCGCGGGGGCTAAACAGGAGCTGCTTAACGCATCATCCAGAATTGGAGCAGAAAATAATAATAAAATAAATATGCACAACAAGCCCTCTAGTAAGTTAAGCATTAATCTCCACATGACTTTGTCCCAGTCACTCAGAAATGGAACAAATGTATTTAGAGAGATCCAAGTGTAATACTTTTGCACAGCGGTGCAATAGCTTACACTTGAAAGTGACGTAGTAATGTTCCTCTCACTTTTATCCTATATTTGATCCATTTTATGTTACAAAACCGTGTTCATTTTTATATCTTATTATAGTTGCAGAACGTAATCCACAGCCAAATGTCATTCTTTCGTGGAGCTGGCTTTTTTTTTTTTTTTTTTTTCCCATTTAAGGTGAGCACTGAACCCCTTCATATATTACTGCAAAGTGAGGCGCTGCTCTAAAAATGACACTATTTTGTTGTTGCGCATGTGGAGGGGGGGGGGGACAAAAAAAACAACAACCAAAAAAACACAACGACGCTGATAAATGTCAGGACAAATGCGTTGAACGCAGTCGGTAACATTTTGGTGTTATCAGCATCTTAAGGCTCGATCCGTTCCTGAGCGGTTTGCGAGTCACCAGCCTCGATCGGCAGCTGTTCCCATAAAATGGACGCCTCCGAAACACAAATCCACGCACACGCAAGAGCGCTCCACATCTCTTCCACCCTGACAGAAATAAACACGGACACAGTCACCCTCCCAGTTACTCGCCCGCACACGTTTTCTTGCTCTTTTGACCCGTGAACTCGCATTGACTTTCTCTCACTGACACAGCCACGCCGGCTCCCTGTTCTTTTGTTCACCGAGCCGCCGATAATGATAGAAACACCATTATGCACTGTGACAACACAGCCTCCCACTAACTCTCTGTGGCAGTTCACGCCGTTGAACCGTCTCTGCTCCCCGTCTCTCCCTGTTTCCCCTCCATCTCACTTCTCGCACTCAAAACGGTGTCGAGGTCAATTATCTCTGAATGTTCTTGTGCAGTAAGGCGACAACTTCAGGATGCTGGAAGGTGTTATGTGTGTAGGTTATTTAAAAAAGGTATTTTTAAACTTTTTTTTTTTTTTTCCTGACATCCTTCAACACCTTCTCTTCCTGTTTGTTATTCTTATTTTCTCCATTTAGATCTTAGATTTTTTTTTTGTTTTGCTCTTAACTTTCCAGTTCTGTTCCTTCAATGTTCGACATGCGAAGCGCTCGATAAGAACCTTCGATACTTGATTGGCGTCGACCTAATTGCTCTGGTACTATCTACCGTCAAACAAATGCCAGTTGGTACTAAATTGTGATACCCAGGCTCCATCCACAATAACACGTTTTCATTTTAAAACGCAAAACCTCTGCTATGTTTATGCAGGAATAAATCTCATCTCATCAGCATCAGTCAGCCACAGCATTAACCGTTTGTGACCTGTGCTTCGGCACTTCGGCTTCCGCCTGTTTAGTTGAAATCTCAACGTTAGAACGCCTTATTTTACTCTTGTCAAACAAATCTCTTGTAAATCTCAGTAACTGCAGGCTTCTGTGTGTGCGGTCGCCTAGCTTGCGTGCACTGATAGCGTGCGAAGCGTTTAGGGAACATCTGTTAATTGTAGCTGCAGAAAACAACCCGGGTTACACTCTCCCCTCCAAACTACATGAGAACTAAAGATCTGTCATGAAATGTGTAATGTGATTTTGGTTTTCTTAAAATAAACTTTATAGAAGTGATTTGAAAAAAAAAGCATCCTCCAGGAATAGGTATTAAAGTGAATATATTGTTACCAGTAATTTCTGAACAATACCCAGTCCCAGGCTTTTGTGTCTCTTTTTCTGTCTTTGTCAATCTCCTATTCTCCAATTCCTTTCTTTAACCTTTTTTTTTTAATTTTTTTTTAATTTTTTACCTCCGTCACATTATTGCTTTTTAAAGAGATGAGTAACATTATTATTATGTTAGCTAAGTATCCTCTTTCATATTAGTTGATGTTGATATTTATCCAAATATGAATTAAGAGAGGATTAGAGCAACTGAGCTAAAGAACACCCTGAGATTACCAAATAGATTTAAAACTGGAAATGACAAAGAACTGTGGGAGATGCAGACAGAAAAAAAATTAATTGAAATATAACAATTATACAATAATGATACTATTAATAGAGTTCAAATCTTTAATGATACAACCCAGGACAAAATAGAACATTTTTGACAGCACTTATCAGCAAAAGGTTTCCCGCCGAATGATTCTGTTGATTTTGGTTCTACTTCCGCTCTTTTGCTCTCATGCTCTTTTGGAACAGCTTTTTCAGTAATACTTGTGTTTGACTATAAGTAAAATCAGCCGAATCTAATTTGGGAGCCAGAATATTGTCTCACCCACAACGTCTGATTACCTAATTTCTCCACAACAGCTCTTTATATTTAAGCTTCATGGGACAGTTGCTGTCCTTAGAAGCAGTGCTCATCCCTAAATTTCCAACTTTTGATACGTCAGCAGCCATTTCTGTGCAATAATTGTTACACTGGAACATCATCTAATTTATCGACTGGATATCAAAGTTTCTAATATTCAGGGGAAGTTTTCCCTCACTGTAACTGTTAATATCATTTAAATTGCTGAGTGCTTCTTTTAGACGCAGGCTCTTACTATGAGTGTAACTCTGATGTATTGTCATGAAAATGACCAAAGCAAGACCAATCAAAATAAAACGCGCTACATTAAATCCTAACCGACTACCTGCATCTGTGTGCATATGTGCGAGGTGAGTGTTTCTTGCTGTGTTTCCTTTCTTTCCCTCTACGTACTCCACCCCCCCCCCCCTCCTCCTCCCCCTTCTTCTTCTTCTGAATGGTGAAGGCCTGCACAAAAACTCCAGCGGTGATAAGCCAGAGAGGCAAAGCAGTGCAAATGGGAAATTTCAATGGATAGGTCCTGGAACCCCATTGTCAGTGCAAGAGAAGATGAAAAAGTAGGGAAAGAAAGAGGATAAAGAGGAAAAGATGGAAGGAGGGGAGCATAGATGGAAGCGGACAGGGAGACAAAGTGAGCTATAGAGTTTTTGCCCTGGAGGAAACCAGTTTCCAAATAGGGAATGAACACCAGAGGAGGGAGTAAACGAGACTTTGAGAGAGAGCGCTGCTGGAGAGAGAAGGGGGAGGAGAAGGAGGAGGAGGCGGAGGAGGGGGAGGAAGAGGAGAGGGAGGAAGCGGGTTCGGGACTGACTAAAGAGTGGAGCAGACGAGGTGAAAAGGGAGGACAGCAGTAGGGATAAGAGACAGGAGTAGAAAAGGGAAAGATGGGCAGACGCACACACACACACACACACACACACACACACACACACACACACACACACACACACACACGCACGCGCGCGCGCACGCACACACACCGAGAGAGAAGATGTTTTGCATAAATATGGTGCGAATAATGAAAATGCTGGCGGCTTCATTTTAAACACAGCAGCTAATAATTAAAACAGTCAGGCCTCACACTGTGGGCTACAGAGACAGCACACAGATTTTTATGCATAAGCGGTAAATAAACTGTATTATCTCTCTGAGGGCTGCGGCCCTTGGTGCTGAATATATATTCACAGTGCCGTGAGCCTGAGTCCTGCCACTTCACCCACTCGCTACATCTCCATTCAGGGTTAGGCAAATATGCAGGTTTAATGATTCTTATTTACAGACTCAAGCTGCTGCTGCTACCCCAAACGATCTTTCAATTAAAGTGTGACCATTTTAAGGCAAAACAGAAATTCACACGTGAAATGATTCACTGTTTCTTTCAGCGTGTTTTCCCCGGCAGGACAGAAGAGCCTTCAGCTGCCGCAATTAGACCACGGGTGACAGGAAAGCCGGCGACAAGCACACAGATGAAAGCGTCTAGGCGGGTAGGCAGCTCCTTAAGGCAGGGTGAGGCAGGTTTTCATTACAGGTTTTACAGACTGACACCCCTGGAGCTGTGAGTCAAATCCTCCCACACCATACTGGAACGATTTCTCTGCTCAGCCATCTGCAATAAAGCAATAATATTTATAAAAAAATAAATACAAAAAAAACATATTTTTGCAGCTGCGATGAGAGTGCAGCCTCCGTCACATCAGCAGTGGACGATGTGACCCGGCCGGTGTCTGAATGAATCATAAGCAGCTCTAATACCGGCCCGTTATATCAGCCCAACGCTCCTCTCCGTCAGTGCAGGAGGAATGCATCAAATTTATCTGCTCAGAAAAAAAAACCTACACACCCATCTGCCGGCAATATTATGTGCCAGGAGATGCAATGATATACCCCATCTCTCAGCAACACACACATTTCCACGCGCAGTGACATGCATACACGTCGTCTCATGACAGTATGTAGGTAAATAATACCATTAAATATGATTGAGGGTGTTTCCGTATCTCTCTCTCTCTCTCTCTCTCTCTCTCTCTCTCTCTCTCTCTCTCTCTCTCTCTCTCTCTCTCTCTCTCTCTCTCTCTCTCTCTCTCTCTCTCCATCTCTTTCTGTCTCTCGCTCAGAATGAGGTATGCACAGGAAGTACCTGCAGATGGGCTGATTTACGGGCCGGACATCCTCGCACACTCTTACATTTACACGCGCACACACACACATGCACGCGCGCGCGCGCGCACACACACACACACACACACACACACACACACACACACACACACACACACACACACACACACACACACACACACACACAGCAATCCACCAGAAGGCACTCTTAGATAGGTCACTATAACTCTCGCTAGGTTGAACTTGGCACTTATACCGTTGGAAGAGGATCCCTAGAGTCCTTTGTGTGTGTGTGTGTGTGTGTGTGTGTGCGTGTGTGCGCGTGCATGTGTGTGTGTCTGTGTCTGAGAGAGAGCGTATATGTGTGTGTGTTTTTGTATGCCTGTGTGATAACAGACAGAAGTCATTTTAAATTCAGTAAGATGTGACGTACTTGTTGCCTCCTGGTGGTATGCTCAAGCTCAAATACGGCTGACGAGCTTTCTCTCCCTTCAGACCACCAACACTTTAATATCCCTTCCAATTATTTTCTGTCACTCTCCATTTCATTATTATCCCGAGGAAGAAGAAGAAGAAGAAGAAAAAAGCATTCCACGGGAGCTAAACTTTTTAAAAGGAGAAGCGGCGAAAGGGAACGCTTCGGCGAAACGTGGCGCCGCTGAGTAAAGCGGTTGAGCTGAAAGCTCTTGCGCGTCTGCCACTCATCTGTCGCCGGGTTTTCGTCGTGTTTACCTTCGTTTCCTGATTATAAAGAGACGACGAGGGCACTCCAGAAAAAAAACAAAAAAACTGGAGGGTAATTATCAAAGCTTATTCAGGCTCGGAGTCAAGCGCGACCCCGTGCATACCTGAGAGATCTATCGGAATTCAATACATCGGGTCAAACACATTCCTGCCCTCCACAACCACGCAGCATCTCTTCATGCGTTGCAGAGAGCGCAGCACTTTCTCAGCACGGCTCGGTAATTGGCTCGTGTACCCGTTTTTATCTCGGCTCGTGTGGCGGCGTTCGTTTGCCTTTGCTACCGTGATAGTTTTTTTTTTTTATTTGACATTTGGTTTTACACTGGTTTTGCTCCAGATTTAGAGATTTCAGTCGTTGTGCAGTTGTGTTGTTACGTTTAATAACTGTGGCATTTGGTCTAGATTTGATGTGGCTGTGTGAAAGGGAATGTTTTTCACGTTTTTCACATTACTTTTTTTTTTTTTTGGACATGCTTTCACCAGGATGTGCACACGACAAAAGAAGAGAGCTGAACATAGAAAGTCCCTAAAATATCTTGTCCATGAGGAAAAGTGGGGGCTTGCAACATGGACCAATAAACAAGTAAAAGGTAGAAATTAGACGACGTTCTAATATATGCTTTTCAACAGATAAAGACTTATTACATTCGGACACCCACAGTTTGTCATTAGGGAATGCAGACAACAAAGGCACACAGTTGGTCGTCTAAAATTGAGCTGTTTTAAAAATACAAGTTCCAAATGAATTACATGCACCACGTCATTGCAGCGCTAATTTTTGCTACAGGCGATGCACTCAGACTGCTGCAACAGATGTGAACTGTGGTGCAACTCATACGAAATTGGAAAATGTTGTCAATCTGGGTTCTTGGCACGCGGTTGCCGTTACAAATGCTCTACAATTTGGGCTAAGATGAGGGCCATTTGTTTTTCATCTTTCTGGTGGTTTTTCTTTCTATTCTATCCTATCAAATACAATCCTCTGACTCTGATCTGTTATTGTTTTAAAAACAAAAAAAACCACAAAATCTTTCATGTGCTTATCTTTTTTTCCTGTTTTGAGTAATTACTAGACATACACAAAGAGAAAGTGCCATTCATCTCCTCAGAAATACGATGTTTATTGCCAAAATAATCAATAAGCCTCGGCCATAATTTCTTGATTTAGTCATTAATACTTTAATACCTGTCCCTCTATATTAGCATTCTGAGCTTTTGATCCATGAAGGATCAAAAAGAAATCCTTCTTTCCCTCAATTGAACTCCTCAACCAAACGATCAAATCTTTTGGTTTTTGCTTTCCTTTGGTTTATTTTCTCTGCAGTCGTTTTCTTTCTGTTTTTGACAGTGAAAACCACAAATTATGAGTAAGTGTGTAAAACAAATTGCCAGCATTCTCAAAAAGGAGCCATTTTGCTCTCCTCGTGTCAGAGGTTATTATTTGTAAAATTCCCATGACAAAAGAAATGGCTCCAGCTATTGATGCGTTTTGTTGAACAGCTCTTCACTGTTAGCCATTTCTTTCTTTAACCTTCAGCGTGTAGGGTTTAGAGGAATCTATTGGCAATAGTGGAATATAATATTCATAGCTACGTTTGAGAGAATCGTTGCGTTTGCAATACCTTAGAATGAGACCTTCATATCTACAGATGATATCTACCCTTCTACTGAGCCGCCATGTTGCACTGCCTTTTGACTTTTTCGTGAGTCTTGCTGCCACAATTGAGTCTCATTCACACTTGGCAGGTTGCAATCCACATCCTCACCTTTTAAAGGCACTACATCCTACATACTGCTCCTTTAAAGCACAAACAGGGCGGCACAACATGGCTCCGTGGAAGAGGAGCTGCTCCCTGTGCAGATATGAAGGGCTCATTCTATGGTAATTAAAACGATTCTTCGTTTCAGGTAATTATACACCAACGGAAACATAATTATGAATAATATATTTCATTTCTGCCGATAGATCCTCTTAAAGTCAACACACCGAACCTTTAAATAAAAGATTACTTGAGTGGAAACAACCAGGGGTTTATTGATGTCTTCCTGTCAAGTCTCTTTATGCACAAGTGAGAATTATCAGCTCAGGTTTAATAGGAGGTAATGTAGCTCAGTTCTCGTTTTTTCGCAGTTATTCAGCTCGGTCTGGTATTTAATCAGAGGTGCCGGTGTCTCCGGAGGAGCCAGTGGCTGGTTTAAAGCTAGGTAAAGGAACAGTGCAGGCAGTCAGAAAGTCATCCCCGCTGCTCAAACAAAAGCTCATCTCTGAACTTCTCCCTGTGTGACTGCTGCTCTCTCTGACCCACCTTCATCTCCCGCATTTTTCCTCTCCTCCAACAAATGGACCGGCACACACACACACTCAGACACACTCGCAGACAAACACGGACGCAAAGCAATAAAAACACAGCCTAATGCAAAGCCGCTGTGTGTATCTTGTGTGTATGTTGATGTTTGTTTGTCTGAAAACACCCCAAATGGTGTAATGCACGTCTGTAATGTTTTGATCCGGCATCTACCGTGGGATATATTTATTTCAGGTTTTCTAAGGATCGTATCTATTGTGTCTTTTCAGGACAGTCGCAGCCAAAACACGGCATAACCTCAATTATATAAAAGCGCAGTTTGTGTCAGTGCCATATTGCCTCCTACCAAAGCTTGCATAAGGTTTTACAAACTAAGACGAGGTTCTCGACATATATAAAATACATTTTGAAATGTTGTTTGAATTCATTTGTTCTCTGTATTGTAGGTAGTAAAGAATGTTCACTCTATAGAAACAAAGAGGAAATGCAAAAGGGAATCCCCCCCCCCCCCAAAAGTCTACCTATTAATTTATTTTCGGCCGTCCCGGTGTCAAGATTTGACGGCACTATGTCTCTTACATCTGGCATTAACATGTGATCTATATCTAATAGAAGGTTTAAATGCCCTGAGAACTCATTAAGATTATATTAGATCTGCCAGACCACATCAGGCTAGATGTAAAGGACATTTGTACAGTGTGTATTTGGCATTAAATATTTGTGACTCTAGCAACAATTAAAGTAAAGAAAGAAAGAAAAAAACAAACAAACAACCGATATCAGGACTGTGTTGGTGTGGTCTGGACACACATGGCTGACGGTGTCCAAACAGCTCACCAACTGTCATCAGATCTTCATTGGTGCACGGAAACATGTGACCCCCCCCCCCACACACACACACACACACACTTTTTGTTTAACTGTCCCGCCCAATTCAATTTGATAAAAAGAAAGCAAAGAAACAAGAAAAACTGAAATATAAGAAGTGAATGTCACTTACAGCATGAGGCTGATTGACAAAATAACGTCGCGGGGCATCTGAGGAAAAAAAAAAATTCAACCAGCAATTTGAAAGATTACTGAGCTGGAGCTAGAAAGTCTTAACTCCAAATTATTTCTGTCCTTTGTATACGTGCCGTGTTTGTTGACAAGTTCACCTGCCATGACTGAATTTAAATTTAATTTAAATAGTAAGATTCGATGTCAATATCCAGGCAGAATCAAGAGAACAAGAACTCTCAACACCAGATGTTTTGGGAGTAACGTCACACAAAATTCACAGTTTGTTGTGTAGCTTGGTTTTGGGGTCACATTGTCAGTCCTCTGTACAAAACTTAGCTGATTAGCAATTAAATGCTTAGTGGCAATACGTTTTTTTACAGGAATAGTTAAGGCACTCAAATCTTGTTTACTCTCAAGTATAAAATTTAAAAAAATTTTTTTTCCATTTTCAGAATTTAAGAAACTGTTTGAGCCAGAAGTGTAATTTCAGTTTTATAAATGGACAAAGTAACCCTGCCTTTCTCCCTTTTTTGTCAACACTGAGGTTACAGCTATCTTGTTTGATTAAACTTTTATTTGAAGTGTCATTGGACAAAACCAATGCCTCATGCTTCCATCCAGTGTCAGAGTTAACACATTGTACAAAATAAATAGAAATTGCACAGTGTCATAGGCTAACGCTAGTACCCACGCTGCAGCTGATAGGCTCTCTGGAATTGTTGTCACATTGGTGCAATAGTGTTGACACAAACAAACTATTGTGACTGTAATTGTTTGGATCACAGCGGGACATGTACAGATGCCCTCACAGCCCTACCAAGTGTAAATGCAAGGATTTGGGTCATTGACCAGATACAGATGACATATTACTACAGCTCGGAAATGGGCGCGTGTCATTCAGCGAGCTTGCCTGTTGTCCTTTTGCAGATAGGATTGTTTATTTCGTGAATGTACAACTTCCTTTTTTTTCTGCTGCACACTGCACGCATTGTAGAGAAACAGACATTGTAACAGAGAGGACAACGGTCCAAATCCATAACACAATAAGAGCACACCGCATGTACACTCTTAGCCTGCTGACTCGTCATTTACATTATGATTTAAATTTTTTTTTTTTTTATCAGTTGTATGAGTTTTGTATCCACCCTGTTTGTTCTTATAGTCTGGTACAGTGCAAATATTATGTCTACTGACATGGTTCTGCCATGAATGAAACTATGTCTGAAAAGTAAGAATGGTCAACCTGACTCGTAGAGCTCGACAGTTTCGAGTTAGACTATAGATTCAGTCATTGTCAGCTTGACTGTGTACTTCTGAACGAGCTTTGTGTTGTCCTCCTTGTGTTAGCGATGAGGAAACGTGCCGTAATCCTCAGTAAATTGTCCTGGGTACTGTCTCGGTCTAAGTCTCTGAAAAGCTGTTCAGGGCACGCTTATGAAATCATTGTTTCGGGGGCGGGGTTCAGCTCTAAATCTGGCTACGAGTGCAGTATTTCCCGCACACAGGCTTTGATGGGGTGGGAGGCTTGGAAACACAAATGCTCAGGTATATCTGGAGACCCTTATATTGCAGGCAGTCCCCACTCACCCCTCTTCTTTTGGTTTGTTCTTCTTGTAAGAGAAGAGAACACAAACTAGAATTATTATCGTACAGCTTGTGTGTGTGTGTGTGTGTGTGTGTGTGTGTGTGTGTGTGTGTGTGTGTGTGTGTGTGTGTGTGTGTGTGTGTGTGTGTGTGTGTGTGTGTGTGTGTGTGTGTGTGTATTAGATTATTACTGAATTGTGTACACTAAATTTTCTTCCATTTGTATTCGGTGACAAGACAATTTCCTCTCTTGCAGTTCAATAAAACACCATCTGATCCAGTTCAGTTCTTCTGATTGATAAGGAAACTAAACCATTCACCATCTTTAGACAGAACAAGCTTTTACAAAAATTAAACAGCCATGAGAAAGCCACAAGCCAGTCGAGGACAGCGCAGGCATCCTCCACTTGTTCCCATCGGGTATTGATTTGGAGGGGTTCCAATTCCAATATTGAATCATTAATAAAAGGAAATGTTAACAGCATGCCAAATGTCGCCAAGCATTGATGCTCAGCAATAGTCCGGTCCTGGTTTCATGCCACTCAATTATTTACATTTTGCAGTGAAACATTAATGCTGAATATCATGACTGGAGGCATGAAAACAAAGCTGAGGACGGTCTTTGAAAGGCAAGTCAATCAATCCCGACTTTGAATCGGCGTCACCTGCAGTCTGAGCTTACAAAGATGACGAAGGTCAGATTTTGTAAAATACTAAACTAACAAATGAACGGAGTCAGAAATCATTCAAGTATTGGCGCGTTAGATATGAAGGTAAAATAGCTTCAGGACAGCAGACGTACCACTTGGGTACATGAAGCACAGCTCTGCCACAGGGAACTGACCCAGAGCCTTGAACATCAACATGCAATCACTCACCGGTAAACTGAGCAAACCGCCACCAGGGAAAGTTCCCTCACTACTGATGAAAACTGGGGGGTGGTTACAACCCCTGCGGTCACTTTACTGGGGAGTTTACATTTACCAGTGTGGGGGGAAAAAAAAAATTGAATTGAATTTACTTACACGATGTAATGTATTAACGTACAGTAAGTAATTTACACGGTGTTTTATGTTGCCTACATGAAAGTACTTATCTTTTCCCAACCTTAATCGAGTGCTTATGATGCCTAAACGTGACCAAATTGCATTCGTATCACATTTAACCCAAACTGTGGTCTTTTCCTAAACCTAACCAGCTAAAGGGAGCTTATTTTTCTTGCTTGTGAGGTCACAACACGACCCCGACACTGTGACGTGGACGGAGCAGGGGGAAGCGAGGAGCTCGGTCAGTAAGCCTGCTTACGCTACGTTGCTTGGAAAAAAAACACATCGTCACTTGAGTTACACACGTTTTCGTGACCGCAGATGCGGCGCGGTCCAACGAAGCGCGTCGCTTCCGTGCCCGTCATGGTGCCACGCCGCGGCTGCACACGACGCAAACTGTCTCGGAACCTTTGAATTGCGCCTTGTGTGAGAAAAAGCGTTATTTATGTGTGTTTATGTACATTTTTTGATTGGTCAGAGATCACATGAATTCAGAAACGGTCGTAAACATCCGTCTGTTCGAAGCCACCAGGCCGGAACGAAACTGCCGCGCTCTGCAGTTAAAATGTGTGTTTTTATGAATGGAGTCTGGTGGCTTTGATCACAGCAGTATCACGGCTGCTTCTCTTTAAACTCGCAGGTCTGTCACTGTAGAAATTATTTCAATAATGTTGTCAGACACTTATAATTCCAATCTGAACCTGTCAGCGGTAAAAAAAAAAAAGAAAAAAGAAAGAGGCCTTATCTACTCAGCTGTTCCATATTAAGGTATCTGTTACTTACTTTCTGAAATAAAACGCGCATGTCCAGCTACCGGTCCTGCTTTCTCCACTTATTAAGAGACACGACTTCCTCGTCTGTTCATCTACACTGACAGAGTAGCGTCTGAAGTGCAGCGTTGGCTAGCTAGCGATAACTGAATGGAAACTCTGTGAATCTGCACTCGATTGCTCTTCCTCAAAGACCCGGATGTGTGAGACACGAACTGAATCTGAATTTCATCAACTGAATTTGAAATGTGAGAACTGAATTTAGAGAGTTGAATTTTCAGTGACGTTTAAATGCGCTTTCAAAGCAAATTAATTCAAGTTCAGCCATTCAAATTCAATTATTAAAGCAATTATTCAAGTCTTGCAATTCAAATTCCAAATATAAAATAGTCAAATTCAGTTTCTACTGACACATATTTCTGCCCATAGTTTTTCCTCTGCTATTAAAAGGTTCAGGCGCAACACCTGAGCTATTTTGGTTCCCACCTAAGGAATAATAATACAATTTTTTTTTTTTTTTAAAGCACCATGAAAAACAAACTTTTTCACAAAGGTTTTGTCTTTAAGTTTGTTTTTGGTGTTGGTTGTTTATTACCCACTCAAGTTTATCCAAATTGGATAAAGGTGAAACATGTGAAATTGCATGTTTCTAATGAAAGGCATGTACACCTCCAACATCTTCACCAAATACATGCTGCTGGTGGACTAATGAGTGCATTACACACTTTGATGTGATATCTGGTTGGATGTTTTCCTTTGTACAGACCCAAACAGAGACAGCAGGAGAGCGAACACTGGCCAGAAACCAAATAGATGTGTGTGTTGCTCTCTGTCTGCCAGGTGTGTAATGGGCAGTAACATATTTACCTTATCAGCTTAACAAGGTGTTAGTATGTCAACATTGTTTATTTAACTTGTTTGCATGGCCCCCATGTGACCAAAAAAGTTTGGTAATGCAGGTTTTAAAATGGTCAAAACACCGAAGAAGGTTTTTTTGTTTTTTTTTCATCTTGAATCAAGTATTTTCCAGTAAAGCCACTTTTTACTACCAGTACAAATTCAGCACTGAACTTCGATATTCTAAAAATCTGCAAGAAGAATCTCAAATATAGCTGTAGCTGTTAGGCTGTTGAAAAACATCTAATACCTTCTTTGTTATTGTGTTTTATTTTCCTCATATTGGCATCAGTAACATGATTGCAAGTTCAGAATACTAATACAAGACTGCTTCAAAGGCTCGATTAATCTGTCAGGGGTCCTTCTTTGAGATCTATTAGGGCCTACATAAATGTTAACAGCCGACACATGCTGTGCTGAACACATCGGCATTACCATGTCTTTTAACACTCGTGTTGTTCACAGCTTGACATGGCTGAGCGGGAGGATTTTAAACAACCAAGTTTGAGGTGTAAAAGGGCCTCTTGTTTGGGCGAATGATACCTGTGACAGATTTCAGGAAATAAAGAGTCCTACCACTAAGATACAGCGATAATACTGATGTCTGCGTGACTGGGCACACACACACACACACACACACACACACACACACACACACACACACACACACACACACACACACACACACACACACACACACACACACACACACACCTCTGTTCGGTTTTATTTTTTAATTTTGTTTTTCACTATCCGTAAGATGCCTATTGTGTTGTTTTCTTTTTTTCCAAACCCTTCTTGGTTGATTGTGCTTCAAATGGAGAGTTATATAAGCAGCGTTCCCCTCTTGCTGTCGGATGGGTGAATAAGAGGAGATCAAAAGGGAGGCGGTAGAGAAAGAGTGTCTGCTGCCTTCTCCTCGTCTTTATTCTCGCCACATTCTGCCAATGCAGTTCCCTCTAACTGCATGACTTGCCCTGGATTCTCTTTCTCTCTGCCTCTCTAGGACATTACACTTTAATCTCATGTTCTGTGCTGCTGTCTCTCTCTCTCTCTCTCTCTCTCTCTCTCTCTCTTGCCCACTCTTTTGGCCTCTTTGCCTCTCACTCTCTTCCCTTGTTCTCTGTTCATCACTCCCTTCATCCATCCATCTCTGCCTTTCTTCTTTAATCCCATGTTCTGTGCCGCTTTGGCCCCGAGAATATCATTCTAATCTGCTGCCTCAATATGGCCCCGTATGACTGTTAATCCTCTACTTGTATGTACATGTGTGCGCCTGCCCAGATGTGTGTTTATGTTTACATCCTATAAGAGATGTCAGGCAGTTTTACTGATATGAGTTGCATGACGCAACATTTTGTTTGTATTTTTTTGTCGAGTTGGTGTCCTACACAACACGCAGCATCACAAGCTGCGGAGCACATAGGCCCTTGTGTGTGTGTGTGTGTGTGTGTGTGTGTGTGTGTGTGTGTGTGTGTGTGTGTGTGTGTGTGTGTGTGTGTGTGTGTGTGTGTGTGTGTGTGTGTGTGTGTGTGGATAGGGAGGGTGTTCAGCCCTTCTTGTCATGTAAGAAGGGCTTGCCTGTTGGGAGACTTGGCCTTTCTGAGACATGCAAACATACAGACACACGCACACACACACACACACACACACACACACACACACACACACACACACACACACACACACACACACACACACGCGCGCTTGCGTATAAAAAAGACGGCACGCAATATGAAAAACACACACACACACACACACACACACACACACACACACACTACACTACTGCTCACATGAGGGATGCAGGGAGGGAGCTGGAAAGAGCGATAGGAGAGATGAGAGAAAACATGCAAGTGGGAATTCTTTCTCTTTGCAAAATATAATCTCTCACTTTAATCTCCCTCTGCTTGTAACTCTCTGAAGCCCTGCTGTTTAAAGCTCTCACTTTGTTTTGTTTCATTTCACTGTGTAAAGGCTGGTCCAGCAGGTAGCCGCACAAATGACCACGCATCCATACAAACAGGTACACACATCTTCTTTCACAAAGAGTGGAAAATCCTGTTATCATCAACATGTAACCGTCAAGAGCCACAAGACAGAGCCTGACAGTCCCTAACACGAACGAGCCGTTTACCTTTTTTTCACCCACGAATGCACAGTCATCAAGACGGAGCACATCATACCTCTGTTATCCTTTTTCCGCCTCTCTCCTGCTCGCTCCCCTCAGGGCATCCTTGTCATATCATCCTCTCAAGTTAATAGGTATTTGTGCGGGTCCGTTAAGTCCCGTTGAGCCGCCTTTACAGCCGGGCGAAGGCGCCGCGGTGGGACGGGGAGGATGTTCGGTCTGTACGCACCGAGGCTCCGCGATGTGCACGAGTTATCTCCCACCCTGTTGTTTCACTCTGAGCTCGACTGTGGGTTAATGTATTTGGAGACCGTGTGTGTGTGTGTGTGTGTGTGTGTGTGTGTGTGTGTGTGTGTGTGTGTGTGTGTGTGTGTGTGTGTGTGTGAGAGAGAGAGAGAGAGAGAGAGAGAGAGAGAGAGTGAACGAGAGAGAGAGAGAGTGAGTGAGAGAAGGGCTAACCTCGGATATAGTCCCGTGTTTTCTTTCTCTCCAGCGTCTTTCTGCTCCCGGTTCTTGCTGTCAGTGAGCTCCTCTCAGCCGACATCTACGTCAACTTCGCGACTTCAACTCCAAAACGGCTTGTCATGACGTTAATGCTACACACTCTCTCTCTCTCTCTCTCTCTCTCTCTCTCTCTCTCTCCTCAAAGAGCTCCGTGTTTCTTCCTGAGCGCAAAAACAGCGCCAATAGGTGCGACTAATCTCTATTTCCACCTCGGTTTATCCCCCCCCACCCCCCCTCAAGTCTTCAGGGCGCCTCAGTCTTTAGAAATAAACCAAGTCTGTTTAGTAACGGCTTGACAGGTGTCGCCTCCAGCGCACGTTCTCTCCTCCTCCTCCTCCTCTTCCTCCTCCTTTTCGCGACGAGGCTGCGCGCGGTGTTGTTTCTTGTGTATGTGCGCGCGCGCGCGCGCGTCCATGTGGCGGCGGTACTCTTTACAGCGGCTCTGGGCTCCGTTACAGGGGTTCAGCAGGTCGCCACGGTCCAGCAATTACCGACAACTCACCACGCAATAGAGTGACAGGTGCGCGCACACACACACACACACGGTCTCATAGTACACACAGTCTGAGGAAACACACAGGCTACACAAATACAGTCCCTGACTTCCCACTGTAGCCTATCAGGAAAGTCAAAGGTTCCTTGTGGCCTAATAACTGGGACTCGACACTGGTTACATTGATTTTGATGGGTTTTAATTCACACTTTGTAACCAGTGACTTTTAAAAAAAAAAAAAAAATATTTGCCTGAGAGGAACACCTCACAATTAATTTACATTTATTACCTTTGGGCTGCTCTTACCACAGCGTAGCCCTACGGATGCTGCATACACAGCAATATTAAATGTTGTTTTCACCAGCAGAACATGGCCACGTCAGACCTGAGTGCAAACACTGGCAAACGTCTATCCTCTCTAAGCACACACACACACACACACACACACACACACACACACACACACACACACACACACACACACACACACACACACACACACACACACACACACACACACAGTTGAAACTCATCTGCACATAGAGCATCTGTAGAGGGCCCAATTGGGCCCCTTGGGGCACTGGGTGCAGCTGCACCACCAGCACCCTCTGGCGCACTTCCAGCGATAGCTACCCAGTATTTAGTCTGATTCATTTCAAAGGATAGTCAGACTCACAGTCGCAATCAGATTGAAACAATATTACTGGTAATAGTATAGAGCCTGGCCACTACTAAATCTTTGAGTCTGATACGTACTGTTATTATTTTTTATATGGACATACACAGAACTGTCAGTGCTCTCTGGTGGACGAACACTGTTCCTAAATGACCTCAAACTATGGTCTTCTATATGTAATCGGCTGACACACACATTGATATTCTATATGTGCAACAAGATAATTCCGGCGTATTTATGATAATCATTCTAAGGTTAAATTTAGACTTTTCGCTAACCTCTTTTATATTTTAATATAAAGGTGAACACAGGCGTGAATGCCTCAGGTATAGTTCTGTTTAATGCAATTCAAACCTTGCTTAAAAGATGATCACAGTCAGCTTTTGATAGGACCACATCAGGGCATTTGTTTGTTTGAAATTATTGAATGGAGGGAGCATGTTTTTTATCAGTTTAATATCATTTCCATTTTGTTTTACAATGGTTGTAATGAAAAAAGCAGGCATATTCCTTTAGGAACTATTTGTTAGTCTGTAGTAAATTACTGTAATTTATGGTGTATTGTTATTCCTCGTGGAATCAGTGTAATAGCCCTGCGCAACCAATTATTGTCTTAAGTAAAAGTAGGTTAATGCATTAGCTCTATAGTCCCTGCAAATCTCCTGCCATGAACATGCTAAGAAACCACAAACTCAAAAGAAAACAGCCTCAGTCAGATTTAGATAAACTTGTAAAACTGTGGGGAAGCTCACGACACAATATAATTTGGGTTCATTTAAATATTGATAGGATGTTGATGGGATTGCTCACAATCTGATTCTGTATTCATGTCCTACTTAGTTCTCTGCATAATAAGAATGGTGTTAGCAACTGCTAGGGGAGACAAAGTTTGTCCAAAAAAAGTTAATACTTGCAAACTAAATGTTATCTATAAACAACACTAGACCTTTTGGATAGGTAAATATAGACTTTGTAAGTTTAATATTGAGGTTAATTTGAACTCGCTTTACGAAACACCACCTGGATGTTAACTCTAAATTGTAGACCATGAAAGGAGAAATGAAGCCTTCCTCCCCGAGCTGCTCTCGGTGTCATTGTACAGACTTTGCACTGCTTCTTCTGTGACATATTTGCATGTTGGCTGTATTGGTCGATCAATATTCAGAAGGGAGTTTTCCTGTGCGTTCGTGCCAATGAAAGAGACGACAAACTCGATACTTTTCTGAGAGCACTGCCAAAGATGATTTCATGTCAGACAAAGCCTTTATCCCGTATTACCTGTTGTTCTGTCAAAGGTTCAGAAGGAGACCTAACATTTGGATTCTCTGGGTTATGTCAGGTTAGCTAAGCACACAAGATTGTGACATCACTCGGACGATATTGACCTATCACAACTATATCAGTACATGTTGGCTGATTTTTTTTTGACATAACATAATGCAAAAAAAGATGCTTGTGCCAGTGAAGTTTAACATTGTAGTGCACTGATGTCAGCGTTACAATATGTCCTGCCTTCTTTACTTATCTTCGTCAAGTGTCAAAACTGATTGATTAATCACATTTGAATGATTAGTGTGTTTATATACAGTCTACTGTTCATTCAGTACATATAATGTTGGCAGATATATAAATATTATAATATTTTCACTCTAATATCAGCATTTCAATTACTTGCGTGGTCTCACTATCGTCTAAAAACAAAACAAGAATGAATAGATTTTCTCTAAATTGATCAATTCAAGAATCACTGTAGCAGTATTGAATATAAATTGTTTGCCTAAATATTTAATGGAATCTTCATAGGAAAGAAAAAAAAAAACCTTCACTACATTTGTCTTCACCTGTTGACTACAAATGCTCAAGGTTATCTCTATCAAATAATCATCGGTGATGTCATAATTCATTGATTTGGCCTCATAGATTTTTACTGACTTGTAGTCTGGCGCCAAATCACTGAATTCAGTGGAGTTGTACCGGAAGTACACAAAGTGTCGCCAATTGTTGTCGTAACTGTCGTCTCAAGAGGATTTACGGCGGGAAAAACGCAAAGTGAACCCTTCAGTTGGCCACTTCTCTCCTGCATCACCGCTCATTTGCATAAAGTTTAACTCACTAAACTTTCACTCGTTTCCAAGTTGTTTGAAATCTTTGCTCTTGTCACTTCTCGTCTCAGCATTAATGTGAAATCAGCGACTTCGAGGTGCCTCCTGTCATATCATCACTGCAGGTGTGAACGCACGATAAGAACGTATAGGTAATTAGCAACGTTAGGATCCTCACTTATAAATTGACTTAAATGCCACATCAGCTCATACAAATACACACTTTGAGATAAGGCGTTTATTACACACAGGTGTGAATAAAACCGCAGGAGGCTTGAAAACACATTCATCGTAAGTAAGACTCCAATTGAGACACAGGTGCAGGAAAAAGGATCTGAAATGGATTAAATCGCTTCGTATATTTTAAAATCTTCCTTTTAGTCCTGCACTAATTATGTATTGCTAATTTTGTTGGTCTGGATTGCTTGTTTTGATGCCCCCTGGGTTGGCCGAACACTATTTTATACTCTTTAAATGCATAATTAAAACAGTACTTAGCGGCTTTGTCATTGAAAGCAAATGCTTTCATCTTCCTAATTTTTTCGTCATTTTTTTTCTTTTAATATATGTGTCATCCTCCGCTGAAAAAGTGATGTTTTATTTATCCGTACTATAATCCCCATTTAATCTTTAAAAGGTTTTCAGTCTTGTCTACATTCATCCCGCGCCGTATCAATAGCTTTTGTCCTTTCTGACATGAGGACACCAGCAAATTGTTTGGCATTCTCAGGTGAGGCCAACAAATGATGGCAAGGAATTGAAAGAGCTATGATGGTAGTTAGGACGAGTGGGTAGGGTGGCGAGAGAGGGAAGCGGGAGAGGGAGGAATACACAAACAGGTTGCACTGAGGCCTGAGGAATGACGGGTAGAAGCATAGAGACCAGAGTGAAAGAAAAATAAGATGGAGCGCCGCAGAGCGCAAAGACAGAAGACGGGTTTAACGCAGAGCCTCATGTAAAGTAGATTTTACCCTGTTTTCATCATCATCATCAGCACTCCTGACTTCTAACATAATCCCACGGGGAGGCACACATTCACACTCGCGCACACACTCACACGCAGGTGATTAAACTCCAGTTTTTACACTGAGCCAAACAGCAATTGAGAGCTCATATCCTCTCTTTAGTCTTCTCTCTCCCAGCCAACTTCTCTCACCTCTTCCAGCCTGACCAGATTTTAAGCATTTAGCTGCTGTCCTTCACTGATGCATCAATCCATGCGGACCTGTCTCTCTCTACGTGTCCCTCTCCCCCTTTGTGTCATCACTTACCGCCCAAGAAAGAAGAACTATACTCCATCTTGTTGTTTTATGTTCCCAGCAAATTTAGTCCTGTGTCTCCCTTCTCCTCCCTCAAGTCTCTTCCACTTTGTCTCTGTCTCTCTCCCTCACTCACCCTCCGTCACCCCTCCCTCTCTCCTCCCCCTCCCCGAGCCCTTTCTTCCGTCCCCGATACCTCTTGCTCTCCTCCTCCCTGTCAACTTACCCTCCTTCCCTCCCTCTTATTCGCTCTGTACGTAGTTGCATAACTTATCACCCTGATCCCTTCCCCGTTCCATAATTGGTGTGTCTCCGCAGCAGATGCTAGAGCGCTTTATTTAGCGGCTCAGTATTAGCTATTCCAATTAGTCATCTAATACCAATAAGGAAAAAGAAACTGTTGGCCTCCATGTATGAAGTGCCATGGGAGAAGGGAGTTGTGTGTGTTTGTGTTTGCCCATGCAACAACTCTGGCCAGCTTATGTGCGTGCAAAAACACATGAACACACACACACACACGGTTACCCTCCATACAAACATGACCAGATAGAGGGTAGGTTTTAACAGATGGTGAAACACTTTCCCTCGAGTATCAACTCTCTCTCTCTCTCTCTCTCTCTCTCTCTCTCTCTCTCTCTCTCTCTCTCTCTCTCTCTCTCTCTCTCTCTCTCTCTCTCTCTCTCTCTCTCTCTCTCTCTCTCTCTCTCTGTCTGTCTGTCTGTCTGTCTGTCTGTCTGTCTATCTATCTATCTATCTCTTTCGCTCTCGCTAATTAACTAGGTTTCAGTAACAAACCTTTGGGCTTTGCCGTCGTCGCCATGGTTACCCAAACACTGAAACATGACTGTCTGCATTTGTATGTGTGCATATGCGTGACTGCTGGCAAGTATGGTGTGTGTGTGTGCATGCACATCTCAGCGTTCACACCCCTCTGCTCCTACATCCTCCTGTGTGTGTGTGTGTGTGTGTGTGTGTGTGTGTGTGTGTGTGTGTGTGTGTGTGTGTGTGTGTGTGTGTGTGTGTGTGTGTGTGTGTGTGTGTGTGTGTGTACGTGTACCTGTGTGCTTCAATGTATGTGTGTGTGTGTGTGTGTGTGTGTTCCCACATCTCTGCAACTTCGTGATTGTGCATGCACATGGGTATTTTGGTTGCTTTGATGCCCTTGTTTCCCCACAGGGCTCAGAGGCTGCTTCTGTCTCCAGCACCCATGTATCTACACAGAGATCAGCAGCGTTACATGGGATCATTGTAAATTGATCAAAGATCCATTGTACCTTACATAAGATAGTCTTAATAATTATATAATCCTATGAATAAAGATTACGGCTGAGATCCATGGTGAGATAAAATAAAATAAAATTCTGCACTTGTGACAGGGAGAGTAAAAGTTGAATTTGAATTCGAGCTCGGCGCACCTTCTCCGAAAGGCAAATTAAAATTAAAATAGGATGTTGGTGTATATATTACAGCTTCTGAACTGGCCAGGCAGCCAACAATGTACACGAGTATACCAAAAGGAAGGGCTCAAGCAGTCAACCCCACATTACGTGTTTGATACATGTTTTTAAGGCGATGCAGTGAAATAAAGACAGAGAGGAGAGCATCGTTAAGGGTTCGGGGTGCTTCAAACGAAGTAGGCCATGTTGTCCGATCATGTCTGACGACGGCAGTGTTGATACCAGTCATAGCCTCCACCTGGCTGCCTCCCCGATCTCTCTCCAAGAACTTTTGGTCTTCTTTTAACATGTCTTTGTTGTCTTGACTCATTACATCATACAAGTGGGGATGATGGTCCACACTTTCAGTGTCCCCTCAAAGTGACAATGTGAGGGAGGAAAAAAAAAAACAGTTTTAGAGAGAAATTCAAATCCCACTCTTAGACAGATGACACAATGGTGCGATTGCAGACCAAAATTTCAGCACTCTAAAACATCAGTTATCAGGTTTTGATGACAGCACCTGTGAACGATAGAGTCGGATCTTTTACACACTAAATGCAGCCTTGATGATCCAGATGGCAACACAAACATGCAACATGTTGTGGTCTTTATTTTTGTATTTTTTTCTTGAATGGAGGAATTCACTGTATCTCTGTGAGTGTGATCCCTAGCAATCTAGAAACTACAAATGCACAATATCATAGAAATTGCACTGTGTATTAAGTAAATAAAACCATCTTTTTGGGGTGTGTTTTCGACCGAAAGTTCACACTTGTTAAACCATGATAAATTAGTCCAAACATTTTAATGACATGGAGATTTATACAAATTGAGTGGAGAACAAAAAAAAAACCAAGGTTAGTTCCTGAATATTTACTTTCAGGTGCTGCCAAGTGTATCTTACATTGCAAACCGAACCAAGTGACTAAGCTAACAATTGTTTGCTAATGCAGTGAAGAGTAAAAAATGCAATGTTGACTGTGGTCAACATAGTGAAAAAAAAAACGTTTTATTAATGATGCACAAAGGTGAAATTGCATTTCACAAACATAACCTACCTCAAATTACAAAATGCTAAATATTAAACAATCAGCTAGGTCAGTTAACATAAACTGATACATTACATTCATTGCACACTGCATGTTGGCTGCTAATGTTATAATGTATTTCTCCAAGATTTCTCCAAGATATAAATAAAAGAGAGTCATATCTACATTTTAAGGATCTATAATTGAGTGTCATATGGTTTAGTCCTCTTAAACATTGAAATTAAATTATAATAAAGTCTCGTAGCGACGTATTTAAGCATGACTTGGTTTTAACTTGTTAAGACGTTTCCTAAAGTGAATATATTCCATGTTTTTTATGATAACAATATATTGGGGCTGCTGTGGCTCAGATAGAGCGGGTTACCCACTAATAATAAGGTTGGTTGTTGCTCCCACTGGCAGGCGAGCACCAAATCTCTCATGGTGAAGATCTTCATTGTTTAACTGTCTGCTTGCAATGTTATGGGGTGAGGGGTTCTGTGCATTTTGCCTTTTTTATTAGATAATTGAAGTCGAAGCAAACAGGAAATGTGGAAATGACATGTCATTTCAAACTGGGACTCAGCTGCTGATGTATTTTCACACGTGTGCATGAGCCCTAACCGCTCATCTATTGGGTTTGCCCTGAAACGTTTTTCTGTTTTGCGTCACACAATCTGCTTTCATTGTGTTGTTTTCAGATGCCACAGACATCTTGACAATCCCACTATACTTCACCTGCTCAGCATTAAACAGTAAACACACACAGGTTCCAACTATCTGGTGAACTCAGTGGTGCATTTAACAGCTAGAGACAGATATTTCCCTTAGGAATGGGAAGAGAACTAAAAATAGAACCAAAAAAAAGTAAATGTTGGACTAACATCTCCAAAGATGGACAGAAACACAACTCAGAAATGATAATATTGATCCAAAACTGCTGAATGTTTAAAGAAGTAACGGTTTGCTTACAAGTTCACCCTGCCAGCATAAGATTAGATGTCAAATTTATGCTCGCAACTTGTTTCCACTGCTCTACGTGGCAACAAGAATCAGTTATTGCAGGTTTACATTGGTGGACCTGAATGACTTGTTTGATACTAGCTCACGGATACTGAGAAATAAGTAAGACGTCAGGAAATCCTTATGTCTCAGGCGGGCTCACCAATTCAAACCGCCAACAGACGCACTGGAATAACTGTGGTTTCAGTCCAGTGCTCCGCATCAGAGCTGCATCCTCCTGCATCTCCTTCAGGCAGATTTGTCTTCCTTTCGAAAGGAAATCTTTCACCACTCAGGAGTTCAGTTGTCACATGGCCTTGGGCGTGTTAGTCGGAACAGAGGAGTATTAACAAGACCCAGTATGTGATATAACCCTTATGTAGAGCCCGCAGCTAATCAGCACAGGATGAATGGGAAACCTAATTGGGACAATTTATTTGTATGAGGTTTTACCTCCAAAGGAACTTTATTCAAGTTCATCATAAGCTCCATCAGCTGTTCACCTGAAATATTGTCACTCTGTCACCTTAAACAATCTACTCTTTTTCTAAGAATGCTGCATGAAGCTGCACATTTGTGATTGGAGAGTGGAGATTTTTTACTTTGGGAGATGTTGGTGAAATGCAGTTTGTTTAAAGTCTCAAATTAAGTGGTATTTACCATTAATGAGGCAGTGGGGGATGGTGCAAATGTTGAAGTGTTGTGAATTCTTGAGAAAAGGGACATCTGTGGGACTTAGTTTCTCTTCCTCCTGCTCTCAAACCAACTCGCCCCATATACAATCTGAGTGCGTACCCAGCTGGCACAATGCCTTCTGGCAAGGAGTAACTAAAACAAGAGCTGTCCTCTGTGTGTTCTGATGTAACTTTGTAACTGTCCCTGGCAGAATGATTATGTGTTCATCAGATTATCCTAACATGGTCACAGCAACCAAAATTTGAAGCCCTGAGCAGAGAAAACATTGGGAAAACATGATTGGTATGAGTTTATGGTCAGGTTCGAGTTTCCTGAGAGCGCTGGAGATGTCCTCGGGCTGGCACTGCTGACTCCACACGTTTATAGATAGGCAGGTGCGAACAACACTTGGGTATCGCATATGTCAAAAGGAGCCACAGCCAGCCTTATCACCTTGCCAGCAATTTACACTTACAAGCACGTGCGGTGACTTGATTCAAGTAAGGAAGGTAATCATATGGGACACACTGGCCAGCAAGGCTTCTTGCATTAATTCAGTGTTTGCTTTGCTGTAAAAGAGTTCATTATATAGTTATTATATCTACGTTACAGCCACCTCCTTGTTATCCAGGTAGAAAGTGTCCGTATAATTGACATTTTCCATAAATATTTCAAAAACAAATGACAAATTGAACCAGTTTTTCTGTTCATTTCTTCTCACAGAGTTGTTTATTATCCCTCGGATTGAAGCCTCAGCGAGAGTTTATTCATTAGCTTTGCAGGAAGTTACTCGTTCATATTGTGCTGTGCTTCTCAGTCCTCATTGATGGGACTCGGAGCCTGCTGGTTCTTCTCTATCCATCTAATCAGGGACAGAGTTACACCTGCAATGCCAGGTGAATACAATTAACTCACTGGAGGGCAAAACCAGCGGTACTGAGAGCCCCGGGGACTCATGAAAAGAAATGCTGACACCAATAAAAAAAAATGTGTTCTGAAGGACAAATGTGGAGACACATTTTTCTCCCAATGAAGTAAATATTTGCAAAAAATTTTTTTTCCAGTTCCCCAAATTAGATATTGAGCTTGATTTTGAGTTTAGGAGATCAAAGTTTCTCATGAAGACAACAGTGCTAATGAAGACTTATGTATGTTCAGAACTCGGATACAATGACGATGTGTTTTAATGTTTTGTTTTTTTATAAACACTTGTTCGAGGTCACAGAAAAGGCAGAAAAAGTAATTGCTCTGATGGAAATCAGTAACCAAAACAACGTCCAGTCATTTAAGGCGATGCCTTTAAATATATTGTTTGTTTGACCAAGTCTAAAATCTTAAAATATTGTTTACAGTTGATGTTAGAATTAAAAGTAAATGGTTATAATAATTAGAAAAATCCTCATGTTTGAGAAGCTGAAACTCAAAAATGTTTTGAATTTTTTTTCTCTGAACATCACTGAAACAATTAATCGATTATCAAAATAGTTCCCTGATTTTCATTGACTGATAAATTAACTCATCACCTGCAAAATGATACTTTTATACAGAGGATGTGGTGAGAAGGAAAAAAGCTGGAATCAATAAATATTTTTTTTTTTTTTTTTTTTTTGCATGACAGATGACAGAAAGAAAATAATTATACTATCAATTATTTATGAGTTTATTATGAATTTATTACTCGTGTTTATCAGTTTCCTGTTGATTGGCTGATCAGTTAAATTGATGTTTTTACACAGATTGGATGTTTTGAGAAAGGGATTGCTCAAAACTACTACTGTAACCATGTTTTCAACTGTGGTCAACAATTAATTTTAATTTAGTTGTCATTAGGCTGCAACTAACAGTTGTTTTAGTTATTGATTAATCCAGTGGTCTGCGAACTGTGGTGCACGCCCCTCAGGGGGGTGAAGACCAGCAGAAAAATACAGAGTGGAAATAAATGAGTGAATGAATATGATTTATGTCAAAAAAATAAACAAACCTCTGGCAATATCATGCTCACCTGAATCATTAACTTTGTTTCATTAAAATGCAACTTGGCTCCACTATTATTAGTGGAGCCCCCAATCCTGTTAATGACTTTTAAAAATAAAATCTGTTATAATGTGCAGGGGGACATGAAAAAGGCGGGTCAAGACAGAGCATTTAGAGTGCCACTCGATTAAACTGTTGACTATTTATTCATTCAGTTTATGAAAACGTCAGACCACAAGTTTTAGTGTGACATCTTCTAATATTTGTTTTGGTAATTTGAACTGAACAGTCCTGAGGCAATTTGCAAAGTACATAATATATTTCAATATATACAACATTTTTCGTGATTTAAATTATGAATCTTCTGTCTGTCCACTTCTTGACTGATTAATTGTTTGAGCTGTTGTTGTTAAAGTTTAAGCCATATTCAATAACATCAACAGTTATATTCACAATTATTTCTTCCTTCTCGTCTGTCTCTCAGCCAACAAGACGCTGCTCGGTGGAGGTGGAGGTAAGTCACAACCTGTCTGATCCTTTGGTTCTGTGAGTTTGTGCGCTTGCCAAGATACTTGCAGGCCTCAGCTGTTATTAATGGCACAGCTTTGTGGTGCAAATACTCCTCTGCGGACACCAAATAATTTTTAAATATCTTACTCCTTTTATCAGATGATGCAGTGCAATTTACCACCCAAAAGGTGTGTGTATGCGCAAGTGTTTTATGTTCTATGTGCGGTCTCTGTCTGTATTTTTCTTTGTTGGCAGGTAGCTCTTTGTTGTGGCAGGTGTTCAAGGTGCTTTTGCATGCTGCTCAGTGTGTCTGTCTGACTGTGTTTGTGCGTGTTTGTGCACAGGTGCGAAGTCAATAGTTCATAATTTATGGGTGTGGTGGAGTGCCGTGGATATAAACAGTCATTTTTCAGTGTATTGTTGACTCAGCGCTTTGCTATGTGTGTGTGATGTTGGACGTCCATTGTTAATCGATACTTGATATAAATCTGTGCTACTAATGCGGTGGCTACATGTACGCACACACACTTCACTTAACCTGTGTGTGTGTGTGTGTGTGTGTGTGTGTGTGTGTGTGTGTGTGTGTGTGTGTGTGTGTGTGTGTGTGTGTGTGTGTGTGTGTGTGTGTGTGTGTGTGTGTGTGTGTGTGTGTGTTTGTTTGTGTGTTTGTTAATGCTTGCAAATTTGGGTGCCAGTGCATTTGCCTGTGGTCGTTTTCTTTTTCTTCATTTGGGCAAACAGCTTTAGCCTTTCAAACCAACATGCATGCACTGCCATTTTTAACCTACCAGTTTGTCTGTGTTATTCTCCCAGTCTCAATGGTGACATATTGAGTGACACACCTGTATGTATGTGTATTCCCGTGCCTATGCATTCACATTTCAGTTTATAACGGCGCATTTGCCTGCCTGAAATGATCTGTTAAGGTCCTTAATGTCCACACACACTCACTCACTCACGGGCTCCACCCTTACTGATAAACACCAGCTGAGGCTCAAGCCATAAAAGAAGACGGCACACTGTTCTTGTCGCTTCAAGCACACACACACACACACACACACACACACACACACACACACACACACACACACACACACACACACACACACACACACACACACACACACACACACACACACACACAAACATATGCATACTGTCAAGCACCTTGAGATCTGCAGCATCGTTTGATGTTGTCCTGAGGTCTCTGATGGCTTTACAAAGACAGATGGTTTCTAGAGAGCCCGTGGTTGTGTGTATGTGTCAGACTGTGTGCATTTGGGCCTTTGTACATTAAAGTATGTTTATATTATTGCACTGATTTAGTTGATATTTTTATTCAGTTAATTTTAACCACAGCATCTATTTTCATTTTAGAAATTTCCTCTGACTGGCTCTAGGAGGCTATATATCCAACAGCAACCATGTGAATCTGTCTTTCATCTGTTTCTATATCACTATACCAGTTTCTCTCTTGCTCAGTTGATTTCTCTCCTGTCTTATTGTATTTATTTCCCTTTCTCTGTCTCTCTTTCTTGCTCTGTCCTTGGGGGTTTGCTAAAGCAGATAGAGCCTACAGTATGTGTTAATTAGAGAGGTAAGGGTAGAGGCGAGGGTCAGAATGAAAAAAACAAGAGAGATGGGAGGGAAGTGATGCTCAGAGCGGGAAGACAAGAAAGACGAAAGCAAAGCAATGGAGGTCCAATAGTGTTTGGAAGGCAGTCGCGGGGGATAGACAGATGCAAGAGGAGAACCGATTGGAAAAAAACCACACAAAAATCACAGTATACATCTCCATTTGACAGGATCACACTCTGTGCTGAGCATTTGGCTTTAGTGAGTTGTTTTTTTTCATCAGAGGTGAGGCAACAAAAGGTCTTTACAGTGCTTTACCACTCAGTCTCAAGGGTACCTGGGTAAATGTCATTCAGTTAGATCAAATGCACACCTGCCGACATTGTTTTCGCACTTCAATCTGGAGGAGTGCTGAGCTCAGGCAGCAAATCAACAAACTCAAGGGCAGGAAATTAACCTTTTTTATGTCCACTGGCTGCAGTTGCTCATTATTCCAGAGCCAATCTGCCATTTCAACATTTCACTGCTTTGATTGATTTTCCAAATCGGAAAGAAAGCCTCGTAGTTAATTGTCACCATGAGTATTATATATCTATTTATATATGTACGGTACACAACAGAAATGTGCACACCCCTGTGCAAGATCACTTAAACAATAATTGTATTACTAATTTGAATTTGAACAGAAGGGTATTTGATGTTATGTAATATTAAAACAAATAGTTGAGATTTTCTACATAAAAAATAAGGGCACCACAGTAAGTCCATAATGTAACAAAAGTCACTGCCCCTTTCATTATGTAAAATTTTGAAAGTAAAACTCTACTTTTTCTATAATTCTCCTGGAAGAGTTGGGTTGTTCTAGCCTGACTCCGCCCATTTATTGTTCACAGCTTCAGTCTTTGCCATGATTATGGTCTGGAAATCCTGTTCACAACCTTTCCGAAGGGCAGACCAATCAGCAACCAGTGGGCGTGGTTCCAACAGCGGCGGCAGTGGTTGAGCTGAATGAAGCGAAAGGAACAGTTGTGGCAACGCAGCCCGATATTGAGGAATTGAAACTGGATTAAGAAACACTTTTAAAGACTGCAATAATCATTTAACCAAACACACGCATGCACGCGCGCACGCAGACACACACACACACACACACACACACACACACACACACACACACACACACACACACACACACACACACACACACACACACACACACAAAAGCTATATATGTTAGTTTGAGTTTTGATTAAATGCCCTTAAAGTTAAAAGACCCAGGACAAATTCTTCTAGGTCACCATATGTCAGTGCACACTTTTGGGATGTGTTGTGCACTGAAGTGCTTTTCCACAGGTTTGGGGCCTCCACAGAAATGTCATCAGCTCTCCGTTAAACTTAAACAGTCTTGAGGGAAGAGAATCCAAACCAATTTACCGCATTTCAACACACAGTAAATAATCTTTAAGGTGGAAAACTGCAGTGTCCTTTTTCATTTGGAGTATAACCATGGAAGTTGTCAGTGTTGTTTATCACAAGGATCCACAGTTTGTGTACCTATTCTTGTATACTAACCCTATGAGTGATATTTTACACAAATGTATGAAATAACAATGTGACAGTTAAATAATGATTCACACTGGTGAGGAACCTATAGAGAATTATCACCTGAAACCTCGGCTCCCTTTGGCTTTTTAAGGCTTTAACATTTTCAGTTTAGCTCTTTGGCCTGCAACTGTTTTGGTTCACTCTCATGCTTTTGTAATTTTCAGCTGCTGTAGGTATCTGTTTTCGGCAAAAAAGCTCTGAAAATACACAGTACACTACCTGCTCAGCAGCAAACAACAGACAGAGTTAGTGATGAACTGGTGAGTACAGAGGATAATTTAGCAGGTAAGGAGACAGATATTCCCTTTAGGAGTTATTCGAGACCAAAAAAGTGAATATTGGACTTGAGCTTTTTCCTGGGGCCCACTGACTTGCACACAAGTCTGCTATATCAATGTAAAGATGAGTGCGGTGTGAACAGCTTGTGGTCCCAGGTCACAAAAAAAAAATCAGTTACCACAGGTTTAGGGAAGGAAAATGTCATTTTGAGTTGCTGTTGAGTTGAAAAATCATCTCAGTCACATGAGTTATAGTACAACTATTTTGTTTTGTATGTTAACAAGCATCCTATACACACAAACACTATACTAAATACTTAAATACCTTGAGGAAACACCGAACGAGTACATAGAAAATGGAGAACAAAGTCCACTGTCTTTGTTTCAAGCTCAGACACTCTGTGTAGATTTAACTACAGCTGTCCGAGTTAATTGCCTTCTTCTTGTGATTAACCACCTGTTTCTCACCTCAGCTCAGTGTATTTATTGATATTGGGCAAATGATGTATGTTTGTTGACTCAAGTTGACTGAATGAATGTAGCTGATAGAAAAAAAAAACAATATCTTTTATAATGACGTTTGTATGATTGTGTGTAAGTGAACTCGTCACATCTAGCCGATCCCTACCTTTTTAAGAAAGGCAGCATCAGCCTGATACCGATCCAGTGTATTAGATTGGAGAATCTTTGGTATCTCTCAAAGTCCCTTTATTAATAATTGGCTTTTTGAACTACTCTGTGAACAGTGTTTCCTTGCTGAGCTGTGGTACTGCAGTCAGGACAAAAACACCCACATGATTTAGCTCACTAAAGATTTTGTCATGTTCCTGCTCATGGTATGAAAAGTAACATTGTCCCTATTAACCTTCTATTTCACTCAATATTATATAATATATATATATATAATAATCATCCTTATCATTACGGCTTAGGTTGTAGCCTGGCTTCGACTGCCTATCGCTCACGGCTTCAGTCTTCACTGTGCTTGCAGTCTGAAATCCCAGTTCACATGAAGGTCTAGCACACTTTTAGGGGCGGACCCATCGGTGACCAGAAGAATCAAGCATTTGTTTTGAAATGTAGTTCCAACAACGGCAGCTGTGAAAGCGCGACATGAAGCGATATGAGCAGTTGTAGCAACACCAGTGAATGTTGAGGAATTGAAGCTGTAAATAAAATGTCTGCAATGGTCATATCCCGACATTGGCGTTGCACTCTGCTCACAATGGGGAGGTTTATCTGTCGTTTACACCTAGGTGAGTTTTGTCACACAACATACGTTATATTGAGGTCAATGACGATTAGTTAGAGGCTGCTCACCTGAAGAATATATCAAGGATTAGAGGACTTATGTCTCAACAGGATTTGGAAAAACTTGTCCATGCATTCATTTTCAGTAGACTTGACTATTAACGGTGTGTTCACAGGACTCTGTAAAAAGTCAATCAGAACGCTGCAGCTGATTCAGAACGCTGCAGCTCGAGTCCTCACTAAGACCAGGAAAGTGGATCACATCACTCCAGTTCTGACTGGACTCCTGTCCAACAAAGAATTGACTTTAAAATCCTGCTGTTGGTTTATAAGGCACTGAATGGTTAAGGGCCAAAATACATTTGTGATCTGCTGCGACCTTATGAACCATCCCGACCCCTCAGGTCGTCTGGGACAAGTCTCCTTTCTGCCTCCAGAGTCAGAACTAAACATGGAGAAGCAGCATTCAGTTTTTCTGCTCCACAAATCTAGAACAAACTCCCAGACAGCTGCAGGTCTGCTGAGACTCTCAGCTGCTTCAAATCAAGATTGAAGACTTTTCTGTTTGCTGCTGCCTTCAATTGAACCAGACTCAAGGATGTTGATCAATTTCCTGCATTTTATTACTGTATTTTATTTCTTAAACTGCACTGCAACTTTTACTCTATTTTTTAGCTTGTTTAATGTTTTAATGACTGTTTTTAATGTTTCGATCAATGTTCTTAATTTTTTTTAAATTTGCTTTTCCTTTGCCTGGTGTTTTGATGCTTTTAATTATTTTATGTGAATCACTTTGAATTGCCTTGTTGAAATGTGCTATGCAAATAAACTTGCCTGCCTTGCCTTGCCTTGCTCTAATAGTTTATAAATTAAGCCAAAGTCTATGCCCTTTGGGATGCAACGACTGGAAAGAATCCAAAATGCAGTGTGTTCGGACCCATATATCTGGTAATATGAGTCTACTTTAGTGGGGCATATTCCCAAAGACATTTTCAATGAAGCTATAACAAAGAAGTTGACAGTGATTTCAGAGTTTTGCTGCAATTTGCCTGGTTGGTGGGATATGAGTATTATACCAAGATAAAATAGAAAAATTGGAAATCTCTCCTTTGAAGCACTTTCACAGCAAATCATCTGAGGTCATTCCATAATCTATTGAAACCCCTAATCTGCTATGACGTGTGGACTTTCATAATAACAACTTGGTGATCAAATAGATACACAGCTACAGACACACAGGCAGCAGGTATCAGAGATCCTGCTCTGGGTCTGTATGGACAGAGAGCACAGGATGTGAACCAGCCATGCGACACTGTCTGCATGATTGGTTTAGGTGTTTTAAGACATCCGGGCGCAGTGCACAATAGATGAGAATGGTCCCAATTAAAATTTCATTCTCTTACATTTTTTAATTCACTGGCGAAATAAAAAGAACAAAATCTTCCCGCACTGCATTTCTTGCAGAACTGAAAAGCTGTGCTGAATTTGTGTGAGTTGACATCTATAATCAATCCTCAAGAATGGGAAAGGGGTGTGATACCCTGCGCTAGAAGTCTCTCGGCTGTTGTCCCTGTGTGTCTGCAGCCCTCTCTCTCTGCTTTCGCCTTGTCTAGATGAGGAGAAAAACGCACGGGGAGAATAGGCTTGTCTGCTTGGTTTTCGGAACAAATGAACCAGAGTGCATGTATTGTGAATGAAGGGGGAGAGTAGAAGATTGGTTTTGGGGCGTGGAGATGAAACGAGAGGCAAAGAGCACTTAGTGTACCTTCCACATGCAGACAATGCTGTCAGTGTCTCAGCTGCATACATAATTTTGTCTGTTCTACTGCTGTCAGCAACAGTCGTGTGTGTGTGTGTGTGTGTGTGTGTGTGTGTGTGTGTGTGTGTGTGTGTGTGTGTGTGTGTTTGTTTGCGCGCACACGTGTGTGTTTAAGTTCATAGCAGCAGCATTTAACAGGTTGCTCCGTGGTCGTGTGTAAACGTGTGTTTACATGTGTTTACGTGTGTGTGTGTGTGTGTGTGTGTGTGTGTGTGTGTGTGTGTGTGTGTGTGTGTGTGTGTGTGTGTGTGTGTCTATATATATAGTGTGTGTGTGTGTGTGTGTGTGTGTGTGTGTGTGTGTGTGTGTGTGTGTGTGTGTGTGTGTGTGTGTGTGTGTGTCAAGCAGCGTGCATGTTTGTGCATCCATTCACCACCAGTCCCATCCTAAATGTTGCCTTGGCAACAAGCTGACTGAAGTAAATGAGTGTCCCGGCTCTGCTGAGGGATTGTGGGAAAGCAATATGCCAGCGTTCCGCCCCATTAGTTTGACAGACAGCCTGTTTGGCCTATAAGAGGTCAGCTGGCAAGGGCAGCCGCATTAGTATTCCATAGGAGAGACATCGGGATTGGTTTTACTCTAATGTCAATCTACCTGTGTCGGTTCTCTTGTGTGTGTGGATGTGTTTGTTAAGGGTGGATGGTTGGCGTTTGCAGGGGGTAAAGCTTGTCCTGGCATCTAACATTGCAGGCTGTGTGTGTATGTGTGTATGTGTGTGTGTGTGTGTGTTTGTGTGCCCTGCTGGGGGTTGCAGGCTCCTTGCCAGGTAAGCATATCGCCAATTATCACTTCGCAATCCTCCTACATCCCCTCCCTCCCCCCTCACCCCCAGAGTCAGTCAATACAGAGCCTGTGAGGGAGATGTGATAACACCTAAGCTGGCTGGTCACTGGTTTAAAGAAGCCAAAACACTAATTTCTACCCCCTTCCTGCAACCATCCATGCATTATATCCTTTATATCCATTCTTCTCTCTGAACCCCATGCTGAACATTCATCCCTTCTCCACCCACAATTTTTTTTTTTTACACTTGATCCCCTTCCAAACTCATTTCTCCTCGTCCAACTGTGCTCTTCAATCTCCCGTCTCCTCTTTTTTCCGACTGTGTGTGTCTCTCCATCTCTCTCCATTGTTTCTTTGTTTGTCTGCCCCTATCTCTCATTCCATGGAAGACCGAGCGGCAGTGGAAGAAAACATTGATGTGATAGTTTGTATGATAATGAAGCCTAAATAATGAATGTTGTTTTTGTAATATGGAAATGAGTTTGACACTTCTTAAAAGATTTTTAGTGTCTAGTAATATAAATTAAATCAATGATTAATTCATTATAATCTGTTGATGTGTATTGGTTGCATTGGGTGTAGCCAATTATGGCTGATTTTTGAGTAGTTCAGGTGTTCGATTTGCATGTGATGAAGTCAGCAGAGTATAAACAACAAGTATCCTTTGACTCCATTCAGATGCTAATTTGTTAAGGACTTTCCCTGTGTCCCTGCCTAAATAGAGGGATACATCAATAAAAATACATGGTAGTGTACACTGAGCCAGTGTAATACTTTTATGCCATAGGGAAAGCAATTTGCAGTAAATATAATACAGACATAGACATTAAATAAGAACAGAGATACTGTATTTTAGCACAAAGTAAATAAAAGGCTAATGTCAGCATGCTAACATGCTCACAGTAACCATGATAACATGTCGATGGTCAGAAGGTATAATGTTAACCATGATCACCAACTCAGTCAGTCATTTTAATGTGGTAATTAATGCTAATTAGTATTAAACACTGAAAGTATCTCTGCTGGAAATGTTGTTAGTCATACGTTGTCAGTGTCTGATGAATGGAAAGTCTGACCTGATAGTCAGACTAGAAAAGTGTAGCACTCACCCTCAAGTTATAATACCAATCGGGCTTCAGGGAAGCATAAATGTACCAAGTCGTTTAGCAATGAATGCAGTGACACATTTTACTCAAAACTACATCTGTCACCCTTCTGGTAGCACAAGAGGAAAAGTCAGAAGATCACTGAAGTCACTAGAAATCATCCTATGGGGAGCATAAATGTCTGTACCAATTACCATGGCAATCCATGAAAGTATTGTTGAGATATTAAAATCTGTAGTGACTGAACTGACCACCTGACAGCTATTCCTTGAATCATGCTAAAAACACAACATAGAGGAAATACCAGTGGAAAAGAAATGGGCTAAAATGAGACTCTGGTACCAACAGAAATTAATTCAGAATTATTTTTTTCCCCTTTCTCCTAATTTAACAAAGTTAAATATTTCATGAAGGAAAATGGATTTCAATCTAGTCATTTTGTCTTTTTGCTGCATGACGGACTCCATTGATATTGTTCCGTAGAAGTAATAGATAATATTGATGCTCTTGGTTGCAGGCCATCCTTGAACTCTAATACACTTGCATATAGTGCTTGCCTGCCCTGAAAAAGTACTGCTGGTGCAGCTTTACTTCAAACACGTCTTTCATTTGCGCTCCCCTCCGCTCATGAATTCCCCCCTCATATTTCTGTCCGCATTGAAGTGACAGAAGAGTGTCTGAATCTACTCAGTAGCGTGCCGTGCTCATGCTGGGCTATTACACCGGCCCCCACAGAGTCAGAAGTTACCACAGTCTGAAAGAAAGCTAACATGGTCTGTCTTCTGTGAATCCAATGAGAGGGATAGCTTCTATGCATATGAGAGGTGGGAGTCACGGAGAGGCTGATTAGGTGTGTGGGTATTTATTAACTGTACCCACCAGGTTCGGGCTGTGTCCAGAAAGAGAGAGGGAGAGCGAGAGCACAGTCGATTCTCTCCCCGCTCCTCTCATCTCCGTTTGACAAGGAGCAATTTAACTTAAACATGAGAACATCAAAGCCTCTTTCAGCTAAATGCACAAAGCCTGATTCATGTGAAAGCTGTAATATGATGGGTGTGTCGTCGAAATGACCTTATTTGCAGCTGTAAGGAAGGAATGTGTTGGCTGCAGTTTGTACTTGTTCACCAACTGAAATTCAAAAATAATCAAGGACACTGCAGTGATGTCTCCACGTGCTGGATCTGCATGAGGGGATGACATGAGGAATAAATGCAGAAACTTATTTGGGTTAGTAGAATTTCCCACCCCAAAATAATTACCCAAAGATTCTCAGTGTGTTGTCATAATAGGACAGCATCTCTTTGTGGTCGTTTTGAATCTCTCCTTGGTTGTTTTACACCCCGTTGTATTCATTTGATTGACTCTCTCACTTCTCACGTCATACACAGGCTCTGGATCAGGAGCTTACATCCAGTAGGCTTGTTCAGTAATCCATCCATGACAGTAATGAGCCAACCACCTTAGCACCAGGGGTGTCAAACCAGATCTCAGGCCCCCACCTTTGGCCCTGATGTGAGGGGTCAAATGCATCAAGCTGCAGAAACAATGCATTAATCAGGTGTCTATGGGTTGCTTGTATGGTAACATGCAGGGATCAGTGGTTTGACATCCTTTTATTGTCACATGGTCTTACAGATGTTATTAAACTCCAAAGTCAACTGTCTTCCGCACAATTCTTCTGTGCTATGACACGTGTTACTTAATATTGGCATTCAGCTGTATTTAAAGCTGCATGTGCACCCATCCATGTAGGCTCTTGTGTGTGCATGTGTGCAAACTTCATTGTGTGAGTGTGTTTTTCAGCTATAGTACAGCTTTGTGTGTGTGCCAGACTGAGAGCACAGCAGTAGTCAGGTCAAAAAGCATTGCTGTAGCTTAAGGCTATGCAGTCCACTCATACAGACTGGGGAAAAGGGCCAGTTTGCAATGGTACACACACACACACACACACACACACACACACACACACACACACACACACACACACACACACACACACACACACATGCACACACATGCACAGATACACACATGCATGTACACAGTCATGTATCTGTCAAACATGAAGCATGAGACAAAACAAAATATATTGTTGTTTTATATTTAAGTTCAATTTCCATTTCTTTTTCTTTTCATTCTATTTTTCTCGCCTGTTTCCTTATCTCCCTCCAGACTATTTTTACATCTGCAGCTCTCCCTTATTCCCCTCCCTTCCTCCTCCCTCCTTCTCCTCTCCATCTCTTCGTCTTATCACACTTCTTCTCTATTTCAGTGTTGGGCTGCATCAAAGTTAGAGTGTGCAGTGTGTGTGTGCCTGTGCATCTGTGTGTGTGTGTGTGTGTGTGTGTGTGTGTGTGTGTGTGTGTGTGTGTGTGTGTGTGTGTGTGTGTGTGTGTGTGTGTGTGTGTGTGTGTGTGTGTGTGTGTGTGTGCGCGCGCGTGTCACCTCAAGGGCTCATCACACTCACCACACGTACACATAAAAACACACATAAATACAGTGTGCCCAGTAACACGAGTGCCGTGACAGGGACATATACATGCAATATTTCTCTCTCTCACACACACACACACACACACACACACACACACACACACACACACACACACACACACACACACACACACACACACACACACACACACACACACACACACATTTGAGCTTGTTTCTGTGCACCCCGAGGAGGTAGCCAGTGCTCAGAGCTCGCCTGTCACACCCTCGCACTTGTTCTTCACTCACAGTGCCGCCCAGTTCAACATGGCACAGCATGACACAGCACAGTACATCTCAGCACCGCATGCGATATGCCAACTTAACAAAATAACGTTCAGATAACACCAGACCCCTGCCTGGAGCTACTCAGTTTGGGGAAACACACCGCTGTAACAGCTGGTCGCAATACACTCAGACAGAGATAAGACCCACAGGCCGACATGCTGAGCTGTGGCATATGGATGGGTGTTACTATACTATTTTCACCAAGCGCTGACAAGTCTACCAGTGCAGTGACAAAGCCACTCCTGACAGATGTGTCTATTCTGGGTTAATTATGAATTGTTTCCATCAAGACTCTCAATAATTGACCTTAATATTCTCTCAGCATAGAAGCAGAGTCTTGATCTCAGCAGACGACAGATGCTGCTGAAGGTTAAATCACTTTGATGCTGGTTATTAACATTCTGACGCAACCATGTTTGAATAAGAACACTCTTTTTGGCCTGTTCTATAAAAAAAGGTTTTTTCAGTTTATACTGCTAATATATTTTTGTTTACATATTGAGGGACACATTAAAGCAGCCAGAATTATTTTGAGAGGCAGTGTTGTTGTTTTTTCAAATGTAAGAAGCACAATTATGTACCCCATGTAAGTCTAAGGGAGGTGTTCAGGCCCGACAGTGGCTTTAAAAAGATCATGGCTTCGGCACTGCATGGAGCTCTGTGTTTAGGTTTCGGCAAACAAAAGTACTCTGGTTATGGTTTGGCAAAGATTGGGATTTTGGTTAAATATTCATAAGTGGGACATTTCCGTTGACTTTTCCATTATTTAAACAGAACTTCTATCTTTCTTCCACATGTGACCGAGGCTATGTTCAGACTCCCAGGGACAAATCTGATTTATGTGAATATCTGATTAGAACCTATATGTAAAATTTCATTAGATCTGATTTTTAGTCTATTTCAAACCACAAGTGTTTGTGGTTTAAAGTACAATTTTAATAGCAATTTGGCCTATCCGTTTAGGTCTGACTGCTAGGATTACAGTTTTTTTTTTTTTTTTTTTTACGTCTCTGGCTTTTGATGTCAAATAAAGTGCTAGGGTTGCGCCATTAATTTTGGTATTCATTCATACTACTGTGATCTCATGCCTGACAATGTGGGGTCACACCATGTGATGCAGAGCAGCAGGAACCAACAGTAAGGGAAGAAAAACCTAGTGAGTAAATGAGATCAATAAACATTTCTATTGAAAAAGAATCGTGATCTCGGTTATAAGCTAGAAAATCATAACTATAATTTTATCCATAATTGTGAAGCCCTACGGTACATCACACGTACAGGAAACATGCTAGTTTGGTTGCGGAGGTGGCCACCGCAGCAGAAAAGCTTCCTCCTGTCTCATTGTTTTTATAAAACATACACTGTGGCTCCACATCACCAAGTGGTAATTAAGCAAGCCCATTTAATTTCCTTCCAATTTGTTTAGTTCGTGTCAACTACTTCTATTTTGACATACAATGTCATTACCATAGCGAGGATGAGGACTGCGACCACAACACACGGTATAGATCTGATCACTTGCAATATATAATGTGGACAGTCAAACAAGAAGATCAGATTATTATTAAATATGCACACAAAAAAAAATTCAAAATGTTGACTGACAGTGTGAACATAATGCCACAGAAAACATTAAGTATTGCAAAAGTAGATATTTTACAGAAATATTTTTTATTATAATTTCAGTAAACATTTTGCAGATACTATCATTAAAAACATCTTACTGTAAGTGGGTTCTCTGGTTGCGTTGGTTGTTAAAAACAAGCCTGTGAACCTCAATGTCATTTCCATTCTCTTTCGTCTCTTAATTGCCTTTCATCCCATCCTCTCCCAACCTTCAAGTAGAGACATGAAACACCCCAAAATACTTAAAAAGGCTCTTCATTACGTTTACAAAATTATACATTGTTTCAACATTACAAGCTACAGACACACACAGGCAAAACAGTATTACAAAGCAACGTGACTGTTGTACATTAGTAATATGTAAATGTTATTTTATAGATAACAGAGTCGTGTGTTCAGCCTGTAGCTCCATTATAACTTCCTCCGCTGTCCCTTGTTGACCATTACACACCCTGTCTGACCAGGAGCCAATCAAATCACAAAAAAATCTACTGCGTTACAATTACCGGTTGTACTGTTAAATATAAGCTAAATATATTGACTTTTGTTGTTGCATTATATCAGGGATGGCTGCATTTAAATGAGTTGTTTCTATATTGTCTGATTTTGATTGAGAGAAGTTAATTGCTGCTTTTTTGGGTCCGTAATGCTGAGATACTACTAATAAAGCTGTTAACCTCAAGACTGTATAAATATTAACTTTTAGGAAATGTGCCAGACTGAAACTGTAATTGGCACAGCTGTAAAATTGCTTTTGCTGCATCATTGCCCTCCTGGAAATGAACAGTCACGGTCTTTAGATGTGGTGGGGATCAAAGATAGATTCACATTTCTGAATATTATGTAGATTTATGAAAATTTAATTAATAAAGACTAATTGACCAAATAGTCAAAGTCAGCTGAGTCCTTAACAGCACATTAAATCAAGTAATTAACTGAGGCAGTGGCACTAAAGTCCATTAAATAGACTGACAACTAGAAAGACAGAAGCTATGACTTATTACTAGAAAAAAAGCAGGATTAAGGGTGAGATGTTGGCAACCTGCAGGAGACAAGAAATTCACCCGTTCACCACTAATGCTGACATTATCCCGGTCCTTTTAGCACTAAGCTTTGACTCCTTTAAATATGTCCGCTGGACTTCAAACAACATTTTGACTCCTGTAAGTAGTCAGATTGCATGGGATTCACATAAGTAGGCCAACTCTCTAAATCTCCTGCCGTCTCCTTTCCAGTGGACGGAGCGATCCACCGCGCTGCAGGTCCCATGCTAAAAAAGGAGTGTGCTTCCCTCAACGGCTGTGAGACAGGAGAGGCCAAGATCACCTGCAGCTATGGCCTCCCAGCAAAGTGTGAGTATAAAGTGTGCAAGTGTTTGTGTAACTTCCAGCAACTTCAGCCTGCTCAGTGTGCTTCTGCTGCACTGCTTCCAGGTGTGAATGTGTGGGCAAGTGTGACAGTGATGTAGGATGTTGCTGAAAATGAGCAATCTGCACTGTTGAGTTTTCAGAGAAAAGTAAATGTTTAAAAGCTTCATAAATGAAAAATTAACACAAAATAAAGTACTTCTAATGTCGCGTAAAAGAGAAATGTTTTAGTTCCCTTCACGGAAATAATGTTCTCAACTTAAGTGAAATGTTCTTCCTCAGTTCTTCCTCAGTTTGCCTTTTCAGATCAAAACCAAACACCAGCAGAAGCTCACATATGCTCATATGTGTCCTTGATAATATCACTCACTGCCTTCCATTTATAGCAAAGTAAATGGCACTCAATTATTAAGTGCCACTCTGCTGCAGCGTATATAATGTGATGAAACCAGAGTCAACATGACAGGAAACACTTTTCTAGGTTTTCGTTAAAAAAAACTGTCCTCCAGCTTCCCTGATGAATAAAACACAACATGTGACTTTGTCAGCATCAGTAATGCATGTTAATAGGAAGAACTAAACAGCACTTACTGGATTTTTATCTCGTATTCAATTTCAATCAGAAAAACTCTAACTGCTAAGAGAAGAGTACAGTCTCATTTTTCTAGACCCTGGGGACATAAAAGTATTTATTTTGTTCCATTTAGCTGATATTTAAAGCCGTTGAAATATCACATTAGACTGATGTAATGACTGAAATGATTGTATTCATTGTTGCCTTTTTTCTACTAACTAACTACTGGTTTTGTTTATAAAATACCAAAACATCTTTCTTGTCGGACCAACAGTCCCAATCTTCAAGATATACAGTTTAAAATAAATTGAAAACATAAAAGCAGCAGATTATTGCATACGAGATGCAAACCAGCCCCCCCCCCCCCCCCCCCCCAAAAAAAAGAAAATTCATTTTTGCATGTTATTTTTTTGTGAATCAACTAATCTTAAATCTTTGTCTCTGTGCAACTCTTTGTCACAGATTGTATTTCTTATTTAAAAAAAATATATATATATATTTCAACATTACTTTAAGGGTTCTCTGTATCAATAATCAAATAATTTTGCCAAATCCAATCCTTATCCTGAAAGTATATATACCAGCCAAAAATCAATGGGTCATCTGGTTGTGATGATTTAGTGCATGTAATGTAATAATGAACCATTTTGCCAACAAGGCAAACATATTTACTTTGTTCTGGCTTTAGATGGGAGTGTTGTGTGTGTCTGTATTCTCTGCTGTGAGTATCAGCTCAGATGCTGGACTTGAAGCACATATGCAAACTTTTTTGTTGCAAATAGTGCAGGTAGCTTTCTTTGATTTGGCAGCTTCACCTTTATCAGAATTTATTTTTCTAAGAGTCTTGTATCCCACCAGCTCTCGCATCTTTCTCGGCTCGGCTGCCTGCTTGTTAAACCAGTTGCCAACCAATAAAGCACGACTGAACCCAGGTTGAGAACTACTGGTTTATATGCCTCATTTATATCAGCACTGTTTGGAAGTGTGGTGATATCCCAGCACTGGATGCTTAATGCAAAACAGATACATAATGATGCAGTTATTGCTCAGTATATTATAGCTAACAGGACTGTTAGTGCCCAAATTATTCTTCCAAATTGAATTTCTTAAAAGGAAAAAAACCGATTTTCATCACCGACATCAAAGTCTGCTCACAGCTCTGGAGGATTACTACTACACATGTAAAGAGAGTTGAATAAATCCATTCGTGGCTCCAGAGGGAGCTGCGCAGAATCTGATAAATTGCCTCAAGTAATGACATCACTTGAGTCAGCATCTGTTGGGGCTTAAAAAAATATTTAAAAAGTCTGGAGGTGTGGAGTTAGAAAGAAACATGACATTAATAGGTATGGAAATAATTCAGTAGACAAGCTTTGTACGTTATAATGGCCACCCAGGTGTGTGCGTGTGTGTCAGCGTGTTTGTGTGAGAGAGAGATTAAAGCAACACTGAGACTGTGATATCAGCTTCTGGTTCCACAGAGAGTTTGAGTTCACAGTGGCAGAGAGGAGAAGAAAGGAGAGGAAAAAAGGAGAGCGAAGCGCTGATAAAGGCGTGCTCAGGGCAGAATGGAGAGCAACAGGAGAAAAGACAGATAAGGAGAGAGTAGGAGAGTGGAGAAAAAAAAAATGAAGGAAGCAGCATGGAGGAGTGGAGAGACGTGAGGGAGCTGAAGACAGGAGGGAATTAGGAGATGTCTTCTTACATGGTCTGTTCTCCTTTGTTGGTTTACTTGTTCAACTTTGAGGATGTTGGCTGTAATTTATGTCTGTGAGAGGATGCTGCTGCTTGTCACTGTATCCTTATGTGTCTACATTTGTGTGCTTGTGTCTTTCTCTCATGTACTCGATCATACAGTCTGGTCCCTTCACATGCATGCTCTGTTTATCAGTGTGTACAGTGACAGTGCAGTATACCAATGTGTACAGTGAGGGCTGTCTGTCAGGTCCCATCATTCTGTTACCTGTAACTCTGTCAGCATGAAATCTGTGTGACTGACATCTTTTTGACTCACCGGCTGACTAACTGTGTGTGGGTGTATGTGCGGGAGCCTCTCCGCGTTGCATTCATGTGTGCGTGGCCATTACCCAGCATGTGGTACAGAGACTGGCTCTCTCCTCCCAGACAAAGTATTAAGTCCCAAGAATAATTCAACATGCGTCTCCTCCAATGCTTAAACACTCACAACAGGGCTTGATTACCTCACAGCAGGAGGGACAGAGAGGCAAGACAGCAACAACAGAGGGAAAGTAAAGGAGGGATAACAAAGCAGGCAGAGGACTGTGTGAAGGCAAAGCAGTGCCGTGGAAAAGAGCGAGAAATTAAAATAAAACTTGACAGGCGAAAGATGGAGGGTTTGAGAGACAGGTCTAATCTAAAAGCCAACACTTTGATCTTGATTTGTATGGGCTTACTACCAGATGTGGGATTTCAAGAGCATCTAACTCGCAAGTTGCCAAATGGTCCAGAGGACCTGCTGTCAGCCTCCCATGCAGGAGTGTCCGTCGATGATCTTGCAGCCACTTAGCCAGCAGCATCCCAGTATCGTTACCTAGCAACACCCGGAATGCACAGCACACTGTTTAGCAAGAGTCACATGCAATTTGGGGATGCTGACAAATAACAGCTGGGAAATTTCAACCAGGCCCTGACTAAAATCACATATTAATGAAAATATAAAGTCAGTTAAATCAGCAACTGTCAGCTTCAAGGCATATGAGCCAGGGTAATTAAGAGGACTTGGATTAGGAGAGGAATGGTTTGAGATCTGCATGTGTGTGCTTGTGCACAAAGTATTGCTCAGTTGTGAGCCCGATGGATGCTGTAAGAATATTGTGCACGTATAGACGAGTAAAAGCATGTGTTTTGCTGTTGTCAGACAAGGGAACACAGGCCAATGCGTTGTCCAGGCGACCCAGTGCCCCAGAGCTCACCTGTGTACCGATAAACACAGATGTAGACCTGCTAATCTGTTCCCCAGCCAGCCCTGCTCTGTTGCTAAACACACTGAGATGCAACACTGGGGACGGAGGGTGCAGGATGGGGCGGGTCTACAGAGTAGAAACACAGGGATTGACAACAAGGGGTCAGAGCCACAGTCACAGTTCACACCCAGTAAAAGCAGCGAATGATGTCAATGCCACTGACTTTTGTGATCAACTGAGGTTATAAACATCACAAGACAAGTAAAACAGCAGGCAACCAGGCCTACAGCTTAATAGTTTTAATCAAATACAGATGATATTTTGGCAGCACAACAGGGAAAAACCTTACCATGTGAGAAATCACCAAAAAGGTTGAAAACGAATGTCGAATTTATTTGTCAGACAAAAAGGTGAACAGTAAAAAAAAATAATTCCCTTTTTTGGCATGGTAATCATTCACCACTGCACACCATACTTAAAGTAATTGTGCCCTCTTACATTTTTCTGGTGAGCTCTTTTCAGTTTTGCTTCCAAATCAAGTGGCAACTAATTTGGCAAAACTGTTGGCTGGTGTGAACCCACTAGTTTATCTGGCAGATTGTGTTTGTTTTCCCAATTGTACCTATTTTCTGTGCTCCCAGCTTACAGCAATTACTGTCGTCATAAGCAATAGGGCAGATTACTGAAGTTTAAATATTCCTCTAAAGGTCCTATATTTATTTTGTATGATAAAGCAGGTCTAGGTGCAAAAAATACTTTTAAGAGGAGAGGAGAGAAATATCTATATTAAGATGGTTTTGGGTACTGAAAACCACAAAAATATCTTCTTATGGATATCAACTCCAGAAGTTTGGGACCTATAAGGTCAGTTCAAGTATTATAAACCTCCAATAACTTATTTTTTGGCTTACTGCTTTAGCTCATCCAATAGTTTCAAAAATTAACCCGAGGACTACGCCTATAAGATGCAACATCTGCAAATGATCAAATGATTCCCTATAGAGTGTAACCAGACCCCATATGTTTACACAGTGAATTTGAGTCTAGACAGAAACTGAAACAAGCTGTAAATTGACATACTGTATTGTCACCTCTCAAGCAGTTTTTTTTTAGCAGTTTCTTATTTACATCTCCAGCAGATGAGCAACATTAGCATTCATTTGAAGATGTAGCCACCTGAAGAAATTAGGAAATATGTATATTCTCATGCTCAGCTTTGTTTTTGGCTTCACCATTTACTGATAGAAATACCAGCTGGATAGTTCCCTGTTTTCACCAGCGTCTAACTGTTTGTGTCTACTGTTTGGTGCTGAGCAGGTGTACAGTGAAGGTTTTTTTTAAGCTTTTTGCACACAAAAAAAAAGTTAGTGGTGAGAATGAACATACAGGCTAAAGACCAAACCAAAGCAATGAGCTGAAAGATGCTAAAAGTTCTGTAGAGCAGAGCAGAGCGGAGCTGCAGTCAGGTCATAATTCTCTGTGGGTTCATCACTTCAATCGACACCTTTCTCATGCAGATAGTCGTGTGATCCATTGTTGACATAAAATGTTGATTTTAGCCTCTTTAAGAGTTAATATACAGTAATAATAAAATGTGGGCCAGAACTTGCAGCCCCATTAATCCCAGGACATTATATGCATTTTCTGCAGGTTAATTTTGGGTCATACATACATTTATCACTTTTCTTTTTTAATACTTCAGCTCCCAAAGCCCCCAAATAACATTTTAATGTATTCTTAAACTGTGCGGCACGTTTCAGTGTTATTGCACATATTGCTTTATTTTATTTGAATGTGCTAAATACTATATATTATATTCGCAGTGTCTTATATTTAGTAAGAAATTGGCAGCGACTGAAAGATAGTGTTTGGGGAAGGTGGGAGTCTCACAGTTGGAGGTGGCGAAAGATGGAGGGAAAACAAGATGGAGCTGGAAAGGACCAGATAGTAAAAGTGCTGAAGGAAATAGAGGCACAAAGCGAGAAAGATATCACTCTGTCAAAAACTTGGTGTTATGCTCCTCTCATATTCCCCCTCCTGCCTCCCTTTTTCCCAGTTTCTGTTCCCTCGGTGGCCAATTACCGCTAATTAAAATCCTCACTGCAGCTCTCCCGGACTCCCCCTCTTCCTCTCCTCCAAGACCTCCATCTCTTTGCTTCTCCTGTCACCCTGTCGCTCTCGTCTCTTTCTCTTTCTTTGAAGACAGGGTGTCGCTGCCTGCCGTGATCAACAACTTAAACACCTTATTTCACCCTGTTCTTCTCATCTTCTTCCTCACCTTTATACCTTTTCACCCCTTCTCTTTTTTCTTCTTCCTCACTCCTAAATTTGGTTCTTCTTTCCTCCCCCCTTATATCTCACTCCCATCCTCTTCCCGCCTTTCCTTTTCCTCCGCATCTCACCTCCTCCCTCCTCCCCCACTGCTCCTATCATCATCAGCAGTAAGGTTTCTTTAGTAGTGCCAAGAGACTTGACAAGGCTCTGGGCTAAAGACTGTAGCAGCCAGACTGTGATACCTTCCTAGTTGTGGAGTTTTTTTTTCCTTCTCATTTTTTTTTTTTTGACAAGGTTGTCGACATCTTTGCTTCTTCCTGCCTCGGCGTCAGCAGTGCGATTCTTCTAGGTGTTAAAAAGCTTCGTAAAAACTGCTGCTGTGATCATCATCATCATCATCATCATCATGCTGCTCCTCATCAGCAGCAGCCCTGGTGTTAATTCATTCAGTTAATTAATTCGCCTTGAAGGAGAAAAAAGGATAAAAAAAAAAAAAAAAAAAGAAAGAAGCTCCAGTGTTGCTTGGCTCAGGGAAAGAGAGTTGGAGAGTAGGAATGAGAGGGAGTAAAGAATATCTTTGCTGCTGCTCCGATGAAAAAAATTATGTCCGCTCCTTTAAGCATCTGCATCTTGTTCCCCCCTTTTTCTGTCCCCTCTTGCCGTCCTGTTTAGAATAACTGTCTTTTTCATAGAAAGGTGGAAAGAGATAGGGAGAACCATGGGGGCCTTTTCAAGACCTGATCCTTCCTATTGTACCACAGCCCGGGCCTGGATTTAAGAGCTCTGTCCGCTTGGCTGAACACAAACTGAGGCCGAGCACACAAAGGACCAGCTAGCCTTTTTCCTGCCTCCTGCTTTAAAGGCAGATAAAGAAAGGCGCAGGACAGATGGAGGTATGAGAGGAGAGAAAGAAGAGGGGAGGGCAAATGATGGACGAATGGGTGGCTGTTGAGTATGAAAAGCAGAAGCAGCGACTCGTGGCCTCCCAGGTAAGAATGGTGGGAGGCCACAGGGTTGAGGAAAGGGAGGGGTTATGACAATAAGACGGAAAAAAGCTGGACGGCAGACAAAAAGAAAAGCCGGGGTGGGTGTCACCGGATGGCACTCAGTCAAGTTCTCTTAAGGTTTATGCCAGTGTAACGCCCACTTACGAGAGAGAGGAGGCACACACACACACACACACACACACACACACACACACACACACACACACACACACACACACACACACACACACACACACACACACACACACACACACACACACACACACACACACTCTCTCTCTTGCACTCTCACCTCCTGTGTTACTTGCTGTTTCCCTCCCTTGTCTACCTGTCTGTGCCGTTTACTCTTATTATATTTTTCAGCCTGTATTATTGTTTTAGTAAGAAGATCATACAGTGTGACAGGGCCTTAATAAACCAGTAAAGCAGTATGTTCTGTAAAACTGTCTCCATGCCGTCTGTGGGAAACAAGCTTTTGTTATAATTAGGTCAGAGTGATTTGTGTTTTTACACGTTGATGAAAGAAGCTTCGTACCGTCGTATTCTAATCAATCTGATAAGCGGTGCAGTAGGCGGAAAACAAGATAAAACCACAGAGGACATTAACACTTTGTGGGAGAGGGGCTTTGTACAAGAGAACAACTGACATGAAAGAAGTTCTAACTCATTAAATTCAAAAATATCTTTTGCACTTTTTACTCCATTGCATTTATCTGACCGCTGTGGTTCCCAGAACCACAGAATTTGATTTTACAATAAATTGAGTTTATTAATACGATACAATGCTTTACACAAGGTAGAGTGAGTCCAAACTCAGACACCTGCAACATTACAATACTGTTTAGGTATTAATTTGTGAGTAACAATGATCCAAAGATATTTTATATAAAAATATAACTCAGTTTTGTTCAATAGTGAGCAATAACTTGTAATACTTTAAATCCCTATAGAGCAAGGTTGCACACACCCTACTACGTGAGCTAATTCTGAAATGGCCAGCTCAATGAGATCTACCAATATATATATATATAAATAAATGTACTTTGCATTACGGTATTACGGTATAAACCCTCCACATCAACATATTCTGATGACTGCGGATGGCCAGGGGCCCAGGGACTCGCACTCAAGGGATATGCCCCTGTTATTTGCGTGAAATTCGGCTGTCAGGTAGCCCCATAAATTCTTTATATTTTTCATAAAAAGTGGGATGTAATGTCAGCCCTATGTTGGAGACAATTCAGAAGTCAGCTATGATTTCAAAACCGGATTAGTTAAAAACTCTTTGTTGAACAGAGAAACAACGAGTATAATCAAAATGGGTCAATTCTGCTGTATTTTTTTTATATATGGCACATTGTGAAGCCATCGAGACTTCGGGCGTAATTCCATCAACAGATGGACACAGGGCTTCTTTACATATCATAAACTAATGCGTAAAACGCTCAGTGTGTGCATATGTTCATGTAATGACACTTTGGAGAAGTTTAACCTCTAGCAGGCTGAATGGCTATTAATTGCATATTTCCACACTGTATGCAACTACGACTATAATAGCTGCTGTTAGGTATAGACAGCAAAAATGCTCGTGCAAAATCAGCATGAAGGCGCAGGTCTGTTAAGTTTCTCCCTCATTAATCAACAAACAGAGCCAGAAAGTGAAAACACCACAGTAAGAGCCCACAGCACTGATTTCTGAAAACCTGACCTGATTAGGTGGGTGTAGTATTGTTGTTGCGTCCATCTCAGATGTTCCTGAATAAAACCTGTTTATATAAAAGGTTTTCTTCCTTCCAGTAGATGCCTCCACATTCCTGTGAGCACATCTGTGTTGCTTTCAGAAAATGCCATTTTTCTTCCTCATGAAAGGATTTTTGCTTTGTATGGTTTGCTCTCTTCACAAAAGGAGATAACATGTTCCCTTTACCAATGTAAGTACAAGAGAACATTTTTCTTTGCCCACATGTACAGTATGTGATCACCTGTGTTGTTCTGCAGCTGTTTTCATGGTTTATGTTTGGGGTTAGCATCTGTGGAATCTCACTTCAATTTGTATGTATAAAAACTATATCTGGCACCTTGTTGCTCTAAGTCTAGGTTGAGACACATTATATCCTCCTGTTCTCCTCAGCGCTGGGTTCCACAACCACAGCGCATTAACTCCGAGGGAATCTGAGGACAGGCAGCTTGAAGATTTGCCTATCCCACTTTCTACCAGCTAAACATTCAAGAAAATAAAGACAAGCTCGACACGTGTTAAGAAAACAGGTCTCAACATCAACATCTCCAAAACTCAGGTGACGTGCTTTGATACGCAACACTCCCAGCACCAGTTTGAATAACTGGTGAGGCACTTGAGTGTGTTGAAAACGTATAGACAGTACTTGGACAGCCATATCAGCAGGGATGGTTGTGCTGAGGTGGACTTCTCCAGGCAAAAGAAAACCTAAATGACCGACTGAAGGACGAGTCAGCAAAGAGGCCCAACATGTTGCCAAGAAATGATGGAGGCAGCTCAATGTGGCCTTTTATCCATCAAGGGACAAATAGGATTACAGTGATAGTTAGACACAAACTTTGTGATGTTTCAACTTGACATTGCTCCTGTGCACAAAGCAAAGTCCATACAGGAATAGTGTTCTGAATCTGGTGTAAGAAGGCTGTGTGGTCTGCAGAGCTCTGACCTTGACCCCATCTCAGAGCAGGATGACCCCACTGATGCTCTTGAGGCTTTGTGGGAGTAAATCTGCAGCCAGGCTTTACAACCTTGTAACAGTGGAGTGTTACAGCAGCATATCCATGTTAATTTTTGAATTGGTGTGATGCGTCCACATACTTTTGGCCATATAGTCTTGAATATGTGCATTTTAAATCGACTGAAAGAGGACTGAAATCCCTCATTTGTTAGCAAAACCCTGTGCAGTCACAAAGGGTGATTGTGTATGTTTTCGGCATATTAAACGCGTAGCACACACATACTTTCTCTTACTGTCAGTCACACACTTTCAGGAGACACATCCAATTTGTCCCTTTAACACTGGTCTTCACACAGGCTCCATAACACACTATCCAACACACTCTCTCCTTCAAGCATAAATCCCTCACACATCCTAACATGCTCTGCTAGCTTTCCATCTCCCCATTGAGCTCCCCCCATCTCACCCACTCTTCGTGTGTTTCAGGGTAATGTGAGCCAGCAGCCATAACACTGGGGTGGGGAGGAGGAGGTGGTAGGGGGTTGTTGATGTATGGTGGAACTAAAGCAGCCCTGCCGATCGATAATGTAAACAGGAGTGAAGAGAGGCGGTAAATAAGGCCGACTCCTGACAGAACTGTCTACCTCAGGTGACGGAGAGAGAGGGAGAGAGAGGAGAAGTAGGGAAGAGGGGGTGAGGGGAATTTCTAATGGAGGAAGAAAGGGAGAAACAAGGATGTATGGGCAAAGAGGATAACAGAGGGATGAGAGGGACAAGGGAGGGAAGGTTGGAACAAATGGGGCAGGAGAAGAGGAAGACATAGGACGGATGAAGTGAGGATAAGAGACGGATAAAATGGAAGAAGAGAGGAGGGAATAGACAGGAGGTGATGGAGGCATGGGGGAGAGGGTAATGGGGGCGAGAGGAGAGGTGCTGCATGAGGTAATGGTAACGGAGGGAGGGAGGGTGACGACAAAGGACGTAGAGAGTGAAAGATGGAGTGAAGGTGGATGGATAAAGAAGAAAAAGAGGTGACGGATGGAAAGAGGAATATAAATGAAACGGATGATTGGGTCAGCAATGAGGACAAATCGCCACGGCGATTATAGATTACGGTTCAGTTTTTGCGTAAGCATATTTGTTTCCGTGTGTGTGTGTGTGTGTGTGTGTGTGTGTGTGTGTGTGTGTGTGTGTGTGTGTGTGTGTGTGTGTGTGTGTGTGTGAATTAGAGAACAGTGCAGCCGTGACATTTAGTGGATGACATGCAGATGAATGACCACCAAGTGACCCACTGTTGAACCAAATCAGCATAACACGTACAGTACCGCACACGAACACATGCGGCCGAGCTGCGAACCTGGTCACCGCTGAGTGCTCCGTTGATGCATTGGCTCAAAGATTCTTTGAGAGCGCACACTCACTCTGGGCTACTTCACTGTCGGAGTAATGCACACTGAGTGGAGAGTAAACACACAAACAATGACAGACAAACACACAATGCGGAGAACAAATGTGTCTTTTACACTGTCCTCCTTAGTCTTTTTTTGTATTCTCTTCCTGCATGTTTCACCACAGTAATTAAACATGTGTCTGTGAGTGTTTCAGCTGCTGTGAATGTTCTGATAGGTCTCTGCTGCTATTTAAAGACTCATCCACAGCATTCTCGCACACTATAAATTGCTCACCAAGTGGTGAATCACAATAGTGATTCATCATAAAGCCAGTTCTTGTACGCTCTTAAATTTCCAGTGTTTTTTCGGCTGGGCCCATGTAAAGAAGGGGTTTATACTGTTCTCTCAGCAGCTCTACTGTACAAAATACAGCTTTGAGTTGTCAGGTATTTTAATAGAAATAACGATTGCAATGTGCTTCAATTCCAAAAAAAGAATAAGATTCAAGTTTCTACAAGTTACTCAAACGGTGCAGAAAAACACCCAAATCAGGAGATATTGTAATATAAAATAAAACCAGTTCCAGTGGTTTAGGTTAAAATAAATTGTATTAAGAGTTAAATGGGGATGAAAACCTGACTTCCTCAGGCAGGTCGATGCAGAGTCTCGGAGGCCTAAATGCAAACACTCTATCCCCGTCAGTTTTTAGCTCGGCCTCTGGAACAGCAGAGGCCATGAAAAGTAATCAATAAGTAATCTAAAAATCAATTCTAAAACATACTGCGAGTCAATGAAAGGAGAATTAAAGGTTTTTGGGCCTGTGTGTCTGTGATGAGTGGAGAATTTAGATGAATTTTGGATCAGATTGTTTCACTGATAAGAAAAACAAAAGATTAAGCTTATGAAATACTGATGAATGTCAGGTTAAGCCGGGTGATTATTGAATTTCAGCCAAATTATACTGTGACGATACAATCTGATCCTATTTTTATTTTACAAATTTCTGTTGTCCATATTAATGATTCTGATAAGGCTGGGATTGAAAAGTAAAAAAAAAAAAAAAAAAAAAATTTTTTTTAATGAGAGCAGAAACGATTGGTCAATTATATTTACCTTTTTATTAAAATAATAAATGTATCAATTTATTTAAAAAATGCACTGTTTCCTTTCTCTCAAATCTTCATATTTGCTGCTGTCTGTGATTGTCACATATAAAAATTTTGGTCAGACTAAATAAACAACTTGTAAAATGCCGTCTCAGGTCCTGAGTAATTATATGACTCAATTAAACAATAACAAAAACAATTGCTCGTTGCAGTTTTAGTTAGACACATTAATGCAGTGACTCAAATAAGCTGTTTTTAAACAAATTTAAACCGCTGATCTTTGCTTTACTTCGTGTTGTTTTGCAGACCAGTCAAGCCGTAACGTAGGAACAGCACAGGAGGCGACACGTTGTTGTTGCCGGCTGATATTGTGGCACTGAGCAGCTAATAGGCCTGCAGCCGTCAGCACTGTCAGTGTCATGAATGACCACCTGCAATGTGATACAACATACAATATAAACCTTTTATAATGTCTGAAATTGTAGAATATTAGTGTCTAATAGTTGTGTCGGTTTATGAACAGGCTTTGATTGGAGTATTCTCTCTTGGGTTCATATTCTGAGACTAAGTGATTTCTCAGGGACTGCACTCTCCTTCATCAGTGAACAGTTTGATGAAGGACTGTCACTGTACTCAGACATGTTTCTTTCAGTCTAGATCTGTGGACTTCTCTCTTAGCTGGAGTCTCTCATACCAGCTTGTGGAGCAGACTTTCATCGGCACCCTTCAGGTCATAGGGGGACACAGAGATGTCGCAGCATATAGTTTTTCATAAATTGCCAAAGCAGTAAAGCTTCTCGTCTCCTGTTTAATGATCGCAGGAGGAGTATGGTCTGTTGAGACAGCTGCGTGACTCAGAGCAGCTTGACGAAGGCAAATATTGTGCTCAACACAGAACGCAACCCACATTTGATAAGTTAGCAATCGTTCGTGTAAAGGACTAAAAACGAATTCACGAACTGCAGTTCACATATTCGTTCTCTTCGGTCGACAAAATTAGTTTTTAAAGGTTTTAGATGTATGTAACTGTATCAAATGCAAATGGTAATATACAAAGTTTGCTTAAGCATTTTAGTGTCTTTCAGCTCATTGTTTTGGCTCTCTGGTCCACAACTTTACTTTTCTGGTTCATTCGGACTGTTCTCAGAGTATCAAGTGTATGTTTTCAGAATAAAAGCACAAAAAAGCTGATCAACATATTGGAGCATTAAGGAGATAAAGAACCAGATAGTTTCCTCAGTAACTGGTGGAGACCAAAAAAGAGCTCCAAGGACAGTGAATGTTGGACACAACTTCAAATAAATGTCTGTATCTGATGGGTTTTTAGGCAACTGTTTTCGGACATACTCACTTTTTAGGTGATAAAATGTTGTTACAACTTGATGCTCTACCCCCAAATGGACAGGAGTCAGTTAATGCAGTTTTAGTATCAAAAATTGTTGGCTTATTAACAACTTAAGTTAGCTGAGGAGTTTTTAGGAGCATATTTTTGAGCTATGGAGTTCCAAAGTGTTCAAAATAATTAAATATATAAGGACAGCATGAAATAAATGGTCTTTTTTCCATTTAATTCCAGAAGTTTTTATTTTAGAATGTAACTTTTTCAAAGTCTGTTTTTTTTAAACAATGTTGCTTTTCCCCAGGGGCCATTTTATTTCATATACCACTTTTGATTAGATTTCGCCTAACATTATATCTTATAGTCTGTATTCTGTTTGTATTCCTTTATTTAAAAAAAAAAAAAAAAATATTTGAATGTATTTATTTATTTAGTTTTGAATGCCTCAGTGTGCCATAGAAAACATGTAAAACAAGAAACCCTGACCTCTGTGCACTGAAATGAAATTCAAGTCTCTTGAACCTCTGCAAATATATATAAATCTATGAAAACATGTATGTTCAATTGGGTAAGAAGGAAAACATGGGTAGTGTCACAAAGTAGCCCATCTGGGTGTGTGTGTGTGTGTGTTTGTACTCCAGCTTTTGGTTTTAAATCAAACACGCACTAAAGATTACCAATGATAAATAGATGTTTTTACATGGCAGTCTATTTGAATTGAAAAAAAATCTCATATTGAGTTACACTGAATCATATTTAAGCAGCTTAACTCTTCAACTCTTTATGATACTTATAGCTATGTAGTAATGGTAAAATTAGGAGTAAAACCTGTATTTCATGTCATTAAAATGTTTGCTAGGTTGCCTATCTTTAAGACGATTTAATAGAAAGGGGTTTGAGATTGAAGCTGTGATTTAAATCAGCTTAAACCTCTTTCCCAAGAGCTTCCTCTCTTTCAGATTTGTATCTCAAGTACTTAGTTATGAAAAAATAATACAGTACAATAGTTCTTGGCAGGCTGAGCGTTGTTCCACTGCCCGGGCATAATGAGCAGATCCTGCATCGTGAACCAAATATCTTTCATTGATTGTGGTTGGCTGAATTTCTTTGTCGATGGATACGGCTACAACATTTTCTATTAACAGAAAAACCTGTTGAGGGTATCGGGGAAATAGAAACAGGAGCACATTTCATAATTCTTTTATGAATTCCCTGTTTTGAAATAAGATCCCCGGATCATATTTTTTTTTAAATCCCAAACCCTGTGTTAAATCTTTCTAACTCATGCTGTCCGATTCTCGGAGGGTTGGATTAAAGAGCTTCTTCTAGGCTTCTTCTGTGCTCTGCAATCCGTGGCTTGTTAAATGAGTGGGTGATTAGGAGAGAGGGCTGTATTAATGTCCATCTTAATGTAGTTAATCATTAGTCTCATTGTTTTGAATTGTGAAGAAGACAAATGCGATCAGTGTGGGTGAGTTGTTAATTCAGGTGTTTGTTTTTTTTCTCCCCAGTTATTTCAAATCTGTTCATTTTATGAACCTTTTTAAAATTCAAAAAGCCTTTTGGAGGCAATTATTATCGGTGATGTCCATTGCAAACAAGTGTCCATGAACCCACTCGCATAAATCATAAGAACAGAACTTGCCTCAGAAATTTTCTTCAGTATTAAATTGATTCAGTAATAGTTTTTCTGCACATCCAAAGGTGCATTGCAAACATAAACAGCTAAAAACTAATTTGGCATACGTTTAAATATTCCACTTCGACAAAATGTAAACATATATATATATATATATGGGTTGATCAAAATGTTGAGAGACTAATCCAGTTGTGCGCATATGGAGAGAAGCACCATGACGTGCACAGAGCAGGGGGAAGCTATGACCTTCATGAGGAAGTATTCTAAGTTACGTCGCTTGATCAACATCAGCACCTGAGTTACGCAGGTTTTTGTGACAACTGTTCCGTAAACATTTGTGATTTCACCGTGCATCAGAAACATGTCCAGAGAAACGTCACATTTTTGGGGAGCAAAAAGACGTCACGTGGAGTCAAATCCAGCAAGTAGGGGTGGTGAGGGGGCTGCAATTGTGTTGTTGTGGGCAAGGAACGTTTGCGTCATCAATATATATTATATATATTTGAACCATGCACGTCACAGTGTTGGCGGCATTTGCGCACAACAGGAGCAATCTCTCAACGTTTTGAGAGAGGCTAAGGCACAAGTTTTAGACCAGTGCATAATTTACTGAATCCATTGCAAAATTATACTTATACCTGTTTAAATGTACTCCCAAACTTTTATACCTTTGTGAGGTCTGTGTTGCAAAAATTTTTACATCTGGTAGTATTTGTTATATTAGTTTACTGTAATGTTTTCCAAAACTATAATTTTGTAGTCCTGGATTAAATTCTCACTCTGAGGCTTGCTGTTTCATATTAAAACAGTGGTATTCGAATTGGAATAAAAAATGATAGGGAAATAAATAAAGGCCATCCCAAATATATGAATGAGTCAATACATTTGCAAATAATCGCTCAACTGTCTGTCAAAACAAATGAGATTGGGCCTGTGTGCATCATAGGCTGCTTTAGTGTATTTTCAATAAAACATAACATCATCAGGGACTTTGAAAATAATAATACAACTGCAAAATATTTTATTGAATTGATATGATGACACGGACACAAATCTCACTCCAAGCTGAATTGAAAAGTTGCAGACCTGATCTTTATATAGCAATTTATTATAGGCTGAATTTATTTCATCACATATTTCATGACTATATTTATTTATTTCACCAGCATATCTATTTATATAGATTTGAATGAAATAGAATTCCATAGTTTTTAGAGTACGGGGAGCTCCCGTTGTTCGAACTTCAACATCTAAACTGAGGCCTAGATGGAATTTTCCACAGTCATAGACGGTGATAAACATCACCATAGCAACACATTGTCTCTCTCTGTACTTGGATGTTGCCTGTCGCGGCTTAACAACTGTCAGGGAAGTCTCTCGCGTCCTAGCAGCATCTTTCTTCTCCTCAGACCGGCTTCAGTGGCTCACACATTTGTAGAGCTGCAGTTCAGATATGACTGTGACAGGTGGAAGGAGAAGTAGTTCCTTTTAACTGGGTATTCTTGTTTTTTTTTCTCTGAGCAGTTGGTAGTAGGAAAGTCCCACTTCATTCTCCCATCAAAGTTGTATACATTGTCCCCTGCTTTGAAACCAACATGGGGCTGGGCCTTATACTTTAGTGAGTGTTTAGGGTTGCTCTTCTCTGTATGTTACATTTGGTGTGTAGTACACACCAGGGTATTGTTATCTCAAATCTGACACGGCTGTTGTGCACTTACCGTAAATGACTGTAACATTTGAAAGCTTCACCCTCTAAAGTACCTGATGGCTTTGTTTCCTCATTTCACTTGCGTGATTTCACGTGTTTAATTAAACATACTGATGACTACTTAGTGAAAAATAATCATTCCCTACGTTCTGAATCACACACTATTTCTTACATACTTTTATTACATACTGCAGCTACCCTTAGAAAGTCTGTACTGTTGCATATGGTGTGTATACAATTGGGACATACTTGCTTCATCATAAAAATGCGCCTTGAACTTTGACCCACTAGATCATATATGTTCCATACCACGACATTTCAAGTGAAAACAAAAAGGATGCAATTTGCAATGAGTACGCTTCTCTTAATGCCTCTTCTTCTTCTTCTTCTTCTTCTTCTTCTTCTTCTTCTTCTCGTTCTTCCGTTTGCCGTCAGATCATTAGCGCCACCAACTCTGCCGGCAGCTCAGTAGATGTGACATATCTTCCACTATCTACTACAAAACATGACCGGATGTAGTAGGACATCATGGTGCTCCTTTCAGTAGTTTGGAAACAAGTTGGTGGTTCATTCCCTTTTGCTATGTAGCCAAATGGCGACCATTAAGGGTGAGAAGCGCTTGACTTTCACACCGTCTGACAGTTCACTGCATGTTGTCATACTTGTGTGAACACATTTATGCGCTCAAAACAGCATGTGTCAGTATATGCGAATTTAGACCGAGACTCTGTGAAAAAAACATATCTGAAATTAAAAGTCAGGCTAATTTGATTAAGATTGGGCAGGTTTGAGGCTCCGATTGGGATGTTTATTCAAAATCTGGACACACTTACTACGAATCCAATTTATCACAGTTCTGGCACGGGAAAACTGACATGTCAAGATTGATAAAAAAAATTTTTAAAAAAAAGATTATTTCACCTAATTCTGTCAGGAATAAAATAAATGTAGTTAAAATGTTTTTTTTTTTCAGATGTGTGTGTGTGTACATGTGGGTGCGCGTGTGTGTGTGTGTGTGTGTGTGTGTGTGTGTGTGTGTGTGTGTGTGTGTGTGTGTGTGTGTGTGTGTGTGTGTGTGTGTGTGTGTGTGTGTGTGCGTGCGTGTGTGTGCGTGTGTGTTTGCGTAGAGGCAGTGGTCCAGCTTGGTTTTATGACAGCGTTGGGATTCACGCTGAGAGCAACATGCTGAGCCTCATCAGAATGTGTGGTGGCGTTAGCGTAGGCGTGTAGAGGCTGGCTAAACCACATCTCTACTGCAGTCTTCTCTGTTCCTTACTCAGCTTCTACTTGTGAACTCCCCCACCCCCACCCCACCCACCACCCACTCACCCACGGCCGTCTGCCTTCAATTCAAGGCACTTCAGTTCATCTACCCTCTTTTTAATCAATTAGTCAAATTTAAATATTTTTTTCAGTGACCTGAGAGGAAAAAACAGTCATTAACTTGACAAAGAAAGTACACAGGATCAATTAGTCAAACTAGAGCCACATGACAGTATTATTGTACAATGCAATTAGAAACAGTGAAAGACAGTTTTATTGTAAATTTGCAGAGAAGGAAAAAGTAAGCATTATTTAAAGGGGTTTGTACACTTTCAATACAGTGAAGAAGTGTAGTACTTGAAGCAGTTTTAGTAAAATATTTACTTTATTACTATATTATAGTATATATATTTACTATACAATTAATGAGAAACACCCAGGGTTTCCTGCCCAGTTGTTTTATACTCAAAGATTATTTGCGTGCAGCGTTAAAAGTGACAGCAGGAGCTTTATAGCTTTCCAGATCTGCAGTTCAAATCATATGCTCTTAGCGACAGAGAGAGGGATTTTTTTGAAAGCCTGCGGTGTGTTCACTAATTGTAGACCTCTGAATGGCTGCCCAGGTCTCAGACATTATTCAATGACGTAAAAATAAGACAGCCTGTTACAGGGAAACATTTCTGTTTTAAATGTCAAAGATATGTTCAGTCCCATTCAAGTAACTGACAATACGAGGGTGGAACAGAAAGCTCAGAGATTGCTAGTGTTGCGCGCAAAAGGTGCACAGAAAAGCTATAAACTTCGTGAGTAACTACTCAAAGTTTCGACGCTTGATCAACATCAGCACCTGAGTTATACATGCTTTTATGAGCAGTGGTCCGGGTGCTTTTGCGATTTCTCTGTGGACATGACCAGTGGGTGCTCATTAATTTTAGTGTCAATCTCTAGAAATCGGTAACGGAGACCTTCGTAATGCTTGTGGATGCCTACGGCAATGAAGCAATGAGCCTGGAAAGATGTTTGGAGGGACTGAGGGGCATAACATCATTGTCCAAAAACAAAAAAGTGGGTTTTTGTTGACCATAGCGGGGTTGTGCACCGTGAATTGGTCTCCCGGGGTCAGACTGTCAAAAGCAAGTTCTACTGTGATGTCCCACTCACTGAACAAATTAAAAACACACAAGTTTCTTGCCCACATCAATGATGTGCACTTTATGCTTTTTAAGTTTCAGGTGCCACTGCTTACAAATATTTTTTTTTATCACAGAAAGTGTGCCACGGCGGGAACAAATGTTTGGGAAATGCTCTAAAATCCAACTGACTTCCATGATGTTACCAGCTTTGTTTGTGATGGGAGAGGTGACGTTGCTGCAAAGCTTCTGTCGAGACATTAAAAACCTTTTTTTTAAGTCAGCAGTTGAGTTACAGTTTTATAATATATTTCAATATTAATATTCACTATAACTGCAATATAAACTGTTATAAAAAGGGAATTTAACAGGAGAAAGATTATTTGATTTGACTTGTATTTCACTGTTGCTTCACACCTCTTACTCTGTGCATAAAAATGCTTCTTCTCATCTCTCTGTCTCTGCAGATGTGATCCACACAGTGGGGCCCATTGCGCAAGGAGGAGTTGAAGAGAGGGAGAGGAATTCTCTGAGGCAGTGCTACAAGAACAGCATGCAAACAGCCACGGATAATGCTGCACGCTCTGTGGTGAGAACTGAGGGATGAGATGAATCTGAAGGGATGATGAAAGCTGGGGACAAACAGGGAGGGAGGGGAGGGGTCGGAAAGAGGGCGGACACTTGAGAGGTCAGGTTAAAAGGAAGGGAATCACTGAGAACTGCAACAGAAAAAAGGAAGAACGCAAAGACAAAGAGAAGGCATGGTTAAGAGGAAAGAAGAAAAGAGGCACTGCAGTCACGACGGTGTGACAAAATTCTATTTAAAAAATAAACCTGAGCTAAAGAGCGGAGATTGATCACCTGTGGATTTTTCAAAGGGAACTACATTTCAGCTGAGATAGATAGAGGAAGGGGAAAAACAAGTCATGGTGTTGAGTTGTAAGAAGGTTTCATGAAACACACCAGGCAGGAGGTTTCATAGAGAAGCGTTAAAGCCAAAGAAAAAGACCAAAGCAACTTAAAAATAAAGTCAGAGGTGCAGCAGCAGAAAACATGGAGGCTGTGAAGCTAAAAGTAGTGCCTTGTAGTTTCACTGCTGAAAAATATAATCGAAATCTGACTTACAGTTTGTCCACTGCAGCAATTTCTATTTTTCTACACATCTACAAATCATTACAGCATTTATTATTAATTTCTGCACATCCATAAAATTTCAAGTCATATATTTATCTTTGGTCGTGAAGAACTTGTGAGTCACATCTGCCTTCACCCCGAGTTTCAAGCTCTGCTGTCAAATTAAACGAACAGATCTGGAGACACAGGGAGCATCCTGGCATCTGCTCCTATGGCCATATTTAACAGCAGGTTGAGAATCTGCCAGATTTGAAGTTTACTGACTGCTTGACTCAAACCAGAACCAGTGGTGGTGCTTAAACTTGCCTAACATTGATACCATCAGCTGAAAGCTTCAATCCTTTTAATTGTGTATTGTTCAATCCCCCATTTTGATGCTGTTTAATGTGTTTATAATCTAAAACTGTCTCTCTGTTTAATAGAATTAATCCCTACTGCGTGTTCTGTTTTACTGTGCCGGTTTTAAATCACCCACAGTATTCACTCTCAAGAAATTCATAGGAAACAATGCACTCACGATTTAAATGTTACAGTTTGTAATTTAATCTACTCGATAGAGCCTTCAAATTTACTGTTGGCTCTCCTGCATCCATATCAGAGGTGTCTTATTTTACTGCTAATGCAAACTAAACGTTTCCTGCTGCTGCTGCTTCAGACTAAAGGATAGGTTCACATTTTTTTTCAAGGCTGACATGCTTGTAAACACATTGAAAACATTGTTGGTATTTTTTTTTTTTTAATTCTTGCTTCTGTCCATGTAGGTCACACAGAGACACTTTTTTTTTTTATTTTTATTTTTTTTTTTTTAAATCAGTTGCATTATAAGTGATGGGGAGCAAAATCCACATTCCTCGTTCTGTGTAGAAACACTCTCTAATGTTCAGCTGAGGCAATTAATCAGCATCGTTATTAAAATCAAATCTAAAGTTACAGTCATTTTGTACCAAATTACCTCCTTGTGTTTCTCCATTATGTTCCAGGTGAAAAAAGAACAAAGTGACAAAAAGAGGGAATTTGGTGCCAGAAAGATCTTTACAGCTAAAGCCTCACATTAGCTTTGGGTGCAGCCAGTGTGAATGGAAAGAACAGTTTAAATGACCAGCAGTGCCTTAATTGTACATGTAGGACAATAAATACCTTCGTTATATGGCAGGAGTAGAGAGTTGACAGGTGACAGATGAAATATAAGGATTCAAACTGGGGACTGGTTGTTGGTCCACATCTTAACTCCTAAGAGAATACGTCGATTCAAGACATGGAAGAAAAGCAAACTGTCTTTTAGAGGCATTGAACTAACACAAGTGACCTTTATTATGGAAAAGCCATGGGAAGCTGTTAGATGAAGAGCTGCAGGTGACAAGTTCTCGCTGCCATTTTTGAGAATCAATGTTCCTTCAATACGCTGTCAGTGTAAACAACTCAGTTTACTTGTTTCCCTATACCTGTGTCGTCTTCATTAAACCAACATAACACCATTAATCTTCACAGCCCCCAGTTTGCGTAAGTTCACTGAAAACAAACACCCAATTTGGTCTTCTATTATGTGCGTCATTTCCAACACTCCGGGAACTACATGACTGAAACACACTCGTTACCAAAACAGCTGGACTGAAATGTTAAAGATACTTTAAACTCTTAAAAAATATAGAACTGATTGTTTCCACACTAATGGTCTCCATACCCCCTTCATAATTACAACAGTGATGCCTGGTTAGCGCTGCTAGCTCTGCTGTAGATGATAAAGGAAGTCCTTCTGTGCCTCGTCAGCAAAGGATGATCCACAATTTGATCTTTAAATAGAAGAAAGGCTGCCACAAAAAAAAACAATCAGGAGAAAGACTCCATTGAGGTCCAGCAGAGAGTGTGATTTTAGTGCAATGGTGTGTGCATGTGTGTCTAATTGTATGGCTGTCTTGTTGAGCACCAGTTTGAGTTTCAGATGTTAGGAGTGAGATGAGGGTCGGTTTTAGGCTTTTAGTTTAGGATAAGAGGCTGTATTATGTCGGTGAGTGTCCTCACAAAGAGACATACAAAGGTGTGTGCGTGCGTGTGTGCATGTGTGCGTGTGTGCGTATGTGCATGTGTGCGTGTGTGCGTATGTGCATGCGTGCGTATGTGCACGCGTGCGTGTGTGTGTGTGTGTGTATGTGCGTGCGTGTGTATGAGAGATCAGAAACAGACTGTAACTACTTTGTTTGTCATCTTATTTCTGCAGGCCTTCCCTTGCATCTCCACTGGAATCTACGGTCAGTGTGTTTATGTGTCTCCTCATCAAAACCAGAGCAAATGACATGTGCATTCATTGAGTCATGTGTCTTATATGTGCGCGCGATCAATTTTGTGAGTTATCAATTTTCAGTTTCACTTCACATGTTGGTCAACAACAACAACAACATACCTGTGGGCCTCTGTTTATGTGCCTTACACACTGGCGGTGTTCTCCACCAGTATCAGTCTGCCTGTTTAACCGGAGAGCTGCTGAGTCACCCACTGCCACTTGTCACATTATCTCTTCCAGCCACAGAGGTGGTTCTCAGATTAACGCTTTGGATTAAGTCTGGCAGATTAAGACAGATTAGGCCGGAGATTGTGTTAGATTGACTGTAATCCCCTTCGCACTGGCAGGACAGAGAGTTAAAGATAGTACTTAATCACACCCCGGGGTGGCTCTGGTGTGAGGGCCGCTTGTCAACACTTCTCTCCCATTGCTTGAAAGAGGAAAAGGCCAAAGTCCCTACTGACTCCATTTGTAATCAGTATCCTTTTCTCCGTTCCACCTGTTTCTGTTTGTCAGCATCCATCGTTTTCCTTTTGACTGCTTTGTAGTCCAAAGGTTACATCATTTTAGAAGATAAAATCAGCTTTACAGACCGCTTCAATTGAAGGCAGGAAAGAGGGAAAGTTAATCTGCTTTGCTCATTGTTTTTGGAACAATACTTATAAAGTACTTCCAAATAGAAAATGTGAAAAAAAATCATACCAACATCTTATTTTTTTTTCTTTCAACTTGTCTCATTTTTAAGGATAAAATATAAAGGAATTGTCTTGTTTTTTTTACATTTGGAGCTGTGACTCAACTACATTTGAAGTCTGAGGCTGCTTTTCATCATTGTTTTACCCACTTTGTAATTTGATGCAATTGAAAAATAATGTAGGTATAGTGCCAACATGACTGCCAGCCAGTCACAGTATTTGTTTTTGAATAATCCCAGAGAGGATTTGTACTTTTACAGTGACATCTGAGAGTCCTACAAGTATTATAGCTGCTCTCATCACACGTTTTCAGTCATCCTGGCTGAATAGACCTCATTACAGTGTAGGTGAGTAGACGTGTGCTGAGAAATATGTGAGGACATTAAGGGTGATTTCACACCTACCTTTTTTGGTCCAAACCTTCAGGTGTCAAAGGTACCAAAGGAACAAAATCTTGTCCAACCAAAAGAGATGGTGTCAGTCCGATTCCAAGTAGTTTTCGGATGATTCTGACTTTTGTACCAGTTTCACAAGGCTGAGGCATTTTATCGTCACCAATTAAACAATAGAAGAATTAAAGGATCCAAACAGGGAAGCAAAAATGAGCACATTGAATTGACAACATGCAGACATCAGACACATACTTGTCTACAAATCAATGCCAAGTGTAGGGAGACGCAGCCCATGAAGGTGAGGAGGACAGGATGAAGGCATGGCATACAAAGTAATGCAGTGCGCTCGCAAAGATGCAATGTGAAACCAAAGCGAACCAGATCGGTGTAGACAATTTAATAAAAACATTAACCTTGGTTTGAACTTTTTCCGGTTTGAAAACACACTTAGTTTTCTATCTTTCCTTATGAGAATAGTAAATGCATTTTAGAGGAAACATCACTGCAGCCTTGATTAAATCCATTTGCAACATTTTTCTCCTCTCCAGCTAATGTTTTTTTTTGCTACTACTACAGGTGGTTGTGGTGAATGATGGGTGTACAAAGTGAAGGATTTTGACACCTCAGATCACAGTTTACTTCTTTTATCACGTGTGGAAAAGAATGGGTGACTCAAACAGCTCAGTAAAGGTTGGAGGAAGATCATGGCTTTGATTAAATATTAAAAACAGGAATGCATCCCATGTTAGCTTTACATTTTTCAGTATTTAACAAAGACCATTATCTTTCCTGGACATTAAGCAGGTCAATTAATCAAACAAACAATGTATTGTTCAGTGCTAATTTGTAGTCTTGTGTATTTCCCTATGTTAACATGTACCCTTTTGTGATGTATGGAATATTTACGGTTTGATTACTGCGTTTGTTTGGGCTGGGCATTTTGGCCAGATGATAAATTTTCATAGGCTTTGTGTTGCTTTTCCAGCAGTGGTGGGAATAATTTTCCAGCAGTGAAAGGTCTCGGCTGCTGAATGAATAGAGAAAAAGCCCTGTCGTCTTTCTCCATCTGTCTCCTGGTAACCAACAAGTGTCTGCATGTAGCTGAAATAGGCGAATCGGGATGAGTGTTACAATAGTGGAAAGAAGAACAGATACCGGTCTGGAGAAAAAAAAAAACTAAAAAAAAACCCACTGCAGACAACAAGCTAACGCAAACACACAGATCTGTCACTGCACCTGCTCTTGGAAATGGTGTCTCCTTTTTTCATGTTGTGTGTGCGTTTGTGTAGGATACCCACCTGAACAGGCTGTGCACCAGGCGTTAGCAACTGTGAGGGAGTATCTTGATGCACATCATGACAAGGTGGGTATATTTTCTCGTGTGTTTTTGTGTGCATGATTGGCAATGTTTCCCTCCCATTTCCTCCAGGTATTATTTCTTTCACAGCTGTTGTTTTTGTTTTCTGGTGAGAGGGAAGAGAAGGGTGCATTGAGAAAACACACACATTCAAACACACACTCCCAAGTTCTGGCTCTCATGCTCATGGCCAAGTCTGCGTTTTAATTGGCTCCTTGTGGGGCTAAATCCGACTAACACAAACACATACACACAAACACGCACGCGCTTTCTCTCTGGAGTAACGGCGAGCAGAGAAAAGACAAAATGATGGAATAGATGACTGGAGGGGAGGGATGGAGGGAGAAAAGGGGCTGATGGGAGATTGGAACAAAGCGGAAACTTTCCAATTGGTTGTTTACATGCTCTAAACTCTCCTCCCCTCTTCCTCCTTTACTCCTCAGGTCTCCTCCCTTTACTCTTTTCAATCTTTTTCCCTCGTTGTAACCGCCATGCTGTTTCGCCTCCCAGAGAGAGTGTTGACGATGTTATTGTTAGCGCTGGCATCTCCAGAGTCTCTGTAGCAATACTAGCTGACTGATGCTGTCAGCCTGTCCGTGCACAGCAAATGAACATGAAACATTACAAGTCTCACCACAGAGTTAACAATCAACAAGCCTTGAATGTCTCTAAATGAGACCAAAAAGACAAATCAACAAGGCTTTTATTTACATTCTGCCCATAAGTACTTCCACTGTGTTTTTAAGAGAAAGATTTTATTGTAAACAACCGAGATGGTGAGACTGAGCTTATTTGCATACATATAAAGTAAAAATGTTCACCAGAGAAAATTGGGTTTATTCTTTAATTGCACCCCCTCCATTTAAAACATTTTTACAGTGTGTTTTGTTGCGCTTGTACTGGCTTGGAATGCTGTAATGCAGAAAAGGAAATTGAAAATTGCAGACACAAAGAGGCACAAAATGGACTCCAGCCACAGGGCAATATGCCAACACTGTGTATCAAATGTAATACAAAATTGTATGTCACTTTCTTATAACAAAACGGTTTTAAGAAAGTAAGACCCAAGGCAGCTCATGAGCTTCATAGTCATGTCTTATAAATTAGATTCACAGTTGAACAGAAAGTTATAAAAAAATTTTTTTTTAAAAGTCAATTTATTTGCTGTTCTGGGGGTTTAGATCACAGTTGTTATGAAATTGCTAAACCACCTTTGAATCTCAGCTTTGAAGCAAACATCAACAAGTCCTAAAAGAAATGTTGACTATCTACACATGATACACTATGGTTACAGGGCAAACTGTGACATGACTGAAAGCTCCAGAACAGCTAGTAAATAGACAGTTTTTTTTTATATTTTATTTTAAACTACTGTCAAGGCTAAAGAAAAGCTAGTGAAATGCAATATTATGCTTGTAAAATGTCTTCTTATCAAAGGACGGTTGTGCAACTTTACATTGGACTGAATGTGTGTAAAGTAGCAGTTTATTCTCCGCAACAGGTCAGTAAGTGCAAAGCACTATAAGTACTCAAATTTACAGGTTGTTTTATTTGTTTCCAGGCAGTTCTGAGAGAGCCCATCACATTCAATTGATTTTATTGTTTGCTTCAGCATCGGTAGGCTCTCTGTTCCAGTAGTATCACATGCAGTTCCCCACTGCTACCGTTTTCTGGTGCAGGTGGAGGCACCTTAGTATGGAGGTTAGAGATTTCAAACCTTAGCCTAAAGGCTCTTGACTGCACATTTCCATATCTTCTCTTTTAGCCTGCATGCAAATACTGGCGAGTGTTGGTAATTGTGCAGCAAGTCAGGACTGAAAAACAAGAGGTTGCGGGCTAGCTAGCTGCTGTAATGTCTGTTATTGAAAGCAATTGGACTTAAACTCCCACCCCAGGTAGAAAGTGATGGAAACAACCTGGCTATAAATTATACTGCCCTCCCTCCCCCCCCCAAAAAAATGGAGAAATCAAAGCCTTTGTAGAGACATTAGTTTGGTAATAATGTTTATCAGAGTACAGTGGAGCTGAGATCCCTGAAAGCATCTTTTTACTGTAGCTACAGTAACTTTTATCATCAGGTTGCACCTAGAGTCGTGTACTTACTGCACTGTATGTCCAGATACACAGAACATAATGTAAATATTATAGACTGCAGCGCCACAATCTAAACAACACAGGAGCGCAGAACATAAAGATTCTTTATTGTCATAAAATAGCTGTGCTCTCTCAGTAGGGTCTTAATATTATTTGAAAGCTATTATGTTTATGGCTGTGTGTGTGTGTGTGTGTGTGTGTGTGTGTGTGTGTGTGTGTGTGTGTGTGTGTGTGTGTGTGTGTGTGTGTGTGTGTGTGTGTGTGTGTGTGTGTGTGTGTGTGTGAGATGATGGTGGTGGACAGAATTTCGTACCATGTGGCAACTAGTGTTTCACACGGTATTGAGAAAAACTGAGGGCCGAGCACCACATTCACACAGTTTTTAACACTCAGGGACATGCACAAAAACACACACAATTTTATTTTCACTGCCATAAACACACACACACACACACACACACACACACACACACACACACACACACACACACACACACACACACACACACACACACACACACACACACACACACACACACACACACACACACACACAATAGAAGTACCCATAAACCTTCTCTCGAACCCTTTTCTTTTGTCTCCATCTCACACATACACATACTTTCTCTCCATCTGCACGTTTCCTGCACTCTGTCCCCAGCATGTGGTGTAATAAGTGCTTTGTTGTGGCAGGATCATTAAAGGGAGCTAATAGTGGAGTAATGGACTGATGCATTAGCTGCATTCTCCGCTAACACGCTTTTACATTGTTCCTCCCTGTAACTGATGAATTCACAGTTATTGCATATGCTTGTAATAAAGGTCATTGTGTGTGTGTGTGTGTGTGTGTGTGTGTGTGTGTGTGTGTGTGTGTGTGTGTGTGTGTGTGTGTGTGTGTGTGTGTGTGTGTGTGTGTGTGTGTGTGTGTGTGTGTGTGTGTGTGTGTGTGTGTGTGTGTGTGTGTGTGTGTCAGCTGGACAGAGTCATCTTCTGTGTGTTCTTGCCGAAGGATAAGGAGCTGTATCTGCAGAACCTCCCGCTCTACTTCCCTGCTGGTGAGTTGTCTTTCTCTGTCACTCACGCACACACTCATGCACGCACACACACACACACACACACACACACACACACACACACACACACACACACACACACACACACACACACTCGCCTATATAGAGGGATGACACCTCAGCTCTATTTAGCTACACAGAGACACACAGTGGTGTGATAAATAGCCTTCATCATCTGCCGTGTGCTATTTGCACATCCAGTACATTCACACATGCAGGAGTTCATTAGACGCTGAAATGTTTTTTTCATGTTGCACAAAAGCACACTCACGCACACACACACCTCGGTGCATTCACAGGTACAAAACTGATGTACAGTACGTGAGGCTTTTTTGTTTTGTTTATTAGCGTCGCCTTGACAAAAGCTGACACCCTGAGAAAATGCCTTTTTATTACTATATTTATTCATGTAAGTAATGTCTTTGTCTCAACAAAGATTTCATTGATAGATAATAACTGTCTCTGTGTTTGTTCTGGCGAGTTAAGACACTGTCTTTTAAGTAATGATGTGGGATTAAACTGAAATATAAAAGTCACAGTTTGTTAGTAAACAGCAGGTTATCCATTCACTCAGTATTCCTGTACAGTATCTCCAGCTGTGGTGCGGTTGCCAGACACTGTCAAGATTTTAAGTTATTTCTCTATGTACAGGCAACACACTTACCAATCCTGGAAGCCACACTCATCGTATTTATATTTAGACACTTTATGTGTCTTGGGAGAAAGAGAGATAAAATGTATAAATAATTTTTTTTTAAAAACAAGTGTAAATGCAACCAATTAACATTCAAAACTGATTGAACATTTAAGACGGATTGAAATGCAACCAAGAAACATTCAAGAGCATTTGAGAGGGATTCCAGCCAGATGCTGAAAATGCATAAATGTATCTCTGAGAAAGGAGGGAGCAGCCTGAGGTCAGGGTCTGTAGACACAATCAGAACAACATATGCGTGTTTGTGTTTATGGATTGTTCCTTTATAGCTATTTAAACTTTTATTTTTACTACATAGCTGCTAAAGTGCACAAGTTATTCTTCTTCTGAATGTTTTTTTGTTGTTGTTGTTACCAAAAGACTTCAGTTTATCTCTGACCTTGACCTGATTATCATGCAGCCTGGGAAAACAAAGATTCAGGGAGATTGGTAATATGGTTTACAGAGATGGACATACGTGGCTATAGTGTAAATGAAAAGTGTGATATTTACTCTGGATTTCATCAGAATGAAGTAAGAAGGGTAACAGGGAAGCTACGCACGTTCAACTGTTGTTCTTATCATCTCACACTCAGAATGAAAGCAGAAAAAACATCTTTCCCAAAATGCTGAACTTTTTTTAATAATATTATAACCTTGTTGGTAGAAGTGAGCTGGTCTGTCTTGTGAAAACCAGTCGACTGCTGTTTGTGTGTTTGTCAGTGTGAGAAAGAGTTCTGTGTGTGTGTGTGTGTGTGTGTGTGTGTGTGTGTGTGTGTGTGTGTGTGTGTGTGTGTGTGTGTGTGTGTGTGTGTGTGTGTGTGTGTGTGTGTGTGTGTGTGTGTGTCCTTTATTTTCCAAGTTTAGTTTTTCATTTGAACATTTTATTTCATTCTTTCTGTGTCCAGCCCTTTAGTCTGACCGATGGCAGCAGTTTATTGTTCAGGTAAACTGGCATGGTGTGTGTGTGTGTGTTTGTGTGTGTGTGTGTGTGTGTGTGTGTGTGTGTGTGTGTGTGTGTGTGTGTTCGCTCTATCAACAGAAATAACTGCTTTCTGTTGGATGGGCAGTCTTTAACACCTGTGTAAAATGTAAATTATGGGCCGTAGAGGGAAACTCTGAAGTTTTTCTTTCTTATATGAAATTGCATGTAGAGACTTCAGTTCAATGAAAAACGCATTCTTGGCATTCCTGACTGTAGCTGGCCGTAGAAGCTCGCAAACTGTGGAAACTTTTGCAAAAGAAGAAATGTTAAAAGCTTTTTCCTCTGTAGGTGAAATGTGTCTGATTAAAAATTATAAAAAAACAAAACTTTTAATGATTGAAAAATAACAACCGGGTTTTAAGCCGCAATGATTGTTTCGTCACTCTTCAAACTCTGCTTAACCTGCTTTTCAGAACAGACTAAAAAAGGAAAGTATTGTGCCATCACTGCACATTGATCTGTATGGTTAAATGAAGTTTAGTAAATGCGTAAATTTTATTTGATTTTATGTTGGCTCAAGCTGTGACATGATGACTTCACCCATTTGTTTTGATTACATTTGTGATTTATAGTGTTACAATGCCAAGTAGTCTGGCTCCTAAGTATGATCAGTCATTCACTCAATTATTCAAATTAAGCATTGGTATTACAACTGCAGCCTTAACCCCTAATGTCTTGTTATACCGCTGCCATAAATCAAACTCACCTTTGCTTTTAAAACATTTCGGGAAGAAAGTTATCAACCAGCTCATACCTTCTGTCTTTACAAAATAGTTCTTACATAGAACTTGGTGCACAGCTGCTGCTAAACTCAAGACGAACAAAACAATCAGAAAGTCTCTGAGAAGAAATGCTCCACATTGCTCCCTCGCTGCTGTTGTACGGCTGCACGGTCCTGCATTTAATTTAGAACAATTTTTACATTCATCCAGTGATGGAAGGAGTGCTCAGATCTTTTCCTTTAGTAAAAGTAAAAATACACAATGACATTTTTTTTTTAAGTCCTGCACTCCAAATCATACCGAAGTAAAAGTAGATATTGTCAACAAAATGTACTTAATGTATCAAAAGCAGAAGTACTCATTATGTAGAATGGTGTCATATTCATCATGTATAAATTATTGTAATATTACTTTGACATCGTGGGACTGTGAAAAACAGTATTTTGAACTCTCTGTATGTCTGTATGTCATATTTATTCAAATGAAACCATATTAGAAGTTTATAAGGAAAAAAAATCACTCTTTAATGAAGCTGTTAAAAACTCATAGACATCTGAAATGTGACCCTGACAACACACTGCTTTTTGTAAGACACAAGAAGATAAAAAGGTTGGAAACCACTGATTTCATCTTTAACAATGTGTTGTATCCTAAAAGCTTGTTATTATTTACTGTCTCAAATCTTCTTCTTAAAAGTAACTAAAGCTATCGGATAAATATTTTACTATGAAATGTAGTAGAGTGGAAGTATAAAGTCGTATCAAATCTAAATATTCAAGTAAAGTACAAGTACCTCAAAATTGTACTTAAATACAATATTTCAGTAATTGCATTTGATTACTTTCCATCACTAATTTGTTCAGATGCAGTCGGGTCACTGAAACCTTCATATTCTACACAGTAAGAAGTTGGAGCCCGAACTAGCACCTTTACAACTCCACTCTGTCCTGGCTTTAAAATAGTCAGGCTTTCCTCGTTTTTATATTTTCCACTTTCCATAGTTGTGTGACTAAGCAAAAGTGAAATGAACTGGTATAAGAAAAAGTTAACACCACTCATGAGCCACAACAAACAGACTAACCTTCATACACTTTGCTCACAACACAAAGAAGCCAAAGCAGGAGTGCTGTTTTTAATATTAAATGAAAAGAGAAATGTCATGGTCTCAGTGGCAGTAAAGTGAAAGCACCAGAGAAATGCTGCTGGTGTTTGAATATATCACTCTGTACAACATTAATATGCATGCCGCCTAACAGTTCAAGGCAACAGATATACAGTATGCATGACATTTAACATAATTTTCTTACCTTAACACTTCAGTGTCATCTAAGACGTGTTGGCAGCTGCAGACTTTTACTTTAAAAAAACAACTTTAATGTACAAGAAAAGTGAAAAACGTGAACTGAAGGATTTGCATTTTACATTTATGCCCTGACAGACAAGGACTCAGAAGAGTGGGAGAAGAGAGAATCAGGCTGTTTCACATAAGAGCAGAATCTAATCTACTTTGCAGCCGTATCTCTTGCATAAACCAAGAGACCGGGTTAAGAGTCTTAATTTTTTTTTTAAATCTTTTTGTGGACAATTTCTGCCAGGGGTGGTCAAAAACCAGGAAGGATTTCTCTTTCATTTCAATTTTGGCCTCAGGGAAGATCAATTATTAAAAATAATGAGATCTCAAACTGTGATGCACTTTTACTCTCCACAAAAGTGTAACAGTGACTAAGCAAAAAGTGGCCAGCTCACACTAACACACAGCATAATGTGCAGGTGTGAGTTTTTTTTAGTCAGATTCAGATACAACGTAATGCTGACTAAACAGAGCATTGACTGCGTGTAAATCCACGGCTGAAAGTAGTCCCTGTTAAATGCTCTATTTACTCTCGTTTGAGTAATGTTCACTAAAAGCTACAGTGAAAAGCTGCTTTATTTACCCTTTAAAAAATAAAATAATGTATTTGTAACTTGCATTTAAAGATTTATGTCCTCTGTTGGAACCAGTAAGATTGGATGCGGGTGTAACAGAGTAGAGAGTTTCACCAGCCTTTAACAGTCTGTATTAAATCTCAGCTCCCTGTACAACATAGAACAATTATAATGAAAAAACAAACGCAGCAGCAGGTAATTTCAGTTTCAGTCAAAGAAAAGGCAGTTTTTTATATCTGAAGTAGGAATCCAGTTTATCTTGGGGATGTGGCTGCAGAGAAAGTCTGTCAACTCAAAATGTTTATACGAACTTAAAGGAAAATTAATTCTCGGCTGGTGAAAATTTAATCCAGCACAGATAAAGCCACTGTAAGCTTCCTGCTTGGCACTAAATGGAAGACAAACACGGTTAACGAATAGCTGGTGAGCATTTGGCAGCTAAAGTAGCAGATATTTCCCTCAGGAGTTGGTAGAGAACAAAAACAGAGCTAGAAAGAGAGTGACTTATATCTGCCAGGTGTTGCTCAGTGCCTTTGGATAAATAGGGAACTATTTGCTTACTTGTTTTACAATAATGATTCTGTGAGGTCTTAATATCAGTGTTATGTTTAGAGCTTGTTCCTCTGCCCACAGCCTGCCAAAATAAATCTATTAGTACTACTTTACAGGCTAATATTACCTTTGATTTCATGGTCAGCTTGTGAAGTTGAGTTATTTTATGTAATGAATGATGTACCATGAGTACATCCAGCTTCAGATTTAGAGGGTTTGTTTTCTTACTTCTGTGATAAAGCACCTTCCACTCAACATGCTGAAGTTTCAAACTGTGACACACCATCAACTCTACGCTACAACCATGAAATCAGCACGTTTCCCCATCTTCACATTGGGTTGTTTGACTGAAGTGGTTATTTTCCCCCCAAAAAAGGGGCAGGTGTGTTCCTTTAAAAAGTATGTTGGCACCTTTCTCTTGTAATAGATGTGCAGCACATTTTGAAACAGCAGTGAGCGAGCAGTAGTGGTGCTTGGCTGGTAGATGGACCGGAACTGTCTGTGTGTGTGACAGAGCTGCTGCAGGCAGGTCTCCAAGCCTCCACCATAAACCTCATGTGTCTCCAACACCTGGCACTACCTACGCTGGCCCTCTGTGTGATGTGTATGTGTTTTTGAGTGTTTTGAGTGTGTCCTTAGCCATGTTGGACCGAGAGCGACTAATCCTTGCTAACAGATCCGTCTGAAACAACCGGACACTCCAAAAGCCAAAATGCATGACCGAGGTAAAATGCTGTACCCCCTCCCACTCCCCACCCCGCCCTTTTTTCTTTTTCTTTTTTTCAAATTTTTTTTTTTTTTTTTTTATTTTTTCTCTGTCTTCTACCACAGAGGCCACTGTCAAGAGTAAACTCTGAGAGACTGGATTTGTCAGATTTGGTTGCTGTGGATACAATCAACATCTAGATTCCTTTTCATCCTCCTCCTCCTCCTCCTCCTCGCTGTCAACACAGATCAAGACCTTCTTCAGCAGGAAGATAAGTTGTAAATGGTTGATTGCTTTTTTTTTTTGAAGAGCACTCTCCTGCAGCTGTTGAGTAGTTTTTGTGTTTTTTCCCCACTAATGATTGAGGTTAAGAGAGGGTGTTGTAATGAAGGTGTGAAATGATGTTAATAATTCTCATGAAACATGGACTGTATCTTCAACTGCACTCCACCTGTGATGAGTCGTAGCTTTGCATCAGCCTTACAACACCCTCCCACCCCCCACCTCCATCCATATGAGTCTTGTATCCTGTGTGCTACAGGATTTAATTATTAAGATTCCAGTGTGTGTGCATGTGTGAGACACATAACAAAACCTTATTAAAACAAATCTCACAGGCTTCTGGTGTGTATGAAATGATTATTTCTCTGGATATGATACAAGTCAGTGAGTCGGGGAGCCACTCGGGAACACTTCGCATGAATATTTCCTTCTTCGTTCTCGTACATTTGTATGAGAGACAGAACGAAGTGGAAAGTAAATAAATAGGTTCAGTGCTGTCGTGGCTTTATTGACTATTTATATTTTATATTACTTTGTACTTCATATTCACTTGCCAAAGCAAAATATTGTTCTTTTTACTGCATTAGATTTATTTGAGCTCCATTAGTTATTTTGAAGAGTCAGACTGTACACATAAAACATGTCTGCTTCTAAAATAAGATGATTTAAACTACAGCAGTGTATAAAGACTTAGAAGGAATATTTATGCTGTGTTTAATGTTTTTTCAGATAACCATACACAATGCAGCAGATGTATGCAAAAGTATATATAAAACAATCAAATTTAATTTCAATATAACTCAAGAACAACAGTAGCTAATTTGGTTGTCTAAAATTGAAATACTTTGGTTAAATTATTATTTAAAAAAAATCTATTTGTATTTTCACCACATGATTTCACTGAAAGTTAATAAATGCTAATATTGAATTATCACTGAACCCTTTCATAAATAAATAACTAACCAGTAATAATTTGACAAAAGATGGTGTGGTTATGGTGATTATATCACTCTGAAAGGCGTCATTCTGCAACATAAGTATTTTCTGTTTGATAATTTAAACTTGCAACATTTTTTTTTTCTTTTTTTTTTTTTTTCCCCCACTTAAAACAACACTGTAAAGTTCTGTAAAACTGAGGGAAGCTGCAGGTTAAGGTGGTCATTTTATGTAGGTTCATGTGGAGAGATCCCTTCCTCCTGGTGTCATTGTTTTCACATTATTTCATACTTTTCCATAATGACAAGTAAATCATAGTAGCTCTAAGTACATTTTGTAAAACATACTCTTCTACAAGTCAAATTTTGATCGCAAGACTTGGGTTAAATTTGTAATTAAACATTAGTAAAACGTAATTTCCCCCCACTGTCTGCGAGCAACAAAAACATTCCTCTTTTTTCTTTTATTTCCTTACCGTCTCTGTGTTGTCCAAATCCCACCCACCCGTCTGCCTGTCAGGACGCACCATATGTGTATTTATGCAAACCCCATCATGCTTCTCCCTACAGCGCATCTGTATGAGGTTTTAATTGTTGCAGGATGTAGCCGTTACGTGTCGGCCTGACGCAGGCGGTGATTTGTGTGAAGCGAAATGAGCGTTTAGCGAGCCGTCGTCCCGCCCCGTGACTTTCATCTGCCAACAACCATCTTTATTGATTCCAAAATTTCTGGCGCGGTGGCGCAGACGCACAGGGAGGAGGGGGGTGGAGAGTTGGGCCTGAGGAGGGGAAGGGATAGAGGGGAGGAAATAAACTACAAAGAATATCAACAGGAAATTGGGAAAAGGCCCTCTTTTTCTATGAAAGCTTCATATGTCACAAAGGGAATTGTCTGCTCCTCTCCTGAGCTCTTTGATTCTGTCCCTGTCTGGGCCTCGGTTTCTTCCTCCTCATTCCTCCTCTTCATCTCTCTTTCTTGCTGTTTTACTCCACAGGATGGTGGAAAAAATAAACAGATGGAAGAGCGAGGGATAAAGAGGCAGCGAGAGGAAGGATGTAGGAGTTCAAACAGAGAGGGGGAGGGAAAAAAAAAAAGGTAGGGATGACAGGATGAGAGGATGCAGAGGATGAAGCGATGGAGGGAAAGGAGGGAAAAGAGGGATGATGAACTCGTCTAAAGGCGCTCTGGGTTTTTTAATAAGCAGCAGACTGTGACGCTTCTCTCCGACCAGTCACTCTGAATAATTAGAGAGAGAGGGAGAGAGTGAGACACTGGAGGAGAGGATGAAAAGACAACGAGACTCATTATCTTGCGACCAATTTTCATCACTGTCCCATCAGTAATCTCTCTTTCTTTCTGTCTCGGACTCAAAGAGGCCTCAGCTCTGTTTGAGATGACAGATGAAGACCAATTACCCATAAATGTTTCGTTAACTTGAAGGCTGATTCCCTGCCACCTTCCAGAAAATACGCTAATAATGCTGTCGGCCGTGGAAATTATTCACTGCTCACGGCCCACCAGCACACCTGTATGTGTGCATGTGTTTGTATTTAATGCCTTCAATAGCAAACTGTTTGTATAAAAGGCCTAGGACATGCTGAAAAAAGTCCACCGCATGTTTGGTTGATGATGTCTGATGGCAGTGCACTCTAAGGCACTTCAAGAAGAATTATTTCAGCCTGATGCTGTTGCTGACTTTGTTTAATGCAGACTAAGAGGTTACTGCCTTGTCAACAATTTTTGGCACTTGAACATATTTGTCACTGTTCTGCTTGAGTTTCTTTCAGCAGAGAGAGGCAGAACAAACTCCAAATTGTCTGTGTGTCTTTCAATTTATTGCATTTGCGTTGTACCATTTAATAAGTGGTTCTCACTCAGAACCTGTATTTCTCTGCTGCTTCTGGTTTTTGCTGAAAAGCTTTTTGAAGGTAAGATGCGGCAAATCTGTGCTTTTGCAATTTTGCTGAATGGTTTCAGCAAGTACTCGATGTGGTTTTCGCCGTGCTGTTCCTCAGCTGTTAACCGTGTTGTTGCTCACCCGGGCAGTGCAGTTAATCGCGGTGTGACAAGATAATTCATTTATATGCAGATTTGGTCAGATAATAGCACAAAAATGTCAGCTGTCGCACAAGTTACCATCAAGTGTGTGTGTGGCAAGCGTGTGAGTAAAGATGTATTGAGCTATATAGGACTTAAAAAAAAAAAAAAGAAGAAAAAACCTACACAACAAAAGTAGCCTATATTTATCTTGATAAAAAATGTTCTACCTGACAGAAGTATTTTAATTGTTCAAGGTGGAAAGATGGTCACACTATTAACACTTGCCTTTATGGACTGAAAGAAAAAAGGGGATAGCTGCACACTCACAACTGCACAATACATTATTACATTACACAGTACACAGGTGACTGTAATTATCTGACTGGTTAGAGGTCAACTGTGACCGAAATCCTTGTCTGTTTGAATTCTATTTGAACTGTCCACCATTGTCTTTAATGGACCTTTCTCACAGCAGATATTTTTGGTCGGCTAATGAGCAACGCGGAAGTAGGACAGTTCCGACCTCCGAGTGGGAAAACCCCTGAAGCCCGTCGAACCGGGAATAACCCATAAGGAAAGTGACAGGAAATCGGAGCATGACGTCACTGGTACGGCAGCGTTAGAGGTGAAAGGCAAGAAAATGCTCATTTCTTTAGGGCCGCTATGTTGCCTGTTTGGTGTCCTCATGTGAGAGCTCTCAACAAGGAAGTGGGGGGAAAAAGGGGAACTTTCCATATTCTCTGCATGCACGATTTGACCTGTCACAGGAGGAACACACAGGTGGAATTAACGATGGCTCTGTTCCATTAAGTGCTTCATTAAACCGTGACAGTGAAGCAGCATGCACAAAAAGCTTGACCTCTCCTAAGTGGGATGCAGCCTTCATTAATACACCTGTGCTTTTTCCTGCTATGAAAAGTGACATACAGTGTAGCTGTACAAACTTTTCCACATCTGAACTTTAAAAAAAAAAAAAAAAAACTGTTAATGACATTTCGCTAACAGCCTCACAATGCAATGGGTTGCATTTTACAGATGCAAATTATTAGAGTTGTGTGCCTCTGCAGCTGTGCCAAATGTTGATGATTCACACAGTAAGTATTCAAAATCTAAATTTAGTGGTCACGTTTGCATAAAACCCACAGATTGTGCTCTTATCTTTCGAATCTGCAGTGTGGAATCAGTGTGTCTCTGTTCAGCGTAAATCTAGACAGCTACACGAATCTGCTCAAAGACTGTGGGTCAAACGCTTAAGTCAAGTTTTCAAACTGCAAAAAAGAAAATGTTGCCCCTGGCTGGAAACTTTACTTCAGACCCCACTCACATTTTTGTTTTTAGAGACTATCCTCTTTTTTCATCGAGAAAATCCCACAGGCTACACTGAACACACCACAGAACCTGTCCGTTCCTCAGTCTGTCAGACTGTTCAATAAGAGTTTAAGTCAGCCTCAGTTTATCTATTTTGATTAAAAAAAATGGATTATTCTGACTATACTGTGGCTACTTATTTGTAAATTTGCACCTTGGGACGCAAGACTTATTCCAGAATAATATTCTGATAGTAAAATGAAATCAATTATAGATTAACCTAATGTGGGCCAAATGGGAGTGTATATATTTGACTGACATCTTACTTGATAATGTTCCATCACTCACAATCAGACAAAATATAACCTTCATCATGCTTACAGTAGAGTGAAAGGCTCAGGTGTCACTCAGACCTCTAATGGGAGAAAACAAATGTGGGTGTGCAGAGTCTTTATTAAAGGCCTAAACACACTAGGGTTTAAAACAGTGACACATTGCATCGAAGCCAGGTCCAATCAATTCGTCGCAATCAAAAAACAAGTTTGAGGGTTTAAAATAAAACCGCACTTTTGCACAAGGGCAAGACATATCAATAGTAGTGAGCTATGTGGGGGCAGAGAGTCGCAGAGTCCAAAATAGAAAAAAAACTATGATAGCTTATTAGCTGCTTGAAGCTATTCACTTTTATTTAACCTCCTCTGAGTTAAAGCTGTTCTACAAAGGAGCAATCGAGAGTCAGGAGACGGGCGTTGATGGTGCACAGTTTTAAATAATCTCAGTGTATTTGTTGTCTTGTTAGCAACTGAGTTAAGCTAACAAGATAACGGTCAGTTAACAGGTTTATTAGCCGAGAGATTTCTACTCTCCCTCCACACTAACTGTAAATGGATGAGCGAATAGGGATAAAAATCAACAATCATCTATCTAACATACAGCACAAAGAGGTGTTTTAAATCTGACAGTGAACAGAGAAAAATACCACATCCATGTTCTGTTGCAGCATCGATTGTGTTGTTGTGAGCGAGAAACTCGTGCTTTTTTACGTGCTGTGAGCGGGCACGTTGTCATGTAGGAGAGCCAAAGTGCCATCGCACCACAGTTCAGGATGTTTGCGCCAATGTTTTCCCTCAGACGCCTCAGGTGGTCACAGTAGAACTCAGTGTTGACAGTCTGACCCTGGGGGACCAACACACGGTGCACAACCCTGCAAATGTTAAAGAAAACCCACCTGTTTGCGCTCTGGACTTGACGTACCTTCTTTGGTCTTGGACAGTGACGTTCTTCCCCTCTTGAAACGCAAATGCTACTCAAAACAGCTCGCCCGGCTCATTGCTTCATTTTCATAGGCTTTCTGAACCATTTCAAGGCTCTCCGTTGCCAGTTTCCCAAGTTTCCCACAAAATGGAGTGTGCTCTCTGCTCAACTTATTGATGAAATCCCAGATCAAGAAACTTTACTTGAAATGATTACTCACGAAAGTTATTGCTGTCTCCTGCTCTGTGCAAGTCATGGTACTGCGCTCAGTTGGTGCGCAACAGGTGCATTCTCTTAACTTTTGATCCACCCTGGTAATGTAGGCATGTGTAAGTGAACTTATATTAACATGGAAACAGTAACAGCTATCAGCAGTGTTCCCGCAGTCCTTCAGTGCTTTCACCTGAGGCACACTTATTCTTTGTTGCAGGTACCTCTCTTGTCACAGCCTACAACCCTCCAAATCTGCAGCTGTGGGATGTTACAGAGGGATACAGCTCCTGGTGTTGAATTTCAGACTGTCACATGTTCAAGAGCTACACTTTGAATCAGTTTATTAAAGTGGCGAGAGTAGGTATTATTCTAGCTGGGTCTTGTTAGGTGAAAATGTCCTAAACCATAAAATAAATGGTGGCGTAGGGCTCTTTTAACAACAATAATTTAATCACACTTAAACAGTCATAAACACTGCTGTAGGTGGCTCATTTTAGAACACATGTCAGCTACATCAATCACTAATGTACAATTTTAATTTTTCAAGGAATATAAGAAAGCTGACAGCGCTCCAGAATATAACATGCATGTGTAAAATAGATCACGACAGCATAAACAATGAGCAGTGGAAACAGATAACTGCTGACAGTTTTGATGGACCCGAGCAGTGTTGGCTGCTGTATTCAAACTAATGAGTGTTTGCAATCATATGAATTCAATTCTAAGGAAGTGTCTCAGTCCAGAAACAAATAATCAGCTCTGTCCAAGCTGGTGTTCAAAGTCCTCTCCTGATCTCAGCAATTTCACCACAAGGTCCATTTAGAAGCTGATCTGGAGCTTTCAATCACATCACATGATCTTTATCAGGGTTTGCCCAGTTTGTGTATGTGTAAAGTTCATTGTTGACTTTGAAAATACTAATTGAGAAATTATGTCAACACAAAGTTTCTGTCCAAGTTTACTGCATGTACTGTGAAAGATATTGCCTTTACATCAGTACATATAAACTAGTGTTCCTTCAGAAAAAATAGACCTATTAGTTCTCACGTGGCCATCTGGAAGTACTTAAACAGTGACTCATCTTTCATTGCACAAACTCTGTACCCCAGAACACTGGATCTGAAGTGAAATGATGACTATGATGTTAATGTATTAACGTTCATCTTTACTTTGAGGGAGTTTTAATCTATTGTGGGTGAACAGTAAAGAACACTTTATAACCCATGACTTAAAATGTCATTTTATTGTGTGAATCAGCTACCAATAAAACACTTACTGATTCCAGCTGCTTTTTTAAGGTTGGTTGTGTAGAATAAAATGAGACGATGGGGATTTAGTAATATTTTTGCATTTGGGGTATCCTGGAGAACAAAAATGTGGGAAAAATCTTTAAATGGGAGAACAGCAATACGTTGCATTACAGTCCACAGATCTTATTATTTCAGTGTAATCAAACAAATTGATACTCATGAGGTTCCTCATCAAACATAAAAAATTAGCCATGTTTGGTCCATTTACATCTGAGACTGTTTGACAAAATACCCCATAGATTTTTTTTTTTATGCAAGCAGCTTATTATGACCCACAGCTACGTTTTACAGTTTAGTGACTTCCTAATTGACGTATAAATACTGGCAATCAGATGAAGACTATAATGGGTGTCTTTTTTTGTTAGGAAGACAAGGCTGGTTGGGTGGATGGATAGATGGAACAGTGGACTTACCGTAGGTGCAGGAGACCATTGATCACTTCCTGTCTCCAACCATGAGTCAGGACAGTTTTTTCAAAACTACGTTTACAAAGGTTGTGTAAATTTAACACAAAACACGATTCAAGTCTTTGTTTTAACCCAAACCACTATCCTTATATATAGATATATACCTACACTGAATCACCGGCGCTAATTTAGGGGAAACAGTCATGTAGGTCGTATTTGAGGGTACAAATAAACAACCTATGTCATATGTGTTGGCAGACTTGTCGCCACATTTTTATATTTTTAAACTACGATTACGTCATAGTAACAGAAACATTTGATAGTTGTTCATCTGAAGAAAGTTTGTTTTTTTTACCATAGGAGACTTTTTGTAAGCTGCTGCAGTGCTGGACAAACATTCTGCTAACAGCAAACTTGAAAAGTCACTATAGTCATATTTCTTGAAATGTCTTTATTACAGTGTGGGTATCAGAGTGTGGGTGTAGCTGTCTGCCAAAGGCAAACTTGTAAGTTGAGTGCACCTTTTTTATACTGTTTTCTCCTGCACATCACTATTCAGTTTGTTAATGAGTAAAACCACAGTGTATAGTTTACATTATAATAAGGTATGTGGGTTCTCTTGAACTAGACAATAAGAAGGTTGTTAACACCATTTTCCCAAAACATCAGTTTTGTTTCCCAGTGCTGTAGCTTAAGTTTATAATATTGACAAAAATAATTAGAGTGCCATTTATTTCTCATTTCCTTTAAAATACCCAGGTGTTACTCCTTTGATCCCCATAGTCTTAGTAAGAGCCACTAAGTATTGATTGGTACTTGATTCATGCCAAAATTGTGCTGTAAATCGCAGCCTGTGCTACTACAAATTGTAAACCCCTTCCCATCCAAAAAATGAGGGATTATACATAACTCAGGCAAACACTGTATAAACAATATGTGAACACCGGTGACACTGTATCACATGAAATGTCCTTATTTAGCAAAACACACACACAAAAAAAATTCTGACCAAACACTTACAGATTGCACTTTATATGTAGGTATACAAGGAAACAAAGGCAGATGCTTGAAAGTTATCACCCATTAAAAAAAATTGTTTGAGAAACGTAATGCCAAGTTGCATTAAAATGCAAACACACTGTCTGACTATTCCTCCAGAGACTGGAGATAAATGTCAGATTTCTTATGTTTGTATGATTTGTTTCTATCTTGGAACACAACGGCAGCTTTGGGCTCCTTTTTCTCCCATCTTAAATTAAAATAATTACCTTACAGAACAGCACAGAGATCATGATTGAGCAGAAGAAATCCTGTTAATAAAGTAGCCCATCACAAATCATCACTGTGCTGATATCAAACATAGGTATGTTAAATTAGTCCTGATGTTGCTGGGGTCAGATGTCTTGGAAGTAATTCAAGGTGCGCTGCAGGGCTCTGCACCCTGGTTGTAGAAGAGCTTTGGTACAGTGTACAAATGTGTGTGTGTGTGTGTGTGTGTGTGTGTGTGTGTGTGTGTGTGTGTGTGTGTGTGTGTGTGTGTGTGTGTGTGTGTGTGTGTGTGTGTGTGTGTGTGTGTGTGTGTGTGTGTGTGTGCAATCAGTATGTATTAGTGAGATGTTTCAAGCCTTTAAAGGCATTTCTCTTCTAGGAAAATTGTCCGCCGGCAGCAAAATGTGGGAGGAAAACAGCAGCCAGCACTCAGAGAGGATGAGGATTCGGCAGTTAGGTGAGATGGGTGATGTGTATGGATGAAGCCATGATGGAGAGAGCGAGAGAAGAGGGTGGGGAGCAATGTTTACGGGTGGGGGGTAGCAAGGCTAGTAAACTGCTTGTGAAATGAAAATGGCTCTTTAGCAGAATCCAGGACACTTGGGCGCTGCGCTGGATCAATGTCTCTGATTTACTGTCTGAAAGCCTGTCAGAGGGAGAGAGAAGCAGATGGGGGGAGACGGAGGAGGAAGGGGAGGGAGACTGGATGGGGAGAAGTTAGAGGTAGAAGAGTCCTTTAATGGAAAGAGAAAGAGGAGAGACCGGGAGAGGTAAGGATGGAGAGGGAAATTGTCCGTCAGACTGACAGTGCGAGGAGGCAGAATCAGAGGGATTGCTCCTCAAGTCCTCGCGGTCAAGATAAAAAATCAATCTGTCAAGACGATGGGGAAGGGCAATCTTGTTTTGTGCAGGGAATTGGTGCAGCCATTTGGGGTAAAATCAATAGGGGACACATGGTGCTTCTTAAATCCTTACTATCCCATAGAGGCGAGATTACTGACAAACGGGAGTGTACGTAGGCTGTACACGAATCCTTAGCTTGACCTGTCTGAAAGTAATCTATATTCTGTTGGTGGCCAAAGAATTGGTGGAGTCAGATTACGGCGGTGATTTCTGCTGCGCTCTCAGGAAATTGATGTCAATGACAGAAAGACGACCAATCTCTATCTATCTGTCTACAAGTCTGTCTATGAGCTGAATGCTAATATCAGCATGCTAACAAGGAAAATGCTAACATGCTGGTGTTCAGGTTATTACTTACCTTGTTAATTATCATAGTTTAGTATTAAAGCATGTTAATATTTGCTCATTAGAATTAGAAACAGGTGTTTCCCATCAGTAACAACCACACCTTGAAATTGATGCAAAATGACCTTCAAGTGCAATACCACTGAAGGCCACTGGGTGCTGGCTTGAGAAAATGACTCCTTTGGTCATATTCGCTGGTGAACTCGAGCAGCACACACATTATTTTTTTATCAAGTTTAATGCAATGACTAATATTTTGTTGTGTTTTGGTAGTATAGTTGACACATTTTCCGCAGACAGTTTTGCTGTTCGTTGGATTGTTTGAATCAGTTTTCGGCTCATCATAATTATATGTTGTTCTTTGGTTAACTGTTCAAACATTCGAAGTGAGTGTGATTCAGATTTTTTTCAACAACTACATTTTTATCTTCTTAAAAGTTTCCAGACTTTATATGCAATTCACACGTTAAGTAGAATGTATACAATGCACCTTACCTGTTAACACCAATGATGTTGTGTGCTCTAGCTATATGATTCAGTCTGGTTTCAAGTGTCACTCCACCTGCTGGTCCACCCGCTTGTCATATTTAAAAAGTCCCAGTTCAAACCAGAAAAGATGGCGTCAACCATAGAGCCCTTCTGTAGCCATTCAATTCGACTCCAATGCAAATCAATGAGGGACGTCACCGCTCGCTACATCCATCCTTATATAACTACCGTCCATGGTATTTCCTGATGATAGGGCTAAATGAAAGGTTAAGGGATAATTCAAGTTATTACAGTTGATCCTCAGGGTGGGGGCACAAATGTCTGGACCAAATATCTTGCAAATCCACTCAATAATTGTTGGATTATTTGACTCTGTAAACTTGCTGGTGGCATTAGACTAACAGATTGTCAAAATCAACAACATCAAAAACATCAAAGAACAAAAATGTCTGTACACATTTGGATCCAGTCCATTAAGTAGATGTTGAGATATTTTGCTGAATAAGTGAAGACAGATGCTGACAGGCTGATACTGACATCCCCAAATGTCAAATTTTGTCTAACCAGCCTGTCGAGTTTACTATGATATAAAACACAGAAAAGCAGCAAATCCTCATTTTGAAGGTTCTGCACCAGTGAAAGTTGAATGCTTTTTGCCTTTATAAAAGAGTTGCAGATTAACTTTCTGACGACCAATGAACGGGTTAACTGTCATTATTCTATATCATATATATTGTTTACTGTTTTGACCCCTGCTGTCAGTGAATTGTTTGTGTGTATGTGGCTGTGTATTCACTGTGAATCAAACTGCATGAGTGTGTGCATTAGGCGACTCGTGTGTTCCCGTGAGCATCTCTCTGTCTGAGTCACTCACAAACACACACACACACACACACACACACACACACACACACACACACACACACACACACACACACACACACACACACACACACACACACACACACACACACACACACACACACACACACAGACAGGTGGAGCTGTGGGACTTAGGACAGCAGAACGAACGTCTCGACAAGAGTGTTTTCCCGCACCCTCGGGACACCAACAGTCTGGTGGGGGTGGCGGTGGTGGAGGGGTGTTTTATTTTTATTTTGAGTGTTTAATGTATTAAAAGGGGCCGGGGTAATGAATTATAATCTTTAATGCAGAAACCGATCGATACCACCCAGAGAATAAATCAGCTTTTACTGAGAGCGTCAAAGCCCCTTAATACACTAGGGGAGAGAAAGGGAGTGCATGGGGAGGAGGAGGAGGGAGGGAATCAGCAGGGACAAACTGTTTGGAGAGGAGGAAGGACCCCAGATGAAGCAAAGAGAGCGTGAGAGAGAGAGAGAGAGGAGGATGATGAAATAAGGGAGAGGGAGGAGTAAGAGGTAAAGAGGAAGGGATAGAGAGATGGGTGGAGGCAGACGGAGGTAAGTTATAGATGAACACTCACCTTTGGGCTAACCTCATTGAGTAAAAGCCCAGTGAAAGCACAGCGATTCTGACAGTTTTGTGAGAAGACGAGGTTGGAGGGTCAGTCGGTGTGTGTGTGTGCGCGCACTCACTCCACTTACTTGTTATTTCTGCACCCAGTTGTACTGCCTTCCCTCTCAATGATCCCTCCCTGACTCCCGTTGCTTGGAGCAAAATATAATTAATTGAATTACACCACCACGTCTTGATCAAAGATCACCTCGCTGCTCTCTTGTCTTGGTGTCTGCCCAACTGGGGACCTCCGCTCGGAGAAAAAGCCGAACAACAAACCATGAATTATAACTTTTTGTTAACCCAAAGTGAAGTCTCAGTGGTGCGTGCTGTTTGTAAATCAGCCAGCCTGCAGAAAGCCTGGGAAGATGGAAAACCAGCTTGATTTGGATTCAACTGATAGTAGCAGAAATTCATCTCAGAGGCCAGAACCCAGACTAAACAAAAACCTAATGCACCTCCAAGACCTTTAAGTGTTTAGGATGCCTCCTCTGTTCAGTCAGTGGACTAAGTGGTTTAAGCAAGGTTTTTGGTCGCTGGAGACTCTTTAGTAAGACATAGTCATTAAAATTTGATAGCTCAGGCCAGGACTGAAGGTAAATGGGCAGAGGGGGGTGATGAGGAAAGACATATGCGTGCCACACAGGTGGAGAGAGTCTACTTTGTGAGAAAAAAAGAAGGAGAAACCTTCATTGAGGAAGAGGAAGTAGAGAGAGAAGTCTTAAGAGGGATCTTTGCAAGTACAAGAAGGCCCCCAAAAAATAATCGAAAAGTAAGGTTGAAAAAGTGATTTTCACTGGTACTGTTACACCCCTCAGGTGCTCAATAATTAAGCAGCTGAGCAGACTTTTGAGATCTAACCGTGATGTCAGCCAAGGCAGCCATCCATCATTCATCGCTTTAGGAATCAGGGCTGGAGATGGGCACTTAATCACTCATTTTGTGGCAACGACTTTTCTCTCACTGATTTTCTCTCCAAGGCTTATTTTTTTTTTGGGACTGATTTTGTGTTGCTTCTGCTTGTTGTGCTCGCAGGCACAAATCTATCTTTTAAAACAATAGTTTATTTCAGCAGGAGATTGTAGTGAATAAACAAGGGTCAAATTATAAATCAGTCACATTCCTGTTTCTTAGTCGTTGTCCTGTTTGAGTGCACCGCAAAGAATTTTTTGATAATGCATTGAAGTTTATAAATGGAGAAAAATAACCAGTGCATGCTCTCACAGGGCTCCCACCATTGGAAATTTAAAGCCTTACCCTTCACTTTTTGTCTGTGGGCACTGTCTGTCTGTGTGCCTGAGGGCGTGTGATTGTTGCATTGCACTCATAATAAGCCTCTGAGTGACTGGCAGAACCAATATCTTGCTATCGCTTTGCCCTGCGCTCGCTCAGGCGGCTCGGTGGGCAGCCCCCGTCATGCATCTCAATTCCACAAACGCAATGTTCAGAGCCGAGAGAAGGGGCCTGCTTTTTGATTAATGTCACCATGACAACTACATAATTCATGAATTGTATTAGCAATCCATTTGTCATTTGCAAATCATAATTCAGGATGTGTGTTTGAGGAGGGCTGGCTGGAGAGGCAGAACTACGGGCCGCTATTATCCTCAGCGTTGTCTTCTGCACACATACACACCCAAAAAAACAACCCCTTCACCGGAAATGCTGACGTAGCCTCATCCTAATCTGGTAGACAGAAGCTGTTTGGAAGCTGCTTGTCTTATAAGAGGGCCATTTTAGTTTCTTGATGAACTCTCAGGTCTGCTCATTTGGAAAGCTGCATGCTAATTCCCTCCTCTTCTTCCTGTCTGTCTGTCTGTCTGTTGACAGAGGCCTGGCCAGCTCCACACTGACACCATTTGGTGCAACAGTGAAAGGAGATAAAGATGACTCTCATTAAAGCACTTCTGCAGATCATTTGTCATTAGATCAATGACTGGATTCACACAGGAATCCTAAAATGAAATGGGATTTTAAACCATATGCGAGCCAGATTGCAGGGTTTCTCCGGGTTTATCCTGCTGTACAAAGATCAGATCTGCGGTTTATCATTATTTATTTATGTAATTATTTTGCTTCCTTCATGAACTGGGCCCTCAGGATGAAACTGGATTGCAGACGACTTCATCATTTCTTATGTCTTTACTTAAATCTCACATTTTTGTGGCACCTTTGTCAGGTCACTTCCAGGAATCTTTACGCTTTTCTTTCACCTTGTTTCACTGCTGATATTCAACATTTTATGAGCATGGAGTATCAAACTGCTTTTCCTTTTTACTTTAAGGCATGTCTCACAAAAATTAAATGTGATCAGCTTTTAAAAATCAGACTTTTTTGACTCCGAGTGAGCCAACTTAAAGAAGAGGCGTTCAGGAGAAACAGCGGGAACACCGAACATTTTTAGTTAATCCTGTAAAGGTTTATGGAAAATGAGATGAAGCACTCCAAGCACTGAACTTTAATGCTCAAGTGAAATTTGCATATGAGGGCTTTTACTTCCAACCACCTCTGCTCCACTTTCTTCCTCAGCTTAGCCTATGTGTTATATATGATGTACCTCATGAAATCTACTCTGATATTCTTGATGTCCTCTGCAGGCATCTGCTATTAAATGGCTGCACACACTGCAGAGCTGCTGTTTGAGTATTTGTGGAGGGATTTACACGGTAGACATGGAGCCTTGAAACTAAAAGGTTACCTCAAAATATTACTGAATATATCATGAAATAATGTTATCAATTAAATTGGACTGTGCAGTGTAGAGTTGTAAATAAATTATCCTGATGCTTTAAACTCTGGTAAATTTTGAAGATAATTTTGTAAGAAACACTGAACCTCAAGAGTTTATACAGTGATATCAGTAGAGGGCTGGCCTCAATGCACACTCTCATTTAATATTTCTTTCATTTGTTTTGGCAAAACATGAAGTTTCAGCAATGCCACACGTCCGCAATGACCAGAATGGGCGGTGTAGGGGCAGTATGGAGATGTGACAGGGTCAGGGACCTGCAAAACGTAATGGAAATTGACACTGAAAATGCTGGAAATACGGAGTGTGTTTTGTCCCCTTGTGATCTCAGAATCAGCAAAGTAGTGACTTTATGGTCACCATGTTTATTGTTTACATCAGACAAATAAGGATGTTCTAATTATGTCCTTGTTTCTCCGGTGTGCCCTCTAGTCGAGTCCTCCAGTAACACGCAGCGTTCATAGGCAAGTGTGTGAGCAATATCGTTATTGACACAAACGGTTGTAAACTCGAACAGGCAGTTCAAAAGTAAGTTTATCTCGAGCCAATTCCTCTAAAGTCTTCACCATTCGTAGACCTCTTCTGTTTGAGGCACGACGTCCACCATGCAAACGTCTAGGAATCTGGGAAATGGAGTTTGTTGAAGACCTGCAACAACATCAATATTGAGTGAACAATTATATTAAGGATTTTTTTTTTTTTTTATAATACCCTTACGTAACACGTTAAATAAGACACACGACACGCTATTGAGAAAGGGTCTGTTCCTTTTTTTTTTAACCTTTTTTTTAATCTTGACCATTTACCAACGAGTCTCCCAAATTAGATAATGCTTTTCTCCTCTGATACTCCTACAGTTGTGGTTAAGTCACAAAAATACCTTGTTATAGGTTAAAAAAATTATTGTTTGGGTTAAAATTATTATTTTTATTCCGTGCGCACATTATTGTGGTACTACTCAAAAGAAATCAACATCAACTGCAAGCAGGAAATGGTAGGAGTGTGAAATTTTGCATAAGGAAACAGGTGATAGATGGATGATAATATATTTGCCAAATCAAGAAAACTAGAGATATACAACTGTATATGTAGTCAAATTAATTTGACTTATCAAGAGATTTGTGCTGAGGTACTGAATTTCAGTCATTTTAAGTTATAGGGGGCAGTTAATTCATTCACAATTCAGTAACACTACAAATGACTCACGAAATAATAAATTTATTCATGTATTCAAAAATACTAGGAGGATGTTATATTCAAAATATTCAGACATAAACAAAGATGCATCAAAACAGTTTGCTTGGAGCCCATAATTATAAACATTTGTTTTTAATTCAATTGAGGGGAGTCTGCAGCTCTGTCTCGGGCCACCGTGGTGTCTTCACTGGAGTGTTGATTATCTGCAAGGCAGAAGAGATCACAGTCTAATCGGCACATTTCATTAAATAGAATGCTTGCTGTATTTTTAAGTGATTGCAGATATTGTGACCACTCTCTCAGCACAGTTTTACTTTGCAGTGAAATTTTTTATTTTGCTTGACATTTAACTTATTATCCCACAGGTCTGTCTATCTGTACATAGCTCACTTAAAAACACAAACAAACACTTTTAAAATATCCATCTGGATAAGGTATTTATTTTTTTCTTTTCACCTAATGAACCTTTCTTGCAAAATGGCCCTCTATTGTTTTTCATCTTTTGACTTGTCAGGGTAAATATTTCTGAAGTGTACACATAATAACACACATCTTCCTCATTCCTCCTCCTCCTCCTCCTCCTCTTCACCTCTCGCTTCATCCTCGTCAACACTCTCCTGACTGGTCAACACTGCATCTTCCTCCTGAGGTGCTTTTTTTTCACTCCTGTTTCCCTCCCACAGGACATTGGAGGTGTTCTGGCTGGAGCGCAGCCGTAGGCGGGGAGGTGTCTTATGGTCGCCGGGACTAAAGGATTGGGAAACCCCGGAGCCTCCCCTGGTCAACCCGAGCCCCAACCCGTGACGAGATCCCAGTTTACGACGGCCCCCGGAGCCAGAGCGCATGGCTGGAGTCCCGGGAACCGAGATGTCCGGGTCTGTTTGCGACCGAGATTTCCTCAAGGGAGAGGGAGAGACTGGAGCACTGCAGGGGTCTAAAAGAACAGGAAATGAATGCATGGTTGGTAAATAGTTATAATTACTTACAACCCATGTTTATACAAGTAAGCATAATGTTTCAATGTTAATATTTTTTCGTCAGTAAATAATTAGCTCCTGAGAGCTAATGTACAAGACCCTCGGCATGAACATTTTCAGCATTTATCTTTAAATATGCAAAATCTTTCACTGTGTGGCACCGCATGCGACAAATCAGCCTGTTTGATTTATAGCTCAAACATCAAGCTTTTCGTCCAGTCAAATGCAGTCTCAGTGACGAAGGTATGTGCAAAAATAAATCAAGGAAGTGTAATAACTTGCTCAGGGGGCAGAGCTGCACTGCCATTAATTGCAGGGTTAGTGGTTCGATTCCTGTCCTCCCCGCGTTAAAATGTCCTTGAGCAGCACATTAAACCCTGAAAGTTGCTCCTGATGTCCCGGCAGCTCCGCCACCCATCGATTCGCCAGTGTGTGAATATGAAGTATTTTGAAACTCTTTGATTTGCTGCATTAGAAAAGTACTGAAAAACAGGTGCTTAACCCTTTATTTTAAACTATCAATTATGCAATTATTTAGCTGGTAGATAAAGTATATAAATAATTGAATGTTTTTAAATAAATGTTTATAAAGTTTGGTTAAGCACAAACTTATTTCTTGCATACATGTTTTACATTACCCATTTAAAAATAAAACAACCTATTTTCATAATTTAATTTATTTTCCTTTATGGCATTTAAGATAAATATTGTGTGATAATAACCGGATTAACGGGTGCATAGCAGAGTGAAGGACGCTGGCAAACTCAGTAATGCTTTACTATACTCCAATTTTAACATTTATAGTCAGGATATAAATCAATGACTCAATCAATAAATCCATCAATAATAAATGCCAATAACTGGTTTATAACACACATTATAACTATAATGTTATATTTGTAAGCAGATACACTGTAAATGTTTATCCATTATTATTAATTAATGTATTCATTATTTTATTCTCATAAAAGTTGGAATTATTGGCAATTGTATACATTAAACACTTAAATATGTGCTTATATCTGCTCCCAGCTATATTATAGTTTGTATACTTTTAATCAAGGTCTATAGTGCTCCAGAGAAATCCTGCACATTATAAGCACCTACTTATAATGCACTCATTCAAAATGTGCCTACAACACGGTGTAATATTCGTTAGTAGTTGTTATTTCTAGGATTATTAAAAAGAATAAATAATGTAGTAAAATAAGTTTTTTCAGAAGATGAATTGGAAAAAGAGTTAACCAAAGAGCTGAGTGTGGATACAAGCATGACTATTATATTAAAAAAAGGTGATCCTATTTTATAGTAGGTAATGTTAACCGGCTGTGAAGCAGTTGAGTTTCAGGGTTAAATGTTCGTGGGAAATGTCACCTCAAACATATAGAACATAAAGGACTTGAATTTGTGGGAAATGTGTCCACTATGGAGAGATTTTCTGCTTCCTCCACTTGTGTAGCTGAAAGATCACGTCTTGCTCTGGGACACAGGCTCAGTAAAAACCAGCAGTCCTCTTGTCAAGAAACAGAAAGACCCACCAGGTTTAAGAAATCAGGGTTTTAAGGGGGATAATAGAAAACACAATGAAAGGGAAAATTAAATTAGATGGGGGGCAAAATTTGTATGTCAAAAAGAAAGAAAACATATCAAGAAGGCAGGTTGAGGCTTAAATCCTGGCTTTGAAAACGTCTACAGAGAATTTTCTCTCCGACTCTCAGTCAGCAAATGCATGAAAAGAGAGTGAAGCCTCCCGAATCTTTTCCTTTCAACATGTGGTTAGCAGAGAAAGCTGGCCTCAGTGAGTCTTGGCACTCTACAGAGAGAGATCTAAGGAGGGGAGAGTGGTATCAATACCGACCACACTTGGTAGTCATGAGATGATTTGTATGCATGCCGGTAGCATCGCTTGATGGGGTGAGTATGTGAGCATATCTTTGTCAAAACCAGTCGGCTGCAGTTTGTGTGTTTGTCGGTGTGAGAAAGAGGGGTAGTGTGCTGGGCTCTGTGTGTGTGCGTGTGCACGCAGGGTCTCACCAGGCTTAGGTGTGTGTGTGTCTGATGTAAATTCAGTGCTGTCGGCCAGGTTTTCCACGCTGCCCATGGCAGTGAAGAGGGCACGTCCCTCTCTTCCTCCTCCCCGGGGTTTGATTAGCTTCTTCATCCTGTCGGCAATCCAGTTAGATTTCCTATGAGGACACAGAGGACAGGGACCATTTACAAAGAGGGATGAGCTAAGGCATGGTGTGTGTGTGTGTGTGTGTGTGTGTGTGTGTGTGTGTGTGTGTGTGTGTGTGTGTGTGTGTGTGTGTGTGTGTGTGTGTGTGTGTGTGTGTGTGTGTGTGTGTGTGTGTGTGTGTGCCTGCACACTGACACACATTTCATCCACCCTCTGATTTACCAGAAACGGAGGTGGGATGCCAAGTGTCAGTGGCTGCATCCTTTTCACAAAACGCACTTTGTGTCATGTAGTGTTTATTTTCTGATACAAAAAAAAAATCTAAATAGGAACTAAATGTAATTTAGTGTGACAGGATTTGCACTTGCAGAAAACACTTTTGGAAATGATATGTTCAAATGTCATGACCATAATAAGTTTTAGCATGAGGGACAAAATGCACTTTTAAAAGTTGCCTTAAACATAGAAAAAAGCTTTTCAGCTTTCCAATGCAAACGAGGTTCACTTCCTCTGAGTGAACAACTTTTGAAATGAGATAGAAAAACAGCAAAATCAATTATACTCCCGCTGATACTTCATTTTGGGAGGCACATAATTATAATGATATTTGGGAGTTTAAAAAAATCTGTATTAGGAGAGAGTCATTTATCATTATCAGACATGAATAAACAATTTGGGGTTATTTTAGCGGGACATTTCACAGTTGAAGACTCAACTTGTCAACTATGTATTTTAGACACAGTTTCTAAATAACCTCCAACCTACTTTGGCATTTCTGCACTGAAATTTCCGTTTTAATTATCTGGCAACATGTACACAATAGTGGTACATCTACATTGTTCCAATATCCAATATATCAGTTCAGCTCTAATCTCAGTTCTGTGACCTCTAATTAACTTTTTATTTTCTTGTGCTGACAATTTTGAAAACAAAGCATGTATCAGTGTTATCCTCCTCCTGATACAGAGCATAAACCATCATCCCCGAGGGTGTGGTGAGACTACTTTCTTCTTTTCCCGTAATCAACAATAATATGTAATAGAAAAGTTTCAGGAAAAGAATCACAAATAAATATTGCACTGCAACCTCAAATCCCACTGTGAAACCTCAGCATCTTATAGATAAAAGTACAAATGTAGTCATACAACGTAAACAGTTTGATGTCCTTGTAAACATGACGCGTGAACCTGAAACGTTTTCAGAGTAAAGATCTAATAAGGTAACGTCACTGGACAAAACATGATGGGCTGTATGACTCTCCAACAGTCTGGAATAAAAACCTTGAATAATCATAGTAGATCTGATTAGAATTTGTTTTTAAAAACCTGCATTTAATTAAAATGGTTGCTCTGTATTCAGTTGGTTGGTCTAAACCAGATCCACATCTCAGAGCTGATAGTTATATCAGCACAACAAAATGTAAAAAAAGAGAGAGATGAAGAAAATGAAATGATGAAGAATAAAACACTGACTGTTTGTTTTTGGAGTGCAGCCATCACTATCAGCTTGACTACTAACATCAGAGCAACTAAATCATTATACAACAACAATTTTGATACATTGTAACAATTCTAACTAGATTTTCTTCTTCCTTTAAAAATTGACTATCTAATGTGCATATGTACTAAATAATATATACCTGTGCAATCAGTATAATCCAATACAACTGAGGCATCTAATTTTGTTCTAACTTGGTGTCTTTTTTCTGGTCACTTGGAGAATTTACGTTAAATATTTACTCTCTTTTAACTCTTTTTTTGTTCTCCATCAACTTCTGAGGGAAACAGCTGGCTCTTTAGCAGCTAAATACATGCTAGTTGATGGCTACATCTGTTTGGGATTCAGCAGGAAGTAAGTATACAGTGGGTTATTAGAGCTTGTTCACTGAAAACAGAGGCATGTAAATTACCCGTTCAAATCACCATATCAAGCATACTGTATAGGTAAACATATTTATATAAGTTACTTGGCCTTGTTGGTTGGTGGTTGCATGCTCGGGTCGAGGACTCTATACTGATCCATAATCTTCTCCACCAACTTCTGCTTCTCCCGACGGAGCTCGCTCAGCTTCTCCCTGAAGGAAAACATATGAAGCATCAGAACAAAGCAGCCGAGAGCACGAACAAGAAAAAAAAAAAAAAAAAAAAACAGAGTAGGAAGGTCTGTTTGATTCCCTTCATGCATGCATTATCAGTGCGAGTTGATGGGATCATTCTGGAAGTATGTGCTGTATGTGCCGAGGCTGATACTGTATGATTCAACGAATTAACCAGCAAATCAGAGAAGAGATGTGTGGATGTTAATATGCTGCTGGTGAGCAGAGGTTTCAGGGTTCGAGCTACGGACTGCACAAATTGAAGTCAGGACGTTGCTGAAAAAACAGCCTGTATGCTCAGAAAGAAAAACATCCCCCGAATAACATGTGAAAAAAACTGAACAAAAAGTCTCTGACAGTATGAGCTGATCATTCCTGCCACACAGATTAGGGGTGTTAGAGGAGATGGGCAGCAGTTATGGATGTTTAGTTCTGTATCAAGGCCCTCAGGACATTTAAAGCCACAGTAGTAGCACGGTAGCTGCGGTTGGATTTGTTGGTCTGGTTAGTCGTTCAGTCAGCTCTCCTCTTACAACCAGAACAAATATTTCTGCAGCTTTTACATTAAGTGTTGTTAAATTACAAAATATACTCTTGTGAGCAGCAACAAAGCACTTCATTGGTTTATGGCATATTTATGTCATAGAAAGCTTCATGGCGATGTATATATTTACTCAATTATTTATTAAATGCAGAATTCGCTTGTATTTTTGGTTTTCAGCCAAGGCAGAAGCTACCTGTTCTTTACTTCTTCAAAATCCTCCCACTTCCTTCTGTGCACTGACTACCAACCAAAATATCTAGCTTGCAGTAGATCAGCATCAAATTTATGAAATAAGACTGTTTAGAGTTTGATAAAGCAGCCTGCAAAGCGAGTTCGATTCGTTTTATGAAAGCTTATGAGGCATCTTCACATGTTTGCTCATTGGATTCACAACATTTCCCCCTGCATTAGTTTGGGAGGGAAAAGTCATTGCATCATTTGCTCAGGGTCTCTCACAGTTCAAGTGATTTTGTAAAATAAACAATCTTAGCTGTCTTTTGCACTTCGCCAGTTCTTAAATATATTTTTGCAGGCCCTTTCAAGGGAAAATAAACAGAAGAGTCCAACAAGACCGCTCAGTGTCAGGAAATGTACATATCTGTGAAGTGTGTTGAGTCTTTAAACCTGTTTTTTGTAAAGAAAACACATTTCTGAGTTGTTTATCTGAAACATTAATTTTCCACATCTAAACCACACTGGACATAGACAAATACATTATAATACATCAATTGAACTATTACAGTTTCTCATCTTGTTTGTGATTTTCATTGTCTATGTTTTTCATTGCTCCAACAAAAGCAAAGAGAAAGCTGGATAGGAGCCTTGGTGAGACCGTGACTGACTTCATTTTTTATATCAGTTTTTCAAAGCAAGAGAGACTGCTGGCTGAGAGATAAAAACATCCGTCCCACTCCAACCCTGAGCCTCGATTTGGACTTGACTCCTGCTGTTAGTTTGGATTAGATGCTCACTCCTAATGAACCATACCACAGTTTACTTGGCTCAGGACGGTGTTCTGCTCAAATAACATGAACTACAGGAATAAACACTCTTATAATTAAAGTGCTCTAAAAACGGCACCGTACACGATTTAGTTCTGAGCCTCTGACTCTGGGTTCCTCAAATAATTTAGATGGGAAAAGAATGATCTGAGAATCTTGTGACATTTAAAGCTGTTGAGAACAAGCATAAAAGATGAAGAGTTGAGTTTCTTTTAAACACATACCATCCCTCTAAATAGTAACTTTTGGAAAAATGTAAATAAACAAACAAACATAAACAAACATCTAGATTGCAGTGTGATGTGGCCAACATTTAGTCCGATCATCTGACACCTACATCCACCCCACAGCCTCTTTAAAGATCCACGGCTACATCAAAAGTGCTTGACATTAGCGTCTGTCATTAGCAGGTTCACAACTGTTACCTGAGGGAAATGATAGGGTGAACTTACAGCGGCAAACTTATTTTCACAGCACATAACTTTAACATTCATTTGAAACCATGTGTCTGCACCTCAGGAACAGAGATCCAATATTTATTCTGCTTTTAGCTCTGTTTCAGTCTCCTACCAACTTGTGAGGGAAATCTTTTCCAGCAGCTTCTCAGCAGCTAACTGCTCCTGTCAAGACGGCTGTCTCAGCTGTTTTTATCTTGCTCAGTCTTCCTCGGTCCCTAGCCACTTCTCATTTCCCACAGGCCCGTGCTTTCTTTAAGAACTTTCCAGACCTGTCATTCTCTATCTAACAGATGCCCACGTAACTTTCCCATCAGCCAAAGCCACCTGACTCCAACATCCACCTGCTCAACGGTTACTCATTCACAAGTTACCTCCAACAATATCCATACCAAGACATTTCCTCATGCCCTTTGCCCATTGTCTGTTTTTTTTTTCATTATGACCACGTAAACCTGATCCTGTTCTCGTGTCCCTGATTATCTTTTCACAGCTACCCGTGTTCTAACCCGCTGCCAGCTGATGACCTGCCTTTTTTGCCTTGTCAGATCTGCTTTCCTGCTGAATTCAGTAAAAGAATGTAGAAGATAAAGTAAAAGAAGCAACCAATTTAAGTAAAGTCCTGGTTAGGTAGCATAGATTGGCTTATCAAAGTTTTTTTTCTATTTTCATTGAAAACAGGTTTCTGCTCCATCCTGAAACAGCGCTGAGGATTTGCCAAAACAATGGGCTGAAAGATGCTAAAATGCTCTGTTGAGCTGCGAGGAGCTGCAGCAGGTAATGACTGTACAAACTCCTTCTTCATTGTGTTTACATCTATTGTTTCTCACCAATACACACTATGTATCCTTAAGGACGGACAAAGGTATTAAATGCATTTTTAACATATTTTTGGTCAATATGAGGTCAACCAGCTTTGCTGTTTTGCATTTCTCTGTAGCACTGTTATATATTTTTGTATGCATTACAGCCACTAAGTTTGGGTCACTAGAATAGCGTGAAACTCATCAGGAATACTTATTATGTCGTTATGTGCTGTTGTGGGTGCAAATGAGATACAAACAAAACGCTAACCTGCTCTACAGAACATCGCTCAAAAACTCTGCGGGTTCCTTTAACCTTCAGTGGTCTCTGTGTTACTTTTCCTAATGAGCTTTAAAATTTGGATAAAACTGTATTGTTTTGAACTGCACATTAGTCAGTCTCTCCAGGAAAATGTCCCAAAAATGCAAATTCAACTAATCTCCACAATAATTGCAGGAGGATGCAATTTTGTAAAATTCCACTGATTTCTTCACCCTGAAGTTTCTCAACAGAAGGCATTATGGCAGAATAAGTCAAAACTCAAGAAAAGAGAAACGTTGCAGACTGGAACGCAATCAAGCAAACAAAAGTGACCTTTTTCAAGAATGAAGCCTGCAAGTTAGGGTCCAAAAAGTTATAATTTGTGACACCTGGATCAGATTTGATTAGACCTAAAGCTCTGAATGCTCACTATTACTTCTGCATGAATCTGCTACCAGTCTACTAGTCATTTAAAAGGACGACTGCTGAGAGCTGCTCGACTGTGAAATTGTTGTCTCGCAGTTTCAAACCTTTATAGAAGAGCGTTTGTGTAGATATGAATACCGACTGTGCTGCCGCCTACAAACAAATAAATATTATTAAAAGGCATTTTCTCTAACACGTTACATGAATCTTGTTTCTGCAACAGCAGTAAGATGCAAAAGTTATGAAACCTGATTTCTTCTTAAAACCATTTCAGTTTTCTTGGTACTAATTCACAGCAGAACAGATCACCTGATTTGTGTGTGTGTGTGTGTGTGTGTGTGTGTGTGTGTGTGTGTGTGTGTGTGTGTGTGTGTGTGTGTGTGTGTGTGTGTGTGTGTGTGTGTGTGTGTGTGTGTGTGTGTGTGTGTGTGTGTGTGTGTGTGTGTGTGTGTGTGTGAGTGCGTACTCACTGGGACTCCTTCTGCTGTGAATAGTGCTGGTCACGGCGCTGCAGGCTCTGCTCCAGTAAGGCCCGGTTCTCCTTCTGCAGACTCTGGTTCTGCTGTACTAAGTGTCGGCTCTCCTCCTCCATGTTCCCCTTCAGCTGGGTCAGCAGCTGCATACAAGGCCATAAATGTGATTAAAATGGGAAGATCAGAATATAATATTGTTGCTATGCAGGTATCTCTGTAAGCATGTTTAATAAGATGATCAATCTCCAAGAAACAGAACACAAAATCAAGTCAGGACACACCTATTGACAGAAAGGGGGGCAGATCTTTGTTTGTGAGCACAAACACACCGTCACTCAATGATATAATCAGTAATATGATTCATAAACACAATATGAAAACTGTCAAATTATTTCTACTGGATTATACAAAATGAAAGAGTTGTTCTTAGTTTATCATTTTAAGCCATATATAATATTCCTGATATCTCTGCCAGGACTTAGATCTGTTGTGGTAAAGTTTTGCAACTTACAATGAGCTGAAAATACTGGACTACTTTAACCACTTTTTGCAGTATGTGCATGATGGCATTTACAATATGTTGAACAAGCTGCTATTTAACCACAACAAAAGCCTGTATCATGCAAATGCAGCTCTCAAATGTTTTAGTATCTCATAAACTCCAAATATGTGAAATTAAAAGTTTGTAGGTGCAGTTTGTGTTTTATCATTGATAAATGTATTTTCTTTGACAAAATAATACAATTTACTGATCAAACATAGTATAGCACCAGTCTCTCCAAATATAATGGAATAACAGTTCTGTCTGTCTGTCCCAGGTGCTGCTGCAGCCAAATCTGAACAGGATGGTCTGCAGCCTGCAGGATATTCACAAAACACCCCCCCCCCCCCACTCCCTCTCCTGCTGACGAGAGTGCACACCACGGGCCTCATTTTATCAATTAACAGGATTTTATTTTCCAGGGACAAAAATCACCTGCAAGTGTTTTACTGTCGACAATTTAACTACTGAACATCAGCACATCTGCCAGCTTCTCCCTTATTAAGATGAGCACAACAGTTCACGAATGCAGAGAACTGCACATACACCCATAATATCAATGCATGAACAAATTACAAGATAACACAAAAAGACAATCTTTCTCTGCCTTAATGAAACTGTGCACAAGACTTTGGCAGCAGTTTAGTTATTGTTGCACAGTTTGTATGAAATAAAAGATACTGCATATTTAAAATGGGATCCAGATTTGCATTAGCTATATTCTGTAACTTATACTCTTTTATGTTATTTATAAAAAAAAAATTATTATAAAATGAAATCTTTTATGAAAATCTTTTTAAACAATGTGTTTGATAAATAAACTAAAAAGATAAGTGGACTCCTTCAAAAGCTACCAGACAAACACCACTGTAGGACAAATATAATACCATCAGAACAAAGAGGCACAGGAAAACAACAGATGCATTTTTTTTTTTATATTTTCTGCCTCACAGAATATAATAGTGTTTTGAGTCAGTTGGTGAGTGTGGGCCGTGGGTCAGCTGCCATTCTTTATCCTCCCTTAAAACCCATTGTGGGGCAAGTAGACAAGAAAAGCACATCTAGAAGGACATAGAAAAGACAATGGATCTGCAAGGTTCTCTATTCAGGTTAATTTAGATTAAGCTGAATAGCATTTAGCATTATGGAAAGTAAACGGAAAAGAGTACACAGAGATCTGATGAGTTTCTGGTAACCAAACTGACAGGATGCTGGTCACAAAACCTGCAAACTTCTTTAATAAAACCTCACAAAACAAAGAAGGAAGAGGTCAGAGCCCTCTGAAATTGATGGACTGACAGGCGCATCACCACAAACCTCACAAACGACCAAAGACTTCATTCACGTGTTTTGTCTGCACAAAAACTCAGCATTGAGACTCCGAAGATGTTATAGAGTACACACACAATGCTAATGCACAAAACCACATCATCAGGTGTGTGACACAGAAGGAAAAATTAAAAAAGCGCTTATTTTTTAACCTTTTTTTGCATCTGAATAAATGTTGAAGTTTAGAAAATTCTCCAGGGATGCATTCAAACCACAGACATTTTCTTAAATTGTACAATATCACTCTTGTAGTTATTATTTATATTATAAAAGTCTCACAAGAAGCTGCAGCCACCCATATACTGAACATCTCCAGTGTTTCCAAATATTTTGTCCTCTTACTCACATTCTTGTTCAGCCGAGCCCCATCAGTTAGCACAGCTGCTTAACAGGTTAATTGTGGGTCCGCGCAGACTCCAGGATGAACTCTGCTCTATTTTCCCTCTGCATTAGAATATAATGAGAAGCCTGGGTGTCTGATTCCTGTAATCTAAGGCTATCTAACGACTATAGCACCGTGGAGGCAGAAAAAGGTGCTTCAAAAGACAAGGAGATAATTTGGTGAGAAATAAGTCTCAGAATTAAACAAATGAGGCTAAATCTGACTTAAAAAGTAAATCAACTCTGTCTTTGCGTTAAACATTGTCTATGTTTAGCCTTAATCTGCCATTTAAAAGAATAGTCTGACACTGGAAACTACTTGTTAATCAATGAATTCTTTGCCAAATTTTGGATGAGAAAGTCGATGCCACTCAACGACTACTTTTTGTAAGTAAGCACAAATGGGGAAACAGCTGACTAATAATTCTGCCCGTTTTCATTCCCAGGGCGTTAAATGCTGCTGTTTTGTCAAAGCCGCTGGCATCAGAGAGATATGCACACAGTGCCCTTTGGTGTCGGCACCGCAACCACAGAGGTTAAAGGAGGTCATGTGACAGAGTAGTAAGAGTGATAAAATCCACATAGGGAGGTTAGAGTTAGTTAAGAGGCAGCAAAAGTTATCATTGATTTCTTTAAGCAGCGTAAATCAGGGAGCAAGCAGTGGATCTGACTCAACCTCACTGGGAACTCGAGGACGCTATGCCCCGCCCACCTACTGTACAGGGGAAACCACAGGCCTGTCAATCAAAAGAACCAAAACTACCCAAAAGAATTTGAATTTGAGTCTATAGAACCAGAGGCTTTTTGGAGCAAACCCCTAGTGGCCCTCAGTGGTATTGTAGCTTAAGGCAATTCCACACTGGCCTCACTTGTCAGACCTAGAAGCTGTATGTCCCCTTTTATATGCAGTTTATCGATAATCCCCATAAAAATGCTATTACTCATTGAGCTTTCAATGAACTGGCCATTCGATTTTGACACCCGGCTGGTTCCCCGTTTCCAAGCTTCACACTACGCAAAGCTAACCTGGCTCCAGCTTTATATTTAAGTTAAGAAGTGAACAGACCTATTCAGATACCAGATATATAACAGATACCTATTCTTTCAAAGGTTAGCAACGTGCAAACTGAAAGCCTTATGAATATGGCCCCCTCCCAATGACAACCATCCAAAAAAAACCACTTGTTCTGCAATTGTCTGGAATCCTGCATAAATTTTGTGTCTCTGCCTTTTTTGTACCAGCATATTTTTGAGCACATGTTGTATATCAGCAGACCAAAAGTCTTTTAACCAGCATTATGAGACCAGGTGATTCAGGAGTGGTCTCATGAGCGGCTGGATGAAGCAGAATAATAAATCTGCTGGTTGACTTCTTAAACTTTTTATGGGAAGTTGATTTCCACCCGTTTCATTACTAAAACAGCTGCTTGAAAAACGTTTTCAATATTCATTGCTTGTTTGATAGCATTACACAGAAGACTAAAGCTGTTTTGAATGCAAAAGATGCCCCTACTCCTTATTACCTACTTGGTATTCATTTTCTGTTTGGACCAATATATCAATTTTGTCTGATATGTCAAGCTGAAATTGCCTTCATATCATATCAAGTAATAGAAATCAGCCAGCCACTAAAGATATGATAGCTGTTCCTCCCTGACCACAACTATGTAAACTACTCTCTAAAACATGCAATGAATTCCTAATACGTTTTGTTTAATTGCCCCATAATGCGTTGGATAAATTGTTTGTATCCGAGTCTCTCCGCTGTGAAGCCCTAAATCCTGTTTTGCATGTAAATGGTCAAGTGGCAGCTTGAATACAAAACACTGGTGTTTATCTGCAGGCGTGTGGCTGCATCTCTCTGTGTGTTCGGCCCATACCTGGTACTGGCTGGTAAGCCGGGCGCTGCTGAGGTCCAAGCTCTGGTTGGTTTCCCTCAGGGCGCTGAGTTCCCCCTCCAGCCGAGTCCTCTCCAGCTGGGTGGTGCTCAGCTCGGTCCTCAGCACCGAGCCCTGAGCCAGCAGCTCCGCCTGCAACGCCAACCACTCCTTCTGCTGGGCCTGCAGCCTGAAACACCGACACGCACGGCTACTGTTACAGGTCCTGTAAAGTGCTCTGTGTCATTGTTTGCTCAGTGCTCTCAAACTGAAGCTCATCACAACACAGTGAGTTATCACAGAGCCAGACTACAACCAACAAATAAATCTGACATAATCTTTAAAACAAAATGTTTCAAGAACACATTGTGGAGTCAGTCAGTTTTTATACAATAAAAGCAGTTGTCTTGTTTCATTTTGTAGCCTAATGTGAAAACAATGATCACTGATGAGGAAATTAAAAAACATTTGGACATTTTCTTTTCCTACTGTGGATTAGAATTTATTTGAGATGAAACTATGCATATAAGTTCAAACTAAATTTTACAAATCAGCCATTGCAACTCATGTTTAAATTCTTTCCGTGATGTTAGCAAATAGTAACAATGACACATTCTTGTCTTGTTTTGTCTGACCAACAATTCAAAACCCCAAAATAATTCACATAAAACAAAAACAAATTATAAAATATTCACAGTGGAGAAGCTGGAAGTTTTTGGCCATTTCAGGACAGGAGAAACCAGTTGAGGACTTATTCGCCAACAGCAGTTATGGAACAAAGGCGTCCTTCATTTAGAGTCGTGGTTCTGTCCAGCTGATGAATATTCACTCTCTTTTAGCTCTGTGTTACCAACTCCTCAGAGAAATGTCTGAGTCTTTAGCTCCACTATGTTCACCTGCTCATCACTGACTATGTTTGTCTGCTATTTTCTGCTGAGAAGGTAGTGTAAAGTATTTTTAGAAACAGGTGCCTGTTGCAGCCAAAAATGAGACAGCAGTGAGAGTGAACCAAAGCAATAAACTTGTAGCCAGGCAGCCAAACAATGAGCTAAAACTCACTACACAACCAATCATTAATCTCTGAATGTTTATCTCATTTAATACATCTAGCATTTTAATACATACACACAAAATATAGATTATAGTATAGATTTATTAAAGAAATATATTCTTTACCTACTTAAACTGAGCTATTACTTTACACTGGTCCTGTAATGCTTGAACATTTATATTTAACAGTATTTTTAGTCCTATGCCATCTGAAAACCAGCAGAGGAGGCCTCCTTGTCTCCAGCTTAGCAGCCCATCATTTGCAACAGTCAGTAATCAATTGCCTAAATAAGATGATGATGGTTGATTTACTAATTATGGTACACAAGTATCTTATAATGATGATCATTATAATCATATACCCATCAGCCATCAAGAGGAAATATAATCAAAGGTACTCATAACAAAGTTGAACCTCAGGTCTTCGTGAGCCTCACTGACACTTAAATACATGCAGATGTGATGAATAAAAATATGTGAAAAGATAAAATGTTCAACCTTCCATTAATTCACTTTGTGCATGCAGAAGCTTTTGAAAAGAAACTTGAACAAATATCCAAATACACTTTTTTTTAAGGCTTCACTTGGGTCTCTTCAGTTCTGTTTTTATGGCCTTGTTTTTCTGTTCGGAGCCCAAAGGACTGAAATCATGAACAAGAAATGCAATCTGTGCATCACAGCACATTTGCATTCAAAACCGATTCCTGTGTTGTTCGCCGTGCTTCATATAGAAGCATTACTGCTGCTGCTCCCTGTATTCAAATGAACATGAGTGCCCTGAAAGGATGATCAGATCTCATGAATGTGCTGCTGAAGAAGCTGACGGGATTTGTTACCTCTCGTTGTCTTCTTTCAGCCTCTCCAGCTCTCGTTCTCTCTCCAGCCTCCTCTGGGCCTCTGCCTCCATCTTTTTCCCCTCCATCTTTATCTCCTGTTCTCTCTCCTCCAGCTGGGTTTTTCCATCCAAGAGCTCCTTGTACCTTGATATTTCGAACACAGTATTAACCCCAACAAAATACTAATGACTTAAAGTGTAAAGCAGTGTGTGTCTTGAAAAGATCCAGGTCAGGTGTGCTGCTTTGTGTGTTGTTCTGTTGTATGTCAGTTTTGGGAGAAAAGTCCCCTCAGTGATGGAAAATATGTCACAAATGTCCAAAGTGAGGACTTTTAAGTCTAATCTGTTTCAGTGAGTGTTTTGTACCTGCCCTCCAGCTCCCTGTGCTGGCCCTCCAGGCTGCGGTTGTTGCTCCGTAGCTGAGAATGTTTGTCCAGCAGCTCCTCCAGCTCGACCTCCTGTCGCTGCTGCAACGCCGTCATCCTCTCGTGGTCCCGCCTCAGAGCCTCCATCCTGATCACTGACTCCTCCCGCTCCCGCCCCCACACCTTCGACTCTGCCTCCAGAGTGGCACACCGGGCCTCGCTCTCACTGCAACGCGCCAGCACCGTGGCATGCTGGGAGCTCAGAGATGCTTTCTCCACCTGCGTGTGAGACGATGCCTGTAATTTTAGCTTCCATACGTTAATATGCCCCCATTGCATGTCATTAACTTTGTGTCTTCTCTCCCCCTGCACCTTTCTGCAGGTATCTCTGGCAGAGCTGCATGTTTCTGATATGCAGTCAATGAACCCACCAACTTGCCCAGCATTTGTCCGCTGTTTCCCTGCTGTTCTTTTCTCTCCCCTCACCACAACAGGCCAAGGCAGACAGATGTCCACCTCTTAGTCTGGCTCTGTTTGAGGTTTTCTTCCTGTTTAAAGTAAGTTTTACTCCCCACTTTCACTCAGGTGGAAACTGTTGAATTGTTGGTTTTGGGATTTGATAGTTTCTACTTTCTTGCTGAGAGAGGATTGATATCACTCTTATGTCCGTGTGATAAATATGAAACCAGAGTTTGTTGCAAGGCAACCAGCAGACTGAATAAAAAACACTCTCTGGTCAGTCTCTGTTGTCTTAAATTAATGTATGATGTAAATTCTACATCAAAGTAACTGTGCTCAGCCAAGAAATCGTGCTGCTTGTTAGTGAAAATCCAAAAGTTCACTCTGTACAAAGTGCTTGTAGGTTGTTTTTTTAATTTGGACAGGTACAGACCATATACTGCATACAAAATCGGACGTAGTCTCTGTGTTTGGAGAGTGAAGCCAGTGTGGAAGTGCCTTAAACCACTGAGGGCCGTGAGTGGTATCCTTCAAAAAACCTCTAGCTCCAATAGACTTACTTAAAAGCATCAACTTCTCTCATGACATATAAGTCAATATAAGTCAATACATTTTTCTCCAAAAGTCATTATGGTGTCATTCCCTAAATTCACTCCCACTCATTAGTGTTCTGGTGGTCTTTCTGAAATTAATTTACTATCTATTACAGCTATCTTACAAGAATAGGCGGACCAGGAATAGTGTCCTCGGGTTCTCAGTCAGATTCACCACTAGTTCCTCCCCAGCTCGTCCAAATATGGTCACTTCTGGCTCCAAAAAAACAAGATGGCGACGGCCAGAATACCGGACACAAGGCTTCAAGACAGGACAGTGGGTCGCTACTTGGTCCATACCAGCCATTTCCCCACGTATCAAGTTTTTATGGTAAGCCTAAGCTAACTAGCTGCTGGCTCCAGAAACATATTTACCATACAGACATGAGAGTGGTTTTGATCTTCTTACTCACGACCAGAAAGTGAACAAGAATACTTTCCAAAAAGGCGAACTGTTTCTTTAAAAATATGGCATCTTTCTTCCTCATAATCCAAAGATGTACAACTGTAACATATCCTTGAAAACTTTATGTCTGAATCTTTGCAAAAATAGTCAATTTAGGAAGGCAAAAGGTTTAAAACAAATAATTCATGCTGTGTGTGCGTGCGTGCGTGTTGGGTCACCTGTAGCTGAGTGTTGAGTGTCTGTAAACTGGTGCAGGAGTCCTGCAGGCTGAGTGAGTGCCTACGCAGAGACTCCAGCTGCTCCTTAAGGTGCCCACACGCCTCCTTGGACTGAGACATCTGCGTCAGCAAAGCCCCTTGTTCTGCAACCACCACTGCTTTCTGAGAGGGATAAAAAAAAATCTCTTTGTTAAAGTTTCATATTGAGTCTGAGGTACCTTTGGGTTACACACCTCTGAAAAATATCCATATTATTGAAGCTCTCAAACAAGTAGCAGCAATGAGATATTTGAGTCCATCTATAAATACAGATATTAAATTTATCCCGTGTCTAACATATTACATTATATTACATTTCATTTAGCTGACGCTTTTATCCAAAGTGACTTAACATATATATTTAAAATTTCTTCTCATAGTTCATATCTGTTGTTTGCACTTATTGCAGGATTTCAGTTGGTGGGAACGTTTTATACGCTTTTATAGTCCAATCAGCAAATCTCCAATCTCCGACACTTGATTTTAAGCAATCTCTTCTAACACATAAAGGAATATGTTGATTGTGCATTGTGATATGTAGTTTAGAAATGACCTGAAAAACGTATTATAGAATTGCTGGAGGTATACGCTCTGGTGCAATTTCCAAAAATTAAAATGAACCTGCACACCACAGCTTAGCTCTACTCCCACTGCACAGTAGGACTTTGTTTGAACATTTTTGTGAGTGCTGGCAGAACGATAACACATTTCAAGTGTGCATCAGCTAGAGAGTCTGCAGCTCAGTTTTGGTGTGCGGGACGCTTTTTTTTCACATTTCACATTTCATATCAGCATACTGCTGACTTAATCATATTGCTACACAGGGGATTTCTTCTTTTTTCACTAGCACTTTTAAGATTTCCTGATTTTTCACTGTACTATTCTCTTTTCTGATGTCAGTGGCAAAGTAACTATTTACTTTAGTGCTTTAGTTTTAAGGTACTTGTTCTTCCATTTCCATTTGATGATTATTTCTACTTCATTTGGAAGTATTTACATGTCAGTTTCTGATCTAATGTAAACATGGGCCTATAAAATACAACAAACTGTTAAAATGATTCATAAAGTTTTTTGGCTGACTGGTTGAATAAAACTTTGTCTGATTGTCACGTTTCACCAAAGAATGATTTCCCCACAAATCTTCTTAGGTAGTTTAATTGAAATAACTGTCTGAGGCCCAATAATGTGAAATCTAATCTTGATATAATAATTCACAAAAGAGCAAAGATTAGGAAAACTTGTATTGTAAATGTGTGTAGCGGGAAATTCCTGTTTCCTCACCCAATAATCATCTCACAACCCCTCAGTTTTAACCCCAGACACTAGAGACTGAGATTGGGACCAACAGTATATTAAGTAGTGAAAACCAGCTCCACATCGACCAGCTACTGTTAGTAAACACTGAACAATAAATGCTGCTTTTGCATTAATGCGTCAATATTAACCATATAATACAGTGTATCACTCACATGGGCCATTTTCCTGCAGAATAATTTATAAAATTTAACATTTTATGGAATTCAAGGTTTTAGTACAATGTTGAATGCAAGTCTTGTAATAGAGTAGTTTAACTTTTTTGTACTGATAGATCTTAGCGCTTCTGTATCTCTTATCATACCTGTACCAAAGTATGTATGGGAGGGGCCAGGAATTAAAGCCTAAAGCTGTTTGTACCTTGCTTAATCTATCTTAATCTAAAATTTAAAGTCCTGATAGTGTCAACACAGAACCATACCCAGTGAGAAATGCACTGGATAAAATTCCCGACCTTGGCGATGCGGGAGCCCCCCCGTACAGTTTGATGTTCTGTGTGTGTTTGAGTAGAAATAGTAAGAGCTGAAGCAGGAGAGCAGCGGAGGAGATAAGGAAGATTAACAGCAGTCGAGGTGACATTTTAAAACTGATGAGCAGAGATAAAGCAGTAGTTCTGGAAATAAAGTGCTGCACTCGCGCAAGTGGCCTACTGCGAGTTGATAGTCGTCGAGAACCCTTAGAGCAAGAATTTCAACATAATATAGATCATTTCCCTCACACAGAAGTTGCACTGAGCCACACAGACATCCTACAAATGAGATTCAATTCAGTCCCACACACACACACAAACACACACGCATCATTCACAGAAATATATTCAAACACAGATACACACCTCTTTTTCTAGCTCTATCACTTTCTCACTCAGCTGCCTCTCCGTCTCTCCCGTGGTATGATCATGGGTCACAGAAAGGTCATAACCTTTGCTTTGATCCGGAGGTGACACCTCGTGTGTGTCTGACCGTTCTGAATTTGAATTAGACATCTCTGCCCCTTTTCTTATCTTTTCCAACTGGAGAAGAGATTCGCTCTTCTGGAGGCACTGGGAGAGCGACTCTATTCTCTCCTGCGACTGGTTGAGAGAGTCTGTTGCTACCTTCAGTTCAGCTTCGGCTCTTTGTAGTTTCAGGCTCAGATGTTCGACTTCAGTGACCAGTTTCTGAGAACGTACCTGCTCATCTGATAGATCCTGATAAGAGAGCGACAGATAAAAACAGTGTTCAAAGATGAAAATCTTTGAAAAACAGTCCTAGACATTCCATGATTTTTATATCAAAAATAATAAAACAAAAAAAAAATTCCGCACACAAGTATGTGGAGACCAATGACCATATAATCTTGCTTGGTAAAAATTTGTGACCCGGTTCCCTGCTGCTCTGATTCTACACAGTAAATTCAATATACTAATGTTACACTATAGGATGTTAACCTTTAGCCATCAGAAGACAAGAAATTAATGTGTACAACCAGGAAATTATACACAGACCTGACAAGTTCCGATCGAGACGAAATATTTAACCATTTGTTGTTTGTTTTCTTAAAATACAGACCAATGCGTTTTTGGATTATTAGCAGCATGCATAAATGCTGAGGATATTACTTGTTTCATTCCACTATGGGAGTTTTTTAGATCTCTATCCGGTGCAGAAACTTCACACTTCAACTAAACACTAAGCTGTACACCAATCAGTCACAACATTAAAACCACTGACAGGTAAAGCATTGAGTATAATACAATCGCAGCGACTGTTAACCCAACTCATTTAAATGGGAGGGACAAAGTATTAGAAACACCTGTCAGTATAATCCATCACAGTTCAACAGCACCATAAATTACAGTTACCAAAATGTTAATTTAAATAAATCAACACCTCTCAATCAGAAAGAAAAGCAACTGAACATTAATGCCGGGCTGTCGAATTATACTTAATGTTTCGCCTGTCACTGGTTTCAATGTTGTGGTTGATTGATGTACAACAAAGAGGTGATTTTAGACGCTTGTGTTCCTAGCTGTTCCAACTGTGAGCAGCGTCATCATTTCCAGCATGCATCGCATTGTGGGACAACATACACAACATATTTTTAAAAAATAATTCTGAAGGTCATTCCACATTTTTTCAAATTTTTCCAGTGTGAAGATATTGAATTAGTAGCAGTTCAGACAGTAACATCATAAAATGGACAATTATTACTATGAATTTATGTCATCAGAGGACGTAAGTGTGAAATGGTCCTTTTTGCTCTCTAGATCAGATTAAAAAGCTGAGTTTGGGTGAATTTAACCTCAACTTTATCCCTGCAGCGGCACTTACTCTGTGATCAAACTAACACATACACACATGCACACACCTGGGACAGTGAGCTAATCTTGGCTTGAACTTTTGCATTCTGCTCCTGCAGCTGCTGTTTACCCTCCTCCATGCTGCTTAATCGAGTGCTGAGCTCTTTCTCCAGGTCCTGCAGCCGAGTGCAGAGCTCCTTCGACTCAGACAGCTGCTGAGACACACGGCTATACACACACACAGACAGACACACACACACACACACACACACACACACACACACACACACACACACACACAGCAGCAGAAACACAGGTTGAATGACAATAGAGTTGCCATTATAGATAAATGCATAGAGCAGCCAGGTAGCTCTCTGGTGCCTTGTAAAGTTAATTGCATGATCAAGGTTAAGTGTGTGTACAGGAGTGCGTGTACCTGTGTTCCGCGTCCAGAGACCGAGCTCTCTGGTTGCTGTGCGCCAGGGCCAGGGTCGTGCTCTCCAGCTGCTGCCTCAGTCTCGCTGCCTCCCTCTCTCTCTGCCTCCCCTCTTTCTGTTGGCCGTCCAACTCTGACTGCCATACCTCTTTTTCCTGCTCAAGCCGTGAAACCTCCAGCAGCGCCTGGTCTCGCGCCCGGGCCACAGATTCTGCCTCCAGGGTGGCCTCGCGGAGCTCTGCCTCCAGCTCCTCCTCCCGACGACGTGAAGTCTCCAAACTGCGCCCCTGACGTTCCAGCTCGGCTCTGAGGGTCTGGGTGGTGAGCTCTAACTGGTCACGCTGACAAAAGAGGAAACATGGATGCTGAATGCTACTTTAGTTCTTACTGGTCACATTACATCAGATTAGACACTAGTTTCATCACCCATACATATAAATAAATTTAAAAAAGAGACACAAACCATGTGAAAGATATCACAAACTAAAACAAACCAATTTAAAAGGTTTGATTAAGGGCTGCTTCATCGAGATCTGGAATAAAATCCCATTAATCCAAATGTTTTACATGAATTGACCAAATCAACATAATTATTTATACCTCCTTGCCAACAACAGCTGGAGATACGGGTTTTTTTGGGTTGTCTATCTGTATGTATGCACATACAAATTTACTAATCTGGTCAGATAATGAATCGGTGGCACTAATCATGGGTGTCCACTTTGAAACTGAGGTATGGAAGTATGGAACCTCTGTGCTGCCGGATTTGTGTGATGCATCCACATTTTAACATGTATAGCTTTTTTACAGCAGCATCAATATTTTAAACATTGTCCACTGTCATGGCAATAAGTTTGTGTTCATTAAAATCAGCTTTATGGGACAAACTCCTTTAAATTCTATCAAGGTTATGTGTGTGTGTACAGGAGTGCATGTACCTGTGTTCTGCATCCAGGGCCATCACTGACCGTTTTAATCTTTGCTGCTTATTGGGGTGGTCAGAATGTGAAGTCTACCTCAACACAACTGCAAAATATTCTAATATATTCTGAATAATACATTCAGAGAGTTCAGTATTTAGAAATTAAAGCAATACACCTGTAATTTTTCAACTTTTCTACACATTGTTTAATGTGCTGTTAGTTTGATTGCATCATAGCAGAATATTTTCATTTTATCAGGTTGTGTATAGTGGCATACAGTTAAAAATAGAAAACTTTGAAAATAGAAAATTTTTATTTTATAAGCCAATCCAGGGCGTTAGAATATATGTAAAGCAAAATTTAGGTTAATAGCTGTTTAGGCACAACATCCCCAATAAAGGCAGGATTCTCTCTTTATAAAAAGAGGGAGGGTGATACAATAGAATATTGAAACATCAGAGGAAGGATTATATACAGCTCCTTCTGAGTGGGAGGAATTCATGAATCCCTTTTATGGTATTTCTTTAATGCTGACTAAACAGTGCTATTTTCCTTACCTTGCAATTTCTCTCATGTCTTGACATTTTACTGCAAATAGCACATTAAACACAACAACTTGAAGTGGAGCGTCATAGAGGGGTGATTTTTTTTTTCTTTTCTTGAACTTACATCGAGGGAAGCAAACTAAATAAGCTGGACCAAAACCTTAACCTGGATTTCTCTTCTGAGTGTGGATGAGTTTCTTGTCAGTATGCGAAAATCACAGTTAAAATCGGACTTGCTTGCTCCACACAGGGTGAATAAAAATGTTTTACTCTCAGACATCTTGAATCATCCGTGTCACTTCACGCCATTAAATCCCTCTCCTGCCGAACAATTTCTTCTTGCAATAATATAATTAGTTTTCAGAGATGTTGAAGAATTTTTTCTGGCAAGTGGAACCCAATCTAATGTAGTTATTCATAGAGTTCACACAATAATCAGATAAACTTTTAAAATACAAAAAAAAACCTCTATTTCCTTTCATTTCCTATGTATTTTTCATCCACTTCGCATCCATCTTCCCCAACATCTGCTGCATTCATGGTGTCACTACATCATGTGTGTGTGCGTATGAGCATGTGTACTGTCCAACCTTGCGCTGAGCGGCTCGCAGGGCGTCCCCCGTGCTGCGCAGCGTGTCCCTGTCTCTCTCCAGTGTGGCCCGCTCTCCCTCAAGGGTCGCAATGATCATGGTCTGAATCTGGTGCAGCTCCGCTTGGCTCCGCAGGCGACACAGCTCCTCCTCCATGACCAGACCCTCAGACTGAAGAACCTGAGAGAGAAACACAGTGGGAAATTTATTGAGCTGCAGCACTGTCCATCTATCATATGGGTATCTGTATATACAGAATGGAAATCCAGAAATAAAGGATAACATTCCCAGTAAACATGCTGACACTGACTCCAGGGGTAATATTTTAATTTACAGGTGTCACAGTTCCCTATTTTTTAATGGGCAGATATATAACGGTAAAAGTCATTAGAAAGAAATACAAAGAATTCATTCAGTTAATACTTTTCTTAATAATTCGAATTAATCCTCAGTGTGACTTAACGAGTTTGTTGTTGCACTGCAGGTTAGATGAATATGCAAAAGGACAAAGGGTCTACGGCGATGCCGTCAGCTTTGTGAGGCTTTAATTTGGCACAGCGTTGCTTTAAGCTGAATGTTAACATCATGCTAATATTCTCACAATGGCAACATGCTGATGCTTTGCAGCTTAAAATTCAACTGCGGCTAATGGGAATGTCTCTCTTACAAGAAAGTCTGTGTTTCCTGTACATTTACTTTAGTTCTAAATCAGATGTTCACAGGAAATCAAGAAATTGCAAAATGTTATGTTCCTACAATTTAGCAACATCAATGTTATTACCATATTATTTCAAATGATGTCGAAAATGGTCGCCTTTTAACTGTGAAAAAATACGTGCTGGCTGTTTTTGTTTTATCACATTTATATGACATTGTTTCACATCATCCACTGTTCCACCCTCCTACTGACCACAAACCCACCTATCCATACCTCTATCTGCCTGCGAGCCTCAACGAGACTCTCGGCGGCCTTCTTCAGACGCTGCAGCTCGGCCTCCAGCAGCACCAGCCTCTGCTCTGCCTCCCATGTTTTCCTGCTCTGCTCCCCCAGCTTGGAGCGCAGGTCCTGGGCCATCATCACCTGTCTGTCGGCCTCCTCCTGGGCCTCCTGGAGCCCGTTTGTCAGAAGCTCAAAGTCGGGACCAGACAGGGGACACACAGTAACTATGGTCTCTATTTTATCTTCTTTGGGATGCTTTTGGATTTCTGAACTTATTGTTACTGTAGTTGTCTCTTTCTTTGGCTCACTGTCCCTCTCCTGTTTCTCCCTTTCTTTCTGTCCTCCCTCTGCTTCTCCTCTTCGATGGGTTTGGATCTCCTCATCACATGGTTCACCTTTTCCCCCTTGATCATAAAGAAACTCCTCGCCAACTCCTGCTTCCCGCTGTGTCCCAATGATTTCTCCTCTTTTCGCCCTCTCTTCTATCATCCTTACCCGTCCTTCCCCCTCTCCCCTGTAGGACTCGGAGCCCTGGACTCCTCTCACCACCTTCTCCTCCTCTTCCTCTTCCACTTCTCTGTCTGGCCTCTTTTCTTCTTTCTCATTATTGTCGTCTAAGTGCTGAAGTTTGGTCACCAGCTGTTCCAGGCGCTGCTTCAAAGTGGCATTTTCATTCTTCAAGTTTTGAAACTGAAAAGTATAATGTGAGAGAAATTTAGAAGCATTTCAACACCTTGAATCTCCTGCATTTTGCCTCTTTTTGTCCTCATTTCCTTTTTCCAAGTATTTCCATGGACTGAAGATGAATGCACTTGAATGTATAGTGAGCAAGAAAACTAAAACCACCTCTTGTTCTGTCCAAAAATACATCCATCCAGATTACAAAGAAGTAAAAAAGAAGGAAGAGGGATAAATATTGACAGCAATGTTGGAGATTGATTAAATGATCTTTGGTTGGTTATGACAATAGTCTAAAAAAGCACTCGTGAGTACAAATAACCACAAAAAACTGTTCAGACTGATAGCCTGAAAATGACATCAAGCAGCAGCTATCATGAATAACAGTACAATACAAAGAATTAATGGAATACACTGTAAAAAATATAATTTTTACAGCATCTGTAAATTTGAAGAGCTGCACTATTGCAAAGTCATATGAAACATGAACACACATCTCCATTTTACAGGTTCATTATTATTGATGTGGCTGCTGTATATGTCTGAACTATGAGAAAGCAGAGCGAACTTATGCTCTTCCAATGACTTGTTTGTGAAGTAACGAAAGGAGAAGAAGATCCATGCAATCTAAATGGCACCTGACGGACGTCACACGGGCAACATGGTTTCAAACATCTTAACTGCAATTACTACTTGCTGCCATAGGTGCCGCCAAAGAGGAGGAAACATCTTCAAGATTGTTACTTTAATTCCTAAATGGTTCGTGTTTATTATCTGTCTGTTGTCTGTAATTGGACAGGTAGTGTACAGTGTGTCTTTTTAGAGCTTTTTCACTTCTTCCTGCTGCTGCTGCGAGAGGCTGATGAAATCAGCGAGAGTGAAACAAAACAGTAAATCTCCAGGCTGGGAAGATGGAAACAAAGACTTGAAACACTCAGAAACACTGAAGGGAGTCGTAGAGTCTATGATAATTCTAAGGCTTCACCGTCAACGCATTTCTAACACAAGTAGTCAACTGAGCCATTATTCTTGGTCGATTAATGCAGCTAATTTTCTGTTGATGATAAATTAATCAAAAAATGTATTCTGGACTACAATTATACTCGACTATGTCTCAAAACTACCTGTATATGTTTGTGTATCTTAATTTTTCTCTCTTCTTTGTTGAATACAGTAACTGTCAACCTTCAATGTCCTCTCCGCTCACCTCCCTGAGGGTGTTTTGATGCTCCAACTCCGGGCAAGCCAGCTCGTCCTTTGCATCTGGAGAATCAGCCTGCAGTGAGGGGAGATGGATGTTATAACACTTTGTTGCATCCTGCTTTTCATTTGCATGTGTAACAGCTCAGATAGATTAAGAGATGGCGGGTCTACTAATGTTTTAATTTACCATTCTTGATTGAAATGGTTCTTCCCAACATAACGATCATATTGATTTGAAGATACACAGAAGCAAGTGCAAACACTATATACAATGTCAATCAAAAGGTTTTAAGTCTGTTGCTGTTGTGCTCAAACAGAGTGTAGCACAGTAATGCACATGGAGTATGGGGAAGCAATAACTTTTGTGAGAAAGTATTTCTCGTTACATCGCTTGATAAAAATCTGAATATGCTTTTTATGCGATTTTGTGAACACTGGTATGTGAACATTCATGATGTCACCCTGGAGCTGAAACTTGAGCAGAGAATGCATCTCAAACTTTGCGTCATACTTGGCAATGAACAACCAGAACAACCAGGTGGGTTTTCTTTAATATTCGCAGGGTTGTGTTCTGTGAATTCGTCCCACAGAACTGTCTGCTGTGGCATTCTGAGGCCTCTGAGGAAAAACATTTGGCACAAACGACCTGAACTATGACATGATGGCACTTGGGCTCTCCAAAATGACAATGTGCCCGCTCCCGTTGCATTGAAAATGCACAAATTCCTTGACCGCAACAACACAATCGTGGCTTCCCACCACCCCTTTACACCGGATGCAGCTCTATGCGACTTATTTCTGTTCTCTAAATGTATTTCAAGCTGAAGGATCGCTGCTTTGACACTGTGGAGGAGCTCCAATGCAAATCGCAGATGGTCCGTAATTCTTTTACAGAACAGGACTTTCAGGGAGCGATCCAAGCGTGTCAGACGTGCAAGAAATGGTGTATCGCTACAAAGGGGACTACTTTGAAGAGGATGATGGCTAGATTTTAACCCTTGTGTTGTCCTTGGGTCAAAATGACCCGCAGCTGTGTTCAACCAAGTTCTATTTTATTTTCATATTTTTTGGGATCATTGGTGACAAGGAGGCTGTGAGGGTTTCTTTAAAGAATGATGACCAATGATCCCAAAAAATATAAAAATATAGAAATAAAATAGAACTTGGTTGAACACAGCTGCGGGTCATTTTGACCCAAGGACAACACAAGGGTTAAATCGGGTTCAGTTTTTGGTTGTTACAGGCACAGTCTCAGAATTTTCTGTTGCATCTCATTTACCTCATACCTCATATGAACCCACTGAGCCATCAAGCACAGTTTAATTTCTTTTATATTAAAGTTTTTTGTTTTTGAGCCACTCTGACCTTGAATCTTTCACAGCGGAGAGATGAACTGTTATGGATTATTTCTATGAATAACAACCTTCGATCTCTCAAGCCTGACCTCCTGCTGGGCCTGCAGCTCCTCCAGTCGTCTCCTCAGCTCTGCGTTCTCCTGCTCAGCTCCCAGCAGCCTCAGCGTCGAAGCTTCACCCACCTCCACACTCAGCGGCTTCTGATCTGAGACTACGGTTAGTAAAAATAAAACATAAAGCCAGAAAAAGACACACAAAAAAGGAGGGAGAGAGGCAGATAGGTGGGGAAAGTAATGGAGAAAAAGAGAAATGGATATAGGAAAGGATTTGCTCGGTTATTGTTGATTTAAACCCGGTGGGCCTGTATTACCTCAACATATTTTCTCTTATCAGTTAATTAAAATGTCTTAAATGACAAGGTGAAGAGAGGCAGCTGCTCTGACCAATCAGTTCGCTCAGCTCCTCGTCAGAGTCCAGTTCTGATTGTAGGAAACGGTGAATTGCAACAACTGGAGCAGGAACACTGCCCCTGGTGCTGCAGTGCCTCAGGTCCGCCTCGAGGTTCATGTTCATCTCCAGCAGCTCATCAACTCGCTGCCTCTCTGTGTCCTGCTCCTGCACACACCAAAGCACATACACACACATATTTAGGACACATTTCAAGGAGCTCACACACAACATGCACAGATATCTGCCATGAAATGTTATTTTTATGACATACACGCACATGTGGAAACAAACACAAAGTTATTAAAGATTATATAATTGATTGACATATTGAACTAACTGTAGACATACGCATATAAAGCCAACACCTTTAAAAAATCATGTCAGATAACATGCACATTTACACACACACTGTACAATCACATGCTCAAAAGAAAGAGCTCATTTGTGTGGGAAAGACAAACATGCTAAAAAACATAAATGTCCACTCACCGATTCCACTTCCATGATTCTCTGACGCAGCAGAAGATTGTCCCTCTCCAGCTCCCTTAGCGAAGAGCAGCGGGCCCGTGCGTCTGCCAGCTGCTCTTCCAGAAGACTTTTCGTCTCCTGCAGGGCTGCACACAGCTGCTGCTGCTCCTGCAGGGGGCGACAAGCAGCGTAAACATGACGCAAAGTCGACATTATGTCAGTCAGACTTTGGGAAGGTGATCAAATTCAGACCAAACATTTTCTGAAGGAAGCACATAGATTTAGATAGACGGACGGACAGATATATATTGTTTGTTCATGTGTCTCTTGTCAACCCAGTTTGGATGTCATGTATTCTGTGAACAGTTCTGTGTGATTTAATTTGGACCACTTTAGTTGTTTGTTACATTTATGTGTTTTAAGCTTTAGTAAATTATTCTATTGTAATAGGTGTAGAAAGCAACATTACACAACTAGGATTTTGAAATATATTTTGCTTTTGTCAGACAGATATTGTTGAGGAAGAGAGAGAGAGGGAGAATGATGTTCTAAAAAGGTTCTCAGCCAGAAGTGAACCGCAGAGATCACATATACACAGTAAGGTCTGCAACCATGATCTTACCTCAATCCTTCCAGAGTCGAAAACTGTTCCATATGATCAGCCCAAAAGCATCAATCTTAGTTTTGTTAACTTATTATGACACTATTTTTCTATTTAAATCACTACTTTTTGTTTTGATTTGATTTTGATTAAAACATCTGTTTTTAATAAGGCAAAATCAGTTGTATCAAAACAAAAAGTGTGCAGAGCAACAATGCTTGTATTCCTCATACAAATCAGAACCATGAAAACATGGTTGTGTGCCTGGTTGTGATCCTCAAAATACAATCCCAACGTGACTGGTGGCCGCTTTGCATTTTGGTCTTGTGAGGCAACTTTTACTGGAGAAACTGTGATCTTTTTCTCTTGTAGAAAAAATTTACTTTTGCTCCATAATTCTAAAGAGCGATCAAAACAGGTCGTGATTAAAAGGAAAACTACAACACACTACTGCTATTACTTCTACTGCTACTACACTATCAGCAGCAAAATAACTTCAGATATACAACATATATTATCAATTGTATAATGCTGGTTTATAACTCAGTTTCATAGTTTAATTTTAATTTCATGCAGTTACGATAACATGTTACTAAACAAGCTATTGTTGAGATCTTGAAAAACTTCAACATCACTACAACAAAGTAAAACAGGGTAACAGCCAAAAGCAGTGAAATGATCACACAGGTTGTAAACAAGCCAGTAGTTTAGCCAGATTATGAAAACCACAATGTAAATGTTAAACCAAACGTAATTGCATTCAAACTGTTTGTGATTTTGATTGTTTTTGGCACCCTCAACCTTATTTTTAGGGATATCCCCACATTCTCAGATCTCTGCAAATAACTTGGGGCGTAAAATGTTGTTATGACCAGCAGGAAGGATCCCCAAAACCATGTAAATAAATGTTATAAAATGTAGTAAAATTAAATTGCTCTTATAAAGTGTCTAGGGCTGATTTTCTTTTTACAACTAAACATTCAGCTGAAGCTCCTCTGGTTCTAACAACCGCACAAGAGTTCACTGTGAATTTGTGCAAATTCATTCTTAAAACAAACATGCAAAAAATGAATCCTGCCAGCTACTTAGAGATGTTAAAGGGACGTAGCATGAAGGCAGGATGAATCAAGTCAGACTAAGAAGGTGACGGGGAGGACACTTTGAGATGTTTTACAAGGGGATGAGCACATTTTCTGCCTGAGAACAGTTATATTACCTCAGAATAAATCTCATTTGGGTGTAAAAGTTCCAATAACTGAAGCCGTACTCCTGCTCTTTGTCAATGAAGCAGCTCCGGGCTGTAAATCCCGATGACATCACACAATATAATCTCATTCTCCGGCTGTGAGCTTCATAGTTGTTCATGCTCTTGATTGAAATGCTCAGGGCCGTGAGAGGAAAAATATGGGTTTTGAGATTAAGTGGTTCATCTTTTTAAAAGATAATAGCAACTCAGACAAAAGTTTAAAAAAGGATCTTCTTGATGTAACCTTCGCTGTTGTGTTTATGTGTGTATGATGGCTCTGAGTGTGTTTGATCTTGTCCTGTAATAATGTACTGCAAAAACTATTTGTCTGTATTTTAGGGGGGGACATAGCTGTGCTGCTTGTTTTCTTTCTGGTGAAAATGAGTGTGAGTTGTGTGTTTCCAGTGTGTGTGTGTGTGTGTGTGTGTGTGTGTGTGTGTGTGTGTGTGTGTGTGTGTGTGTGTGTGTGTGTGTGTGTGTGTGTGTGTGTGTGTGTGTGTGTGTGTGTGTGTGTGTGTGTGTGTGTGTGTGTGTGTACCTTCAGCTGCGTACGTGTGAGCTCCAGGCTGCGCAATCTGTGTTTACAGCTCTGAAGCTCAGTCTGGAGCTGCTCGGACCGTGCAGCTCGCTCTTGGGCACAGTCCAGCTCATCCCGCAGTGCACGCATGCCCCTCACCTCGCCCTGCAGAAAGCGGTTCTACATAGACGCACGTGCACACGCACACAAACACACACATATGCATTCATCCACCAGTGGAGATGAGGTCAAAGAAGGTTGTGAAGAGATCTAGGATGTGCAGTAAAGCAAATGTTGACAAAGTCTGATCCACACAGAAAGAAAGGTGTGTGCTTAGTACTGAAATCTCCTCACAAAGATAGATAGAGAGTGATGACATTTTGCAGACTTCTTTTCTACCAAATCTTAGTTTAAAGGTTATTATTACAACAGGTTTATATTACGGTCATGGTTGCATGCATTTATCTTCATTTAAATCACTTCAAAAATATTCAAATATCCACAGCTGGTGATATGGGAACATTAATTAATGCTATAACAGTCCGTAAATGCATGTCAATTTAGCACTAAAACAATACAAAATAGATGTAAATGACTGAAGGGCTCTTCAGTGTGGGAGCATGATGAGCTTATATGATCATGGCCTTGAGGTTTGTCGTGACTTATGACTCTAAATTGTCACGTTCAGCTGGGAAAGATCAAGAGTAATGTTCCTTTGACCAAACTGTAATGTGTGCAGTGTAATAACTAATTAATGCATTACCTAAAAAGAAACGTGTTTTGTGCTTCTACCTAAAATGCATCAGGTGTGAGGTAGAATATATCTTAGCGTAGCTAAATTAGTTATATTTTATGTGTGATGAAGACTTTCTGCATGTCCAAAGCAGTGTCTGTACCTCTTTCTGAAGCTTCTTGAGCTGCTCCTCCATGGTCTGAATCTCCTGCTTGTAATCTAATATCTGATCGCCTTTATCTTCCCTAAAACAACACAACAACCATCAGCACCACAAATGCAATTACAGTTTTTCAAAACAGTCTTTTGCTGATGTTTTTTTAAGTCGTATCTGTGATAAATTGTCTAATAAAACTAATATGAAAGCAGATCATGTTTGCTAGAAATGGTAAAAGACAAACATTCAGTAATTATAATTGGCCAACTGTGACCTTTATGATAGTCTGTAATTAATATACTGCGTGAACTGGATTACAGCAGTGAGTACCTGATTTGTTCCCAACTCGTTGCTCAGTAACACCACAGTCGAGTATTGAAAAGTGTGACAAAATCATTTGCACATTTTTCACGTTGACCTTTATTGCAACTTTTCTAAAGGTCCTCATGAGTTTTTTCATTGCATACACACTCACAGGCACACACACTCACAGTTGTTGTTTGAGACGGCGGAGTTTGGCTTTGCTATCTGCCAGCTGGAGTGCCAGACCTTCGGGCGGCTCCTCGCTGTGGACACCCAGGGGCGCCGTGGTTGAATCAGCCTGGGTCTCCCGCTCCCGACAGAGCTCTGTTATCCTCTGGGAGGGAGAGGGACAGACAGATTAGTGATGGATGTGGCATGGGCCACAGAGGACGGTGAGGAGAAAAGATGTGCAGAGAGGATGACTAAGTGTTAAATACCCCAAAATATGCACCTTTAACCCTTGTGTTGTCCTTGGGTCAAAATGACCCGCAGCTGTGTTCAACCAAGTTCTATTTTATTTCTATGTTTTTATATTTTTTGGGATCATTGGTCATCATTCTTTAAAGAAACCCTCACAGCCTCCTTGTCACCAATGATCCCAAAAAATATGAAAATAAAATAGAACTTTATTGAACACAGCTTCGGGTCATTTTGACCCAAGGACAACACAAGGGTTAACCCCGTTACATTTACCCCGTTTACTAAAAAAGACTAAAAGCTTGGGAGTTTTTTGTTTGTTGGACTCTTCCAGTGAAAATATTATGCAGCACAGTGATTCAACAAGTATGTGCCTCTATAGAAAACAGAAAAGATAAGAAACTGATGTTTTGTATGGACTTTTATTACTAAGAGATGAGCTATTGCTTCTGCTGCTGTGGTATTTTAAAATGGTTCACACTGTTTAAATCCAGGTTTGTGATTTTAAATGATATATAATTTGATATCGAATTTGAATGGGCTGAAGGCATTCAAAATACAGCAGCACAGTCTTCACTTTTGTTAAAGGGTTAAGCGTAGCAGACAGTTTGGTATAGTGAATAATAATGTCAGTTCCTTTCACTGACTGGATGAACACTGTAATTTATTTCCGCAATATTAACGTAGTACGACTTTTCTCCGTCATTTTCTCTCTGTTGTTTGTGCGACACTTCCGAAAACATTACAGCAAGTAAACATGTTGTTTTTATCTTGTTCACTCTTCAAATAAAGGAGGGCAAGCTGAGCCTTTGCTTCATTTGGGCTTATTTGAGTCCGTGGAAATTATTTGATGAAAGTTTAATATCTTATGCCGCTGTGATCTCATTTAAAGGTTGCAGCTAAAGGTTTATAACATTATTCACTCCTCGAAACAGAGATAATTCCTTTAGTGATGCCTTTTAACTCCTTTCCAGTGAAGCATTAGTAGATTTAGGGATGCAGACTTGTTTAAATTCAGGAAAAGGAAGTTCATTGGGTTTGGGACTTTTGGAACTTTAAAGAAAAAGAAAGACAGTGCTCCTCATAATGTATCTTGAAATACCTTCACACAAGTTTTCTCAGATAGTGGACAGAGAACTCTACCAACAGGCATTTTGTGATTTCAATTCTTGTTATTTAAATTGAGTTAAAGCTTTTGACCCCAACAATTTTTGCAAGTTAACGTCAAATTCCACAGTACACTCATGTTTTCTGGATTGTAATGAGTTCTGCAGCCTGTTCAGCTGAGATCTCACTTATAGGAGCATTTGTTGGTTAAATAGCAGAAATACTAAAACTGTCGGTGAATTTAAGCTACAAATTGAATATAACGTCTGAGGAGAATAAGATATGAAATGTTGATCAAACATGGCAAACAGTGAGGCCCTGATGAAACTAACTCATTTTCAGTTGATTAAATTATATTTACTTCAGGAAAACAAATTCTTAATTTTCTTTTTAATCATGTTGGTGTGATAGAAAATACAGATACAAATCTGATGTCTTTTTTTTCAGGTTCAAGTTCTCCAGCACAAATTAAGTTGGGGACATTGGGCCTCATTCACTAAAGTGTGTATGCACAAATCTATGGTTAAACCGAGTCTACGAACTTTTGACGCACAAATCTGGGATTCATCAATATCTTCTTTCCTGAATTTGTTCGTACTCTGCGAACAAATTTAGGATGACCTCAGACCATGCGCACGAACAAATGATGCACCCAAACATGTCTGACTGCATCTGTTTAAACAGACGTCGATATTAACCATGTATATAAAGCAATACAGCAGTTAACAGTCTCTTCAAATCAGCTGTATTATTCATTCCTGGTTCATTTGCTTAATTGCTGTCTTGCCAAGATTTAAACGAAACAATCAACACCCCTCTCATGTCGTAAGATATGAAGCTACCACCGGCAGCCTGTTATCCAATTAAAAAATAGATTTCATGCTAAGTCAGGCTAAACAGCTAACCTGGCTCAGCCCAAAGGTGAAGAAGTAGTCCTACCAGCTCCTAAAAACTCATTTATTGTCTTGTTTGATGAAACAACAAAATGCTAAAAACAACCCATTGTGATTTTATAGTGGGCTATGATTAGGGTTAGGGTTAGTCCTGCACATATGCAGGACTTTTTTTGGCTGGGCCACCTAGTAAACTTATGTTAAAGTTATTGTGCCCAAAAAATAGTTTTAGAGATCATATTTGGCATATTTTTATTATATTTGGACCATGACAGACTAGCTGTTTTCCCATGTTTCCTTTATTTATGCTAAGCTATGCAGCCTGCTTCATATTTATTATACAGACATGAAATTGGTATCAATATTCTCATCTAGCTCTCGGCGAAAAACCTGCACATTTTCCAAAATGTCAAACTATTCCATTAGGTGAGTGCGTGCATACCTCCAGGTGTGTGTCTCTCTGTGCAAGCAGGCTTTGGATCTGTTTTGCCATGCCGCTAAACACCAGCTGTAAGTCTGCACCCTCAGCCTCCACCAGCTCGTCCCACTGTAGCGGCAGCACCATGCGAGGGTCCTGAGTCACCTGCAGCAAGGACAGTTTCTCACATCTCTGTGATAAGATCAATGTGCATGTGTGAAACCTGACACAAAACGGCGCATTTGGGGACAAACAATCAAGGCAGTGTAAGCGCTGTGTGAATACCAAGCATCTGTGTACAACATGATATTTCTCACATTTCTGTCTGGGAAGTGTGTCCAAAAATGTATGACTAATACATGCAAAACTAATGATCGTGTTGACGGGTTTGAAATGTCCTCGGGTGGAAGCCATATGAGCAGTAAGCAGGGGGTGCATCCATCCACACAGGAAGAGCACCTCTCACCTTTATGATTTATTAGGCTGAGAAACCTGGCAGAAAAAAAGGCTGGTGGGCAGCATGCTGTTACTGTAATTCAGACATGCTGGTGTGCAACATGCTGTTTTTGTAATGCTAGCCATTATTGATGGGGGGTATTTTTAAAAGAGTGCAATTTGGCCTTTATGCCTTATTGAAGAGGGCGGCCGAGAAAGACAGAATATAGATGAAGGAGAGATGGTGATGTGACAGAGATGGCAGTGGAGAGGTGGACATGAGGGTTGGAGAATCCATCCTACGGTGGCAGCAAGAGGCACCCAGGGGTCCTCCAGAGAATACCAGCAGAATGACAAGTAGCTCATTTTTTACACTTACCTTAAGCATCGGTAGAAGGAATAATAGTTTTACTCTCTCTGCCTACAGGCCAGACTGTGAAGAAATTCTTTGCTAAATCATATTTAGGAACAAAAATCCTCTTAGAAATGTCTCCCCTGGACCAAATCTCTTTATGCTGTGGGGCAGTCAGTGAAAGCATTTCATATTTCGGGGGCCCTTGATTTGATTAACTCCGCACTTACCTGCTGAATACAGCTGGCGATGGCTGACTGGGTCTCAATGTCCAGAGACTGGATCTGTTGAATGAAAGTTTCCTTCCTCTCACACTGCAGACGTAGGATGAAATAGAGTCAGGTTTGTGTGTGGGCTTCTTTTTATATCCAGGTGGGGACTCTAACCACAATGCGCACTAACGCATGTGGACACGTATCACTGTGGGGACAAATATTGAGCTCCCCAAGGGTAGAGTCTGCTTTTTGAGGGTTAAGACTTGGTTTTAGGTTTCAGATTCGAGTTATGTTGAGGTTAGGGTAAGAGATTGATATTTAGTTGTTAAGGTTAGGGTGAGGGGCTAGGTAGTGCAATATGTCCAGGAGAGTCCCCAAGGGGATAGCTAGACTGGCTCGTGTGTGTGTTAGATCAAAATATATCAATATAATTCAGTGTATCAGTCCAATGGTCTAGAGCTGAGATTAGTAAATTATGGAATTGAGTTAATCTGCAACTATTTTAACAATCAAGTAATTCTCAGTAATTTTTCAAGCAAAAATATCCATTAGTCACTTGTCTGTTCTTCCAAAAAAAGGTCTCTGAACAAGTACTTATGCCTTCAGAATAATTTGAAAGAGGTATATTGCCATGAATTGAAGTGTGGGAGAAGAGAAAACTTTGACATGTAAATGGGCTTCGATAAAAACTCAGGTGATCGCTGAAGTCATTAGAATTCATTCTTTGGGGACCTGCGATCTCTTTATCAAGTTTCTTGATCATCCATCCAATAATTACTTTGCTCTGGACCAAAAGACAGGCAGACTGATGGCACTTCTAACATCGCAAAAGGATTAAATATTTAAGATCAGTAAAGCAATAACTGCTGGTTGTATGCAGGATCAGTAAAACAATATTAGTGGCATTATCACCCTCAAAAAGCGTGATGGTCATGTAAGTGTGTGATTACCTGCACTGCACATCCTAATAAGAGCAGCAGCAGTCGCCTGAGCTCTTCCATGGCTGCCTCTGAGGACACGAAAATAGCTGTCATCATCATCATTATCATCATCATCTCCACCCTCCACCACCATCCTCCTTATCATTATCACCTTAATGTGCTTCACAGATAGCAGAGATATGGACTCATACATAAAGTATAATTACTTTCTTGCGGCTGAGAGACGTGGCACTGATAAGATCATGCTGTTATCATGTACCTGTTAGTGGGTCCTGCCCCAGAATGGCAACATTTGGGAGAGGCATCAGTATCAATTGCTGCAGGTCTTCCTGAAGAAAAAGAGGAAAGTGAGAAAGAGTTAAGTGCAAAAAGATTTTCTCAAGTGATCACCCGGCCATCCCCCCTGTCTACCCACAACAAGTCTGGACAAACAACAACAGCAAAACTTTCCACCCAGCCTGCTGCAATTTGTTTTGTAAACACAGAAGGGATACCTGATAAGAACATTTTATTGTTCTTCCAGGTCAAGGAGGCTCTGTGTAAATCACACTTTCTGTATTTCAGCGTATCTCCTTTTATAGATGTAATATAAACAAACAAAAAAGATTAGATCACTGATGGAAGCTCATCATAGATATATTGGTATTGGTTTGCTGGTTTGTAAGATATAGCCAAACAGAAACGCCAAGGGTATCATGAATGAAACAGCATCTCTATTACACTGTTTCTCCACCTCTGACTATGGTTGTGCTCCAAAAGGCATATTTCCCTTAGTACACTCACATATAGTACTCTTACATGTTAGGATTCTTGTGTAGGTGTTGTCTCAAACTGCATATTGCTGTTCTGCACTTACCAGAAATAACCATAGCATTTGATTGCATAACCTGCCAACATATCTGCTGGCTTTAATTATTTTAGCAAGAAATTATTTTTGTGCCCGCTGTGTAACACACTCAATAAACACATCGATGGCCTCTGTTGTGCACCAGCTGCAGCTTCCTCAGACGCCTTAATTTCAAAATTCTTTACATCAATGGTCCTTCCTGCGTAGTCAAGATGGCAACCGTTGAGTGTGAAAGGTGTCCAGCGTTTCACACTCAATTTTTGGACCATTTTGAGTGCAACATCTGGGTACTTGTAGTGCACTACGTGCTTCTATATTTAAGAGTGTGAATGCATTTAGGTACTCAAAATTTTGAAGGTTAGTCTGTAAGCAAGGCATTAGCAACACGGCAAATGTTTTAGCTGTAAAATGTCCAGCTCACTCAGAATATACAATATTTTAGTCACAATTCTTAAACAATAAATCTTAAGGGATGCTTTTTCCAAAACATTTGTTTACCATGAGTCTTGGTGCCCTAAGAGTTGGTCACATAATTGCAATGCACCCAGTTGAAGTAGGGCTGTTTTTTAACACATCATCCCCCGTCTCATTTCCTGTCAGCTACACTGTGACTTTGAAATTACATGCCTAAAAAAAAAAAACTTCTCAGTATGCACTATAATTTTGTTCCCAAATTAACAGAGATCATTATATTTGTACCATGCAGGTAAAATAAGCTCTTGATTTTTTTTAAATTTTGATTTCAGTTTTGTTTTTTGCCTGGTTTTGTGCTAGACAACATTTATAATGCGTTTCAGAATAAATGGAGCGATTCAGGACAAGCAGAAGGCCCACCAACACTGTGGTCAGCTCGTTTCAGCGAGTTGTAATTTGTGCTTTGAGCTCTTGGACAAATCTCCTGGCAGACTCGAATGAATCAAGCTGGACCGCAGACGCATCAGAGATTCCCCGTCCAGAAATCTGGCTTCTCTGGCAGTAAAAACAAGTATTTGTCATGTGGACCTGGAGCGCTTCGCTTCTAATACATTGCCATCTAGTGCAGCACAAGTGTAAGCATCCTGTTACTTTATTTGCTTGGTCTTCAACTCAGAAAAGACCGGGGGAAAAAAACTTCTCTGTTAATTAGAAATCTTTCTGTCAAAGAGCCACTCACTGATATTGGCTCGCTTCGTTCCCACCTGCTACTGAAAGCGTGTCCACACCCTCCCGCAATCCATCAACGCAAAATCGCCAGAGTACAGAAGCAAGTCACAATTACAGCTCTCTCTGTTGCTTACTGTAATTTATAAACTGTACAGCGAGAAAGGCAATGTACCAAGAGGCAGGGACTCCCTTTAGCAAGGAGCATGTGCAGCCAACCTTACGCCTGTGCTCCTCCGGGGCATGCCGGTTATTAGCCACTGCCGCCCTGAGCTGGTCATCGTGCAGCTCCGGGTTTCTGATGCCAAACAGACTTCAGCAGGAGATTAGCCAGACTGAAAATTATACAGAAGCTGCTTGTTGTTGTTGGCATGCTAATGTCCTTGCATGAACTATTCCCAGTCTGGCAGGACAGCCAAGATACACACTGGGATGTTTTTGCTGAAATCCCTCCTGCACTCTATTTTACACATCACACAATAATACACCCTGCCAAAGTAAGAGATTAACTATATGCGCAATACACGATGCAATTATCTGTGTTATGCTGTGATTTCCAGGACAGTTGCACTCCAAGTTAATTTCCAGAGGAAGTGAGGATTTTTCCTGTGATATTATAGCAAAAAAAAAAAAAAAGTAGTTAGCCACCACCCCTCTGTGTGTCTCAGAAAATAATCCAATGCTATATACAGTAGTCCTGAATTTGTAATAAACTTATTCATCAAGCTGCTAGCTACAGTTGGGAGGAGAATTAAAATCCATCTGCAACATTATTTTTTTCCAAATTCCATCTTTGTACATTATGTTGTTTGGAGTGGTGCTGGTTTTCATTTTACCCACAGACTGGCTTTTCCTATTTTCTTTTTTCTTTTTTTTGGCTCTTAAACTTTATGCAAACCAGATTAGTTGAAACATAATTTATTGGATGTTCAGTAGCCTTAAAAATGTCAGGCTTTGCCAAGGACAGAGACCTACAGAGAAATACAGAGGGTTCAAGAAATTAGTAGTCAAAAGAAATTAACATTTAAAGTCCCATTAACTGAAGGTTGGAAAGTAAGTGTCTCATTTAAAGGCATTAAAGGATTTTAGATGGAGTAAAAAAAGAAAAGAAGAGATTAAAATAACAAAACAGAACAGAATACAGTAACATACAATACAGTAGAACGTAATAAAATAGAACAGAACAGAACCCATAGAATAGAATAGAATAGAATAGAATAGAATAGAATAGAATAGAATAGAATAGAATAGAATAGAATAGAATAGAATGAGAAAAGGGCTCTTAAAGGACGCCTTCACATCTGTAGCATCTACATCTACAGCTACATCTAAATTAAACCTACCCAGGCTGCATAGTGTTGCTGTGGCTGAAGCTCACCAAACTCTTGTCACTGTATCACACTCTCTCTATATATCTCTTTATACACAGAGCCAAAAAGCATCCAAAAAAAGTCAGTGAGAAGTAAAACTGTGACCAACGTGGAACTAAAGGTGCACTGCGATGTCAGAGCGCACCTGGTGAAATTCTAGTGTGACGTAGAATGATATGATATGAGCTCCACAGTTGTTGTTGTTGTTGTTGTCTTGTGTCGCTCAGCGCTTTCAAGGGACATTAGTGACTCACTCAAAATTAGGAAGTGAAACCATGTAGACTCGTGTTTTTGTGTTGTGTGACAAGCTAAGCAGCGCATGCTCAGTCCACCTGACTGGTGCTCGGCGATGCTTTCTTTGCTGAGAACAGAAAGAATGGGGAAAGAATTGTGTCATTTCCTTATATGCCACAGGCGCCTACAATGCACATTATGAAACGCACAATCCTGAGAGCTATTTGATAGATTTGTATTCTCTTCCCTTCCCTAGCCACTAACCACAGCTGCAGATAAATAAGTCAGCTCGCCACTCCTACATTTTTTTCTCACCCCATTTGGCTGATAATAAGCAGGGCGATGTCTACTGAGGACATGAATTTTCTGTTTTATCTTTTCTTTCGTGCAAATGCTCTGTCACCCCCTGACTTCACTTCAAACTTTGTACAATATCCTCAGGCAAAATATTCATCGGTTAAGACTGACTGTTGAGCTTCCTCTCTTGTCCTCTGTTGTTACTACCTTACAGCAAGACAACTGCTTCTCCAGCCCTCCTCCGTCACCCCCTCTCCCTCGCCATTTGGTGTGGCCCTGAGTTATGTTTTAGAAGGAGATTTTACAATACTTTTCAACTCATAATGAGCTGGGAGTCATTTCAGTCCATCCACAAAAAAAAAACATTGTCAGTGTTTGTTTTTTACCATAGAAATGCTCCAGAAAGTGAATAGGGCTATTCAAAACAGCAGATGGAGCTCAAACCAGTCAGAGCATTTCCAAATGATTGGGTAGCCTGAATCACTGTGTCACAGGTTTGCTTCAGTATCTCTGTGTAAGGTTTTACCTTATACTGTCGAGATATTAATGATAGAGTTTGACAAGGTATCAGAATATCCAATTAGGCTTTGTTGAGCTTCTACAGAAATTAAACTTTCACAAGAACAATTCAAAGGAATAGTTTGACATTTTGGAAAATAAATGTATTCACTTTCTTGCTGAGAGTCAGATGAGAAGATCGATACCGCTTTCATGTCTGTTTACTACATACTGGGCTAGAGCTACATAGAAAACAGGGAAAACAGCTAGTTCAGCTCTGTTAAAAAAAACATCAACATAAAAACAGTCAGATACCAGCACATTTAAAGCTCATTAATTAACACGTTATATCTAATTTTCTCAGTGTGGTCTTTACCAGACTATTTCCTGCCCCGGAGCTCAGTCACCTCCAAGAAATGACTTTTTACGCTGTGAATTTCAAACAAAGATATTAAACACAAGAATAAGCTGTTAATTGGTCAGCTATACAAGTGTTTACAGGCAGTTTTTGTTTCATTTGGACAAAATGAGGTTGTTTACCCATTTCCAGTCTTTGTGCCTACTCCTGCCTGGAGCTTAATAATTTTTTTACACGCGGCATCAATCTCCTCATATAACTCTCTGCAAGAAAAAGAATCAACATATTTTTGTGACAGTTATCCAAAATTAAAATAATTCAGAGTAAAGAAGACTGACTTTTTACAGCATGTTTGACAGCAGTGTTTTATAATCCAAAACTGAAAGACACAAATGATATGAAGGGAAATTAAGTTAACTTGAAGTTGAAAACCAGATTTCTTGCTTGTTTTGATGCCACATGTATGCACGTCAAGTTTTTAAAGTGTTACATCCAGCAGATGTGGAGCATCATCAGCTTTTTTACTCTTACTTCTGATCACTTGATGGATGTGAGTCTAATATTTACATCTAGCTCTGTTTTGGTTTCCACCAACTCCTGAGGTAAATATCTGGCACTTTGGATGCTAAATGCTCCACTATGTTCACCACATAGTCGCTATCTTTATCTGCTATAACTATATCATTTTTTATACTCAAAACTGTTGGACTGAAATTGTTTCCAAAGCTTCATAGAGTCGACTATGAGATGGAGAAATAGGGTCTGTTGTTGTTTTTTCCAAATATCGTGCTAATTATGCATACAAATGTAGTCATCTGTACTAGATCTGATTTTAAATAGAAATACAAATTTAAATTTAAAAAATTCTGAAGTATAATTTAAAAGGTGCAGAGTTATACAGTTGAGTATTTTATCTCAGCTATCAAAAGACAGTGCCCTGCTTAAATGGACTGGAACATTATACATTCCCGGGGTTTTTCCTTGTCTGAAACTCTTGAGAAGACCTGTGCATGCTTTGCTGGCTTTCAGCACATTGTCCTGATTTGACTCCTGGTGATTTGGGCAAACACCGAAATCCCCCCCCCCCCCCCCCCCGTGATCCTCCCCTACCTGGTAGAACGCTCGAAGATGTCGATTTAAAATAGAGAAGTTCTGGACTCTCAGTATGTGGTCATCTCTCCCCCTGTCGTACAGCCGCTCCACCTTGGGGTTTGGGTCTCTGGGCAAACACAGAAAAAACACAGTGGTGTATTTACCGCAGCTTGATCAAAAAGCCCAGCACCGTGTCTCTCCAGATGAGAAATTCTTATGCAACAGTACATTTAAGCAGGCAGTGAATGAAATATTAATGAGCCCAAGAAGCAGGCAGTGAGAACCCACATCCAATTATTTGTTGAAATAACGTGGCTTGGGTCAAGCCAAATTAATCAGCTGTTCGACAAATACTGACTCAGATCTTGTCTTGTCAGTTAATAGACTGAAGGTTGTCCTTCTGCTGAAATTTGAACATGAAGATAAGGAATTCAGCAGAGATGACTAACAGGATTGCACAAGTCCGGAACCCCTGTTTTATAATTTACTGGAAATTTGTGGGTCATACATTTATACCATCCTTTCACACACGCTGCAGAACAATGTGAAGCTATGAAAGGGAGTGTGATAAATGTTACATCACATTTTACGCAAGGAAAGAACAATGCCACGACTCTGCAGCCATGCAAATAACTCAGAGGCTGAAAGTTTTCACAGTGATAAAGAAAGTATAAAAGGTTCACCACATTCAACATCTCAGTTTAGTGTGTTAGCATGCTAACAAAACATTTAAAAAAATTGTTTTTGAATTTGTCTAAAGAACTGGATATATCAAATGCCGACCTAACAATGGTGCTACATTTAATGTCAATCAAAGGGATTACAGCTCATCCTAAACAGGACATAAATTGCCGTCCATGCTGTTCGCATGGCTAAAAACAAGTCATACACAGACTACTTAATTATTGCTTTTTAAAATATACTGTTTTTCAGGAATTGTCTTCCTTTATTTGATAGATGTAGTAGGATGTTTTAAAATAAGCTGGACACGGCACTGCTTCCTTAACAAATTTGTTCTTGTTGTCGCTCATGGTATTGCAACAAAAATATTCCTAGCACATCCATTCACTTGAGTGGACGGCATCTTTGGGTCCGGTATCCATCTCTCCTTAATATATCCATGGTAGAGATGGGAAATGTAGGACAACAGATTGAAGTATGGCAATGGATTTGTTAAAAGAACACAATATTGTACTCCTGCTGGTTTTTCCCAGTGGTCATTCTTGGAAGTGCAACAGAAATAAATCCTTTGTTGCCCAAAAAGTATTTTGAGCATTATAAAAGAGTAAAACTGTTGATAGCACATAACCGAAAACAAGGTTGGTTTGTACTCTTTCTTTTATCCTCCACATTGTCTGCCACTTGAGCTCAATTTACATTGTTTACATAACATTACTGTCTCAACCACCAGGACACACCATCTTGATGTTTTTTAATGTACTGCAGTATAGTTCAATTGAAGAATCCAATGTAGGACCATTTCTACATTTGGACTTGCTAGCAAAAGGGATTTTTGCAACTGACAGCTACATTGCAGGAGTTTTTCAGTTCTCAAAATGCCCTACAGTAAATTACCACTTACACTTTCTTTTTTTAATAATTATTTTCATATTTGTTCTTATTAAATCCAAATTCTTCTCTAACATTACAGCTTGAGTGAACCAGGTTCCCACAAGTTCATAAAATCTCTTATTCTACCTCTCTAGTGGTCACTTTTACCCAGTAGTGGAAGAAGTATTCAGATCCTTTACTTAAATAAAAGTACCAAAACAGAAATGTAAAAATACTCCATTACAAGTAAAAGTCCTGCAAAAAAAAAAAAACAGGAGTATTAGCAGCAAAATGTTGTTCAAGTATTAAAGTAAAGTACAGGTTTGGTCCCTCTGATTGATATACTATATGTGACATCATTAGATTATTAATATTTAAGCATCCGTGTGCCAGTTGCATGTTACTGCAGCTAGTGCAGTTGGCGCTATGAATTACTTTATATAGTTTTAGAAACAGGGACAGCAGATAAATTTGATGATTTGTCAGATTATTACTGGGAGAAGAAAAAATAAAAAAACTAAGCTCTGGTCAACAAATCTCTTTTCGGTTTTGGACTTTCTGAGCTATTGACTCATTTGAACATTTGCTAAAATGAAACCATGTCAGAAATGTAGAGGTAAAAATTACTATTTAGTGGAGCTGCTAACAACTCATAGACATCTGAGATGTGACCTGACAACACAGATTTTTGTAAGACGTCAGAAGCCAAAATGGCCGGACACTATTGGTTTCATCTTTAACAATGTGTCGTATTTTAAAAGTTTTTTTTATAAGGTAGCTCAAACTTGTTACAGTGGCTGCAAGGCAATGAAGCAAAAAATACTGATCAATCTTACATGACCCTCATGATCTCATTGAGAAAAATCCCATTGGTCAACTTCAGGTAGCGTTCTCGGGCACTCTGGGAAACTGAGTTGACTTCCATGTACTGGCTGTAGAGCGGGATACTGTCCTCACTCTCCACTATATCCCCAAACAGCTGAACCTGCAAGAGACAGGGAGAGTGTCGTTTTTTAAAGTGAACCAAGTAGTGGACAAAGACAAGACAGAGACAGGAGCAGAAAATAGGAGCAGAGGACGAGAGACAAGGAGGGAAATGGAGAGGTGCAAACATTTTCACACAGGAAGCCACTTGAATCGGTGCACCTGTCTGAACAGGTGGGATCTGTGCTCTCACACTGGGAAGCACTTCACAGTGACAGGCAGCCAAGGAGGCCTGCAGCCAAGGTCTCTCTCTGCTAAGATGAGTTGTGCCAATGCAAATTGCAATATAATGAGGTTTATTCCCACCTGCACTTTCTAAAAACGGCCCTGTCGGTAAACAGAGTAACAAGCTCAAGTCACTTCAGCTGATAGGGTGAAGCAGAGCAGCTCGAGACCCTGTACGATAGGGTGAACTGGGTGGCAGAGCGGTTTCAGTGGATGTCCTTCAGCATACGAGAGGCAAGGTGAAAGCTCTCATGTCAGTGAATAAGTGACCTGCTGAAGCGCCCTTGACCACATTCGAAACCTCTGCCAGCTGCAGGCATTCTGTTGAACCTGACCTCTGACCTCCTCTTTGGAAGGGGGCAACAGCCAATGAGAGCATCTACTTTATATCATAAACACTGCTCATTGACCGGAAGGGAAAATCCTCTCTTGACTGGTTTCCCATGTGGAAAAACCCAGCTGGAAATGTGGTGTTACAAATGCAATAAATACTCAACTGATTTTAGTAAGACTGTGTTCTCCTGAATACACAGCAGAAAGCACTGTGTTGTTTTCAAATCAGAAACAGCCCAAGTACACGGAAGTGTCAAGGGTAGGAAAAAATAAAAGTTGGTCACTAAGAGGCAAGGGAAGCTGCCAAAAAGAGAAGTAAAGTGTTTGCGTTTCTGTACACAATACAAGAAGGCACTGTCAAGGGTGTTATTCATTCAAGTCCTACTTTTAGATTTATTTGGGTGAATAGATGTAGAGTGCACGAAAAGAAAGTATTTCTGACTGGAGATAATTTGGCCGCAGAAACGGTCCCTGGCTAAAGCAAATTTCTGCCTATTTTTTCTACATCATTTTCCTGTTCTGTTTTTATTCTCCTCTCTCTGCTTCTAGAAATGATGACCTTTCTTCTAACTCAAAGTGATAAATGATAAATGACGTACCCATTGCGCCAACGCACTTTCCATGAATTCCTCGATCATCTCCTTAATGTTATAGTCCATTGTTGTGTTACGAGGCCCTTGAAACTCCTCAGAAGACAGTTAATTAAAAAAAATATGTATGATCAACTCTGTAGTGAATCAAAGAGAGAAGAGTCCATCTTGCGTCAAGTGAAGTACTTTGACATTTCTGCGGCCCTCCCCCTCGCTCTCTCTTCCTCTCTGACTGATTTGTCAGTTGGTTTCATTGCAAAACCACACCGGAATTTTTCAAAACGCATGTTTTTTTTTAACACACCCTGTATACGTCACCGCACATATTTCCTGTATGGTTTAAATTATGAAAAGATGACGAAACGCAGCCTATATTATATATGTATTATATCCCTGCATGCAGGAATAGATGGTGTTTGATTTGGACGGTGGAACGGGCCCATTTCCGCCTGTGCGCTTTAATATGAAAATAGTTTTCAAAAAGTTTTTATTCTCCCAAATTATTCTCAAATATAAAACATTTACCTCGTGTCGTTTCTCGACAACTCATTGATCTCATGTCTGTAAAACTACGGTGAAGGTTTTACCACAAACTTGTCAGAGCTGTAGCGTTTTCAGAGTTCCCCATATAACAGGTGTAATTCAAGCACTGTGCAACCCTGACCTCTGCTGGTTGAAAATAAAGTTCCTGTTTCCTCGTTTTAGAATTATGATTTGCGTCATTGTTTTCATAATTGCTAGGGGAAGTATAACCATAACCAAGCAGCACTGCTTTTATTTAGGTGCTGTATTACATGTTGTAGAGACTCAGTGCAGCTGGGTTAAAATGGTCACATAAAGCTCTTTCTATCTCTCTGAGATGTGTAAATTATTATTAATGTGGTATTTATGTAACCCTACCTTGATAAATTGGTCTAACTTCTTGTTCCCCTTAATTACTGAGAATCTTATATTTAAGGTCTGATTTTTAAAAAATGCTCTGAAATTATAGTCTGTTTTTTTAAACATCTTTTATGCTTCCTTTATATATTCACTTTGTTGTGTTGTAATTAGACTATTTAAGAGAACCAGCTACAGTTATCCTCTATGACATAGAGGATGAAAGTTAAAAATTGACATAGAGTCTATGTCAACCTCAGCTACCTGGTTATGTTTTAAAGATCATATCTTTCTGCAAACACTGAGAGTCCGTTCATCTGTTTCTTAAGAATCAAATAAGACATTCATTGAATTTATTCTGTGATAGAGTTTTATTTAAGAAGAAGGAGCACACATTGGATATACCTGCAGTAATAGGACAGATCACCATGAGATATTCTTGGCAGATAAAACGCATTTTAAAAACTGTTCTACCTGGCAAAGCAACATCCAACATGTTGTATGAGTGTGTTGTTTCTGTGGCTGTATGACAGAGTGCGTTCCTGTGTGCTGATACTGCTTGTGCAGCAGTTCTGGGATTAACTACACCAGGATTATCAGATTGTTTCAGAGCTGCTAGAATAGACACGATGACAGCTTCATATAGGGCACACACACACACACACACACACACACACTCACACACACACAAGCACATATACACAGAAAGACACGCAGTTAATCCAACGCTCCTTGTTGAACTCAGATAACCCATTGTCCGTTTAAATACACCTCTATTATTTGACATGTACAAAAGGAAGCCGACAATACAAAGCAGTTAAAAACTTCTACCTTTAATTCACGTGCGATGCCAGTTTAACAGGTTCCTATGCATTTCATTGCAGTTTAGTACAAACTCTACAGCTGTGAGATGACTAATACATTGCACATGGAATGAACTTTAGTATCATGTCATTGTGACCTTCTCAAATTTGAGTCAAAAAATGTCAAAACAAGTTAAATATGTTTCTGTACATTTAAGATACACCTGTTTAAACTGAATCTACTCTCCTCTAGATACAACAAAATGTACTACACATCTCCTGAACAGATTCTTTGAGGGTCACACATTCATGAGGAGATGTTGGTTTGGGTGCCTGTGCAGGGCCTGATAAGACTCCCTATGTGTTGCTCTGGTTTTGGCCATATGCAAGGGAGCTGCGGCTGTTGCATTGATGGAGCATAAATCAAGCCTAATGTGTCAAAACCCAACAGGTGTCCTACCTGCCACCACCCAGCTCACACAACCAGAAAACCTCAGACACATCCCCCCTGCATCCCTTCCTCCTTCGTTTGTATTTGGATCATTTTTCCCTCTAGCTGGCAGGAGTCTTTTCATCTGAAGCTCCAGGGTCTTCTTCAGCAGCGTTGGGGTCAGTCTGCATAAACTTTAGGATGTTGAGGACCTTGGCTTTGGCCTCCTCAAAAGTTTCCTTCAGACCCTTCTCGAGGAGATAACCCTCACTGTCACCCTCTGGGTCCTCCAGAGCCATGGCTCCTTCCACGGCCGTCTGCAGGAACCGCAGGCTCAGCAGCACGGACATCTGCACAGAAAGAAGAATTAAAGATACTGTGAAAACGGGGTGTGAAATCTGTTAGCAGAAAGTGTTTATCTACAAATTTCATGATCAAATGGCTTCAGATACTCATAAAAGCTGATTCCTCAAGAGGAGCATCAACTTTGTTAAATCATAGATATGTAGATTGATTAAAGGTACTGTTAAACACACTATGAAGGACTTAGCACTCTGACACATGCAGATTTTAACATTGGCATTTCCTGTACAATTTCACCCTTCTTAGCTGAGTGTATTTATGTTTTTTAATGCTACGTTTATGGTCTCCATACCCTGTGTGAGCCAGATCAAAGACTCACGTTCATTGATTTGTAATGAACAGTAAAGCTTTTATGGTATAGTAGAGAGGCATATTTACTCTGATGATGGAAGAATCAATGAGCTCTTTAGGAAATATATACATTTTGAGCATGAAGATGAAACCTAGGGTCAGTTTGAGTGTCCTTTTAAAATACATACTCCCACTTGTGAGTGTAGAAAAAATGTAAAGTAGGGAATTGTTTCTATTTTCTTTTTCTTTTTTTTTAAGGATAATCTTTTAATGTTTTCCCATTTCAGATTCTAATTATTAAGGTTAAGATTTGGGTACCTCAACTTAAACTCTGCAGTTTCCCCTCAGTCAAGTTGAGGGGATACTCTCACCAAAATACTAATAATACTGTGGAGGTTTTAATGTTTTGTAAAGTAAAACATAAGGTCCAAGTCACTTACACGAAATAGGAATTTCCCAAAACTCTGAAACTAAATATTGCTGTTGTCTTAGTTTTATTGCAGACAGTGCTATACAATTTTTTTTTTAATCTTTGTCTGATGTGGGACAAAATGATTGCGCAGACTTTTAGTTGAGAAACAGACATTATTCAGCTGGGCTTGATGCCTTGGTAACACGGCAGCGATCTGTCCCTGTTAAAGGGGAGCAGAGAAACCTCAACAGTGATCTGTTGCATTTCAAAATATAGATTGTCTGTTTAGCTGTGGGCAGTGTGTGAAGTGATGCTTTGTTAAACGTGTATGAACATCATGTTCCAGCCCGTGGCAATGTTTGTTATTTGAATAGAATGGGCCGTCAATACTGTTATTTTGCAAAGGAGTGAAAGTGCATGTTTGATTAAAAGGCAGGAATCAATGTTTGCCAGTGAGGTTTTCTGTCTGTCTGTTGTCATGGCAGTCTGTACATCAGTAGACAACCATCATGATTAAAATTAATTTTTTTTTGCTTGTGTGTCGAGGTAATTTTGGGACAGGTGTGAAAAACTTCCTCCCACACTGACAGATACTTGGAGAAGGACACTTTTAAACGTTGACCATATTTTCTTCTGTTTGAGGACAATCACAAAGTACCTGGAGTGTTGTTTTAGTTAACCCACCTGTATCAAGATGACTGACAGCACACCAGGACCAGTTGAATTCATCAACTCCATGTAGTAGTCGGTCAGGGCCTGCCTACATCCACGGCTGTACAGGTTGAGCTCCTCTGTCTGGTATTCGTAGTTGAAGTGGGCATTGTTATCTATCAGGTGGTACTGCATGCAGGGGCGAGGGGAGGACGGGTTACAGCAGCTGAAAGGAACGCCATCCAACAAGTAACGGCTGTCCACATTACTCCTGATACGACTGGAGATAGAGAGGGGAGGGACATTATGAAAACCGGTCGTAGAAACAGATTAAAAAGAGACAGAAATGGGTGAAGAGTTAAAAGGACACAAGGGGAGAATTGAAGGAAGTTAGGAAGCAAATTCATCCCATGGAAGGTAAAGCAGAGAAAATGTTAAAAGCAGTTAAAGGTCTGACTATCATCTCAATGCACACTTGAGGAGAATTGAACAGTGCCCCTTTATATGTCCATCATGTCACAACCTTCCTGTTTGAGCTTTCATTTTCACTTATTTTGTCTTTGACCAACCTTCTGTGCTTGCTTCAAGACTAACCTTTCCATCCATATCTGTCATTCTCTTCAAAAGTAAAGGCCAGATCTATTTTTAATACACTCTTCCTCTACTCTTCTCATCATTTCTTCTCCCTCTCTGTCTCCTTCCTTTCTCCACAGCATATTGTTTGACCTTTTTGGATGTGAAGACTACTTATCTGTCACTCATATTTCCCTTTCTTCTCCTTCCTGTATACCCCTCATCAGTCCAGTTTCTTCTCTCTCTCACCTCCCAACGTCCCATAACTTGTTGATCCGTAATTGTCATTCACTCACTCCTTGACGTCCTTGGAAGTGTAGTCCAGGTATCTGTTGCTGACCCACTGAACCTCAAACCAGTCCTTGAAGTTGTTGTTTCCACAGCAGCGAAACTCCATCTGCAGACGATCAATGGTCTCTTTCTGGAAGCAGCGGCCGGGCACGTCTGTATCCTTGTAGAACCGGATACCATTCCTCAGGCCCACCTGACAGTGCAGAGAGAGGTGAGTGAAAGGAAGGAGGTAAGCTCTAATCCCCAAATATATTATAAATAAATCAAATCAACTAGTTGTTTCAAAGCAGCAGAATGTTTTCTTACATCCTGAGAGATGCACACATAGTTTTGTCCTGTCTGCACCATGGAACAGCTTTTTTTCTAGTACAAACCCCCTGACAGTCTCTATTTACCTCTTACATTTTAGACAGCTGGCTGACTCCTTCAGAAACTTAAGGATATGTTGTGCTCAGGGCAGATCTCTTTAACAATTGTGTCCTCCTTTCAGGCCTTACTGACTTTACCCGCTGACCTCTCATCTATGAAATCATCACCCAGCCTCGTGACCCCACCTTCAGGGACTCTTCCAGGTGTCCCTGCAGGGCGTAGCTGAGCACCACCACGGCGATGAGCATATAACAGAGCAATGCGGCTGTAGCAAACCAGCCCAGCAACAGGACCTTCCAACGGGGGAAGCGGCTTGCGTCCAGGGAGTCCTGACACACTCGACTGGCAACCCAGTTGGTGCCGATGGAGGCCAGGCCCACTATCATCAGGATGTTGGGCACCACATGGATCTCTGTGTTGTCCATCACCTCAAGAAAAGAGCACAGTCAAAGATAATAATTGCCACAAAAGCACCAGCCAACTGCAGGTCAGTTTGTCATTTCCTCTCCCCACTTCAGCAGGTAATAATCCTGCATTCTATTAGCCTTATCTGTTCTAAAAATGACCTTGGCAGCCAAGAGATTCAATTAGCTGCTGATATGCTGGAATCCACCGCTATATGGCAATATGATGATACATTTTATGAATTGCCCCTGTTACAGCAAAAGTCAATTATGGACTGAGTTTATTATGGGCTGAGTTTTCAAAAGCTTGCCAGCCACAAAGCACCTTTGCCTCATTGTTGTTTTAAAATTACCATTTAAGACTTACAATTAACGCGCAGTACTTCCACCTCCTAACATCATCATGTAATGTCTGTCCAGCCAACTGTGGTTTATGACAAATAATCTCAGCCTCAGGGTACTATTGAGGAGAACTGATTTCTACTTCATGTGAAATAATCAGTGTTGTTGATGATAAAGTTCCATAAATTGTAAAATAAACTGCATAAGGTTGTATTTGTCGATTAGGTATTGAGGAGGATTTAGCTCTTCAAGATCTTTGAGCTTCCTGACACCATTTTATTGGTCACACAGCACTTTTTTTTTTTTTTTACATTTCACTCATTATAGTGATCTCTACACCACCTCAGCAACATGAGTTGTCACACAGCTAAAAGATTTAAAAAAAAATCTGATTCTCTCGCTGTAGATCAATAAATATCTGAAGGCATGCGTTCATGGCCTGCAGCTTTCCTGTGTGGCCAACTGAATATCAATTCTTCCAACTTTTCTGTGCACCATTCCTGAAGAGGTCATGACCTTCACATGCTGGTCAGATTAGCCATTTTCAACACACTCTGATGATTTTGGGGAAAACATTTTCCTGATGTTTTTTATAGAGCTGTTTAGCATACTGCACTAATGTAATTTAACATGCACAAATGTGTATGCTTACACTTGTATTTTGCGTGCTGTGTATTTGCATTTGTGGATTAAACTGTAGGGCTACGTTTAAATGAAAGTGGCAGATAAGAGACAGCACAGCAGACTCAGTAAACAACCAGGCAAAGGCAAAAGTCTGAGTTTATAATCCCATATTTGTTCAACTTTGAAAAATTCATGCAATGCTTTCAGACTTCAGCTCCACTTGGCCTCCTGTTTGACATTGCATTAATGTGTTTGCTTCCATGTGAGCATGCAGTATTTCGGTCTCCCTACCTCGGCCCTACGAAGGAGCTCTGTTTTAAGGTAAACCCCAAGACAAAAGATGAAGGCCCCGCACATCACCGCCAGCCAGGACAGCAGCCAGAGGCCCTGGGCCAGACGCACCCGCCTCTGCTGGGTGAACATCATCTTCAACAGCACCATGGCTCACTACCATGCACCGATCAGCACAAAGACAAGAGAAAAAAGTAAGAAAGAGGAAGCTGGTCAGAACAGTAAGGAGTCAAATCTGGTCAAAAATTTAGTATATCCATATATATATGACAGAGCTCACAAGAAGGTGTTTTTCAATATCGCATGGATTGTGCAGCTGGAATGGTGAGGGGTAAATGCAGGCCTTCCGCTAGTTCTTTGGTGAGTTATTAGCAGGTTGAGGTCATCTAAGTTGTTCCAGGTGGAGGGGATAAGAAGGTAGATCCCTGAGATGGTAAAGGACAGCGTCGACCTCAGAGGATAATCCAAACACTTTCACTTGGTTGCTGAAATTTGTCCCAAAAAGATTCTTTATAATCCAAATCAGTGCAGCAACACTGTGGGAAAATATGAGAAAAATGGTGATGAAATATGGAAAAGATAATCCTTTCCCAAAGATGACTGGTTTCGTCGCCCAAGCAGTTGGTCACACCGCCGTGGCCACCCCCCTTCAAGTGAAAACCAATGATTTCTTCTTCTTGGTCTGATGTGGTCTTTTGACTGTGCCCCTCTGGGTCTGTGCATGTGCGGCGCCCCCCTAAACCGCTGTACCCATGGTTGGAGGACACAGAGAATGACCAAAGTCAAGAGTTTGGAACCGTAATCCCCCCCTCAGAGTCCCTGGGATCCTATTAAAGTCCAGGGGCCAATGGGAAAGCAGGCCAGTGTCTGATCAGCAAACTTGTTCTGATAGACACAGAGTATGGGAGGGCCTATTGAATTGTTATGACAGGTGGACTTACCTGAAACCCATCCACATAGGCCCGGCACGATGGATGTCTCAGAAACAGAGGAAATACATTCTCACTGTTTAAAAAGTAGTAGGAACATCATGAGATTGGAGAGTGTGGACCTAAATTTAGTTTACATACTCACTGTTTTCATATTAAAAATGTCCAAAATATATAGTATGTCATTAGAGAATAAACATCTACGCCATCTGAAACAGATCCACACACGTCTGTCATACTTCAAACACTAGCATATGCCATAGTTGAACTTTTTAAACTTTCCTTGACATTAAATGCACAAAACCCACTCTTTCTGTAATTAATTTTGAACAAACCCAACTAACAGGTTAAATCCCCTCCCTCAACCTAACTCAATTAAAAATATTTTGAATTGAGTCTGAAAAAAAGGAAACCTGCCGTCATGTATGATGTGTCATTGAAATGACCCAAAAGCCCAAATTAGTTTGGAGAGTTCATAAAAGGTCATAAATCTGTCTAAACCAAAACTGATGATTAGATCTGAAGTAGGCCACATATCTACGGTCAATTCTTTGACTGAAAATAAATTGGATATTTTTCCCAGAATGATCTCAAAGACTTTACTGAGGGTGGGTAGGCAGAGGCTCGTTCATGCAAAGTGAAAGTAAGACAAGTGCTATGCTTGTAGGGGATTATGAATACAGTGCAAGAGAGAGGGGGGTTGGTGGGGCAGGATTAAACTGTTATCATAAGTATTTATGACAGCTTGAATCAGAGCTATAGTTAGGTTGAAGCCAGTCTCGCGTTACCAGCTCTTACAACAGAGATAACAAAGATACACTCTCACTACATGTCTAAAAATATTTTCATAAATGTTCTACCACAGTACCACTCCCTATGGGTTTTTTTTTTTTAACAGTTAACAGTGACACTGACTTAGAGATTTGCTCATATTGGCCTGAAGGAGCAGTGTGTAGGATCACTGAATATTTTCCCTCAGACATCTCAGAACGTCACAGAATAACTCAAAATTGACAGTCTGACCCTGAGATGAATTCACGGTGCACAATCTTGGTATTATCAAAGAAAATTCAATCTTTGACAGTGATGTTTTGCCCCTCTTGAAACAAAATGCCACTCAAAACATCTCTCCAAGCTTATTGCTTAATTGTCATGGGCTTTATTAAGAATATTAAGGTTCTCCATTGACGATTTCCAGAGTTTGACACAAAATTTTATGCATGCCCTTCTGGTCATGTCCATGGAGAAATTGCAGACGCATCCGGTCCACTGCCATCAAAACCAAGTGTAACTCAGGTGCTGATTTTGATCAAGTGACTAAACTTGGAGTATTTACTCATGAAGGTCAGAGCTTTTTTGTGCTCTGTGCATATTGTGGTGCTATGCAGTTAGCGTGCAACAGGAGCAGTTTTGATCCACCCTCGTATTCCATCTCTGCCAATAGATCCCCCTAAATCATACACACTGAACCTTTACTAAACAAACCTGTTCAGCCCTGAAGTGACAGAGATGTTGGTCATTTTTGTCATCAATTACCTGCCAGCCTTTAAGAATGGCAACACTGTCTTTATGTTGTTTTTTGTAATGTTTGATGTTGACAGAAGACAGGACTGCTCCCTTTCTTCTGACCATAAACAATGAACAGATATCTGTAGTCAAGTTAACATGATTATCTTTATTGGGAAAACATCCTTAATGACACAGAGTAGAAGTATTTATGATGGCAAAACTCATAGAGAGATTGGGATGATAAAGATTAGAATAATATTATGTTGATACTGCACATTAACTAATCTACACTGTCACAATAACTGCACATAATTACAACTTTTTAGCTTAACTATACATTTTTGTTGACTACATGTTCTTACACATCTACCCCCGACATCATATTATTTGAGAAAGGAAGAGCCAGCACATTTTCTAACATACAAACACACGACATCACTAAATATTTACTCAAACCTCTCCAAGTAAAATCTAAATTTTATATCAAATAATATAGTAAATATTTTTTAAATATATTAGTTTAAGTACTGTTTCCTTTGGTCTGTTTTGAGTATCACTTATCACTCTGTTTATTCTGCACAAAAATACAGTACAAATATGAACACAAATGGTTATTTCTACATAAAGGATCAGGAGGTAATTGTGTCTGGCAGAATTAATTATTGACAAAAGTAAAAGCCAAACTGTTGTCAGAGATCATGACACTAATGGTGCATCAGGCTGCTGTTGAAAGATGGCTGAAAGAGATGTTTTGTTTGAAGAGGAAAGAGGATTTAAACAGATTGTTCGCTTCACTCCTCTGGTAGCTGTATCAGCCTTTGTCACTCAAAAGTCATGTATTGAATTCAGTTGAATTTTTTCATCCTTGATAAAAAAAATTAGAAGAAGTACTTAATATCAACTACATTTTTTAAAACCTTGTCTTTCATTATACTGATGAGTCTTAAAGGCCAACCATTGTTGTCGAACTTACTGTTGAAATGTAAAACTGTTTCTCTAAAAAGTAACTTTTTCACGTTTATCACATTAGTGTCAGTAATATCCATCATCATAGATACAGCTGGATGTGCTTTTCATTTCATTTGTCTACAATGGGAGCTCTTAAACACAGAAGCCGTCCCACCATTGTCAGGAGTGACAACTGTACTCTGTATCACAGATACCATTTTATATGATCAGCAGGCTCTATGTTATTTTGGGAGCAAATTACAAGGTAACAGAGAATAAACAGTCATGTACATATTATTTTAAAAATAAAAACATTTAAATGCATTTATGACATTACTTTGAAATCCTACTATTATGAAATAATACATTTTTGAATATTTTGTCATTTATTTTCTCAGTTTCTCATTTTACTGACACAGCTGCTGCAAGTTTTTCCCCTCAGTGGAAAATTTGGTTTCTTGTATTGGTCTTATTTGTTGTTGTTGTCAGTGTTGTGTGTGAAAATATTGTTCTGCGCATCTAATTTAGACAATTTCATCTTTTAACATGATGCAAAGCGCTCCATTCTCCTGCATGTGCAACCTAAAAGTACATATCTACAAGCAAAAAGGACACACTAATTTTCTCAGTCACAGTATCTTGGACACAGTGTTTGCATCTGACAGATATTCATGAGACACATGAATAAAAACATATTTCAATGCAATAAGACGAGAATATACATCCACCTTGCCATGTTTTTCAGTCAGCTACTTTGCCTGTTTGTTCCACTCCACTCGCCCACTCCTGCCCACTTTGCTGATCCCTCCCTCCTCCAACCTCCTTGTGGGCCTGCAGCTGCTGCAAGAAATCATCCAGGATCTGCTGGGCTGACGTGGAGTTCACTTCCTTAACTTCCTGCTCCAAAATATTTACCTTTAACCCTCCCTTCCCACCCCAGCTGTCACCACCCACATGGACCTGCCAGGGGTCTGGAGGGGTGTCAGAGTGGTTGGTACTTGGGGAAGGCTGCTGCTGGCTTTGGGGGTAGAGAGGTTGTGGCCTGGCAGCGTAACTGGCAGCCATTTTCTTATAGATAGCAGTGCTGATGTCAGTCACGGAGAAAGGTGGACTGTGGCACGACTCATGCTGACCTGGGAGACTGCTTTCATTTACTGTTGTTGGTACACCCTGTTTGAATGGCATGAAGGCTGTGATCCTCTGTGGACCTGCCTCTGATTTTGTCAACCAATCGAGTGCATCTCCTTCCACTTTAGGAGGGTGGGATTGGCCATCTGTTTGTGGTGAGGTGGCAGAATGGCTGATGGGAGCAGAGCTTGTGAGAAACGTCTGTGTGGCCTCAGCTGAGTCAAAGTGCCTCTCCAAAAGGTCCTTTATCAAGCACGGTACCTGAGGTACAGACACCAAACACAAACATTAACTCTCAATTAATGTCACTTCGCATGAATGGACATTTTTTCTTGCACACATCGTCACGAATGTTTAATGCAAGATTTAGCAGATCGGCTGTATGAAAAGTGATGCTTTGTTTAAATAACTGCTCTAAAAAAAATTTAAAAAAACACTTTAAGCATTTTGTTATATATGTCTAATTTGAGCCTCATCAAACCATAATTATTGAATGGGCCAATTGAAGTGGACAGAGGGCCCCGAAGTGCAGACAGATTTTCATAGTATTGTTTAGCTGTAAGTAGACAAAGTTATAAACTTACTTTACCATTTTATACTAATCATCATAACATTTTTCTGAGGATTTAATTCCTATCCAAGGCTGTTTCACCATCATCCATTATTCATGTAATTTATTTCCCCTTACTTATATTTTCTGCATTGCATCATGGAAGAAAAATCTATAATATATAGAATGCTTGCTGTCTGATTTTAGTATACTTTATTTTGTCACTTTTTCAAATGTGAACGTACAACATTCTCTAATCCTACTGAGAATGAGCTGCAGGAACACACTGAGACTGTTTAAAATGACTGATGTTTACATTTCTCACTGGATTAATTTTAATATCCGATACATAACCAGATATAAAAAATAATCCAGTTAGAAATGTCATCAGTCATTGTGTGATGAGGCTCAAATTAGATATTTTCAACAAAAGGCTTGAAGTTTTGTGAAGATATAAAGATGTGGTTTCATGATGCTGCATGTCAAATCTTGAACTGACCTGCCGGACCAAGGAATAAGTAAAATGTTTGCTTTCTGTTGACATCTAATGTGTGTGGAAGTATCTCTTCATGTCCAGTAGATGGCGGTGTGTGCTCACATTGATATTCTCCAAGGCTGCAATGGTGCTGTGGGCGTCATCCAGCTCTGAGCCCAGCTGGGACACACGATTTAGCAGGTACTTCCTTTCACTGGTCAGGCTCTCTGACTACACACGCACACAAATAAGAACATAAGATAAAATGCGAAAGTAGCATATGGGTTGTGAATGCAATGAGTGAGGTACAAGATGAGTTCCTTCTTTTATTCATCTTCCCATGATTTGCACATTTTAAGCTCCAATTTTCTCACCGCTATGTGCAGATGCTCTCCCAGCAGATTATTGGCGTGCTTGGTTCCACTGTGTGTCTGCAGCAGGCTACATAACAAAAAGAAAGAAGAGTGATTCAAAAGCTTTTAAATTCTGTGCAATGAGACCCATTTAGAACTCCTTCCTAAACCTAGCACTCTTTACTATGATGTTATCTTTAAGGAGGCGTGATTGCAACTGTTAGAGCAAGTGGCACCCACAAACTGTCCCAATGAATATGCAACAACTGACACCCAACTGGAGCCCACTGTGAGGTAACCATTCACTCCAGTTGCTCCAGTCTGTTGCAGAATGTCTGGTATGTGACTGGTGGGCAGCAACAGTTGTTTGGTAACAAACACAGACCTGACAGTGTGAAAAGACAGGACAGATGCCTTTAGTCCTCCCTGTGCTCTGTTAACTCAGGAAAGTGAGTCACTGCAGGACTAAAACACCCTCAGAAATGGACAGGAGGGGAAATATGTGTCCTATGATGTTCATCCAGTACATTCCATAGATCAATTAATCGATAAAAACTGCTTTAGAATTTATTGATTACCACATTACAGCAATGCCCTCCCCTACAGAGACATACTTCCCATTATGTATTGTTTTATCATTCTATACTGTGGAATGATGCTGTCCCAGTGAAATCTTTAGTTCTTACTTGCCAACACCAGTCAAAGGTTTAAGCAATAATCCAGCGTGCATGTTGAGTTTTGTTCTGGGAAAGATGCTAAACCTTTTATATTTCTCTTTGACATGACTGAGCTCGTCCCTGGTCCTCTGCAGCTCTGCCTCCAGGCTCTCGATGCAAACCACTGTCTGCAGCAAGTTCTGGTGAAGATCTGCATTCTCCTCCTGCAGTGCCCTGAACACAGAGGCATGATGGGAGATGGAGTCACTGCATGTATGGTTACTAGACATTATTTTTAACTGTTTCTTTTGGATTCAGACCAATATCATCCAAACATTTACTGTTTTAATATGTTACTTGGACATACAGGAGGTCAGAAATTAAGGTCATTTAGCAGTAATGAGTCAAAGTTGTATGGCAGTTTGCACTATTTTAATTACAAATATAGTTCTGGTATATCAGTTTGTAAGCTTCTTTTTTTTAACAAATGACAGACTCAAATTTGCTCACTGTACGGTTGCATCAACTAAAAAAAACTACAAAATTAGACATGTGAATTCTGTATTACATATAAAGGTGGCAAATACTAGTGTAGCTATGAAGACTATGATGTGTAAATGTGTAGCTATGAAGAGGTTTTATCAAAGTTATTCTAAAAGTTATTTTGTCATCCTCACTTCAGTTTCCCTGTCACATATGCGTATTACTGACAACATAGAGACAGTTATGTAAATGAGTTCCATAACAACACTTCTTCCTGTTTAAACTGGAGAGGAGGCTCATTAGTTTAATCAACAACCACTTGAGATAGACAGAGTGAGAAAGAGAGAAATGTATGAAAATCTGAAGTGGGCAGACAGAGAGTACAACAGACACTTACTGAAGATGGTCGACATCACACAGCATGTCCTAAAATAAGAACAGGACAAGTGTAAAAAGAAGGTGGACAAGCTCAAACAAGAAATATAAGATAATTTGGGATATAGTGTAGTTGTAATTGAATTATCATACTGTGCAAACAGGCTGTGGAATTCATAACTATGTGTACAGTCATGTTTTGTATGCACATTGAATTTAAAATGAAACGATGACTGTGTGCAATAACATTCAGCTTTGATTTGCAGGTACATTACTAATCCTCTATGAATGTGAACACTCCCATAAACACCCTTCATTGAGAGTCCAGACCTTCCAGTCACTGTTTCTTTTGAAGGCTATTAGGTCGGGTAAAGTACAAAACAATGAAAAACACATCACTGTTCAAGTTCAACAAGCACTGCAGATATGTGACTATGTGAACTGGAGCTGTTTTAAATACCTGGCAAAAACAAAATAACCTACATGGTTGCTGAATGGAGTCCCAAAATCCACAGGAAATTAGCTGTTCGGACTGATTCAGAGATTGATGTTAAGACAAACTCAGAAAAATATGAAGAAAAATAATGATCCATTCATTTCTCTATCTATCACTTAATAACTGTTCAGTGTTATAGGCACTGGAGCTGGGCCCAGCAGGCATTGTGTTAACAATGTCCTCACTCCCACCCAGGATGGGTCCCCACTCCATTACTGAGGGCATGACAGATTGAATAAACTATTGAGTTATGATGCGACTGGAAACAGGGTCTACCAGAATCGATCAGTTCTGTGAAGTTAAATCCGGAGCCAGGATTTTCCCCTATGTCCACATGTACATGCGTGAATGCATATATGTTAGTGTATGTGTGCGCGTGCGTGCGTGCGTGTGTGTGTGTGTGTGTGTGAATTCACAAAATCAATCAGACCAAGTGACATCAAACACTATGCAGGAAAAATGCAATGTTATGTAATGTTGTGTGTTTATGCGTACATAAGACCCTGAGCGGATTCTCACATAAGAGTGACATGAGCTCTTATCACAAGCAGCAAACATTGTGTGTAGTGCTGGTTGTGAGCTGTACAGGTTTGTCTCAGTGGATGTGTGTTTTATCCTCCTACACATTCAGTTCATAGAACATACAGGGCAAAGTCTCGGAAGCAAAGAATGCACCACAAATATCAAAAAGTTTCCTTTAAAAGTACTGGACGATCATCTGCTGCATTGCTGAAGAATGACTCAGCTCACAATGCGTAGTGTTTGACAACTCCCACACAAACCTATGACTCAGCTACACCGCCTCTGCAAGAGAGGAGCAACGTCGTGATCATTCTCTGCTTTCTATTCAGAGATATCATCTTTTCACTTCACTGCTTTGCCTTCAGGATCTTAATCACTGAATCCTTTTACTTTTACGTTTCAATCATTATCACGTTTCATCTATAGTTCAGAGGACTTCTTTTTGAGTGCTGCGTCATGATAAGATATGATTCATATGATTATCTAGACGGTATTATTTGTGCTATAAAATGTAGCAGAGAGGTAATGTTGCAGTTAAATTCAGTTTATTCTCGGTTTTGGTTGTTTTGTAGTTTAAATATCTTACAATTTGATTCATAAATGGCCCCTTTGGGGGACCATTTGTGTTTCTCCGTGGCTTTACTTACTTAAATTATAGTAGCTGGCCGAAATATATCACATCATAACTTATTTGTGACTTACTATGACTTATTTCTCTGGAGCCTTTAGTTATTTACAGTTGACTGTATAACACTAGGATTATTATCTTACAACCAAAACAGATTTTTATAAATTGTTCTCGACTTTGCTATGCAAAATTAAGGTATATGTTGTATTCTGACGTTTTATTTTTGTGATCTGAGACTTGAAATCCCCTGTTTGTCCCGCCGCATTATTGTATCCTGTTAAGAGGAGCAAAAGTACCATTAAAGTGAACTCACCCTGTGCTGTTTAGGGTTCCCCCCATGCTGTGACTGGTGTCGACCACTCTCTGAGCTGTAACTGGTAGCTGTGGAGACCGTGTCTCTGGCCCTGGATGAGTCAGATTTTATGGATGAGGACTCAGATCCAAGACCTGGTCCTGGGCCCTGAGCTGAGGATGGAGGGGAGTAGCTTGACCCTCGGTGCCCAGAGACTGGGTGCTCCTGCTGATTGAAGTTCTGGGTATGTGGATGTTGACCGTGGGAGGAGCTGGGCTGCTGTTTGCGCTGGTGGCGTTGTTTGGGCTGACTGGGTTCAGGGCTAGTGCTGGCTCCGTCCGTGAGGTGAGAACCACTTCTGCTATATCTGTCTCCTGACACGGAGCCTCCAGTGGGCGAGGGCCTCCTGTCCTTACGACTGCTTCCATGGTGGCTGTAGTGACAAGGCACGGGGCTGCCGTGGTGGTTCCTAACTGCATATGAGATCAGTTTGTCAGGATTGGCGCAGTCTGAGTGTTTTCGAGAGCTGCTGTGAGCTTTCTCCTGTCTGCAGGGCTGTTTCGAACGTTGCTCCGTCTTATCCCCTTTGCCCTCTCGGAGCTTCTTTGGTGGGAGCTGAGGCTTGACTGGGCCAGATGTTGGGACTGGGGAAGATGTCTTCCCGGTAGTTTTATTATTGTTCACACCCAAAATGGTGAGATCCGATGGACTTATAACCTGTTTTGTAATCTCATCTAGAAAGGCTGAGAATTGTATTTTTCCCTGAACAAAATTTGCCCTGGCTTGCACTATCTCAGCCTTGGGGATCCCTTTGCCCTTCTGCTCACTCTGACTTTGTCCCTTGGAAACTGACAACACCTCCATCGACCTTACCTTGCGAATGTCAGTATGATGCTCCTTCTTCTTGAGGATCCCTTTACTGGGTAGCTGGATAGAAGACACTGCCCTCTTGGGGCCCTTGGATACCCCTGAAATAATGTCTTCCTCACTGAAAGCCAGGCTGCGGGTCAAACTAGTCGTCTTATACAAAGGCCCATAGTTTATGTTTGATTCCCTGGATTCTCCTCCAATGTCACTGTCATTACACTGCAGGAAGGCTTCATCACTGCGACTGTGAGCTCGGTTAAGAGAAGAAAAACTATGCTTCCCCCTCCGGGGTGAGCTTTCATGCGACTCACTACAATTACTTCCTTTTATGCCATGTTTGACGGTAGCAAAGACAATGGGCTCGCTGCTGTTGTCTTCCCGGAAACCTATGCGCACATCTGGAATATTGGAGCAGGACAGGGAATGCTGTGGGCGCTGAGCATGCCGAACAGAGAAGGGATCATTTGCGCTTGCCTCTGTGTGCCAGGGGGATGAAGAGGAGGAAGAGTTGCAGGAAGAGATGGAAGAGGAAGAGGCCCTAGTGTGGTGGTCATAAAGCATGTCATCATCTTCACTGTGGTGAAACTGATGAGAATAGTGGGCATCGTGGTAAGGGCTGTCATGGACATAGTGACCGTGTTGATGGTGATTATGGTGCCCTCGGCTTTCATCTGTATTTCTGTCAGTGTCATCCAACTTTGTGTACCTACAAGACAGCAAATGTATGTAAATGTGCACCTGAACACATTTGTTCTACTGTACAAAATAGGGATTGTGCACATTAACTTAATTTACAATCAGGTGTATGTTTAAATCCAAAGCTGCAGATGCCTTAATTTTTCAATCTCTGCACCACAATGGCGATCTTTTTGCTAACAATACATCTTATAGATTAGAATAAAACGTCTTACCTGTGTGATTGAGTGTCCTGGTGATGATGGTGGTGGTGCATCTTTCGTGGCTTGATCTCATCCGGTGAAGAAGGGCCGTGAACTGGCTTAAAAAATTTCTCCATTACCTGTCTCTTCCCTGGTGGTAGGCTGTCGATGCTGTCCTGTTTGGGTTGACTAAACAAGGGGTACTGATGGAGATCTGTGTTGGTACTCTGCTCTTTTCTCTGTTCTATTTTTGTTCTGACAATCTTTTTTTCTATAAAGCTACAACGTGCCTGTCGAAGTCAATTTCAAAGACCATCAAATTGCTGTTGACAGCCATTTTGAGGACAAAAATAGTCACAGGATGAGGTGAGGGTTTGTAAAAAAAAAAAAAAAAAAAAAAAAAGATGAAATTCCAATTGAGCTAATAAAGAGTTCAATCCTCAAAATATTTGCTTGCAGTAGTTGCTGCAGAAAACACATCTGCAAGTGTTTTAGCAAAGTATCCTGCTGTTGTATTGTTTGTGTATCTATATAGGAATAAGTTTGTCTCCCTCCACATCTGGCTGCAGATTAATGGAACTGCAACTCGTGAGCAGGAATGTATGAATTCCTGGATGGTGGCTTGATTTTGCATCACATCTGATGTAACAGCTTGGTGCTCATTGAACCAGCTGAAAGAGCGAGACCTTTGTCCTCATACAGGAGACAATTGAACAAAGCCCTGCGGAACAGGATCTATATCAGGGCTCATCTACCCCACTGATAGAGGCCTACACTGCAGAACGGAGTTTGCCCAAATTTTTGTGCTGCCCTGTTTTTCAATTTCAAAACTCTATAATCTTGTGTGACACTTTTTGTTTTCACCATTATTGTTATAAATTCATAAAAAAAAGGAATGTATACGGACTAATCAAAGGTATTGAACAACCCACTGTTGCCCCATTGATTTTTAGAGGTTTCCTGTTTCAGCTGAGGCCTACATAATCACATTCACAAGGGGAGGGTGAAATGATGACATTGGTCGTGGGATAATATGAATTTGTCTGCCATCAGAAATGATATCATACCATTTTTACTGTGACAGTTATCCTGTTGGAAATCAGCCACTTTCTCTGGTTATTTTTTTTAATTAAAAGCTTGATTTCTCTCAAAATGTACTTTTACAATTAGTCACCATTCCTCTTCTGATACAACTGTCCTCCCTATTTCCACAAATGTCCTAAACAATGGATTATTCTTCATTGCTGAAGAAGTCTTACACAATTTGCATTGAGTAATCGCTCCCTGATGTCTTTACCTGCGAGTAAATCACAACAAGGTCTTAATCAGCCTATGTAATGAATCGATCTTGTTGGGTTTGGTTATCACATGAAAGAAGAAAATCTGCATGGCACTGATTACATCCTGTTGAGCATCTATGAGTAATCAATTCATGGGGGTTGGGAGGAGGTGACACTCAACGAGGGGACAACTCACCCACCACACCCGAGTGTTGCTGATCAATAGTGAGCTACCATAATATACATAGTTGCATAAGGGAGGTTGCCTAGACTTGTCCATGTTACTGCAATCAATACTCCAAACCAGATCTGCAGATGAAAAGACAAAGGAGGGAAAGGGAGCACACTGCACCCCCTGTTGGTGAGCAGAAGTAACTCCCGCTTGGCCTGGTAATTTTCCACCCTGTCACAGCAACACACTTTCTGGCAATGGACATTTCTGGATATTTCCAGTTTTATAACGTACAATCTTTGGTCAGCACTCACACCGTTTTAACGTATCATTTGAATTTAACTTTGATACGATATTAAATCCTAGAATACAGGCTTGTAACCATGACTACACTTTTACTATTTGATGTTTTTGAGAAAGCAAAGACAAAAAGCGCCCTTAGGTTTTACGGGAACTTTTAAAGAAACAACCAAAAATGAAAAACGCATTCAAATAAAATGAGATGAGTTAGCTGTTTTCTATTGTTCTTCAATCACAAAAAGTATCTCATTGCAGTGAAGGGGAAGTAGATCCGACAAGTCACTCCACTATATTCTAGTTTGATCCGGTTTGGAGGACCGTGTTACACACAAGCAAAGATTAGCCCGCGTAGCCGTTCCAGTGACGTCAGCGGTTTTTGACTGACTATGGTTATAGGATCGGAAAATGTGTCTTTTATTGTGGCTTCCTTCACTGTTTTGAGTTTCTTTTGCCAGCAGATAGTGAAATTAACGGAAAATATCCATAAAATGACTCGTTTCTCACTCACTTGTCTTGAAAAGGAGGAAGAATGCAGTATACCTTTGCGACTTTGTCCTGTGTTCAATAGTGCCTTTTTTATTGTCACGCATTAATTCATTCATAAAGTTCTTTTTTAAAATTCGACTCAATTTATGCAGCAATTAATATTCGAAGCTTTACTTTCGTGTAAATGAGGGACTACTTTCTTGTCGGATGAACATCAACGTCGCCGTAGCTGAATCACCCACACTGTATAAATACTGCCAGTGACGCCATTTCTATCCACACTGCATCGACACGAATTCGGCTCGCGTTTGGGCGTCGCAGGTTCAACCGGTTTTGTTTTTCTTCCTTTTAATACTTAAACTTTCGATCATTAAGAATGGTAGCATTTGGTTTTGCTCTGTCTAGCTTGATATTTGTGAAGAGTTTCAATTTAAGGTGTTTTGTTTTTCCTTAGTGAACGTTGGGCCCTATCTCGATGGCTACCCTATGAAAATACGCAGTGTACTTTTTACGGTCTTTTTCTACGATATTTTTTTGTCATCCAGCTTTTTAACTACTACGTTTAAGATGACAGATACCAATGAAAGTAGTCTTTGATCCAAAACCAAAGCTGGATCTTTTTTTTTTTTTTTGGTCGGCAGTTTTTGATCTAACGGCACCAGGCCACGCGAGCCATATATAGACCGTTTGTGTCCGCGTTGTGTAAACGTTGTTCTTTAACAGTCTTTTTTGTTGTTGTTAGCCTTCATATTGAGCTCTAATACGTGTCATTAATGACATCACCGGTTAACGCGATGTTTTTTTTAAAGAACAGCTTCAAAATTGGTACTTTCGAGGTCTGTAACGGCAGTTGGCTTGATATGGGAGCCGTGACGTAATGCTTATAACTGTTTGCTATTGGTTGATTCGAAAAACGCCATGACGTAACGAGACGGGCGTAAAGGTTGTGGGCAGGGTTTTACCAGTCGTACAATGGCTGCAAAACTGCACCGAAAATATTTTTAACCTTTTCTCAACTGACGGTTTAAAAAACGGGCGTTTGATTGCAAAGTAGCCCCGTCCTGATTTCCTTCTTGAAAGCGACAAGATTATTTTTTTTATTATTAACAGGGCGGAAAAGCGAGACCGTTTAGTCAGCTGACTTGGTCATAAAACGATCGTAAGAATAGAAGGTCTCGGATGCGTCTCCAATCAATTAAGGACAGAGCTGAAACACGTTAGTCGAAACGTGCGAGTTATTCAATTTAAAATAGAAACGATAAATGACTAAGCATATGCTAGTATGAAACTATGGCATTGCAGTAGAAGAACTAGAACCTAACAGCAGTTCGAAAATTAAATAGGTAATTTGAAAAAGTAAGACGAGTTTGAGGTTATTTTTTTTTCTTTTATAGAAGTTTATGGTGGATGAGGTCCTATCCTCAGTGTTTTAGGCTACGTCATTATTTTGGCAGCCATCTTGGAATGCAGTTGAACTTCTTTTTTTTTTATGCCCGAGTTACTTTCAATTGTTATTTTTTTTTTTTTTTTTAATCCGATCAAAGCTTGTATTACCAAAAGAAATCACAGGCTTAGATGATCCTACATGGACTTTTTGTTTTAAGAATTTGTTATTTTCTTTATTATTTGCTTAGAGAAGACAGAAGATTTTTTTTTTTTTTTTCTTCTCTCGGGAAAATGGACAATGTTGTCGGGGCGGAATGGACTTAGTTATTGTGAGGAAAAATGGACTTAGTTATTAGATGAAGATCGCAGGACCAGCGTGGAGCCAGGCCGTGGGACACGGGGAGGACCAGAGAGGAGCCAGGCAGGACAGGACCAGTGTGGAGCCAGGCAGGACAGGACCAGAGGGCATGGAGGAAAGAGCAGAGGGGGCCCAAGAGAGCAGGAAGCAGAATCGGGAGCTGACGGCCAGTGTTCACCAGAGGGAGCCAGAGGCACAGGGCAGTGTAGAGCCACAGAGTGCCAGCTGATGCAGTTCCAGAGCCAGCCAGCCAGCGAGCGCGCAGAGGGTGGGACAGGGCGCACAGTCTTCTAGCTTCACAAGTTTAAACCAGGGTGTTGGTTTGTATATTGGGTTAAGGTATCTCTGTAAAATTCTCAAGCATTTAGCTTTTCTAGAAACAACTGTTGGAGAACACAATTACTCGCACAGATCTCTTTTTCCTCTTTTCAGGCAAGCCGTGTAAACCGTTTTGTACCGTGGTCGCCCCTCCTGTTGTGCGCTGACATGAGTGTGGTGGTGTCTGCTGTGATGAATGCCTTGGTAGTGTGCTGACGAGAGGAACCTCTTATTGGACTGCTCTACCCCCTGCGATCAGAAGTAGTACCCCTCTGCACCGGCGGGCGAGGCAGTCCTTTGTTGTGCGATAGGTCTTCCCCAGAGAAGCTTTCTCCATTTGGCGTGTGAAAGTGGATGGTCTCCTGTGCGGCCAATTGATGCGTATGCTGCAACCCTTCAGTACTCCAGCTGCGCCTCATTGGTACAGATCACCTACATCTACCTCTTAATCCAAGCAGTGAGTTCATGCATGAAATGTACACGTGGGTGTAACTATCCTGTACATTAACTTCTCATTACCTTTGCTGTAAAGTATACAGGACTTTGTATTGAAATAGTAGTTGATCCCAGCTGGTAAATATTTTTGGGTTGGGGTGGGGTGGGTATTTAAAACGTGTTTGGAGTTTTTCTTTTCACAGGCCTGGCCCCCTAAAGCTGATCATCGAAAGAATCCCCCCCTGTGCTAGCCGCTCAAGTCGAGCTCATCTCATTTACTTTAGTGCTATGGATCGGGATCATGTGCTTCTACTGTGGTTTAACAAGCTGTAGGAAGGTATTTGGTATTGCTCACTAAATCCTTTAGTTGCATTATTCATTCACTTTTGAAACTTGTTGTAAACGGGTTTTCATGAATATTCCTGGGCTGATTGGAGGGTGGGTTGTGGGGCGTTAATCAGTCTCTTCCTAGACTTCACAGCTCCACATTGCCCAATGCAAATGGCTTGAATAGGAAACATCCAGGCGCACCCAACAAGCTTCAAGTGGGACACTTTGCCACGCAGGATAGCAACCTCAAAACTAGTCTCCTGATGTAGCGAGAAGCTCCTTTTCCCCAGGGAGTGTGGTAACAAGTCTCTTTACTAGAAGTCATTGTAATTCTGTACAGGCTTCAAGTTGCTTTGTGGGTTTGGGAGGGGGCTGTGTATTTTTGACTTTTGCAGATTAAGTTACATGGCCCGCCCTTCAAAATTCTTCTTCCAAGTCCACGCCTACAGTTCAGGAAGGAATCCCTCCGCTCAGGCCTGCGGTATTTAAATGCTTCTTCTGGAAAATCGTTTCAATCTTACGAAATGTGTTCATAGTCCTACAGTTGTTCTTGCTAAGGCAGTTATGCTCCTAATTACTGTAATGCCAGTAATTGTCTTGTAGTTCTGTTCTGCATCATTGTATTAGGGGAGGGGTATTGTGGGGAGAGAGGCTTTTTCCTTTGCATTTTTCAGTGTGCTGTGTCCTGTGCGCTTTCCAATACCCGAGACCATCAGGAACTCTCCCTAACTCATTGTATGTACAACTTTCCTTGCGCATCGAGCATCACGTAAGGTCACTAAATGTGTTCACATTTACCTTAACATTTATTGTTTGGCTAGATGCCTCCATTGCAATTCCTTTGCAATTAGTTACTGTGCCTTGTATTGACAATACAATGAGTGAACTATCTGTAAAGGATTTTCTTATTGCATAATAAATGCATAGCTTGTTGTGATTGAATACAGTTTTGGTATGCATTTGTTCTTTTTTGGGGGCTTGTGTGGGGGAGCTTTTCTTGTGCTTTTTCAGGTATGACTAAAGCTTGGAGCTTTGTAGAGCACGGATGTGACCTGGGCTCGAATGACATCCTTATCAAAGTGGAAATTGGAGGCAGATAAGTTGAATCCATCAAATATTGATGTTGGAAAGCAGAAAATTCTCAGCCCTATATGGGTCACTTATCTTGAATGGACTTGGCAGTCCTGATTATTCTTGAAATGAAAGCAACTTGCTATACTTGACTGTAGAAATAGCACTGTTGTGCTTTCTTAACAAGAGTGTCTTGTGATAACGGGAAGATTTGATGCACCTTCATTGATTCTGACGTTATCTGTAGTAAAGCATTTGGGTAAGGATAACAATAGTCAGTTCTACGATACTGTGGGGAGGGGCATAGGGGTGTTTCTTTTCTGCCTCTTTGATCTTACAGAACAGCCCAAAGGAAGAATGCAGTCTACCTAGGACAACACAGGAATCACCTGAATCAACCTTTGAACTCAACCAACATGCAGTTTGAACAAAAGGAGTCAGGTTGTTCTTTTTGATGTGTTTTGAAAAGATTGGAACAATTAGTCCTCAGCTGCTTGCCCTCGTGCAACTGTGCAAGTGGCAGGTTGGTCACATTCAGTAACTCCGAACCGCACAACTGTGCGATGTTTCAAAATTGAGGTGGCTGAGGAAAGCTGTGCATGGTGCAGCTTTAATTTGGCCTGAAATGCAGCGCAAATGTGTTGCTATAGTTTATATTGTGCATTGGTTTTTGGTTGGGCGTATCCCTACACTTCTCTTCACAGACATCACAGGGCAAGACTGGTTCAATCAAGCACGAGTCAAGTCCTCTAACCCGGAGCATGTAGTAAGACGATGGCTTACTTTCTGCAATGTTGTAGTTGACAAAGTGACATCTTGGAACTGGCTTTATGTTAACCTCAAATCATCAGTAACAATGCTTTACTAGCATATTCCTCTTTGGCCTCTGGGCCCTGTTGCTTTGCATCTTAAGACCATAAGATGAGTAGAACTCGAATCTTTGAGTATTGTGTGGTGGGTGTGTTGTGTAGATCACTCTTTGTTTCAGATCATTTCTCGTCTGTCCACTCCGATCTCGCCTGCCTCTGAATGCAAAGCCATCTGTGGAAGCTGTCCGCGAATATGAGTGTGGCCCCTGAATGAAGTACCAACCCCCTGTGCACTTGAGCTTAAATCTGAACCCCTGACGTCCTTCGCAGAAGCCCCGCTCTGTGTGTTTGTGTGTTTGCCTTTTTTTTCTTTTCCCTTTGGTTTCTCAGGTGAAATTACCCTAAAATTGTCTTTTATTTGTCATCTGGGATGGCCTAACCTGTGATGAAACTCTTGAGAATCCAGTCACATTAAGATCAAGAGCTGCAAGCTTGTTTCGCTAATACTGCATCACTTCAGTCTCGTGGGTGCTAAGTTAAGTAATTTCGGTTCCCTTGATTTTTCTTTTAACATACCATGGCTTTAATGTGTAACTCAGTATGTTGCATGCACATCAGCTCTGCATAACATTTTATTCGTAAAACACAACATGTTCATGAAGTCGTTGTCAAACATTGCAGTCGTATATGGTCAGGGGTATTTTGGGGGGGGGCAACACTCTTCTCTCTCCCTTTTCAGATTTCTCATTCAGCTTAACTTTCTACTGAGCCAGGCAACTTTAACATCTGGGATGACTTGGTACAACCAGCCTCTAGGGTTCAGTCTTTTAGCCGTTGCGGAATTGAGCATCACTGAGGAAGAATAGCTGTGGTAAATGCTGCTACATCTGTCGCGGTAAACAATGACCATCTTGGCATAATGTGTCACAATTGAGTATTAGTGCAAGTGTGGGGGTTTCTGTGGGAGGGGGGGTGGGGCTTAAATTGTTTGTCTTCTTTCCATTACAGCCGTAAACTTGGCAGGAAAGCCTTCACTGGTCATGTACCGTGGGTCCTGCCGAATTGCAAAGGGGGGAAAGGCGCTTTGAGTACCGCCAGGGACGCTGGTACCGTGGTTTCGTCAATTTGAAAACAATCGTACACCAATGCCGTGTCGTTGTGGGGAATGCCGGGGATTGGGGAAACCAGTTGTCTCTTTCTTCTAGTTTCAGCCTCGTGACCGAGCGAAATCCCCATGTGGTGACAGGATAATGTAGCGACCAGGTGTTGAGGGGTTTTCTTTTCCTGGGGGAACAAAATCCTTGTTCCTTCAGGTTTTGCTTTCGCCCTTTTATAGCAACAACAAAAAAGCAAAAGACTCCGGTGGTGGCACTCCATGAGGACAGGGTTCGAGTCCCTGCGGTGTCTGCTTTTTGAGTTTGCTGTGTGGGTGTGACTAGTTAAATATGGGTTTTGTAATTACAAAGAATAATCTTGGTCAAAAAACCTTGTTGCTGCAGGATAAAGTTGTGAAGTAATGTTTAAAAAAATAATAATTTGTAAGGAAATTGTTAATTACAGTAAGCATGTTTTTTGTGTCGCACTGGTTTACTTTTGTAGTTGCTGCTCGTTTTGTAGTTAATGTGAAGTTACTCAGGAAAAGGTTTGCTATGTAAGGGCTAAAAGAGCACAATTGTAAATGCATAATGTAGAAAAGTATTTATAAAGTGAAAGCGGTTATTTAGAAATCTCAGTAAGTTGAGTCAACTTTGCAGTATAAAGAATAGTTGATGTTTTTAAACATGCTGGACAAATCCTGAGTCTATTTGAAGTGACAACACTGTAAACGTCGACTAAAAACATCCCTCAGCAGCCAATAATTTCTCCAGCACGGTGGTGTGATTTGTTTGTCACAAAACTATGTATCCATATTATAATGGCAAAATCAAAGTTCAATAAAATGCAAAATAAAGTTGAGTCAGAACGGCTTCAATGTTTCCATAAAACATCTACACGTTGTCTCATTCATTCTGTTAATTCAGATTTTCCATTGGTAAAGTTTTAATTTGTGAATAAAGATAAAATGTCATGACAGCATCACATACAGTATATTTGACATGAGATTTTGTGTGTGTGTGTGTGTGGAGGGGGAATACATCTAAACACAAAATAACACTAAACACAATTAAATAAACTAGAAAGCTGTCTAAATGCATTACTTGTGTTTATAATCCTATATTGCAGTGGCCATTTTAATCCAACACGGTCAGTTAATATTAAAAAAAGAAGTTGTGATTTGCTGCCTGCTATGGAGAACAGAACCAGAGAGGACCCTGCCTGTGTACCTGGTAAATCTATTACGAGGAGCAGAAACCCAACCGGCCCCCACCCAATAATTTCTCCTGTATGTAAGGTCCTGTTACATTTTTATCTTCTATCACTCACTTAAGATGTCTTCTGTTGGCTTTTTTTGTTGTCTTTATTTGAAAGGGACAATGAGAGAGGGAGAGACAGGAAATGTGGGAAGGACATGCAGCGAAATGAAGGTTTTGTAGTCGCACTCGCAAATCTGACCGGTTGCAGGTTCGACCTTTGCTGCGTGTCATTTCACTGCTCTATTCCCAATATTTCCTCTCCATCTCCACTGCACAATCTGCTAAAAGGCAAAAAAATGCCACAAAAATCATCTTTACAAATAGGTACATGGTGGGGTGGGGGCAGAGGGTGTAAATCAGGTAAAGTCCCCTGGACATCCTCTCATATTGGGACTTTTTTGGATTGCAAGATAAACATAAACGTTTGTGTTCTAGATAAGGAGGGTTAACAACATTCTGACTTTTGGTCAAATTGAATGTTATGTCAATGTGATGTGAAAATGTCTCACCAATAAAACATCTTAACTTTGAAGACTCTTGATCCCGGGGACAGTGAAGTAGGTTGTTTGTCGTCAGTCCAGCACTACTGGACGTGAAGGGCATTTGGGCAAAACACTGCACACAACAGATGCTGATATAGGACCTCCTTTAAAACGTAATGCTGTGGCTACATACGTCAAAGCAAATTTGTTATTAATTAAATTACCATAAACAAAAAACACATAATCAGTTATGCCTTTGGGGTCTGTGGCCCAGGGGCCCGTCATTATTTTTTTTTTTAACTTCCAACGATGGGTTTTAAAATGTATTATGTTTTGCAAATGCGAGGCTACCTCAAGAAAATCAGGTCAGGACTCACCGACAGAGGGTTTGCATCGAAATTTAGATCGTGGCTATTTCTAGACATTGAGAGGGATTTTTATCTTGATTAAATCTGATTCTTCTTTTCTATGCAACGACTGTGAGTCACAACCTATCTGGGAACCAATGTGGAGAATCAAATTTCCCACGGAGCCATTTCGCATCCGTCCCCCCTCCTTCTCCCTTTGCTAAGTAGCTTAGCCTCTGACATCAGTCTGTTTGGTTCTCCTGAGGCTGTGAGTGTGTGTGTTTGATGAGGTGTGGAGGTAAGGGGAGATGTGGTCCTTTTTCGCCAGGGATCCTGTCAAAGACTTTGCCTATGAAATTCTCCCAGACAGCCAGGAAAAGTCTGGAATATGGACTCTGCATCGGGGGAAGCGAAAGGTAAACGCGGCAGACCGCTGCCGATCCTCGGCTAACGGTTAGCGGTAGCTCGCTTTGGTTACGGAGGCCCGTCACGTAGCCGACGAGTTTTGCGCGCTGCTTTGGTTCAACATTTAGGTCACGCGTCAGATATTTGAGCGTTTTAGTGGTCTTTTCCGCTAATTCGGTGTCGGAGCGAGTTAAATGTTTGTGGTTTGTCTTGTGTTGTGTTGTTGTTGTCGTTAGGTTGGCTTCGTGTTTACTCCCGGACACAGACACGTATTTCTCGCCACGTCACCTCGTTACAGCCGACTTAACGACGCTGTTTTTTTTTTGGGGGGGGGGGTCGTTTTGAATCTGTGTTGTTTTTTTTGTTGTTGTTTTTCTCCATCACATTAATAACGGTTTCACTCCTCGTTGCCTGACGGCACCAAACACAACCCACTGTCTCGGTTATTGACTGACGAGCCGAAGCTGTACTGCGTGTCGTCCTCCTCACCGCGCGATCACGTGACAGCCGAGATCCACCTTCGTTCTCTCGTCAGCTTGACCTGTAGGATGACCACGTGTCCCACTTTACGTGGGACATTTTATGTTGTCCCGCACCATCCCACATGCTGAGATGACGCCCCACGCTTCCGATTGACTTTAGTTTTGAAAAGTAAACACTGCGGGACCCTTTTCTAAAATTGGCGTTTTCCAAAAGGCTGTGAAGAAAGCAGGCTGGGCTGTTCTGATGAGGCTGTGTTTGACCATACATACGTGGGTCAAGTGCAGGTTAGCCTGTCACCATCTTTTGCTGCCAACACTATGGGCCGAATGGGGGAAAATTTGCAAGTCACCACAAAGTCACAAGCTATGCAGCTTTCAGAAGAATATGATGGAAACTGCCACAAAGAAAAGGAAATACAGATACACCAAAAAAAACTGGAAACTACTTATAACTGGTTGAAGCCTGTGGAAGGTGATTTTGTTTTAATGTCTCAAATTCACAAAAGGAAGAACATGTCCCGAAGCGACGTAGTGCATTTGGATCAAAAATAGATGTGCTTATCTAAGTATCATTCCCTCTGAAACCCAAAGATGATTAGCAGACAAAAAAAAAAAAAAAGGAAACGGCAGTTCAAATAAGTCGTGTTTACCAAACCGCAGGATGCCCAAACAAACAAGTCAGCAGACGAGGCAGGAAGCTAACACTGCAGAAGACCATTTACTGGGAAACCTTAGCTTCCGTGTTTGCTGACCGTATTTACTTGGCGTGGGAGTTCGGAAAGTGGCATTCAATTAACTTTATCTGTTCCGCCCTTCACATACTAAACTACCTAACCGGTAATCTCCTTATTCTATCACGCGTGTTTGTTTTCTACGTTGACCAGACGTGTCAAAATATGACACAACCTCTCAACATTGTGTCATTGGTTTGTTGGGCTCTGGTTCCCGTAATGTCGATAGGTCTTTGATTTTTTTTTTTTTTAACTGCAGGTAAATGTTCGATACGGGTAATTATCAGTGATGCAAGTGATTAATTTCCTCCTCAACCTGTCTCCACAGACCAGCGGAGAGCCGGTGTCTGTGTTTGTGTACGAGGTGGCCCAGGGAACGGAGCAGCAGACTCAGCTAGCCAAGGCCGCCTTCAAGCGTATGAAGACCCTGCGTCACCCCAACATCCTGGCCTATGTCGACGGACTGGAAGTATGTGTTTTTATTAGCGGGAATTGCAATTAATCGTGTTTTGCTCCACATACACCGTCATTCCCCGAGAGGTGTGTTATTGAACTTTATTAGTGAGATGGTACAAAATGTAATGAACTGTGTCTCATCGCCATCATCTGCTTCTCTCTGCACGTTTCTGTTCAGATGGAGGTGAGTGTGAATTGGCTGCTGTAGGCTGTTTATTTGTACAGGAGTCACAGTGACTAGTGTAGCAGTAGCAAATTCTTAGAGTTCTCGTGTTTTTGTGCTCACTAAGAGTATAATTAGATTGTAGATTATATTAGAATATATTTTATAATAGCTCAACTATTAGTCCAACTATACTGCACTATATCTGTACTCTTTCACCCTTGTAATTGCAGCATGTGTAACATCGGGTGTCAAAAGAAAGAGTTTGGTATAGGGATTCACATCGACACGCCAAGAAGGGTTTTAAAACAGAATATCTTCATCGTCCCAAAATGAATATTTCTATCGATTAAAATGACCCTTTAATTGTGCCTAAATCCTCGACGCCTGACTAAGTGCTTGACACCGTGTCCCCGGGATGAGGGCGTGTGCAATGCGACATCATCACCTCTCTTGCGTCCAACATGAAAGAGGGTACAAAGCTGTGCCTGCAGTGTGGAGGTTTTTTTTTGTAAGTGTCTGAAACGGATAGCGAAGTTGTTATTTGCAGTGGTTGACAGGATCATGCAAGCCTCTAAAGGTTGGATCATTTTACAGTCTTGTTGTAAATGTTCCATAAAAAAAAAAAAAAGGCTTGTTTTCCACAACCTACGTTGATGTTTTCTTTTTTTGCCATGTGAATGTGCACATTTTGGAAATCCATTGTATTCTATATCTGTCTTTGCCAGCAGGCTGCAGGCAGAGCTGGCATGCTAATTAAATTACAGGAGACTTATTGGTCTCTGCAAGTAGGTGGAAGAAAAATATGGGCATATATCAATATCGGCAGTCAGCCAAAAGAGTTGGAAAATATTGGTCATCTGCAAAACTATCGTGCATCCCTAGTTTGAAATGAACCCTGTGAAGAGAAATATGACTGTATAACCAGCAAAACCAAGTACAATAACTTTTCTTTCACCTTGTCCGTATTTATTGGTTGTTTAGTTACATTACATTTAGCTGACGCTTTTATCCAAAGTGACTTACAATAAGTCATAACTAGTCATCATTAGAATGATTAGATTAGAATTAGTCATAATTCTAAAGCTGCGTACTGCTGAACGCCCGAAACCAGACAGAACTATGAATTTGTTTAGCTTCTTAAATTAAAAATGATACTGATCATAAAGTCCTTTAAAATGTTACTGTATATACAGGCCTGTGTTGTGTTTCCTTTGCTATAGTTAGTAGGTCTAATTCTGTCTCAACTTTTACTTTATTTTTATAGAAATCCCTGGTGGTGATAAAATACTGTTATGTAGTATAAATGTTTGTATATTTTTTTAAAATGGGAAATTAATCCCCAAAATAATAATAAAAGATTGTTTTACTGTTTACCATGAATCCTGTTGTAAAATATGAAGAAGTGTAATTTTTTTTATTTTTTTTATTAGAATTGTGATTATAGTTTATATGGTTACATAATCTTGCTTGCTGTTGTTACAGACAGACAAGAGCCTGTACCTGGTTACTGAGCAGGTGACACCGCTGGCAGTCCACCTGAAGGCCCAGGCAGAGAAGCGGAGTGGTGGGGAACTGGAGGTTTCCTGGGGACTGCACCAGATAGTGGTGAGGACAGCACAATGCACCATCTGATACTTTCAGGGCAGCTTTACTTGAGCAGTTTCTGTCAGCTCTCCTTTATAAACACCGTCTCACTGTCTTTATTTCTGCCGCTTGCCGCCTCCTACAGAAAGCTTTGAGTTTTCTGGTCAACGACTGCCACCTGCTTCATAACAACTTGGGCATGTGGGCAGTTTTTGTGGATCGAGCCGGAGAGTGGAAGCTAGGGGCCCTCGACCATGTGGCCCCCGAGCAGGGTGACCCGAGCGGGGTCCCGCTCCCCACCCCAAAGGCTGTTTATCCGGAAATGGAGAAATATGACCCGCCAGAAATGTCCAATAGCAGTGGAGAGAAATGGTGAGAGAGGGGTTTTTAAACAAAACTGCCCAGTTTTCTGTGGAAACGTTTGCCTTGAGCTGTATGTATCTTTGTTGTAGGGCGGGGGAGGTGTGGAGACTAGGTTGCCTGATTTGGGAGGTGTTTAACGGGCCACTTCCTCGTACCTCCTCCCTCCGTTCACTGGGAAAGGTATGTCTACTTAATGTGTAAATGAATCTTTCTCTGTGATATGGAGAATTGTTGCTCAGAATTGTGTTCTCTCTCTTTCTGTGCCCACAGATCCCCAAGGCCCTGGTGCCACATTACTGTGAGCTGGTTGGGGCCAACCCCCGGGCTCGTCCAAACCCGGCCCGCTTCCTCCAGAACTGTAAGGCCCCGGCGGGATTCCTCAGCAACACCTTTGTGGAGAGCAACCTTTTCCTGGAAGAGATCCAGGTCTGCAGACTCGCATAAAGAGTGTTGTTTGGACATTATTAAACTTATAGTGAAACCCCTATCAGTGAAGTCACAGGCAAAAGTACTTGGCACCAAGGCAAAATGTTTTAAGATGTTGTGCAGCGGTCTTGAGCGTACATGGCTGGCTGAGCAAGAGGCAACCTGTGCTGTCTCAGCAATGGGAACTATGCCATACTTCAACCCTAGCAGTTATTCATGCCATATGTTTCTGAAAATCAAGTCTTAATGTTCCAGCAAAAGAAATGATTATTGTATACAATAGATTCCAATAACAGTAGAAGTCAAAGCGCCTCTCCACACTCTCTAGATGAAGGAGCAAGCTGAGAAGCAGCAGTTCTTCCAGGATCTCAGTGACAATCTGGACTCCTTCCCTGAAGACTTCTGTAAACACAAGGTCCTGCCTCAACTGCTCACCGCCTTTGAGTTTGGCAACGCGGGTGCTGTCGTACTCACGCCGCTGTTCAAGGTAAACCCTCCCCTTTACAGGCAACTATCACACCTTTTTAACTATCAGACAGTGTTCCAGAAAATCAACAGGCCAGTCGGATAAAAAAAAAAGTGAAACATATTACATCTAATTTTGGAAGTCACACCTTAATCTCTCTGATCTCATCTCTGTGTGCCAGGTGGGGAAGTTCCTGTCTGCAGAAGAATACCAACAGAAGATCATCCCCGTCATTGTGAAGATGTTTTCCTCCACAGACCGAGCTATGAGGATACGACTTCTGCAGCAGGTCTGTGTTTTTCCAGGCCTGTTTCATTGGGATGTGTCCAATTTACTACAAATTCAGGACTTGAATTAGACTCCAGAACACCAGCAAGCACATTAATTTGGAGATAAGCTGACGTGTGTCTGAATGTGTAATGTGTGTTTCTGATCGTTTTAAATATTGTCTTGTCCTGTCCTAGAGATTTTGCTTTGACCGAGGTAAATGTTTTACGAGAAATTTGTGTTTTTCGATTTTTATTTCCCCATTATTTTTTACAAAAAAACAGAGAAACTTCAATTGAAATTAGGGTGAAATAAACAACTGTGTTTAAGTCTGTGCTAAAGGATGAAAACATGTATTCACTTTGACGTTTTCTCTTCTTTTTCCATGTTTCTCTTTCTCAGATGGAGCAGTTCATTCAGTATCTGAACGAGGCAGCAGTCAATTCCCAGATTTTCCCTCACGTTGTTCACGGCTTCACAGACACCAACCCCGCCATCAGAGAACAGACTGTTAAGGTAGTTTGGACACTTGATTTCAACCACAAAACAGAAGGTGTTATTACAATATTACTTGAGTACTGTGTTGTCAGCTTGCTGTAGACATAACTCTTATCTGTCTCTCCCTCCCCCCTTCAGTCAATGTTGCTTTTGGCTCCCAAGTTGAATGAGACCAACCTGAACCAGGATCTGATGCGTCACTTCGCCCGGCTGCAGGCCAGAGACGAACAAGGGCCAATCCGGTGCAACACCACTGTCTGTCTGGGAAAGATTGCCTCCTACCTCAACGCTGGGGTAAAGCCCACCTCTGTCACTGTGCCACACTTAAACATTTCATTAAAAAAAAAACAACAACACTGAAATCACAGTTCACAATCGTCCGTTTCTTCACAGACTCGACAGCGTGTTCTGATATCTGCCTTCTCACGAGCCACGAAAGACCCCTTCCCCGCTTCGCGCTCTGCTGGCGTGCTGGGATTTGCAGCTACACATAACTTCTACAGCATAACGGAGATCGCTGCCCGGATCCTGCCCACCCTCTGTGCCATTACTGTTGACCCTGACAAGAGCGTCAGGGATCAGGTACGTGACTGCAGGGTATTTTTTTTTTAGGCCTTTGCTCTTTATCTGCTAAATCACTGCTGCAGCTGTAAAAGAACAGATTTCCTCTGCCTTATCTAATTCATTATTAAATGTAACTATATCAAGTGTATTTAAGATTCTTATTTATCAGCTGGAAAACACATTTTTTTCAGTAGTTGTGACTGTTACCAAATAGCAAACTTGATAAAGGATAAAGTGAAGACAAAGAGCTCTCAGTCAATTGCAAGTGCTGAAAAACATTCAGCAAGGCAGTAGTCATCTAGTATTGTAGTCTGATTGCTTCACTTAGAGTAACATGAGATGTTAACACTATAAGAGACGCATCCACTGCCCTGTCTGTTTAGAATTAGACTACTAGACAGGTCAGAAGGAAAGCGTTGTTATTTCTGACCGACAGACAAGGAATCTTTAATCCTTCATGAAATTTCTCAACCAAAGCAGTTAATGAGAATCTGTAAGTATGTGAACTGATCTAAGAACAGTAAATGGGTCAACATTGAGTTGGGATGCTGTCAGCTTTCAGCACATTTTGTGGTCACTGGAAGTTGCTCTTTGATCTCTGATTAGGACGTGTTACAGAAAGAAAGATTTATCACTGGAAACTGAATCTAAAGAACATACGCTGAATTAATTACTTTATTAAACTGAATGTAATATTATAGAATTGAATTAATTTGCTCTGAAACGGTTTGAAACCTCTCTATTTACTTCCACTTTCAATTCTCATAACTCGAATTCAGTTCTCGATGTTCAATTTCAGTTTGTCTCTCACATCCAGGTTTTTGAGTAAAAGCAGTCGAGTACAGATTCAGACAGAACTCCTTTTCGTTTAAGAGTAAATGGATTCTAATTCAAGTTCATCATACATTAGTTTCAAGTTTATTGAAATTGAGTTTCAATCTAATGATTTAGATTTATTATTATGTTCTTCAAATTCAGTTTCTCAAAGCAATTATTCAAGTTAAATAATACAAATTCAATTCATATGATTCAAAACATTTTAGAAATGGAATTATTTAATCAGAGCCATTTAAATATAAATTTTTCAGACTCTGGTGATACATATTTCTACCCATAATGAGCCTTCTTGTCTTTTTCTCTCTGTTAGGCATTCAAAGCCATCAAAAGTTTCCTTTCCAAGCTGGAGACTGTGTCAGAAGACCCAACCAAACTGGCTGAGATAGGTACGGAGCAAACTGCACTCATTTAGTGACAAACTTGCCATTACATGTTACATGTTTGTTTCCATTCTCTGACTCAAATATTTGTATCGTAATGATTCGACACATGTCTCGTAGTTATTTTTCCGAGATCCTAAAACTAAAACCACTCTCCTGTCTGCCCTGCAGAAAAGGATGTGGCGTCGTGTGCTCAGCCTGCGGGTGCCTCCTCTACTTGGGCCGGCTGGGCCGTGACCGGCATGTCCTCGCTAACGTCGAAGCTGATCCGCAACGCTCCGGGGACAGAGGGGGGCGCAGCAGCTGAGGGCAGCGAGCCTGACAATACTACCAGCCCCGCTAGTGCCACTGATGAAGCACCTTCCCCAGGTAGGCTTATCATATTTCATTCAGCAGAAGAAATAGAGTAGATGGTTGTTTTTTTTTCACTCATTGTGTCTTTATTTTGGTCTCAAATTCATGTTTCAATAAACCAGGTCCTGATAAAGTCCCACATATGTCATCTGGAATCTTATCGCTTGTTTTTCTTTCATTTGCAGGTTCTGAAGATAAAACTCCACAAGTCTCTCTGACTCGCCATACTGCCTCTAATCGCGCAAACCAATCGCCGACTTCTGAAGTCACAGAAAATGATGAGGAGCCAATAGGAGACCGCTGGGATGAAGAAGAGGACTGGGGAAATTTGGAGGTGGGATTATTATTTGTATATATACATTATATGTCACATAATCTTAAATAATTGCAACAGGTCTGATAAATTGTCGACTATTTGCCTCAAAGGAGCCAGTGAAAGCTCACACCGAGCAGGAAGACTGGAGCACCGACTGGTCTGGAATAGCATCATCCAAAAAGAAGGCCAGTGACAGAGGAGTATGAGACTTTAATTGCCTTTTTACTACCTTTATGCTAATGCTACTAACACTACTGATATTACTGTGAGTAGTAATGGTGAAACTCCTAGCACTACTCCTACATTTACAAATGAGAACAAAAGGAATTGAAAATAGGGGCTCACTTTTTTTTTTTTACATGGATATGAAATAACCACAACAAAAATCCCACACAATGTTGGTCACTTTATTAACAGTGTAGTTAGTGTCCTCTATGTGGATACAAATTTAAATTGAACTTTTACCCAATTGCCGTTGGTCTTAATTTGAATTTTCCCTCTAATATGTAGGTGAGTCGGACATCCACCTCCATGGCGGTGAAAAAGCAGAGCGCTGACTGGAGCAGTTCAGGCTGGGACGCTGATGACAGCTGGTCCAACGAGAAGGAAGGCCAGGGTCAGAGCTCTGCGGGCGAGGAAGGTTGGGGCAACGACTGGGGGGAGGAGGAGACGGACACAACCTTGGCCAGTAAGACGCTCCCCCTGCCCGAAGGGGTGCGGTTAGCCAGCGAGTACAACTGGGACAGCAGCGCCGCAGCGAAGGGGACCAATCCGAACGATCTGTTTGCCAACGTGTCCCAGAGAAACACTGCTGCCACCACGGTGAGAGCACAGGCAGGCAAATGTACAGAAAAGGGATCGATTCAGTTGGTGCTGATGAAATCTGATATAAACAGAATGTCGCGGAATTGTGAATCCTAAAAGTGATGAAACGCATCCCAGAAAAAAACAATAAAAATGTAATAATATGGACATATAATTTGCATTCTTATGAATTATTTATATAGATTAAACATTTGAATACCATCAGATTTACAAAGATTTACTGAATTTTCTTTTTAGAGCAGTTGGTGCTGAAGATAATGATCCAAGTTCAATGATGGAAAAACAAATCTTTGTTTGAATGAGGTCAAAATACTGCAATCTCTTTGCGAGCATGCTGGAAGGATTCTGATCAGCTCTCGGCATGAATAGTAGAATCAATCTTCAAACTGCTTTTAAAGTGCCAAATTAGCTGAGTATTGATAAATAAGATTATTTTAACAATACGTCAGCATGACATTTTTTTGTATATATTGAGGAGCTGGGGCCTGTTCAGTGATGTCTGTGTTGCATTTTCTCCTTGACAGACTGGTCATGGAGATGGCTGGGGTGCAGAGGCAACAGGAGACTGGGGAGCTGAGGAGAGCTGGGAGTCGGTAGATGAAAGCCAGAGTAAGTCCCTCAGAAACTAGACACTATTTGTTCAGCAAGCACTCCCAGTGAAAGCAAACAAATCCAACATTCTGTGTATTATTTGCTCTGTTATCTCAGGACACTTTGCATCTGCTTTACTTTGCTTTACTTTAGTGCTTTTATCATTTCAAGTGCTCTGCACCAGAATCTTTACTTTGGACTTCTCCTGTGTCCACACTTATGTGATTTTAAATGGACACAAATTGAATCATGATCTCCTTCAGGCTTCCTTTGAATTTAAATTGATTTGAATTTAACTATTCTTTTTTTTTTTTTTTTTTTTTTATAAATATATATGTCTCTTGTGAAGCCCCTAAATGGTTTGAAGTGCAACTACTAAATCTTTAAACCACCTGTTTGTTGTCTCCCAGGTCTCAGCAAAGCAGAGCTGTCCAAAAAGAAACGTGAGGAGAGGAGGAAAGAGCTGGAGGCAAAACGAGCTGAACGTAAAGCTGCCAAAGGACCTCTCAAACTGGGCGCACGCAAGCTGGACTGATGAGGGTGGAACAATGACTGCAGTAGTGAAAGGAGGTTCGACATTCCACAAGTAAAGGACCAGAAAAGAGGTGTTGGCAGTGAAGAAAACTGTGAACGGTCACTGTAATGGAGGAGGCTGGGAAGAGGAAAACGTTACAGTTGATCAGTTAATGACTCTTGGGTTTTGGATTTTCTGTCTTTCTTCATCAAAGGACTGACAGATGGGAGATAAAGGTAAAGACAGAAAATAGAAAGAAAATCCAAAACCATGAAGCACCACAGAGCAGCATTTCCTGCAGCAGAGGCCTGAGTTGATCCTTTTATTTTTTTTTCTATTCATATCTCATAAAGTTGCTGTTGTAAATTAAATGTATATAACTGGTGCATCTTGTCTTAAAAAGAAATGACACTTTTTTTTTTTAAAGAAATATATATAATAGAATTTCAGAATCAAACATGTATTATTATACTGAATGGTTTTCAGTACACATGCACATATACACACACAAACACCCCCCCTCCCCCTACACACACACACACACACACACACACACACACACACACACACACACACACACACACACACACACACACACACACACACACACACACAGCAGGTATGAATGTTTTAGTTCAGCTGTCACTCAACAGATTTTAAAATCAGTCCATGCATGCTCTTGTGTATTTGTGTGGCCTCCCAAAAGGCCTCATGGCAAAAAAATTACAAATGTGTTGACTTTACTTTGCACATACAACACTGTATTTTACTGAAGCAGCCTGACGGGTGACACATTTGACTGGTTTCAGATCTGGAAGTGAAGAACGTGCACCTCGTACACATAATGGAGCAGCCGGGCTGTGGAAAGACGAGGAATCTAGTTTCTGTCTCCTGTGAGGTGCATTGCTCTTGTGGAAGGTGTATGCAATCGAACGAGGTTTATGTTGTTTAGAAGGTCTTGACACTTATTTTTATCTGTATGATCCTGCACAGTTTACTAAACCTCTTTGGGATAATGTGAGAACGTAAAGATGTACCCTTCAGTAATTTTATTTAATATTGGGTGTGGTATGAGTAAAGGAAAAGCTTCTTTTAATCGTTTATTTGTGCCTTTATTTAACTGCAGATCTGCCCTGTAGGATCACATCAAAGAACTCTAAAATTTAAAGAGAAAATTTCAAAAGTGGACCTGAAATGTCTCAAAAGCATCAGACTGTGTGTAGATCAAACCCTTCAGTGTGACCCTGTATCGCCTGTCGGTGTTGGATATGGCATTGCTCTGGTTTGGTGTTACTAGCAGTAAGAAATGCTTTACAGAAGAGGCAGTACACACAATCAACAGCCATCGCTACTGGAGCAAATGTCTGGTTTTGGGTGGTTGGGTCTGGTCTGGTCATGTGAGGAACTATGCTGCGTCGAAGGCTGGATGCATTGTTTCACAGAGAATCCAAATCATGTAGCATGTGAGCTATTCTGAGATAATAAAAAACAAAAATAAATGCCTGTTTCTTCTTTTATATTTGACTGTCTATGATTTGGGCCGTTTTCTTACTTTTGAATAACAGCGTCTTAAAATCAGAGGTAATAATCAATTTACTGGGTGAACGCTTACCCGGCAATCAGACTTGGAGCTTCTTGAATCTACTTTTTTCATTCAATCAAAGTTTTTAAATCGGTCATTAAGTTATTCGCATAACTCATTTTGATTTTACTTTTTCACTTTTAAAAATACGTGGCAGTTTCTGGGCCTCCATGATGTCTGCCGTTTGTGTTGCTCTGCAACAGAAAGTGATTCACAAGTGCGGCCGGTTTCACAGACATTTCGACTGCTCTATTGTGTTAAACATGTCTCAAATTACCTCCCATGTTAGTCTAATACAAGGTAGACAGTTTCACGAAAATAATAAGCTTGAAATTTATTTTTAGAGTGGTTAGCCATCCATCCAATTTTATATACAGTCGATGGTCCAACACCGTGGCTTGCTTTGAACACCCCCTCATTTCCATGGTAACGCTCTGCTAACCGCAGTGACCTGCTGGTTATTGACGTCGTTGTTTTACAAATGTGTTCTTTGTTCTTATTCGTATTTTGCTCTGTTGAATTTTCCCTGTAAAATATCTTTGTAACTGGACCAACTTTTGTAAAGTCTTGAAAAAGTTTTTTAAATGATCCACAATTTGTAGTGAATTATTCTTACTAAAGATAGACATGTGCTGACCTCTATACCTCCGTCAGTGGCTTAGATCTAACTAAAAGTCCAATATTAGTCGAAGTCTTTGTAGAACTATTAATTTGGTTTTGGGGAAACAAAGCAAACATTTAAAAAAAAGGAGATTCAGTGCTTCTCTAACACAGCTATGTAATAATAATAATAATGTACACTTGGCTATAACTAATGTAGTTGACACTAGTACAAATTAAGTCAATAAAGAATGTCCCTTCTGTGAAGATATTAAAGAGATTCCTTACTGAAGATTTACTGAAATCAAAACTGAGCATTTGATTGGACTGTGTAGATCAAAGGCAAACTGATGTCAGTGCTGCTATCATGTGACTGTCACATGTAGCAGCAGGATACTGTACATCCCAGCTGATTGATGAGCACATAAACAGACTCATGACCTCCCTACACCACAATGCTCTCAGGGTTTTCAGATCTTACGTTTCCCCTAAGAGTATTGCTTGGTTTATTAATTCTAAATGATCATATTGTAATTTATTACTGTGGGGCAAATTATATTGAGCAGCTAGCCATGCAGCAATTTTAACTATAACAATTTTTTAAGTAATGTATATTTATATATTGTATACTTAACTATATTTTGTTGATATCACTTGTACTTTGAAAAACAAACATTTGCATGCTTGTAGTGGAGTATTATTATTTTTCATTTGCACTTTTACTGAGACTTACTTCTTCAAATGCGGACTATCATCAGGATTCACACAAATTATTATTTATTACAAATATTAACAAACAATTAAACATATTAGGAAGACAAAATGGTGTACCATGACATTTCTGAGAGAAATGTTTCCATCCTATTAGCTTATTTAGAGAGCACATGCAATGCAATTACATTATTTAGAACCTCAATAAATGGATATGTACTATCTATGTGTTAGTTTATTCCCATTTTGACTTCAAACCCATTCATATTTGATTTATACATTTCTTCATAGGCAGAATGATTTTTATAATAATTTTGTAATTTGGTAAAGGTTTTAAAAATAGAAAACGCCCCGTCTCTTTCACACTCTAAAATAGGTCAACAGTCATCTTCTTAATTTCATATGAAAACATTTAAACAGTTCATTTTGGCATGGTAATTTGAGGAAACCATTTAAAAGATGAGCTGTCAGTAGAATTTTTTTTAAAGTCTAGAAAATCCAGGGCCTTGATCCCAAACCAACCAGCTCGTCATTGTTTTTCGAGCCAAAAGAAAAGCTTGAAGGACAGACAGAGGTGAAGTTGAGTTTTCAAAGTAGATATTAAATTGATTTCCTGCTAAATCACACATATCTGCGTGTAAATTAGGCAGTATTATCTGTGACTGATCAAGAGAGGTGCAGGTTAGGCTTTGCTGGTGATCTGTTAATTAATCCCTTGAACAGGCGACCACGGACTTCAATCACTCTGTGTTCTTGTTTTCTTTTTTGCTGCCTCCAAACAGAGCTCCTGCTAGAGCCACGAAACCTAAACCCAGAACTGCCGCCATGCCCGCCGCCAGGGCGACTTCTCCGGCCTTACACACCTGCAGGAAGGAAATGGACATCTTTTAGATGGTGAGCATGATGTCCATTTAAAACTTCATTCAAATGATCTACAGCTCTGGTAAATACATCACTCATACATTAGAACATTTGTAGCTTACGATTGTGTACCACTAATATTCTCATTTTTTTATTGAAACATAATGGGTATCAGATATGTAGCTTATGTACTCAGAGATTTAAAAAGTTTACATGAATACATTATCATTTTTCCCCCTCACCGACAACAGCTATTGAAGTGATTGTAGCTATCATGATCACCATGTCTATTTCCAAAAAAAGAATATCAATAGCTTGTTCATATTATTCAATGTTATAACATTTCTTAAGACAAATGCAGAGTGTGTCTCCATCTTGTTAAATATTTGCCTGATTGTGAAAACACTAATGAAAAGGATTGAAATGCATCCAGAACTTGGTCGTTCCAGGCTAATTCATGAATATATTACCTTGTTATCAGTGAACCAAGTTTTAAAATAAAAACATGTTACACAGCAAAACATTCAATCAAAACAAGTGACCACTGCCGCTGTGCTGCACAAGGACAAAACTTTTTAGAGAGGCTTCCTCAAAATATTTTGAGTGGAGTAACTCTTAACGTGTGTGTGCAGCAGTGTACAGTTTGGCTCCACCTATAATCATCCCTTACTTTACCTGGTGCCCCTTTAAACTTTCTCTCCCTACTTTAGTAGTACTCTAAAGTTTCCCCACTGTTCCGTCTTTAATTTACTATAGCAGTGTGATGACATTGTGATATTTGTTGCTGCTTTTCCTCTTTTGCAGTATTCCTCTATTATAGAGACCTGATCCATTTTTTTTTTCTTCATGTTAGCGCCTCTGCTCTAAATCCCCGTGGAGATCCACTGTTTCTGCGTGTTTGCATGTAAAGGATGAGCGTGCGTCCACATACCTGACGGGACTCGGCCTTGCCGTAGCGCAGCTCGTTGGCAAAGTGCTCACAGTTCCCCCTGAAGATGCAGTACGGCAGCTCATCGCCCACCAGCTCGCAGGCCTCCCTCACAATGACATTAACCGGGCGAGGTTTGTACTTGTTGTCCAGGCTGTTGTTGATTTTCCACTCATTGGGTCCCACCACGTCCCACAGCTCCTCTTTCTTAACAATGGCCTTTTCGGCCAGGACAGACATCACACTGCTGGTGCCTGCACCCGGGCCCTCAGCTGAGGGCAAAACAGAGAAAAATGGGGTCACTTTTAAAGAGTTTGTAAATTAAATGTTCTGTGTTCATCAGTTTAACCAAACAATTCACCTCATCTCATATTCTGGTCTGAAAAACAACATGCCACAGAGGGTGTTGGCTGTAAAATAAGCTGCTTTCTGTTCCACGGGTTAAGGTTCGGGAGCAACTATCTAGACAGTGTGTCAGTGTGTGTGTGTGTGTGTGTGTGTGTGTGTGTGTGTGTGTGTGTGTGTGTGTGTGTGTGTGTGTGTGTGTGTGTGTGTGTGTGTGTGTGTGTGTGTGTGTGTGTGTGTGTGTGTGTGGACTCACAGGGTGGTGCCAAGTGAACTACGAAGCCATCGCCAATGTACAAAGCCCAGTGCTGATATGTGCCCCGGAAGATCTCAATCAAGTCACCAGGCTCTGGCTTCTCATCATACTTGGATCAAAAGACAGAAAAAAAAAAAAGGTGTGTTTGGCAACAACTGCAGCACATTGGACATGACTGCACTCTCTGATGTAATCTTTTTTTTTTTAAACAAAGATAAGACTCAGATTTAATCAAAGCAAATTAAATAATACCCGGGCTACAAATGTTGTTCAGTGCATAATTACACAAAATTGCTACAATAGATCATAGAAACAGAAAAAAAGGCATTATTTAGTGATAATTTCCTCACCAGTGTCGGGGCCATGTCAGCGTCTGTTTGGTCTGTAAACACAACATAATAAATAGAAATAATATTTTTTTCACTTCAAATCATATGAATCAATTTTAAGAATATATATTTAGATTTTTCTTGCCTGTACAGGTCTGGTGAATAGGTAATTGTAGCTTGCAAGCTATTCATTGTCACCTTAATGTGTACAAACTAATGTTCCCAAGGCCCTGGTTTAGTTTCCACTAACTTGTATACAAGTCATTCTGGTAAACAGGTTTCACTTTCTATAACACTGCTTTATTTATAACTCTGTGCCACCACAAAAGTGTGACAAGTCCTTGTAATGTGAGTCGGGCATATTGTTCTCATATGTGCTTATAGGATTGATATAAACGGAGTGGACAATATAATAGAAACGCCTGGCAGTTCAGCAGTAACTGGGTTACATATCCACCGATTAAGTTGAATAAACTCTGAAGATTCCTGAAGGCTGGACTGTTGTTGTTCAAAAATAAACATAAATAAAATGGAAAACTGATCGATGAATACCAAGTTGGTGTCTACTGTACACTCGGTTCAGTGTTTTTAATTCAATTTTAAAAGATTTTATCAAACAAAATAAGCCGCAAGAAGCGATGATAGCTGAAAGTAGCTCGCGTAGGCTAGTTGTTATTAAAAACTGGATGTCGGATGATGCGTTTACATCATCCAAATTACATCAGATCTGACACTCCGGGGCATCACTGAAACATTACAGCTCAGTTTACGTAGTTGGTTTAATGGATTTACTTCTTACCTTTTAGCGATTACGTCGTTTTAATTTGATAGACGCCACCAAAGCTTACCAGTGAAGGATCAGCTGTTTTAGATGCGATCAGCTGGGGAGCCCCGTGACTTTCACAATAAAAGCATTCCAAAACACTCCCTAAAGTGAACGTGTCTACAACAATATCTCTTACAATGAAACGCATTGCTTGACTCTTAATTGCGACAACACCCTACAAAATATTTTCAGTTTCACTAAGAAGTAGTGCAGGACTGTTTGATTCGACTCGACAGCTGATTTGTAACTGAGTTGACCACTGATTCTTTACTGCTGCTTAGTTTAATGCATCATATTCCAAAAGATCATCATATATTTGTTTCTTTTCTGTTCTGTAAAACACCTGAATTGGGAAATAGAAGACGGTATCATAATAGGCTATATGGAATAAAAGAGGGTAAAATTGAAAACCTTTATTAATTAATTTATTATTGTCATGTCTTTTTTTTTAATCAATTTAGTTTGTTTTACATCAATATTTATCTAGTAATGGTCATTTTTGTACATTCAACTTTTAAAGTTAATTAATTTCACCTTCTTTTTTTTAATCCTAATTTATTACTTGATTGTACTCAAACAATGTAAAAAAAAATCGGTACTAAGGAGAACAATGCGAAATAAAGAATAGATACAGCCGGAACCGCTAGGTGTCGCCAGTGAGGTCATCAGTCGGCGTCGGGTTTCCTTTTTAAAACGGCGAAGAAGTCTAAACTTCCGGCTTTGCAGCGCACGGCCGTTGTATTTTGTCCTGAGATTGTAAAGCGAACATAAGAAAAAGCTTCCACGATCGCTCTTGTTGAATCTCCAAAGTCGAGAGGTGGATTTGATGTGACGCTTTAATGCTAAACGACCGAGCGATGTCTGTGGTTTTTGACGGGAGTCCGCTGAAAGCGATGCAGAGCTCGCACACTGTCACACCGCAAAATGCCCTGAGGTGAGTGGGGAGGCGGCTGAGCCGATACAAACATTCACGCTGAAAAGTCTCTTATTACGTGTTTTTATTGCATGTTAAAGTTAACTGTACAAAGAAGAGCGGCTCAGAAGTTTGTATATTATTATGCTGTTCTGTACAAGCACCTCAAGTTGACAGACTTCAGGGTTACACTCTAAAACTTGATTTATTTTTTTATTTTATTTTTTTTACAGGTTATTTGTCCCGAATAATTTCAAAAAAAATATTTTAAATGATATCAGATGGAGGGAATCAAATATTTACAAAGTACTGTCCAGCAAATGTTTTATTTTTTTTTACTTTACACACAATTTAGACTTATTTTCATTCTGAATAATTTCCAAGTTGAACCGAAATTATTAATTGATTATTTGATTGAAGTTATTCTGCAGTATTTTTTTTTATCTCAAATTATAAGTTATACATAGTTGAGTTTCTCAGGTTTGATTATTTGCTGCTTTATGACATGGTATTGGCTTTGGTCTGCTAGCTCTCACTTTGGTATCTAGAATATTTTTTTAAGTAATACACTAAATGATTAATCAATTAAAAAAATTGCAGATGAATTCATAGTTCTGAATTCTTTGTCTGACTTAAAGCTCAAAACTAAAACACATTGAGTTTATGAAGGTATGAAACTTAGGGAAGCAGCAAGTTCTGATATTTGTCAAATTGGAAACAGGATAGATTTGGTCATTTTTGCTTGATAAATCATTTAAACGGTTAATCAGTCACCTGAATGTTGAGAATTCATTTTCTGATATATTTGATCCCAACTGACTGTTTTTTAAGGGGATCAAAAGAATATTAATGGATAAATATTTTGATGTCAGTTAATCATTTCTGAACATGAGCTGCTTGTTGTTTTTTTTTTTTGCTACCTGTATTTATTATGCTATTAGTAAGTGAGATATTTCCTCAAATGAACAAAACAATTTAAGGATGTGAGTTTGGACACCGTGAAGCTGTAATGGGGATTATTCACTACTTTTTTTTCACATCATAGACAAAGTGAATAATCAAGAAAATAATATGCAGATTTATTGATAATGTAAATGTAGTTGTCGCCCTGACATATTTTTCTCTTTAATGTTACTACTAGTATAAATCAATCTCTATGGATAGTCTGAAAGTCTTTTCAGTCTCTTTTCACACTCATACAGGCACATAGCTCTTTTTTTATTCCTCTTCCTCAACAGTTCTAGCTTATGGAAGCTAAACTTTATCCTGTCCAACCTCCTCTTCCTCCTCCACCTCTTCCTCCTCTAGCGCCCAGGAGCTCTCCCAGGAGATCAAGTCCTTTATCAGTGGCGTTGACAGCGTTCAGGGACGGAAGCTCAGTGTCCGGGAACACGCCCGCTGCGCTGTGCGGCTTCTGCGCTCGGTCCCGGCCTGTCGAGGGGCCGTGCTGGAGCACCTGAGGGGCGTGTACGATGAGCACGTGTCCGCCTTTCTGCACAACCTGGAGACGGAGGGTAATGCCAGCTCCGGGGTGAGCTCCAACCTGGAGGACATCATACAGGTAGGACAGTGTTTTGAAAAGCCTAACGTGATGAGTACATTGAAAGGTTAATAAAGAACATTACAGATCAAGTCCTTGTGGATTATTATATTGTGGAGTCAATTCATTTCTTGGAAAATTGACTTCATTATTTTGGTTGTCTGTAGGAGGTTCATGGCGTGCTGTCGGAGTTCATCCGTCTTAACCCTCGAGCCTGGGCCCCTCTTGTGTCCACCTGGGCTGTGGACTTACTCGGCCAACTGAGCAGCAAGCACGCCGGACGCAGGGTGGCCCCCCACTCCTCCAGCCTCAATGAGCTGCTGCAACTCTGGATGTCTTGTGCTGCCACCCGGTCCCTCATGGAGGCCTACTCTCAGTGTTTGGCCGCGATGCTGGCCTGGTGCCCTGATGCCTGTGTGGATGCGCTGTTGGACACCTCGGTGCAACACTCCCCGCATTTTGACTGGGTGGTGGCTCACATTGGGTCTGCCTTCCCGGGTACTATCATCAGCCGAGTGCTGGCATGTGGACTGAAGGACTTCTGCTCTCATGGCGCCAAGGACCAAGGGCCACTCGTCATGGGACCGGAGAAAGGCAGCAGAGTGCCCAAAATTGGCTCAGTGGTGGGAATCCTCGGACACCTTGCAGTACACCACTCTGACAGCATCCGGAAGGAGTTGCTCAGGATGTTTCAGGAGAGTCTGAGTCCATCAAGCCCTCTGTCTCCCACGTCCTCCTCAACCGCTTGGGAAAATTCTCCTCAACTTCGTCGTGCTGCTGTACCATTTCTGCTGCAGCTGGCTGCAATGTCCCCAAACCTCTTTGGTGCCGTGTCTGCAGAGTTGGTAGAGCTTTTACGGCCGCCTGTCCTGCTCCAGCTGCAGGCTCTGCTGCAGGGCTTCCCCAGAGAAGAGCTCGACAACATGCTGGGGCTGGCTGTGCACCTCATCAGCCAGAGCCCATCAGGAGGGGCCCGGGTCCTTAGATTCCTAGCAGACACAGCGACCCCAGCATCTGTCATCATCTCTGGCCCAACACCCTCACCTCATGAGGGAGTCCGAGAAGGTTGCGACCGCCTCCTTCAGATGCTGCTCCTGCATCTCCACAAACTAGTTTTCAACCGCTCTGATGGCGCTGAAGGCAACCCTCATCACTCAGCGTTCTCTCAGCCTCAGAGGGTCATCCCCTTCTTGGAGGAGCTGCAGTCTCACGTAGGTCAGCTGTGTGCTGAGACACTGCGACTGGAGAGGAAGCGTCATCTCTGGCTGCACCAGCTGCTGTGTCTGCTTTCAGTGTACGGGGGTCCCAGCGTAGCCACCGAAGCTCTCTGCCAGCTGCTCACCCAAGCCCGCAACCCAGAGGAGCTGGCTCTGGCCTGGCAACTCCACACCACACTCTCCTCCTGCATGGCAGGACTCATTCCTGCCGCTGTAGCCCGCTGTGTGGCCCAGATCCATACGCACACCCTGGGGCCGCGGCAGCTCAGGCAGCTGCTGCTAAACCTGGCTGCAGCCATCCAGAGTCAGGACGAGGAGAGAAGAGGGGCAGCAAGTGCTCAGTCTTCCATGGCTGTCCAGTTGGGCTCAGCGGTCTCAGGACACCTTCATGATTTCAGCCCGCTCCTCCTCCACGGTGACCCAGCTGTATCTCATGCTGCAGTGCGGCTCCTTTCTTGTAGCCCACTCCCTCGCACCTCTTCCCCAGCACACTTGCTCTTGCTTTCCCGTGCCGCCGTGACTCATTTCTTTCTGGCACTGCGGCGGAGAGGAGAAGCAGGGAAGGTGGGTAGAGATGGAGGGCAGGCAGCAGAGGCTGTGAACTGCTCCGTTATGCTCCTGTCCCGGTTTGCAGCGTACTCTCCTCTCACTCTCAAGGCAGTACTCCAGCAGCTGGTTGAGGGAGCGCTACATAAAGGCAACGCCGACCTGTTTGGAGGGCAGATCGCAGACATGTCTGGGGCCCCCGTGGCTTCCCTGTCTGTGTCCCCTGACCTGGGAGGCTTTTTACTTGATACCAACTGTCGGTTTGGTACCACCGTTAATTTTTCTGGGAGCGTGTGGTCTGTGTTTCACGCAGGGGTGATTGGCAAGGGACTGAAGGTTCGCACAGCCACACAGGTGCCTGACCCATCAGGCGTCATCCAGGTGAGTCATGAGAACTGAGCACAGTTTACATATTACAGCAGTGCAATCAAAGCTACAGCATAAACCAATTAGGGAAGTGATTTTCTATGAACAGTAGGTCATGAATATATAATTTCAGTAGTCTTTTCAGTCAGTTTGAACTTGAAACTCCAGAAAACATTTGATAGGAAAAAAAAAAATACAAAAATATTAGTGGGTGGCTCAAGTAAATTATGGATATTGCAAATACACAGAAATGCATATAATTGTTTGTGCTTGTTATTGATACCTGCAACTACACCTAAAAATGATGAAAGATAGAATAAATTGTTTAAAAAGTGTAATCATCAAGCAGCAGAAAACACAGAATTTTCCTTTCTTCTCTCTGTAGAACGTCCAGACTCTGTTGGCTGTTGTCGTCCAGTGTTGCAGCTCCTCCGGTCTCAGCGGCTCTGTCAACGGATCACGCTCACCGTCCGACCCTGACGAACCGCCGCCCATCAATGCAGAAGCTGCTAAGGTTGTCGCAGTCACACTGGTGGAAAACGTCTGTCCGGATGTGGCCAACGGAGAGCTGTCGTGGCCCCCAGAGGAGCACGCCCGCACCACGGTGGAGCGAGACATCCACATTCGACGTTGCTTCGAGGCCCATCCGGTGCTCTTCTCTCTGCTGCAGGTGGTGGCGGCAGGACGCCCGGCTCTCTGCTACTGCTCAGCTGTCCTCAGAGGCCTGCTGGCCACTCTGCTAGCCCACTGGGAGGCATCCCGCGAGGTGTCATCCACAGACTCCCCGTGGCACCTCCAGGCCTCCTGCATTCTGGTGTCCTGCATGGGAGAGGGCCAACTGCTGCCTCCTGTGCTGGCCAACGTCCACGAAGCTTTCCCCCACCTGACTCCCTTCGAGGTACGGCTGCTGCTCCTGGCTGTGTGGGAGTACGTGAGGGGCAACGGGCCCATGCCCCAGAAGTTTGTCTTCAGCTCAGAGAAGGGCCTGTTCTGCAGAGATTTCTCACGGGACGGTGATGTGGCGAGATACGTGGCACCAATTCATAGCGTCCTCCATAAAAACATTGACAGACTGGGACACCTCTGCTGGCGCTTCCAGCTCTGAAAGGTAGCGAGAAAAAAACTGTGATGAGCAGGTGGAATTAAAAAAAAGACTAAATTAGAGGAAATACTGCGTTACATTGCTCTAAGAGTGGACTGCAAAGTTGCTGTCACTGTAGTTCAGTTTCATACAAGTAGAGCTATGTGCATGTGTATGTGTGTACCTTTTGTACCTTATTTTTAGACTTGATACATTTTTAACTAGTTACTGTGAGAAATAAATTTATGGCACGTGTATATTTTGTTAATACAGAATCTGCTCTGCACACAATGGAGCCTTAATGTGTTATTTTGGTTGGAAAATACAACCAAATTCTGCTGAATCATTTGTAGATTGTTATGCATCTTTTCCAGATTGTTCATGTTCTGAAAATTGTTGCTACAAAAATGCCTTACATCCCACAACCTGTCATTTCAACCACTTAACAAAATAAATACTCATTTGGTCCTAGAAAGCTCCTTGAATGCAGCATCCTTGTTGACGCTTAAATGCAGCAAAGTAAAGATCAAAAATTATCATTACAATGTGTTTTTTTTTCTTTGTCCCTCCTTCATGCAAAGAACCAACTTGCAGTGGAGTTTGTATTTTTTTAATTTTATTTTTAATTAACCTTTACATTACCAGATAAGTCCCACTGAGGTTAGCAACCTCTGTTTCAGGGGAGATGTAGTCAGGGCGGCAGCATTACTCGTTCCAAACAGGACAACACAAATAGAAAATAGCAGACAAAGACAAAGAAAAATAAAGTTAGTTTTCATTTGCAGCCAATTAAAATAATATGATAGATGTTACCTTCTAACTCTATTTGACAGGTTACAGTTTTAAGTGTGGCACGTCAACTGAAAAAGGGAAGCTTTTCTTCTCAGACTGAAGGACTTGGAGGCCTGAAGAGCCAAAAAGGGTTTAAATTAGAATAATTAATAATCATTTTGTTACACAAATCGATCATCTGGGGACCCCTTGGTGAAGTTTGACTCAAGCTGGGGACCCCTGCTTTCAGTAATCGAAACCTAAACACGATCAGGACTCAATGTAACTTTATTGTGAGCCCATCACAGCAAGAGTGATATTTAAATAATGCAAAACAGGACATTTCTCATAAGCTGCCGAGACTAAATAAATGTAGAAGAATATAATCGGTGCAAACTTATTCTGAACACTGATCCTTGAGGTTTGAGAGGTAAAATGAGAATGTTGGTAGTTATGGTGAATTGCAGAACTGTAGGATTTCATAGACCACTCGCGGACTCGCGTTTGTTCATTGCATGAATCCACTGTTGGACAAATCTGGGACAAATGTGTGCACCTCACGGACCGGAGCTTTACCGATGACGTGTCCGCGCCTGAGCGGATAAATATCCACGTGAAGTTCACCCACATCCTCCTTCTTCTCATCGATCAGATAATAAACTAACGCCACGATTAAGTAAACAAATGAATGAAAGATGTAAAAATATGGGTGACTTAATTCACTATATATATATATATATTGATCAGTTTAAAGAAATAAGCGTGATTTTTTTGGGGGGTTCGTTGTTGAGAATCTTCCTTTTCAACGATCTTTGAAAGGGGCGGAGTCAAGCGCGGGCATAATCAAGATGGCCACCTTCACTAAAAGGTAAGACAAAGCGGTTCCGCTGTTTCATCGTGGATTTAACCATCGACTTCACGTTATTAGTGCGCGGCGGGGCGGAGATTATTACCGTGTTGAGCTGCAACGTAAAAGCAAGTCCGCGGTTTCGGGGTTTAAGGGCCCCGGAAGCGGAGAAATCGGTCGAGATCCCCTCGATTGAATTAACGGCTGCCTTCACCGCTGTTAGCAGCGTTAGCACCGGATCTTAGATGCAAAGAGGTAATTTAGCAATAAGATTCACGTCAGAGAATCGGGGATTAGTTTTAAAGACGGACTCTTTTTTTTAATTATTATTATTGTTGTCAAACTGATGACGCGCGTCTTATTTCCTGTTGTATTTTTCCATCATGCCGAGTGCACCACAGCTAGCCCACGTTAGCTGATTAGTTGGCTAATACAGTCTGTTGGCATCAGTCCAAACACATCAACCACCCTCCGGATCTGACAGCAGCACGAGTGCTTGAAACGGGGTCTTTACGTGCTTGATCACGGTCCAACGTGGGGAGAAAAAAAAAAAAAGTGGGGCTTCTGGGTAGTCCTGTTAAATGTAGATCATTTTCAGTGTGCAGCTGCAGCAGGATGGAGAAACGGGAAATGGCTCAACAGCCTGGGACATTGTCTGGCCTCTACTTTGAGGACACTTGTTTTTTTTTACTACCACAGAGAGAGAGCAAAGTCCGGGTGTGTCTGTTTGTGTTGTGTGTAGGTTTAGCTCCTGTACTTTGGCTCGGTTGGCGTCCTCCTTTTGTAATTGTTCAACCAAATGTGACTGCTCTTTTAACTTTAGGCTGTCTCGTTGATTTTTCTCTGTAGGATGGCACCCGTCTTGGTGCTCTGGCTGGCTGTGGGCCTCAGTGGGACGTGGGCCGTGGACAAGGGTAACTTCAAGACCTGTGACCAGAGTGCCTTCTGCAAGTGAGTGCAGCAAAAATAATTCACCCGCTTCCTTAAAGTCAGTGTTGTCAAAAGAAAGAAAGAAAGAAAAAAAAAAGCACTGCGTTACAGATTCGTAACCAGTGTCCGCACTCTGGTACTCGACTTTTAAACAGGCGTCAGCGAGCATTGAAGCCCGGTGACTCTCCTTATCGAGCCCTGCTGGAGACCATGGAGCTGACCAACACCAGGCTCACCCTGCAGCTCATCAATGACAACAACAAGGTAGGTCACGTAAAGAAGCAGTTTACACAGGAGGAGGAGATGAGATGAGACACATTTTAATCCGACAAAGCTCCCACAATATACTTGGTGTACTCTCGTAAATCATCTCTGCTTTAATTGTGTATTTTTGAACAGTCAACTCCATCCATTGAGAAGATTAATAAGCCCATTACCCAAAGTGACTTCCATGCTTACAAAAAATTTGACGCACTATAATCAGAGCGCAAGTTCTATCCGCCTCATGGTGTCAAACCAAAAGCCCTTAAGAATCCGGACCTTGGCTGAACCCATTTACTGAGTCCGTCGTGTTGATGAGAAACTAATGTACCCTCCTCTTGTAATCCTCCCCTCTCCCTCTATGTTTGGCTCTCAGGTGCGTCTGCTGCTCGAGCTCTACCGTCTCCAGGGAAACATAACCAGGGTGAAGATTAATGAGCTGAAGCCGCTGAAACCTCGCTATGAGGTCCCAGACGTGCTGGTCAGGGAGCCTCCGACTGAGCCGTGAGTGTCTCGTGAGAGTTCTTGACTCTGTGGGTGGTTGGGCGGTAGTGTTGATATTACAGAGGCAAACTGAAAAGGCACAGAGGGGAAAACCCGGGAGGAACATCATAAGGAGAGCCTGTGGAGGGACACCTCTTTTAATAGAGCTTTAAATAATCAGAGTAACACAAAAGACTTCAGATTATTGCTGCTTTCAAATGGAACTCGTGAGCCTGAGCTTGTGACATGGGAAGTCATGTGCATGTTACACGTGGGGTTCAAATGTTTAGGTCATGAGAACACTGCTGCTAAGCAACATGAACATCAAGAAACCACAGAGCCTTAAAATTTAGCAAGCTAGCAGGTGGGTAACACAATGCAGAAAATGCAAAGGCATAATGACAGAGGGACAAAGAGGCTTTTGAATATCAATATATTTTTTTTAATATATTATTTAATTACAAAGAAAAACCTAAAGTTTTGAAAACCTCAGCAAACACGTCACACGTCGTGAACCCAGGGCTTTCAGAAAAGTATTTTGTTGTGAATACCACAAGAGGGGTATGTTCCCTCTTTTCATAGGCAGCAAATATCAGATATTTTTCACACGACATTTGAAAAATCAAAGGTGTAAATAATGAAGTTAACGATGGCTTGATTAATGTTACAAGTTACACTTGGTTACTGCGGCCAGTCAAAATGTCTGTGAAACGTAAGTACGGAATACTTAACAAAGGAAAAAAAAAAAAAAGACCTCAAAGATCTTTATTTTGCTATTAATATTGAAGAAGAACATCCACAGGTTCCACCGACGTATAAGTTAAATCCTATCTTTACCTCTCTCTCTCTCTCTCTCTCCCTCTCGCCATCCTCTCTCTGCCTCTCAGCCTGTCCCTCTTGTCTCAGGATGAAAATGGGGTGGTGCTGTCTTTGGGGGCGGAGTCTCAGAGGGTCATCGTCAGCGCCCGGCCCTTCCGACTGGACATCATGGAGGGACGCGACGTGCTGATGTCACTGAACTCTCGTGGCCTGCTGGCATTCGAGCACCTGAGGATGCGCAAGGACACGTGAGAAACCACGCATGCACACACATTTCCAAATACAAGCCCTCTTTTTCAATCCACGTCCTTACACAGTGGATGATTTCTGTTTTTTTTCCCCCCCATGATATGGTTTGTTTTTTGAGTATTGTCTCTGACTCGTTGTTCTGTCCTCTTCTCCCTATCATCCTAGTTTCTCCTATAAAGTAACTAGCACAGTGGCTAGCGTGTGGGATAATATCAAGAGGGTATTCGCTAGGTAAAGACCCTTAAGATTTGTCAGTGTGTATTCTGTTCCTTGTGCTAATGCTGCCAATAGTGACATTAAACAGTAGGGCCTCCCATCACACCAAGTACTGTATTTCCCCTCAAATAGATGTGACTGTGAGAGAGGTTGTGGGTGAGTGTGTGCACGACGGTCTTTTGATTCGATCTAGTTTTAAAGGGTCATTCCTGCCCTGACTGTTAGTATTCAAAGAGTGATAGCTTGATTTGAATTTTATTGTACCCCCCTAATCATCCGATAACACTGGAAGATCACACTGCAGGGTCTGTTGCAGGCCGAGCAATGCTTTCACTGTACACCAATGTTTTGTCAGATCAGTGTCTGATCAACTAAATCATGCACCTATAGTGTCACTCTAGCAGCTCGTCTCATAAGCTGATCTAACACTGCATGACTGACTCTGGTTTTGTGACCAGTTCTGATGAATGAGGAGAGTTAGCCTAGTTTAGGGTGAACGTTAACTGCAGCAGTCTGAAACCTAATGCCAGTGGAGAGTTAACCCTGATTTAGCGTGCAGATACGGGTGATCTGTTTCTGTCTTCACATGCGTACATCTGTGGTCCCGCAAGCTTAGTTTTCAGGCTTTGCTGCTCAGCTCCCAAAACCAACAGCAACATCTCTCTTTGTGGTTATACTTTAGTTTGTAGCTTTTCTCCGTGTTACAGCTGCCTTGATTTTGGGACATTTTACCCATAAAATACACTGCTACATTTGAGCAATAAACAAGCCACCTCAGTCACTGTTGTCTCCTGCATGTGCACCACTGCAGATCACCTCCGCAGCTGTGTGTGTGTGTGTGTGTGTGTGTGTGTGTGTGTGTGTGTGTGTGTGTGTGTGTGTGTGTGTGTGTGTGTGTGTGTGTGTGTGTGTGTGTGTGTGTGTGACTACCAAAATTCTGTTGCAATTCAAGGCTGGTGTGAATGATTTCGTGGCGCTTCAACATGGTCTGGATTACGCCTTGGTACATGTTGGATCCACTGGGTGAAAGTTGGTTCTGTAAGGAGCCTTGTGGGTGCAGCCTCTGAAGCTCCTATCCCATAATGCCGAGCTTGAAATAGCCACAGGGCAGGGAGTTGCTCAGTCCCCTTTGTCATTGTCATTGAAGACCTCGTAGAGTATCGGTTAGTTGTCTGTGTGGAGTCAAGGGGCAATCACCAACCTCCCCGTTTGTACGTCCTTTTCCTTTAATTATAGAATAATTATCCTGTCATTTAATGTCGCTCATCAAAAGATGGCATGACTTTGCCAAAGTGACACATCTTTCTCTTCCCCCCCCTCCGTATACTCTCCTCACCTCCTCCCTCCTCCCTCCGTTCTTTGTGCCACTGAGCAGTCAGGCAGAACCCGACTCCGAGAAGAAAGAGGAGGCTGATCCGGCAAACCCGGCCGAGGTACCGCACACTAAAATGTGCTTTCTCTTGTTCTTCCTCTTTGTATTCATACACACCGTTTCTACACTGACTGTCCCTGTTTGTCTGCCAGACAACAAAAGAAGAGGAAGAGAAAGTTGAAGACGGCATGTGGGAAGAAACGTTTAAATCACACTCGGATAGCAAACCTCATGGTAAGACCTGCTTGTATCATCAGTTTTTGCTCCTTTTAGCCAGCACTGTAATATCTGCATGTGGGTGTGTTAGTGAAGGGACACTAAGAAATCACTCCTATATAACGCCTCCTTTGATTGATAATTGGATGTTCTCGCTCCTCAGGTCCATCTGCTGTTAGCTTAGACTTTTCACTGCCGGGCGTTGAGCACGTCTACGGTATCCCAGAGCACGCAGACACCCTCCGACTCAAAACAACAGAGTGAGTGCCGACCACAAGTCGCGTTTACCACGTGCATATGAATTCACACGGAGGCACAGATGTGATGCGTGTGCGTGTTTTGTGTGTCGCAGCAATGGAGATCCGTATCGGCTCTATAACCTGGATGTGTTCCAGTATGAGCTGTATAACCCGATGGCCTTGTATGGGGCTGTGCCAGTCATGTTAGCCCACAACGCCCAGCGGACTACAGGCATCTTCTGGCTCAATGCTGCAGAAACCTGGGTGGATATAAGCTCCAATACTGCTGGAAAGGTACACAACCAGAAATCTGGCCTGTTTTTTGACTGCAGGATTTAGTTTCTTAGTTTTGGTTTCCAGGCACATAGTTATTTAAAAGGTTCCATGGTGACCGTCTGCTGCACAATATCAAAATTTGTTTTATTTTTTATTGTGCCTCTCAACAGACTGTGTTTGGGAAAATGCTGGATTATGTTCAGGGCTCCAGTGAGACTCCACAGACAGATGTGCGTTGGATCTCTGAGAGCGGCATCATCGATGTCTTTATTATGTTGGGACCAACTGCCAAAGACGTCTTCTCTCAGTATGCCTCTCTTACAGGTAGGAAGGTGGATCCCTCTGCCTGGTTGTCCTCGTTTCCTCAGGAGTCAGAAAATAACGCTATCTGAGGTCTATTTTTTTGTTAGGTCAGGTTTTTTTTTTTGTATTTTAGGATGGATGCACAAGTACCGCTCTTCTCAATTTTAATATGTATTTGAATAAAAAAAGGTTGATGTCAGGGATTGCAAGAAAAGTGTTACAAAGGGAATTACTTTGTTCACTTTGCACTAGGTTACATTTGATGTGTGAAGTATAACATTGGTCAAATCAGACTAAGTCTGATCACCAGGAATATGTTTTACTAAAGGTTTTTAATGAGCTGTGAGTTAATTGTTCTTATAGCTGAATGTAAGTAAGTAAGCACTCGTCGTTAAGACATCCTTGCCGACTTATATTCACCTGTAATGAAATACATGATATTTTGTCAGTTAAATCAAATGTTCATATTTAGTTCACAAATTCAGGAGCTGTGGCACATTTAATGAAAATAGAAAATAATTATTTGATTTGAACTTCACTTCACAACTTCACTTTAAGTTTATAGATAATTATGAACTGAATTGAATTAAAAAGATCTAAAGTGGTTCTAGCATTTAACACAAGGGCATTTGCCCAGAGCTTTTTAAAAGGTTGTGGAAAATCATCCTGTCATTTTGCCTGATATCCACCATCATGAACTATTATGTTAGATTAAATATTGATCTTCTGCCTCCTACCAATAAAAACAAAAACAAAAAAAACATCAGCTTTTACCTGACCTGCTTAGGCTCATTCTCTCCTCCCCTGTCATCTGACCTCCTTCTTGTGTTGTCTGTCAGGCACCCAGTCCTTCCCTCCCCTGACTTCCCTGGGCTACCACCAGTGTCGCTGGAACTACAACGACCAGGAGGACGTGCAGTCAGTGGACGCCGGCTTTGATGAACACGACATCCCCTATGACTTCATCTGGCTTGATATTGAGCACACGGATGGAAAGCGCTACTTCACCTGGGATCCACACAAGTTTGCCTCACCAAAAGAAATGCTGCAGGGTCTCATGGACAAGAAACGCAAGGTACAGATAAAACATGATCCAGCGTCACTGTACCTGAACACAATGTTTGTATTCTCTGGTTTTCTTGCCAGAAGCTCCCTAGTGTCTATTCTGCTGCTTTCTATCTCACATTACCTGAAAGCTTAGTAAAATAAAAATGACCTGCTGTAGTTTCTTATACAGGGTATTTCTACACCCTCCAACACCACATGCTCACTTTTCTTGAATTGTTTTCCTTCCTAGATGGTGGCCATTGTGGACCCTCATATCAAAGTAGACAGCAACTACAAGATCCATAATGAAATCCGCTCTCGGAGTTTCTACATCAAGAATAAAGATGGTGGAGACTACGAGGGCTGGTGCTGGCCTGGTAAGAAAGACTACATCCAACACCAGAAAATGTGTACTTTATACATTTGCAAATGGACTTTATGAACTGGATATTTTTAAAGACAACGAATATTTCCCTCACATTCCTTTTGTCCTCGGGATGGATGATGAACATCAGGTAGTGCTGGTTATCCAGACTTCACCCGTTCAGACATGAGGGACTGGTGGGCCAGCATGTTCGCCTACGATCAGTACGAGGTGAGTCTCCATCTGCAACTGCATGTGCAACTGTAGTCAGCCATGCAGATTTGAATAAGAAAGGACAAAAACTCTCACGGGGATCAAATCCTTCATCAAGCTTTTGTTTAACCAAGAAGTGTCACAAGCTCTTTTTCTCTCCTGGGAACCACCAACAACCTCAGATTTCTGAAATAGCCCACCGACATCTGAAAGTATTTTTAATTGTGGGCTTAAAATAGTGTATCTTTTGTAATATGTCCGGTTTGGTCTCAAAATTACATCCAGTCTGTTGGCTCTCCAGGGCTCCATGGAGAACCTGTACACATGGAACGACATGAATGAGCCGTCGGTCTTCAATGGGCCCGAGGTCACCATGCACAAAGATGCAGTGCACGGAGCCTGGGAGCACCGTGACGTTCACAACTTGTATGGCTTCTATGTGGTGAGTGCACACTATTTGACCAACTTAATTTTTCCTATAAATATTTAAGTTCTAGATCATTTGCAATCTGTGTTTGATTCTCTGCGGTTTTTAGTGTAGTCTTTTCTTCTTCTTCTCATGTACAGTAACTTTATCCTTTGTGGTCCTGAGCAATTGGTTTGTAATGGGATATTAAATGTGTGTCTATGACAGTAGGAAATGTTGGTACCACACAAATGGCCTAATGACACAGATATGATCAAAAATCTGTGTATTAGAAAAATAAAAGGATCAATAGAAACTCCGATGAGGAGCTGTAGGGTGGAGTTGGACTCTAAATGCAGTAAGTAGGAAGAAAGCCTGGTACATTATGGTTTTAAATGAATCCCACTGATATGGTTAGAGTATTTAATGACAATAAAATGTCTTTTGAAAAGAGCTAGAGTAGAGTGCCTTTATGACTGACTTTAAAATGTTTGTCCTTGTTTTACCCTCCAATCATTTATCTCTCTGTGATCAACAGCAAATGGCCACAGCGGAGGGTTTGATCCAGCGGTCGGGGGGAGTTGAGCGACCATTTGTCCTGACCAGGGCCTTCTTTGCTGGGTCACAGCGATATGGTGAGCCCTTTACTGCCTTAACTCCCCAGACTACCTGATCCTCTGCTCATGTACACTGGGCATCACACATTTAATAACAGCTTTTGTTGTTTACAGTTGTCTTTCTTTACATTCGGTGTTGACCAAACTACACTTTCAGTTTTACCCAGATTAAGTTGTGAAAGTGTTTGATATGATTGTGAAGTGTTCAATAAAGATGCACATCCTAGATTTGTGTGTGCTGAGTGTCCATAATGATCCAGCCTATTTTAAGTTAAACCATTGCAGATATATCTGGGTAAACTTTATTTATCATTAACTGAACCATTTCCTATTGCTGTGATGATACTAAAATAAAGCTTACTATTAGAAATAGATAACATTATAATAAGGTGTCAAGTTATGTTGATGATGTCTTTTTTTTAGTGTGTGTGGGAGTGAAGGCTCTTCAGTGTTAAAGTGCATTTTTGTATTTCCAGGTGCCGTGTGGACCGGAGATAATGCTGCTGAGTGGGATCATCTGAAGATATCTATCCCCATGTGCCTGAGTCTGGGTCTGGTTGGCATCTCTTTCTGTGGTGGTGAGTATGGCCATCGTACCTCCCGTTTGTTGTGACCGCACCGACATGTCGCTTCCCTACATGGGCATCAACTGTGCCTCTAAAGCAAAATGGACGGAGAATTTGAAGTGTGCATGTGACAAGTGGAAATAATAATGATCCGTTATCATTTTAAAAGAGTCAATTCATACTCATAAATATGGTTAAAATCCTGTAAAATGGTTAAAAAAGATCATATGTCCTGACAAAGACTCTATAAAAAGGCTGTAAAACAGCAAGAACTCGTAGTGTGCTAAAATAGGTTAAAGTACTGAGAAACTGTTATTTATTCATTGTTTATTTCATTCATTTTTGTCAAAAGTTAATTCACTATTGCATTATCTGTAATCTCCTAAATATCCTGAGATCGATTGCTTGTCTTCGCCTGCATACCCGGGGAATTGCCGGTGTTTTCCTCATTCCAGTAAATGCGTTCACTGAGGAGACGTCACCGCATCACTCTCGTGATTATGTCTCCCCGTTTTCAGGGGCGTAACATGCAGAAGTCTGTCAGTACCTGCATCTCCATCAACATATTGAATTGATGTCCAATGTAAAAATCAGCTGCCACACGTAACAGCAGTAAAAAAGCACTGAGATACTGAGCTGGGTTTGGAAAAAAACCTGCATCAGTAGTCTAAAATTAATTTGACTTGGATTCACATCTCCCTGTAGTGTTTAGTAATGTTGTCATGGAAACGGGGATGAGGGGTTGTCATGGTGAGAGCTCATGTTCCCTGGGTAATCTACCTGCAGTTATACAGAACCGTCATGTTGGCTGTATGTCTGGAGTGGGATGCTCATATTCATGATCAGTTTAGCTATTTTGTGTTTTCTACCTGCATTGAATAAATTTAATTTAGTACAAATTTGTCTTTATTTAAAACAGAAGTTCCAGTTTGAGCCATTATCTTCAAATAAAAAAACAGCCGATTTTAGGAGATTCAATGTTTTTGGCTGTGTATTTCTCTCACGACATACCGAGGCTGTGATCAACCCAGACTTTACGAATATTCACCGCCCCCCTTCTGTCTCATAGCTGATGTGGGCGGATTCTTCAAGTCTCCGAGCTCTGAGCTGCTCGTGCGTTGGTACCAGACGGGGGCTTACCAGCCGTTCTTTAGGGCCCACGCCCACCTGGACACGCCCCGCCGGGAGCCCTGGCTGTTCGGCCCGGAAAACACTGTGCTGATCCGCGAGGCTGTGCGCCAGCGCTACACGCTCCTGCCCTACTGGTACCAGCAGTTCTACCACGCGCACCGCACGGGGCAGCCCGTCATGAGGTGAGGACGGAGCAGGAAGCAAATAAATGTAGACTTCAAATTTCAAAGTAGACATTTCCTCGATTTTATTATTTATACATAAAAATTAAAAAAAAAAAAAAGAAGTAATGACACATGCCGTGTACTGGCATCATCAGTCTCATCAGTGACTGTCATAAATGAGAATACCAGCGTACTAATATCATGTAATTAGACATTACTGCCCTGTACTACTGGACAGAGGTGTGTATTACTTTTCCTGAGAAATGGAAATAAATTATCAACGTTGTCCCTAATCTGAATTATTATTGTGCATTGTATCCTAGTGCACAAAAGCACATTGTGTTGTTGGTTTGAATTCACTGCAGACTTCAGTGATGTGGTTTGAGGCAGATGAAAATATTGAGAGATGTGCATCTCTGTTGCAGACCACTGTGGGTGGAGTATCCTCAGGATCCGGCTACTTTTGCTGTGGATGACGAATTCTTGATTGGTGAGACACAAAACACCAAAGCTTTACTGCCTTCCCCATCACTGTACACTTCCTGCACAACAGCCATTAACAGGCAGAAACAGTTAGCTGGAGAACAGGTGGACACGCGTGCGCACACACACACACACACACACACACACACACACACACACACACACACACACACACACACACGCACACACTTTAGATGAATGCTATGTTGCTTCATAACTGTGGATGTGTAAATCGGCAACTGCTTGTTAATATATTTTCTGTATCAACCTAGAAGGTGATGAAGTGTCAGTGTTGATCACAATGGGCTTCTTCTGCCACCATGTGGCCAAAACAATATGTATATATGCAGGTTTAAAACGAAATCATTGTCTTAATGGTTAAAGTTACTGACTGAATTAAATGCAAAATGTCTGCAGCTCAGTTGTTCAGTCTGTTGTGATTAATGATGTCATGCGTTCAGTATGGCATCAGCCAAAGTAACGAGAGAACAAACCTGAATTAAAACTTGAATTCAGTTGTTCAGTAAGGAAGAAATGTTGCGAAACATCAGTTCCCAATGACGATACTGAACTCTGCTGCAGGGAGAGATTTGCTCGTGCACCCAGTTACTGAGGAAGGAGCCAGGGGAGTCACCGCCTACCTGCCCGGGAAAGACGAGGTAAGAAGACTTTTAACACATGTAACGGTTATCTTTTAATGTTATCAGTAGGTTTTGTTTTAACGTGTGTGTGTGTGTGTGTCTGTGTGTGTTTTCAGGTCTGGTTTGATGTCCACACCTTCCAGAAGCACAACGGGGCCCAGAACCTTTACATCCCTGTCACCATAAGCTCTGTAAGACTCGCAAACAAATGTATCCCAACGGATGTCCTATAAATATACACGCTGTGAATTATCTCACAACCCATCACTTTGTATCTGTGTTTAATGTGTAATTTCAAACCTCTCCACATTCGTTCCCTTCATTTGTCTGATTTTTAATGTGGAGTCTTGGTTTTCCGTTGTCAGATCCCCGTTTTCCAGCGCGGCGGCTCCATCATTCCCAGGAAGCTTCGAGTTCGCAGGTCCTCCACCTGCATGGAGAACGACCCCTACACTCTGTATGTGGCTCTTAATCCCCAGGTAACGGAAACTGTCCTCTGACGGCAGCTGCATGACACAGCTGCGTGATCCACTGCTATTTTGACACGGAGACCACTAAGTGGGATTATTGTTGTTGAAGTTTTGAAGTTTTTTGTCTGACAGAGAACTGCAGAGGGAAAGCTCTACATAGACGATGGTCACACCTTCAACTATGAAAAGAAGGAGTTCCTCCACAGGCGGCTGTCCTTCGCCAACAACGTCCTCTCTTCTGTGTAAGTGACAAATATCATCTCAGCTATCTGCCTCTCTGGTGTAAAAAATGCACCTCCAAATAGACTCTTAGAGCTTTTACACACCTGAAGGTCCAGAACAAGGTCCGGACCAAGGGGCATGTTTTTGCTATATTAGGTACATTGACCCAGTTAGTTTTGGTCTCGCGTTGCAATTTTCTGAGCACACTAAAGAACCAAAAAAGGTAGGTGTGAAAGGATCTTTCGATAGTTCAGTACTGTAACATTATAATACACAAAACATTCATGGTTTGTATTATAGGAGCTACATTTTAATGTATGTATTGTTTTGCCTCCTATTAAAATATTACATCCATGTCTCTAACTGGTCCACAGTAACCTCGCTCCCGATGCCCAGTTTACCACCCGCTCCTGGGTTGAACGTGTTGTCATACTGGGAGCCAGTAAACCCAGCAAGGTGACCTTGAAGACTGCTGGTGAGTGCTTAATATTTCTCTCAAATCAGGTGAAATCATCATTAGTTATAGCCTGCATGCTGACAGACATACACACTTCACACTTGTACAGATTGGAGTGCCTCCTTCCTAGAGCGCAAGACTATCTTGTAAAAAAACAAACTTTAAGGATGCCCTTGAACTTATAAAAAAAACGCAATTGGACTTGTCATAGCAGGCGAAGTACAGGTGTAAATAAAAACGTTAACAGACTTTATTAATTCCATGTGTGCGTTTCCTGCTTCACTTGTATGTATTTGCATGCTACAGTTGTTTTCAAGCTCACAGCCATTCAAAAGGCAGTTCTCGAATTTCCAGGATCTAAATATTAATTAATTTAAAAAGATACTCTGTTACGCTGTGTGAGTCATCAAAGTTGAAAACATGTTTTTCTTTTTTTCCCCCCTCCTCTTCTTGTTTTTGCAGATGGACAAGAGAGCCAACTCGAGTTCGATTTTGACGCCTCCATGTCTGTTTTGACGCTCCGCAAGCCCAGCATGAGTGTAGGGGCAGACTGGACCGTAATGCTTCAGTAACCACGGAGACGGAGGAGGAGGAGGAGGAGGAGAAAATAACTGAACTGGCCTGACCAAGAGGAGATGGAGAGAGGAAGGAGCAGACACCAGGCACTAAAACCCAAGACTAATTAAAACAGGGCAACAGGCTCGCCATCATGTTGAGTAAAGGACATACAGCACATTAATTACACACAGTTTTCATCCACACACACAAAGCCATGTAAACCTGTTAGTCCACCTGAGCCACTTAACTTCTCTGCCATTTCCTTCTTGTGTTCAGTCACAATGTAATACCTAACAAAAAGGGTTCAGGGTTACTGTTCGATAGATCATTGTTTTCACAGAGGAGACAACAGTGCAGTTCAACTTGTCATTCTTATGAATATTTGAGCTTAAGAAAAAAAGCCTTTTATTTTTATTTGTTTAAATGTCCATCACTAAGAAAGATCACCGTGTGGGGGTTGCTTGCCATTTCAAATTAAGGTTCACATTCAAAGCACATGCTCCAACTGCTGCCGATCCCCTCCGTCTGTTTCTGACTTGATGCTTTTAAAAAAAAAAAAAAAAATCATTCCATCCCTCTTTCAAGCCAAGCGCTTAAATTAGTGAAGAGGTCAGCCATCTTTCCACATTTCATGTCAAGAGAGAGCTCGCTGACAATCTCCTGTTCGGCTCTACACCAAACTTTCATCTTCCTGACGCCCACAAAAAAAATTGGTTTTTTTCCGACCAATCCCTGCAGAGTTCATTCTTGTTTCAACTGAATTCCTCAGCGCTAAAGTTGTGTGCACTGAAATCATTCAAAATCACTGCGTCACATTGGAAGAGATCAGGTCGTCCAACTGCTGCACAGCAGAGGGAATTTTCAGCTGTTGTTTTGAACAAACTTGGCAATGGGAATCACCTCAAGGGACTGAACCACCGACGGCATGTGGATCAGCCTGTTGACGCGTTTTCTTTGTTTTATCAAGTGATTTTCTCCAACGTTGTTTACTAGATTATTTTTTAATGCACTTGAAGAATGAGAAGTTGTTTAGAAAGTCATGTGTTGCTAGTTATCGGGACAGTCCAGGTTTTCTATCATGTCATTTGGAACTTTATGAACAGGTCGACTCTAATCCTTGAAGTATTTTACGAGCTAATATCCATTCAGTGGTCTCCTGATCTATAGAAACTTCAGTCCATAAACTGAGTCCTGAAAGACTCAAATGATTCTCTGGAGTGCGTTTCATATCCGGTCTAGTCGACTCATTTGACCTTTTTTAGAGGTATCGTTCTGTGAGTTTGTTTCCTTGATTGTTTTTATGACCATAAATGTACATGTTGTTGCAAATTTTTTTTTGTTAGTGAATGGTGGAAATGGAAGTGACGGATCAGGCTTCAGCTTCAGTTGTCAGATGTACGCTAAAAGACGAGACCAAGTGAAAATAAAAATTGACCAAATGTGAAAGAGATAATGTGTTTTCATTGAATCAGGATAGTTCTTAACTACGTCTCTGTTATCTGATGACGCATAAGATGGTATTTTATTTTGAATGTTTTATGACTGTGTTCAGAAAGTTGAACCAAAAATAGTTATTTTCACTTTTTATTGAACATAACGCAAACATTGTTTTAGTAAAAATCCTAGATCTGGTATAATAACCATTAAGGATAAGTGGATTAAAGAATAAATGTTGGGGCAACAGTCTACATTTTGCCCCTAAAAACAAACTTTGTTAAATAACTTCATGCCTTGTCAGAGTCTGTTTGTTTTTTTGACCAAAGGAGTCTTTTTTTGATTGTTTGTTATCACGTGTGTGACCAGATATTTTTAGTTTTAGCAATTAAAAAAAAAAGAAGGTATTTTTGGTTCTTTTGCACTTCAGCAAGTGAATAAGAGGAAACGACATGTCGACATTTACATAAGGAGAAAAGCCTTATTTGTACAATAAATTGTTTTAATAGCCCTCTGATGTGGTTGACTGGTTTAAGATTATAAAAATAACAAAAGTTAACGAAATAAATGTACATTTGTGTTGCTGTAATATATATATCTATATATATATCAACGTTGAGAATAAAGTCTGGTAAAAAAAAAAATCAATAATTTAGTAATTTATGGAGAAGTCATGTCAATTTATTTTCGTTGTCTTGTCGCGCCTGAATGACGTCAGCGAGAGGTTTTCCATCATGGCGGCGGAGGGCTGTGAAGAGGAGATGAGCGGCAACGGGGAGCTCGAGGAGTCTTCAGGTAGTTTGATTCCCGCTCATTAATCGTTTACAATTTGCACGCGCGCGTCAATTTGCAGACGCTGCCGAGCTTCGGTTTCACCCGCGAGAGGTCACGACGAAGCCTCCGGTCGGACCCAGTTTAAGGGCAAGCATGACGAGCTAGGCTAAGCTAACAGGGTTTGAACTGGACACACAGTGAACCAAAGTCTCCTGCCGACTTACTTCTCCACTAACTCGCCGCTCCGCGGTCCGCCGAGTGTCTTTCTACAGCCGCCAGCTCGCGTTTCGTCAGAAACGAGGTGAGTACCGTCCGCAACAAGCCCGGCGGTTCCGGTGACAGCGTGTCTGAACTCGGGTGATCTGTTTTATGAATGAAACGCATCCTCTGCAGGCGGAGGCGGTCGGGTTTTTTTTGTTTTTTTTATTTTTTTTTAAAAGAATGAAAACTTCAGTATTGCGGATTTCGTTTTTGAGTTTTGTTGGATGTTTTTAGTCATGGGTTTAACCGCCAACACGCGGGCACTCGTTTGTTATCACGTTCAGCTGTGTAACTTGTTTGACTGCTGACTGCAATCTGCACAAATTTACATTAGAGTTCATCAGTCACACCGCACTGAGTTTGGATTTCTTTAAATGAGTGCACTGCTTATTTCTACAAGTGTATTATAATGTGTGTGTGTGTGTGTGTGTGTGTGTGTGCACAAATGCATAGTTGTTGTTGTTGTATTTCCACGACACTGTGCCGGAAGCAGAATAAAACGAAAGTAGAACTGGACCTAAAGGACAAAATCCAAAAAAACAAAACAAAACAAAAAAATCACGATAAAATACTTTGATATTGAGATTGCAGTGAAATCTTAGGGATGGCTTTTGGTGCCTTCTCAAAATATTTCAGGGTTTTTCCTCATGATTCTCGAGTTTATTTGCAGTGGTAGCGGTGGAGGGCATTGTGGGCAATTATTTGACTAAGAATTATGCTTTTCCATGTAATCTTGGACTATTATCGTTACAATGTTTATTTATAAATGCACTGTCCGCAATAAAAAAAATTAAAAATAAATAAATCACCAAACATTGGTAAACAAAGCTTGTGGTGAGATGTGATTGCTCACACCTGGGTGGTATAATGGTAGGTTTTAGGCTTTAATTACATAGTGAGACTTTTGATCAACAATCATCAGTAAATTGAATATAAATACTAAGTGGGTAAAGGCGGACACCGGCAGTCCGCTAAGCTCTGAAAAGTATTTCACTTTACTGTAATTAAACCTTTAAAACAAGTATAAGGAAGCAATTATATCATATCATGATATTACAATGCGCAAAATCTAAGAAGATATCTAGTCTCATATCATGATTTGATAAAATATCACTATGTCGCCTCGTCCTGCTAGAAAGTCTGGGAATGACATGAGGTCACATCTATTTCAAGACCCAGCGTAGTTTTCCAAGTCTCCTCCTTAAAAAACACTAACATTCCTAGCAAATCACCACCGTATGTCCAGCGCTGCAGTAGAAGTGCACTGAAGTTCTTCTAATTGTTATAATTTACTAAGAAAAGAGAGCAAAAACAAACAAAAAAAGACCTAGAAAAGTGTTTTCTCTGTCGCCACACTTCATCATCAATGAAGACCGAAGGCGAGGCGACCTGTAATAGTTATAAGTCTGACACAGCAGGCTGTGTGGAAAAAGTTGTGTTGCGTTGGGAAATGTTTTTAATTTGCTGGATGACGGGTGTTTACAGATGGCCAGCTGTGAGGTTCTTCTTCTTCACCCCGTGCTTGTATAATCAACCACGATCAGAAGTGCTACAATGACTTGTTCAGGTCGACATTATGCGGAGAAGGAATCGACATTAAAAAAAAAAAAAGTGTACAAGTTAACGGTACTCTAACGTCACTCTGAAAAGTTGCCACACTCCGTGTTTATAGTTTTTCAAATGTGATAATTCTTCTCCCTTGTTTCAGTATTACATGAATAAAATGTGATTTGTTTGTTAGGATAATTGAAACGTCACTGCCTTCTTGCAACTGCTGAAGAACTGTATTCTGGAATTCAAAAACTAAACAAAAAAATAATAATAATTTAAATAATAGACAGATTATTCAATAATATAAATAATCATTATTACAAATGCCGGTTTCAGGTCACAGGTTTAAGAAATGTCGTCAGTGTTAAAAGGGAGCTAATAACGACACCTTCGGTTGAATTAATGGAGACTGATCTTCTCCTCTTCAGCCATGGAGGCCTCTGAGGTTCCCGCACCGCCTCCGACTGAGATGGTTGAGATGTCGGAAGAGAACGGCGGTGTGGCTGTGGTCCCTGACGTCCCCGTGGCCCCCGACCCCGCTTCCTTCTCCATGCCCCCCACCGCAGAGGACGAGGAGGGGGAACTACCTCCAGACTTTGAGCGTCTGTGGAAAGCCGCGCACGACAATCCTCAAGACTTCACCAGCTGGACCGATCTGCTGCAGTACTGCGAGCAAGAGGTGTGGGTCTGTTTGCGTTGACGAGACGGAGAAGGACAAGTGTTGTTTGGATAAAAACAAATATGTAGGAAACCGTCACGGAATGCCTCAGCGACACCCGAGTTTTAGTTTCCCTATGAAACCACGAAATGTGTTTATCAGGACATTTGCTGTAGCTTCACGTAACATTTGGACTTCATCTGTCGTCTGTTCAGAGTCACATCACGGCTTCACGCAGAGCGCTGGAGGCCTTCCTCACCCGCTATCCGCTCTGCTACGGCTACTGGAAGAAATTTGCTGACCTGGAGCGCCGCGCTGGTTACAATGACAAAGCAGAGGAGGTACAACAGGAGAGCGTTTACAGTTCTGACTGCCCCGAGCCATTATGAACCATCTTGAGTGTATTAAAGTGTTTCTCACTGGTTTTCATTAGATAACGTTCATGGTTGTGGTGTGATGTGTCAGGTGTGTATTCAGGGTCTTCAGGCAATCCCTCTGAGTGTAGACCTGTGGATCCACTACATCAATCTGCTGCTGGGAACACTGGACATGAACCTGCCAGAGTCGCCCGGGCGGATTCGCAGGTAAACAAACACACATTTGAGACTAAACAGAATTCCCTTTCTTTTTAATGAAGCAGATTTAAATGGATTTCACTCAGATGTCGAGTCCCCATACATCCGAAATGTGTCATTTCTTTTGCAAAAGCATTTTGTTCACCAAATTCTGCAGTAAATTAAGTTCTTTAGCTCCGCACACAACTCGATTTTTGTTGTTGTTGTTGTTGTTGTTTTTATCAAGATTATTTCAAGCAGGACTACTTTGTTTAAGTTGATACCAGTTAAGCTACAATTCTGACCACTATGCTATTTTTTATGAAAATTTTATTCCAGCTTTATCTTCCAGTAAAGTTAATCTCACTTACACTATTGTTCGGTCTTTTCTTAATGTAAAGAAATCCTAACGAGATTTGGTGCAGAACAACAGAAAGTTGTCTTGTCATGTTTTAATTCGGTTTCCGACCTCAACCCTCAGCGTGTTTGAAGATGCGATTGCCGCAGCAGGTCTGGACTTCCACTCAGACCGTCTCTGGGATCTGTACGTGGAGTGGGAGAAGGAGCAGGGCAACATGCAGAGCGCAGCAGCCGTCCTGGACAGAGTCCTTAAAGTCCCCACGCAGCTCTACAACACCCACTACGAAAAGTAAGACCCGGCCTGAGCAAAGTAAACTTATAGAAGACAAACACACTGATGTAGCAGGTTTACTTGTGGAGTGACAAATGCTATTTTCCAATTTTGTTGAAGAATATTTTGAGTTATTATTCTCCTTTAATCAGGAAACATAAATGTCGTAATCTAGTGTTTCCGTATTTCACCCTGCAGTGACACAATGGGGCTTTCTAGGGAGGTTTTTTTTAAACGCAAAATTAAATCCGTTTAATCGTTTTGCTCGGTCCTCTCTCCTGCCCTCCGTCAGGTTCAAGGACCATGTGAACAGCCACGAGCCCAAAGAGGTGCTCTCCCCGGAGGAATACGAGGAGCTGAGGGCGTCGTGCCGTCAGAGCCAGAAGGCAGAGCGGGCCGAACAGGCCCAGGAGGAGGCGCAGGAGAGGCCACCGGGGGAGGAAGAGCCCGCCACACCGGAGGGCACCGACACAGTGAGTAACATCCACCTGCCTCACTAATAAGATGCTGGTGTGATATAATTCAAGACGTGGTCAAAAAGATTCTTTTTTTTATTATTATTTATTTATTTATTTATTTAGGAGGAACTGATACAGAAGGTCAGGGAACAGGTGTTCGTCCTCCGGGACAAAGTGTACCAGGACAACGAGGGAGAGGTCCGTAAGAGATGGCACTTTGAAGACGCTGTGAGTTTCTGCTCGTTCATTATTTCTCCTTTTTCTCATTCACTCACCGTCTTTTTATTTGTTTTGGTAATTCTATATATTTTATGTATAATTTCTGAATCAAGGGTTGGTATTGTTAGAAATTTCTGATACGTATGATACCCGAGATTTGGTACTCGTAGAAAAATATGTATAGCTCGAAACTGAATTTGAATTATTTGTGTTTGAATTTGAGTCGATCAACTCTGAATCCCATCATTTGAAATTCAATTTTTTTTTCCGTTTGAAACTGAATTTCAATGAACTTGAAACTAAATGTTGGGACTTCCGAGAAGTATAAAGTATCCTAATTCTTGTGAATTTTTTTTTACATTTTTTTTTTTTTTTTTATAGAAAAACATTTCACGTTTGACTATTTCTCTGTAAATATCCTTTAAAATTCTGGTTACACTGGAGTCATGTTTGCTCTCTCACTGCAGATCAAGCGACCGTACTTCCACGTCAAGCCGCTTGACCGCCTCCAGCTCCGGGCCTGGCACACTTACCTGGACTGGGAGGTCTCTCAGTTGACCACCAAAGGCTCCACCCAAGGTGACTGCTACACACACCTTGAAGATGCCAACAGGTGTCGCCCGTGTTGAGCCGTCTCTGGTGGTTTCATGAATTTGTGAAAGCATCTACAGTTCTGACACCATCGTCTCCTACTAGATCCAAACCAGGCAGTCACGGAGGGGTCGGAGGTCACGGCCCAGCCTCAGGAAGCGTCGGAGGATGCTGCGGACGCCCAGGACGACCACAGAGTTCGCATCCTGTTCGAGCGCTGCCTCATTGCCTGTGCGCTGTATGAGGAGTTTTGGATGAGGGTGAGAACAAAGTATATTTTCCACTTAAGTTTGAATGAATATCCGAATGTATCCCGGAGTAACGTGTGCTTCTGTGCGTGTCGTTCAGTACATTCAGTACCTGGAGTCGCAGAGTGTGGACGAGGCCCGTGCCCTTTACAAAAGAGCCTGTGAGATCCACCTGGCTTACAAACCCAACATCCACATGCATTGGGCCACCTTTGAGGAGAGGCACGGTACGACCACAACAAACACGCTTTCATACTTTCCTTTGAGGTGTTGAAGAGCGGCGCACAGGTTGACGACCCGTCAATTAATGTGTAGGAAAATGAAGCAGAAACTACTTCTTTTTTTTTTTTTTTTTAAATTAAAAACATACTTTTATATACACACTAGAATACCTTTAAGTGTTATTTTTGTTGCAGAGTTTCATATCCACTTAAAAAAACAACAACTTGGTCGTGACATAAAAAGAGGGAGAGTGGGTCAAATTTAACAATAACAAATGTGAATGTTTATGTGGTTTTGACTCTATAGAGGTCAAAAGTTGATATTCGTACGCACAGGTCACAACACACCTTTATAATTAAGAGCCGGCGAAGTGTCAGAGAGGCCAGGAGCAGAAACACACAAGGAGTAGGAGCAATAACTGCCATGAAGCCTGTCATGTTGCATTGAAAGTCATTGTATTGACAGGTGTGGTTTTTTTTAATAATATTTCTAATCCATTTATTTAAATTTGTAGGAATACCTTATTATAAAGAAGTCTAATGTAAAACCATCACAAAACTTGCCATAAATTACTCAAGTGAAACTGTTGCAGACGCTTGTTTCCACATCCACTACGTTCATGACTTCTTCAACTTCTCCATCAGGTGACTTAACTGAGGCTCGGCGAGTGTTGGAGGCCCTGGAGAAAAAACTGCCAGGTTTGGCAATCGTCCGTCTCCGCAGGGCCGCACTGGAGAGACGGGCGGGCCAACTGGACCAATCAGAGGCCTTGCTGAGGGAGGCGGTGGCTGAATCCAAAGAGAAGCCCACGTTACACGCTTTCTACTCCATCAAGCTGGCTCGTCTGCTGCTGAAACTGGGCAGGAACCCCAGCAGAGCCCGACAGGTTTTACAGGAGGCGCTCGAAATTAGTCCGGTGAGATAATGGTGTAATAATGGGGAAGGCTGTAGCTCAGTCGGTAGAGTTGGTCACCAATCGGAAGGTTGGTGGCTCGATCCCCAGCTCCTCCTGTCCACATGCCTAAGTGTCCTCGAGCAAGACACTGAACCCTAAGTTGCTCCCGATGTTGTACCATCGGCGTGTCGTAAGTTGCTTTGGATAAAAGCGGCAGCTAAATGAAATGTAATGTAATAATTAATCAGCATTCGGAGATTTCAGCCAATAATACCATCAGAGCGTAAGATTAAAAATACCCTTTCAACAGTACGAGTCCGAGATAATGTCCTTCAACATTTTTGAACGATGAATTATTTTAACACGGGCCGAGTTCGACAGGCCACGTCATGTTTTTATTATGATTTCTACTTCTTGACCAGAACCACATCATCACGTGTGCCGTTTACATGATGGGCTGCATACGCTCCGGGTTTTTTTTAAATGCCTCCACCCTCCTCCTCTGTTTGCGTCCTCTCTCAGGATAATGATAAACTGCACATGAACCTGCTGGAGCTGGAGGTGTCGGGGGACCCCTGGGCCTCCGCTGAGGCGGTGCAGGAGTGCGTGACGCGAGCCCTGGCTGCTCCTCTCGCCCCACACACCAAGATCCTCTTCTCTCAGAGAGGCCTACAGTTCGCCGAGGACTACAGCAACTCAATCCAGAGGTCAGAGTTCGGCATCAGTCCTCTGAATGGCAAACGTTTAAAATGGGATGGGTCATATGAACCCCGGTGGCGCCTGACAAACCACTCATCATCATGTGCGTGTCCTCTGCAGTGTCCTGTCTGTCTATGAGGAGCACCAGAAGCTGCTGACGGAGCTCGGTGGAACAAAAAGAGGAGCAGAGAACGGGTGAGACTGGAACAACAACTTACGAATGTTAAAGCTAGAGGGTGGGAGTTTCACATATGAGAGTTCGTTTCATTCGAGAGAAACGAGTTTAACACTCGAAGCTTTTCACTGCCAGGTGAATTTGTCAGTATTTCACAGTGTGCAGAGTTTTAAAATCTGGTGTCTGGTGAGACATTCCTGATGAATTCAAACTGACCATGACCTTTGCAGTCTTAGCACATTTTTGTAATTACTCTCATTTAACAGAAGGGGGAGACAAAGGTTCAACACTGTTGGTTTAAATCAGACCTGGGCATTGTACGGCCTGCGGGCCACATCCGGCCCTTTGGCTGTCCCTGACTGGCCCGCATGAGTTCAATGGTAAATTAGGAATCAAACGTAAATAAGTGTACATCAGGCATGTGTAATCCAGGTAAAGTTCAGTAGCCTAATTTACAGACATTCCCTAAACGTCTCACCACGCGAGCTAGTGGTCTGAACGTCCTGGCGGTTGCACTTAGCCACGCCTCCTCCTCTCTGAACCACCACTCACCTACCGGAGACCCTGCAGCTAAAACAGGTGCAGGAAGCAGATCTGGAGCAAAGTACGGCATTTTGAGATTCCCAAGAGATATTGAGTGAATTTATCAGTTTTTTCCAGTTTTACCTGCTGAGCCGCAGCAGAGCTGTGGAGGGAGAAGTTCTCACCGGGATCAACTCCGTCGGGCGTTTCTTCCCCATTAAGTTGCTACCTGAGGTTAACTTGTTCACTAAGTTGTGTCAGAGACTTGTGAGTAATTTACCTTGAGGAACATGGCAAAGTAAAAACCAGTCTTTAATTCAGTAAGTCAGTAATTATAAACCCTTTTTAAGACTTGACTCATTGGTTGTGTGCTTTGTGGGCTGGAGGTGTCATTGCTCTTATACTTATAACTAACCCTTCTCTCACTGAACAAAAACAAATAACTGAAAAACACAAATGAGGTAATTACACTTCAAACAAAATATCAATAGCACTTACTACATTTTTGTATAAAGTTAATTTAATGCTGTTCTTTGAAATACTGCAAAAATATGCTCATTTTCAAAATATTTTTTGTGAATGTTAATTGAATTGTGATATAATGTTGACGTTTTTAAAATGCTTACACCACATTTTAATAGCCTAATTGTAACATCTACTACTACCAGTAGCAGCTAATAAAAAAACCATACAATTTACTGCTTTTTATAAAGACATAAATAATATTGAGCAGAATGGAGTTCAGCCTATTGGGCCGGCCCTCTACAACAGTCCCAGTTTCTCATGAGGCCCCTTGGGAAAATTAATTGCCCACCCTTGGTTTAAATGGATCCTGTTCAAAAGAAACACTCCTGTGGTTAGTGCAGTTGGCACTTTTTTTTATTTTTATTTTTTACATCAGTTAAGACATGAGTTTTGGCTGAATTCATTCCACAAGTCCAAAGGATCATTTTTCAGCCTACAATTAGTTTTACTCCACTTTTTTTTCTAATTTTATTTAAACTGAGAATTCAGACCACAGAATCCTTTTGAAAATGACAAATGTGCAACTCCAACATGGGACTTTTGTTTCATAAACCCTTCATGGGTTAAATGTTTAATAAAGTGTTTGAACTTAAGTACTATTTTAGAGTAATTGTTAGGCGCAGAAGATTTGATTTCAAATTTCTCTTTTGGAAAAAGCGTAAAATAAGTTTGCCTCACAAAACACATCCACTCCTCCAATCAAGTCTTTTTTTTTTGTTGTTTTTTTTTCAAATTAACAATACATTATTGCCTACCTACCTTATTGAGGGCTGTATTTAAGTCTGCATATAACATGTTTTTCACCGTGTAAATACGATTTGCATTTATTTTTACGAAGATAAAACTTCTAATAATTTGACTTTTAAGGGACGAGGATCCGGAGAAGCTGAGTAAGAGCGATGACAGCAGTGCTGTCGCTGTGTCTGCACAAGTCCCGCCTACAATGCCGCACGTCCCCATCACCACGCCGCCTCCTCCCATGATGGGCACCGACATGAGCGCACAGGTCGGCTACGGAGGGTACAGCAGCTGGTACCAGGTAGGATTCAGATTTGAACGCGGACAAGCATGTTGAAATCAAATCTGTAAATGAGGAGCAGGAAAACCATAATCCGTAGAACATATATCCGTAGAACTACCGTCCTGAACTGTCCTGTATATATATGTATATACAGGGAGGCTGTGAATCAGACGGTAGAGTGGGTCGCACACTAATCGGAAGGTTGGTGGCTCGATCCCCGGCTCCCCCTGTCCACATGCCTAAGCGTCCTTGAGCAAGACACTGAACCCTAAATTGCTCCCGATGATGTACCGTCGGTGTGTCGGGAGTCGCTTTGGATAAAAGCGTCAGCTAAATGAAATGTAATGTATTATGTGGCTGAAGCAGGTCCAGCTTTACCTAGACTGTTTTAGTACGGGGTTAGTCTGGACAAGTACAGTTGACAATAGTCCGTTTCTTATTTCCCGTTTGTTTTCCAGCAACCACAGTACGGCAGCTATGGCTACCAGAACGCCTGGAACTACAACCAGGGCTACTACCCACCCAGCTAGACAGACGCGGCCACTGTGGCACCACAGTTTGAAGCAGCTGAACAATAAACTGAACCACCCGGTGCCGCAGGTCCACCTGCGGACATATATTCCAGCATACTCCTTTCACCTCCGTCCTTGCTCTGATTCACTTCACTGTCATGGATTTGTGAAGATCGGGAGATGAGCTCATTTAACATGTCGTGTCACTTCAGTGTCGACTCCGAGGGGCAGGTGGAAAGCGGCCGAAAAGGAAACAGTGATGCCCATTTTAATCAGGAACTATTTTTGTATTTGTTGGCAAGCCGACCCCCTCTGCTCGTGTTTTAAAGTCATCCAGTTTATCCAGTTTTACAGGTGATGTATGATTGACATTTTGTACCATTCCACAGAATAGGCAACGTTGTTTTTTCTAATGTATATAAAGGTGTTTTATAGTGTGTCGCAACAGCAGTGTTTGTGTCGTGTGTCCGGTTGCTCATCTTGAAACTGAAAGCTCACGACCTGTTGGCGAGGGTAAGATGTGTCCTGCTCATATGTGCAATTGACTGAATGAATACAAACGGCACTTTACACACAAGCAGGGAAAACACTCGTCGGTCCGAAATTTTGGCCCGGGCTGCAATATCAGGCCAGTAGCTTTGGTACAGACGTGTCCCTTCGAAAACTTTGCGTTTTAAGTTAAATTACTAAGAACCGAGTGAAGTTACTTGACTTTTGTCAAAACTGAAGTGATGCTTTAGTTTTTTTTGTTTTTTTAAATCGAACACCATCATCAGATTAGAATTATAATTTGTTCAAGGCTTTGATTTATGACCAAATACCTGCAAAACCAGTGACATTCTTTGCGGCTTCAACTACTTTGCACTTTGTGCTTAATGGGTAATTAGCAGATGCTAAATTAGCCTAAGCTAAACTAGCTCAATGAACCGCTGATCTGAAGAGAAGTCTTAGAGAGCTGTTAGCACGACAGTCGACTCTTCTTTTAACAACATAAAAATGCTGACCGTTGTGCTTCAGACATCTTAAAACCAAAACACAGGAGCTCGTTAGCAAGTAAGCAGATTTCCTGAACCTGAAGGAGACTCTCTAAACCCTCTCTGAACTTTCCTCCTTCAGATTAAGCTATGTCTGCCTTCCTCAGCCTGCTGCATTAAGAAAACTTGGGAGTGCTTGCCCTACTTGCACAAACGTAATGAACTTTTGCTCCTGACTGGCAGCACCCTTTAAGGACTTTTAAGAAAGTTCAGTAATAGGGCGATGAGCAGAGGTTGCTCCTTTCAGTTTGATAAGGAGATCACCGGTGTTAAGACCACAGCCTCTGAAACCTGCTGGCTGAATACATCAATCTACCATTTTCGTTGAATACGTTTTGACTTTTAAATCTCAGGTATTACTAATCACACTGGAGACGACTCCTGTTCAGGCGTCCCGGTCGCGACGGGAGCCGGCGTGCACAAACCGGGGACCGTGAAACTGAAGCAGCCGTCTTGCATTTTGCAGTCGAGCTTTTCAAACCGTAAAAAAAGTCAATATTTCTTCAGTTTTGTGTTGTGTTATATGTGCTTGTTAGTCCTTGACCTATTCCAGTTTCACGTGGTTTAATAAAATACTCAACATTAACCAGAAAACATCAATTTGAGGTCAATTTGATGCGAATAATTGCAAATCGGTATAAATTCAGTTAAATACGTAACGTCCGTCTTTAGTGATGCCCCTGTTAAAAAAAAATCAGTCCGGTGAGTCTGACCCGTCTTGATAATGAGAGAAGTAGCCAGTAAAGAACAAATGAGGTATGACGTTCCCACAGAGGGCCAACAGCATTACAAACAGTGCTTTCTGACCAAGCAGTCCCAAAGAGAAGGTACCGACTGAGGACGACCGATAACTACATGTCGTCACGGGCTTTCTTTCTTTTTGCATTCGTGCAGTTTATGGGAATGCTGAGATGGCGTGAATCGGCCGGCCGTCGGCAACGTCTTTTAATGCGCAACATACAACAACAGCGGTCCAATTGTCCATGTTTTGTTCAATTCTATTTAACGATTAAAGGAGCGTTTGAAGTGTAATTGTTTGGGGGTACCATCTGTTGTCAGTGTCTTACCTGCTACTAACAAACTAACCGATCGAGGCGGCGGTACACGAGCCACTGCCTGTTTTTGTCAGGGGAGTCTTTTGTCTTTGAACAGAGCAATATGGCGCAGTTCCCCCCCCCCCCCCCGTGGGAAAGGGCTTTTTTTTTTTTTTTTGACGGCAAGGTAAAGTGGTAAACCAATCACAGCACGCTTACATCACTATAGTTCCTCTTAAGACAGGAAAAGTACTGCACCAACAACAACAACAAAAAAAGGCCCCCTGAACAGTTGAAGTACAAAGGTTCTCAGTTCCTGCAGTGCGAACGCAACCGCTCCTAGAACTGTGAAAAGGTTTATTTGGTTCAAGGTTGCCAAAGAGCTGCCGTTGTGAAAAACATCACAACCCTGTAAAATGTGCACTTGTTTTAGTTATTTAAACTCTTATGTTGTGATTAAATGTCTTAGTTTGAAGTAGAACTCTGCTTATATTCTGTCATTTTATTAGTGACAAAAGACCACTTGAAAAGACCAAAAACAACAACGTGTCAGTCTGGCGCTCAAACCAATGAACCGACACAAATATGTACTAGCTGAGTATTCGTTTTTAAGCCCGAGATTTGCTGTTCTGCCGATTTATTTCTGGCAGCACAATGTGTGTATGTCGGATCAGCTCCGACAGTTTTAATTGTTCCTGGTTGTAAGCTATTAAAGGAGTAAGATACACCAAGCTTTAGTTAAACCTATTAGCAGGAATAGTTATCCGTTAGCTGGTTTTGGTCTTTTCGTGAGATTTGTTCATAATTAAAATAGAAATTCTAACCACTTTTTTTTTTCTTTTTTTTTTTTAAAGGAATTTTACAAGTGAAAATGCAGTCCAACTTCTCAATTTTCCCAAGTCATCTTTATTGTAAGTAGATTTTTGGTGACTATGTAGACATTAACTGTCAATATATTTTAACTTATAAAAAAAAATGGCAAAGTAGAATGTCACAAAATCAGGAAGATTGTGGGGATTAAAATGAAGGCCCTTTCAGAACCACTCCTCGGTCTTGTGTAGCACTCTGCTATGCAAGGATCAGGTTAAAACTTAACAATTGTATTATTTATATATTTTTTTTTTTGAATGTGTTGTGTATACCATGAGCGGTGCTCATTGAAGCAGTATCAGTCAGAAGCCAGCTATCTTCACTTTAATCTGTAAAAGTCAAGCTCACTGCACACACCAACCTACAGCCAGTGAAAGCAAGAAGCTGCATCTAGTCTGTGGACCAAACCAATATCCTCATATCTTCATTTAGAGCTTTAACACACTGTCTGAACACAAACCTCACGCTACACCTCTGCTTTAGTTCAGTTACCTGGCTTACTGAGTGATACTAGATTGTAGCTCTGTTGGTGGATCATTCTGTTTCTGGTGTCTCTGGTGTTGATGTAGTGGAAGTGGTGAGGTAGGCTCACAGAGCAGATCCTCCTGTTCTTACTTTTTGGTAACAACCAGCACAGCTGAAGGCACCAGACCTAAAGAGACAGGAAGGACAGATGGGGGAAAAAGGTCAGATACAGTCTGCGTGTGATTTACTGAGTTTGACTCCATTTACAATTTGTATTATTATTATTATGTGATGTATCCTGTGGCGTTATTATGTGATCTGCATCTGAATAATGTCGTGTGATTACCAGACCAGATGTGTCCGAACCAATCAGATCACATTCTGTCTGAAAGGCATTTACACCTCGCACTCACACTCGCGTTTTCCCTTGTGCCCCCGGCCTTTTTGAATCCTAATGCAGTTATAAGCTCTACAGCAGCATGTGCTCTCTATCCAAATCCTGTTCCCAGCTCACCCAGCTCTTTGAGGGGCTTCTCCATGTCCAGTTCAGTGTAGACGTGACGGGGGTAGGGTGACAGCAGCGTGAAGTCCTGACCCTCGGGTGTGTTGCCGTTCACCTGCACGTAGACGCGCACTGCCGCCAGCGGCTCCTGGGCCTTGAAGACTGTTGTGATGGTCGAGCCGTCCAGCAGACGGACCTGTGAGGAGTCGGGGAGCAGCAAGTGGAGAGAAACGGCAGGCCGTGATTTAGAGCAAATTGTCAGTTTGTCTTATCTAGTAAAATAAGTCTAAAGCAGTGATGAGACCAAAACATCTGTCAGACTGTATTATGTTCTACTCAGATTTATTAATTGCTTGCAGGTTCGAGAGAGAATACAAGATGTAAAACAAGTATAACAGAGGTCTGCACCTGTATCCTGGACTCATCATACTCCTTTTTAGTGGGTGGAGGGCCCTGACTGGTGGGTGATGACGGACTGGGCGGGGCAGGCTGGAATGAAGCGGCCGTGCTCGGAGGTCCGCCGCCTCCAAACTAAACAGGAAAGCAACAATAATCCAAGTTGCTACTGGTTCCAACAGAAGTGGTTGCAGACAAAGGTAAACTGAACTTGACCATTGACTGAGGTACCTTCTGCGCTCTCTCCTCTCGATCTCGCGCTATCTTGTCTTTAACCCTTTGCCTGATAGGAATAAACACAATGAGAGACAATAAGAAGAGGCTTTGTGTCCGACTCTTAATCCCATGACAAAAGAACGACAGTTGTAGTCTGTCATCATAAATGTTACCATAAGGTTAAAAAAAAATAAAAATACTGTATTAATACGCAAACTGATGCAGCAAGGTACACAAAGATCTAATTGCATCGCCCACTCCATAGGACATGTAGGTATGAAGCGTCTCCTAGGTTTCATTCTTAAGTGGTCATGTTCCTAAGTATGTGTCTGCAGAGTAACAGACTCCAGCACAATGATGTAATGTCCCAGATACAATGTACCATGATGTCAATGCATAAAAATATCACAATTTGCAACCTACTTCTTTAATTTCAAAATTGAACCAGGGATCTCAATTTTAACTTGACGAGCCCCACTGTGATTTGTGAACTTGGTTCCAGAACTCGGATTCATTTTCAATTCGATTTCTTTCAGCGATTTATAGCGAGTAATGAATAATAAAATAACAAAATAAAAATAAAAGTTTCCTCCCCCTCAGATTACACCCCAGAGGGGATTCAAGAAAACATTTTTGGAAATTTTAGATACTTCTCTCATGATAAGCAGAGACAATCATTTTTTACCCAAGCCTTCTTTTCATGGCGCAAAGATGTGACTTTATGTGTGTCGTAAGGACAATACCTGGCCATTTTATCCTCCATCTTCTCTTTTCTGCGCTGATCAGCAAGTTTTTTCATGTCGTCATCCTGAAGTTTTTGGCGGATCTGCTGCAGCTCTTGGCCCTGCCTCCTCCGATACTTCTCCCTCTCCACCTCTTCTGCCCGCTCTCGCTCTCTTCTCTCCTCCTGCTTCACCCGCATCAGCTCCTCTAGCCTGCAAAACACATCAACTTATTTCCTTTTTGCCTGTTCAGCATCCCAGACAAAGAGTATTTACACATTATTTGAACTCCAAGACATAAGCTGGCTGTGTCAGACCGATTTTTAGAGAAAGGTCCTGACCAGTACAGCCACGCCACACCACCAGTAAAAGCTACTTTGTGCACTTCTGACCTTTTGACCTGCTCCTGTTTTTCCTCTTCTGTCATTGGCCGCTTTAGACCATCCTCAGTCTCAATGTAGTCGTTATCTCCACCTGCAGTCCCAGAAGACGAGACAAATGCACGTGAGAGAAAGAATAAAAGGAAAAAGAAACAGAGGCAGATAGGAAGGAGACATTTCTTCATGTCAACTGCAAACCAAAGCAAAAGTCACATATGGACACAAAATGCTCATCTAACATCCACAGCCAACACCACAAACCTTAAAACCTCTGCATGCAAACACTGACAGGCAAACAAACAAAACCTCTTTGGTGGAGTTAACGGCAATGAGAAAAGAAAGCAAAAATACAAACTGAGAAATAATCTGACAGAATATTATATTCAATGTGAATTAACCAGAAGTTTAGAGTTGATATATTGCTAACAGAGCCAAAATATATGTTATGGAATAAGTGGATAGATCCTCTTTCACATTAAATGCAATTTCACTTCACAGCGTACCTACATATAATTGCTTATCCTCACAATTAATTTTCTGTCGGGTGATCTAATCGATTACTCAACCCTACCCAATTCCCTAATACACTCAGAGATGTCAAAGGCGGAGGAGCTTTCGCAGTATAACCCTTCTGACAAAATATCGAGCGGCACATCGCCACAGCGCGCATCCCTCTTTGTCTGTTACAGCGGTGTCACACCATCGTGAACCCTTCCGATGTCCCCAAAAAAAAAGAAGAAGCACAACACGGCCCCGACCTTCAGCAGTGTCTGCTAGCGTCGGCTGTTCTGTGCTGGACTGGCTCTGCGCCTCTCCTCCCAGGACCATCCCGACAGGAGGCACGTAGGGCTCGTCGATGTCCGGGTCGTTCTCGTGCTCCACTAACCTGAGGGAAGCACATCGCAGAGGAAACACGGCGGTAAATGAGGAGCAACTGGCTGTTGTTGTTGGGTTGTTTTTTACAAGGGAGACACGGGGAGTGTTACCAGCCACAGTCATCAGTCAAACACATTATAAAATGTTGTGTGTCCCACTCACCAGTCCATCGCTTGCTCTATGCCCTGGTTCCCCGTGTTGGCCACCGCCTTCTCTCTGACAAAACGAGACGGGAGACAAGACGGGTTTGCTCTTTACGTTAACGATCAGCTTCACTTTCACCTCCTTTGTAATCAGTGAGAAATAAAAATAAAATAAAATAAATCCACCACGACCGGTGTTCAGGTCTGGTGTCACTCACGCTCTGTTTCTGTCAAAGCCCATCTCCAGCAGGCTCTCCAGTGTTGTCAGCTCTGCCATTTTGACCTGAAACAACACCATTAACGTTCACAAATCAACTTTCATTCAGACTCGCTGTTACACTCCCGTTTGTTGCCCGACAGGAGGTCGGTCACAACAAAGGACCCGGCGCGCTTCTGTCTCAACTTCGCCAACTTAAATCGCGAGTTTCTTTCTGCTCTTGTCTCGTCTGAAGAAGCTCCATTACCAATTGTAGTCATCGTATAACACCACGTGAACAAACATTACAGTTCCCCTTGACGCGCAGCTTCATCAAAAATAACTGTTTATTACGGCTCGCTCGTTATTTAATATCAAAACTAATGTGATGCTGAGAGGTGAAAATTAGCATTAATGTGGCTAACGTTAAAAAAAAAAAAAAAAAATTGCGAAAGCTAGCTGGGAAGCGTCGCTGGCTAGCATGATTTAAAACAACCCGCATCTCTAATAGGCTCTTCGTCACTTCGGTTGTTGAGGTTTGTTCGTGTGTTACACGTAAAGGCACGCGTGGGTGCTATTTTATATTTTACAAAAGGTAATATTAGCCAATATCCTCGTGAAGATAGCTGTTAGTTAGTTAGCTACTCACACATCAGCCAACGCCGCTTCAACAGTACGGGAACCAAAAGAGCTCAAAAAGGAACAATGCGGGAAAAATAGCGATTTCAACTCTTTTACGGCCGAACTACATCAAAACTCACTGAAATGATCAAAGCCCCTCAGTAACTACAGCTACAAATCTTCCTTTCCTTCCTTCCCCACCTACACGTTCATAAATCTACATATTCCACCTAAAGTGTAAGACCGTGTCCTTCATTGAAATATGTTTCTTTGATTATTACTATTTATGTAAGAATTTGAGAGCAGCATTTTATTACTGTAACTGGTTGAGATTTGAGTCAGTTCGAGTTGCTTTATGACCTGTTGGGTAACTAAGCCTATAAAATGTGACTCACAATGTAAAAGATGAAGTAGTCTATGTAAATTACAACATTTGTCAGTTTGGGACACAGTTTCAGTTTTTTTTCACACCAAGATTTAGATTAGGATATTTATTTACCACCCCCCCGCCTGAGGTAACGGATTTTCTAAATTGTTACTGTTATCAAACTTTGGTAAAAGATACGACTCAGTTACAAATTAAGGAAAAATTAAAAGGACCGAACGATTTGCAGGAATTACTGTCTGTGGTCTTTTTCAGTGGTTTTTGGAGGAAAATTGTGGTATAAACAGTTTTACCAAGTAAGATAGACACAATACAATCCAGGCAGTCTTCTTCAATATAGAGACATTCCTGCAAATGTATGATTGAATATGAAGCTACATCTGTATCTACATGTATTGTACAACAAAGTAATGACAAAATGCACACAGAATATTAAAGTTAAGCTGCTCCACAAATTCACAAATGTTACTTAAATCTAAATATAACTATTTTTGGACTTATCAATGTATTATGTCAGCATTTATATGTATATATAATTTTTTATTGGGAGTTAAATCAAAATCACCTCTGGACTGGGATGTGAGATATTCAGATAAGGACTAACAGTAAATTTATGCAACAAAACTGCTTTCAAATTTGGATCATTCATAGTCTATGAAGTAGCATTTTAAAATAATCCATGTTTTCTGAATTTAGTTATTTAATCATTTAATTTGAAATAGTTTTGGCCCGTGCTGTATATATCTGGGGAGTTTTTTTTAGAAAATGTGAGAGCAGAGGAAGAACTGACACCCTGAATGAGGAGGGCTCAGTGTGAGTGGGCAGATTTGAAGTGCTTCAAGGCTGGATGACATCGCTCATTGGCTGCTTGTATAATTTTATCCTGCCCTCGTGTTTCTGTGGGTGTTCAAACAAAATGCAATTTGCTGACTTTTATGTGCAGGTTGGGTCTGTTACATATTTACAGTAAGTGTAATGATTAATTTTTTTGCTCCCCCACGCAGTCTTAAGCAGCCCTGCTTTATGAGTCTACCATCACTCCAGCCCAGACCTCCGTCTCAGTCAGTTCACTTCTGACTCTCCTCTTTTAATAACTGACGGTTTTTCTCCTTTATATGTTTGGCTTTCTTTTTCTCACACTTTCATTTGATCTTTTTTTGGTCTGTTTTCTCCTTTTCTAACTTTAATTGCCAGAATCCTTGACTGAAACCGACAACATTTGTAGTATTTACTTGGTGAGTATTAACTTTTGATATTTTGATAGGGCGAATGAACTGATTAGTTATCAAAGAAAGAATTCTATTTCATCATGATACAAAATGTCTTTTAAAGAAATTTATAAAATTAATGAAAACTGAATTAAGATCCAAATGCTTCCTGATGGACTTATTAGTTGCCAGGCAACAAATGTCATTTTATTCTGCAACAGGTTGTTGGTGGATTGTGTTTAATTTGTGCAGCTGTTAATAAGGCTAAAATCAACTTTGTTTTCAGAGAAAACTAAAAAATTATTATGCCTGTGATATCTGCCCAAAAAAAACATAAAACATGTTTTCAATTTCTGTAGATTAAGATTCAAAGTGTGGTATTGATTTCTTCTCTCAACACTGACCAGATCAGCCTCGCTACCTCGACTTCATTTTAACGTGTCTTCATCAAAAACGTTCATTCTAATTTCAGTGCTGAGATTCACAAAGCAGATTCTCTGAAGGCACAAATAACCCTTCCGGGTGGAATTATCTTGTAAAAAATTTAAGTGGGCAAAGTCGATGGAGACAATAGGGGTGAAGGTCTCCTAAATTGCTTTATGGCTCTGTTTATTACAGAGGGACAGGGTTAAGGGTCAAAGCTCAGTCAGGATAAACTAAAAGAGATTATGGGAAACTAAGGAGATGAGGTGTGCACAAGGAAATGATGCCTGCATATATTTATCACTATTGTTCAAAGCCATATCAATGCCCAAAAGTAAAAGATTAATGTTGAGACTGCAGTTCATTTGCTGCAATGGCACTCACTCTTCACTTCTAGGAAAAGTTCATTGAGTTAATGACCCTGATTTTTATTGGTGTCATAATGTTATCTTTGAAGCAGTAGAAACACAGATTAAGAGACAATGGTGTATGACATTTTACTGAGCCTTTATTAGGTGGTTTCTGATATGAGTGCTGAAATAAAAAAGATGTAATAAACTGATTTGAATCCATGTAGTCAGCAACAGCTGACCAAAAGAGGGCAGCCTTACTTCATATGACTGAAACATTTGTCCTACTGCTGCCATGGTGCTCAGGTATGTAGTATTATGAAATGTGTATTTGATTGTTCAAGAGAATGTGTAATTCTACCTAAGTTTTGTCAGCTGATCAGAACCACACGAGGAAAAAGACTTGAACATTTAAATTTTGTTTCATCAAAAAATAAATGTCAGCAGAACACCATACAACCAATCCTGCAGTGAGAGTCTCGTGGTCTTGCCTGGTGCTACCAGCTGTGTTGTTTCTGTGGGTCTCACCAGCTGTAACAGCATCTCCATATGGGAAAACTCTGGCTTCCAGTGGAGCTGCTGTTATCCGTGGAGGGACACTTCTTGTCATCGAAACACTGCTGGGACTCTCTGTAGCTTGTGTACAGTAACACTTTCTATTTGTTGTTTTTCCATTCGGGGCCATTCTCATGCTTATTTCTGTGTCGGTTACTTTTTCCAATAAAATAAAAACAAATTCATGAATCCAGTTTTACTGTCTGTGTGTTTCTATATTAAAATATTTATACAGATAAAACACATATTAAGTTGTAGGACACCTCATTTATCTAAATGACAAAGAGTTTCCCTATCATTAATACATGAATGGATGTTTTTTTTGTGTGTCAAAGACCCAAAGGTCCCTCACTCGCATGGGTTCACAAGTAATACATTGCAACATCTTTCTGAGGCACATAAGTGAAAACTGAGAAAAACTACATGTCACTCAGTTTGAGAAATACATAACAGTAACTACTTAGAGTACAACGTAAAACCAAAACTGAAAGGAAATGTAGGTATCACTGACCCTATCTGGTTGCAATTTTATACAACCATTTGAAAAGTAAAGGCAAAAGCAAAAGCAAAACCATGAAAATGAAAGTAGCATTTTGGAAATTTTACTGATGCATATCAGTGTGTGCAGGCTTTTATTTGAGCGTGCGTTGGCTGTATAAAGACAAATAGATGTCATTTATATTTCACACTTTCACAGTGGAAGTATTCAGATTCTTTACTTAAGTAAAAGTACCAATACAATAATTAAAAAATTTAGAATAACCTGCAAAATGTAGATAAAGTATGAAAGTAAAAGTAATGGTTTGGTCCTTCTGACTGATATATTATTAAACATGACATCATCAGATTATTACTACTCAAGCCTCAGTGTGTAAGCACCATGTTACTGTTGTAGCTGCTGTAGGTGGAGCTGGTATGAACTTTATATCCAGTTTTATAAGCAGGTCCAGGAGGTAACTCAGAGGGGCCGTCAGATGATAACTGAGAGGAAAGAAGAAAAAACAAGTTCTGACCACAAATCTGTTTTCAGATTTTTTGACTTTTACTGTAATCTTTCATTTTGATTAGATATTGGATCACTTAACAGTTTATTGAAATGAAACTATGTGAGAACTTTTGATGGATAAATCAGTATTTGGTGGAGCTGTAACAACTCAAAGACATCTGAAATGTGATCCAGACTACACACTGTTTTTGTGACATCAGTAGTAAAAAATATTGGAAAAAAACTGCTTTAATATTTACGAATGAGTTGTATTTTAAAAGCTTGTTACATAATTTACTGGGTAGGCTACCTAAAGCTGTCAAATAAATGTAGTGGAGGAGAAAGTAATATTTCCCACTGAAATGTAGTGAAGTTGAACAATAAAGTAGCATCAAATGGAAATACTCAAGTAAAGAACAACTACCTTAAAATTGCAGTTAAATAGAGTTCTTGAATAAATGTAAATATATTGCACTTGAATAAATGTAAACTTATTTAAGTACTCTACTCAGACTAAAAACTAATATATAAATATTTATGGTACCATAATAAAAGTTATTTTGTGTATTATTTCGTTGATTCCCACAACAAAATTAGGCTCATAAACTCCAAACGTTAAAAAATGAGGTAAAATAGGCTACACAATAGATACATTTACCGTGTGGGTAAATAAATGAAAATATTCACGAATAAAGGAATGAAAAGTTGAGAGCCTAAACATACTTTTAGGAGACATAACCGACTACCACCGCTGAGGCTTTTAATGTGAAAAGAATATGTGCAGCGTTTCCGGTATCCGGATACCAGCCTTCCTTGGTGCTTCGCCAACTGACAGCCGGTTGCCGATCGAGTAGCTTAATCGCTTTCGCGGTATTGGCGGTTTTCCCCGTTGCGGTCGTGAGACGACATATTTCCGTCCCAAAGCTCCGTGTTCACGGTGGAGAGAGCCGCCGGCTGTTTTACGTGCGAGCCGACTGTCCGCTGAAAAGGGGAGTCCTCTCTTGAATGACCGATTCGCAGTGCGTGGCTACTGGCTCAGCTAGCGAAGAGGAGGAGGGTGGGGACACCAACTTCTTGAGACCTCGCCCAGTTCGTCGCTTCCACTCCGGCAGGCAGCTCCTCTCTCCTTCGGTGTGAGAGACTCCACACCACGAAAAAAAAAACAACAACAACAACACCACCCAGGTCATTAGAAACCCGTAACCATGTTCAGAAAGAACCTGAAGAAGGACCCCGAGCTGTTCCAGAACGTGTCGGAGGGGCTGCGGCGGCTCTACCGGACCAAGCTGTTCCCGCTGGAGGACACGTACCGGTTCCACGACTTCCACTCCCCGGCTCTCGAAGATGCCGACTTCGACAACAAGCCCATGGTCCTCCTGGTGGGTCAGTACTCCACCGGCAAGACCACTTTCATTCGACACCTCATGGAGCAGGATTTCCCCGGCATGCGGATCGGCCCCGAGCCCACCACGGACTCTTTCATCGCGGTGATGCACGGCGAACAGGACGGGGTGATACCGGGTAACGCTCTGGTCGTCGACCCCAAGAAGCCCTTCCGCAAGCTCAACGCCTTTGGTAACGCCTTCCTCAACAGGTAAATGTTCCCAGACCTTACTTTTGTAGGATATGAGCGCTTGAAGCCCCCTACGAGTCATTCAGTAATTTGTGAATGAAATGGACATGTCTTTATCAGTGCCATGCTTGTCTTAAACTGTCATTTTTTTTTTTTTTGGAAATACAGACGTGTGTTAAAACATCACATCACTCTCGAGTTTAAATGCCCTCCCTACAAGTCCTCACATGCGCCACACTTTTTCAAGGTATTTTCACAGCGTGCTGTTGTACAATCTTTCCAGCAGAGCCAAATGTGTGTGTGTGTGTGTGTGTGTGACGGTTTTCCCTCTTTCATCATCGTGAGTGAATGCAGGTGTTCAGCGTCAATAGTGCAGGTGGCAGATCCAGCTGGTGAGAGCAACATCCAAAGGTCAGGGAGGAGCTTTACCACACCTTGTCCCTTTAAACAACTCGGACCACATCCCAACAGTTAACATAGAGCCTTCCTTGCCCCCCCCCATTTTTACAGGCACTTCTTCCTATACAGCACCTGGCTTGAGTCACGGTCACCGAGTTGACGGACCGTTTTGTCCCACCATCACAGTGTGAACAGAGAAATAGTTGTAAGCACTGTTGCTAGGCAACGTGCCGACTTTGTTCTGTCCTCAGATGCCGGTGCCATAAGTTTCGTATCCCCCGATACAAGCCGATGGGCCAACTCCCGCTATTCACCACCTGAGTAGGCTTTATGAAATCTTATCACGCAGGGTTAAAGGTTTCGGTATCTAGCCTCTTGTAACATATTTGTGGCACCGGGGTGGTTGCTGTTGAGTCAGCAGGTGTTTCACTGAGGCCGTTCAGACATTGCAGCTCGCTCGAGTTTTATCCAGATAATTCAAGAGGAAACTTCCCAAGTGAAAAGTTCTTCCTGAAGTATTAGGAATCACTCTTGTGTCTGTAATTCATCTTGATGTTTGAGTCTGATGTAAAAGAAGAAGAAAAAAAAATTCCTCATGGCAAAATGTCAGATGAGTCAGGCATTCCCCCTGCTGGGGCTTTCGCTAATTAATCAAATGTGGAAATTTATAGAAAACAGCTGAATGAAAGCAGGGGTGAAAGTAAAACAAACACGTAATAGAGTAAAAATGTGTTTAGTAATGTGCTTCTTAACAAAGAGAGAGCCAAAGACAGCCAAAAAGTCTGCCAGCGGCTCGTTGAGTCCAGCTCAAGGTGAAACTGCACGAGCAAGGTGCTATGAGTCAGAGCCGACGTGACGATGCTTGGTGAAATGCTCTTTACTGTGTGTGTGGCCTTGTGATGACATCAGATGTCTAACATTGTTGATGATGTTACTTCCTGTAGAGGATCTGGGTATGTCCCTTATTTTCTCCAGTAGCTAGCAATGGTGTCACCCTGCACAGGAATAGCCATCTGAACAGATGGACGAGCCTAATGCACAAACAAGTGGACCGTCGTGATCTTAATCTGTTATTAGCCTCAGATTATCAGGTGGGTTGTGTGGCCATACGCCGTAGTAATACAAACACTCGAGTTGACACTTCCACCGTTAGACCTATTTCCCATTATCCCCTGACATCCCTTCCTTCAATTATGTGGAGTGTTTGCCTTATCGTGCATGAGTGCAAACTTCTGCCAAGTAACATCGTTCAGGCTCAGAGAAGCGAAGTGAAGCTTTTGAGATAACACTCTTAAAAGATGAGACTCCACGGGCCAAAATTCACTGCTCTGAGTTGATTACCGACTTTAGGGGAAACCAGATAAGATTGTGTATAAACAAAGGCAATTGTCCACTGTAGCATCATTTGTCAAATTGCTGCATGCAATCCTGTGGTGTCTTGGGACTCCTGGTTCTCTTTGAATTCAGTCTGCAATTTTGTCTCAGAGGCATACGCAGGCTTGAGTTGTCATATATTGGCTTAGAGCTCAAATGATCATGCATAACAGGATATGCGAGTATGACGAGAGCAGGTGCATGACCGATATGAGGAGCTCACATGGCACGTTGCACAGAGCAGGCCTACATTTGATAAAACATTCTTTCAAGAACCAGATCCAGAAAAACATTTAGATCTGAGCTGGGTTTCTTTTGGCTCAGACTGGGCCAGTTTTCCATTTTCCTGTCTGGAGTTCACAACTATTTGGAGTGGCTTTGAGCTGTGGCTTTGTTCAGTGTGTTTTAAGTTATAAAAGTAGAAAGGGTTAGATAGTTTCTTGACGGATTTGATGAGACTATGATGGCAGCTCCTCCGTATAGCTCTTAACTACAGTTATTCAGCTTGCAGATTAGCCTTTAACTACCAGGCTCAGATGGGACTTCAGGATAACCAGTTATTTATGAAGAAAGTAAACAGAAATCAGTCATGTGATCCTCACACCCACAGCTTACTTTTGGTTTTGGCAAAAGGTAATGGATAGTAGTATGATCCACTATCTTTACATTTTTGGCTTTTTTTTTCTTTTTTTTTACTATTTACATTTTTTAGTATTCCGGTTTCTAATTTCCTATCATACCAAATGTTCCCAGATGAGCTTGCGTATTTTTTTTTATTTTTTAATTTTTTTTTAGTTTCTTGTTCCCTTTATTTTAAAAGCCGCTGCAGTCAGAGGGCCTTTGTGTATTTTTGTGCTCTCTGTAAGCCATTAGTCAGTAAAACCAGTGTCAGCAAAGTATAAGTTCCGCACTGACCCACCCCGGCCCACGCTATCCTACTCCGTCCTGTCCTGCTCAAGGCCTGTTATTCCAGGACGCTGACGCTGCACTTTGCAGAGATAGGAGCTGAGAAATGTACAGCCTTGCAGAGCACATAACAAATATAGTCAAAGACACGGGCAGACAGAATAGATCAATTTATTCACCAACACGAGTCGAGGTTTCACTGGAAGCAAATATGGAAAAGTGACACGGTTGAAACCTCTCTCTCACGTCTCCACTGTCAGCGACCGACGCCCTGTTTCCGCTTATCTATGGGAAGTTGAAGTTACGATGTGACGGGAGGTCGTAGGTCGAATGGTGGGGCAGGAGAGGAAGGCCCTCTGTCATGAGTTGGAGCCAGACATCCAATCACAGGACGAGGCCTGGCGTGGAATATTACCCCCACCTTCATGCCAAACTCGCCGAGAGAGGATCGGTGTCTCACTTTCTTGAGACACAATGAAACGGTACAGAATCTCAGCTGGGCTCTCGGGCCTCTGCGCCTGCTGGGTCCTCTGTTTCCAAGAATTCCAGCTCGAGTTCATCTGAGCATCCCCCCCCCCTACAAGCTCTGTGTGGAAAAATGTTGAGCTCGACGGTTAAATGGAAATCCTGAGCCCAAATTCCATCTGGATATCACACACCATCAGCTATGAGAGGGACGGAAAAATCTCCATGTTTGTTATCTTCAGCAGTCACTATTGTTGTAATGTAACACCAGGCATAGGATCTCCATGCAAGAAGACCTTTTCTTTGACTTGGTCTTTGGAGATGTGTGTGTGTGTGTGTCTCTCTCTCCCTCTCTACCCTGAGTGCGGTTGCAGCAGGAATGTAAAAGCATGGTTTTCCCGGTCTTATGACCTGGTGCCTCTGGGCCCATGTTGTGAGTATAGGTTCAGTTTTGCTGAAAGTGCAGCAGAGTGAGAAGTAGTAGTCTGAGCTGTGGGGTGTCTTAACAATCCCCTTCTTTGTCCTGAGTGGGACACTGTGGGTTTATGCAAAACCAGTCATCTTCTCTCACGCTTTATAGTGTGTAAAAACTGTCTTGTGTTTTTGTGTATGTGTCATGGCTCAATTCCTGTTGGGAGAGCGACCCGCTCCTCTAAAGTTCAAACCCCAGTGTTCCAGCCCAAAGGAGGCCATTGTGCGGTGAATTATGTTGCAATGGGAAGGACTCGGGCCTACAATTTATAGCTTATCATCTATTGTCCCAGTGTTTCCCTAACATTCAGTTGTGACCTCCTACAAGCAAAGCTGACGTACTGTTTGGAGAAACAAACGGTATCATCATGTAGTTTCACTGTTGTAGAATCAACAACTGGAGTTGAAACGGTTAATCTGTTAAATAAACGTCTGTTATGTCACTGCCGAATAAGGTGGCACAATGGGGACGGAGCCCGTGGACCACTGATGAAAGCACGTTCATCTGCTCAACTGCAAACTGAATAAGCTGGGAGTCGGGAGTTAGCCTGGTACTACCCGACCCACATTCACTGCATGATTATATATGCAGTGAATGCACGTAACCACCGCCACGGGTCGCCGATTGGTCCGTTCCTTCGCAGTGGTTCAACCAACCTTCACGCGAACAGAGTTTCCAGGTGATAATTACAGCAAAAAACTGAACCTGTAAAAAAATTAAAAAAAAAAAAAATCATTAAGGCAGAATCGCAAGCTGCACAAAGGTAGTGAAGCGTTTATCATCACCCAGCAGTGGTTATTCTGCCACACGGGCTCGGCAGAGCGAACACAACAGGCTCGATCTTTACCTGCCGGCGTCACACACGTGACACTGTTTGGGACTCTGGGGGATGAGGTCCGAAAATACAGCTGCAGTTCCCACTTATCACCATAGGTGCCGCTACAGAGAACGTAATGGAGAGCTTCAGGAGTTTTTCAAATGTGCTTACTTTCATCAATTAATTAAACTTGAACCATTTTTAGCAGCGAGGACGTCTGAAAATAGGATTGCAGTTGTGCTCTGAACCCCGGTTTTTCCTTTTTCGCTGACTGCTACTTTGTGTTTTAGCTGTTTGTCTCTACTAGCAACACCATTCGACTAATGTTAGTGCCTGCGAGCGAGGAGATTGTCCTTGAAATGTTTCAGAATAATGTCTGTTTAATGCCGAGCTTATGTATAAACACTCTCACCTGACTGGTTTTCTGCATCTCTCTCCCTTTCCACCCCTACGCCTCCTACTCTCGACCCTTTCTATTTTGAAGTTAAGCTCTCTTTTACTGTCCTTTTTCTCCCCTCTGTGCTTCTGGTGTCTCATCCGTGTGTTTCTTTGGCAGGTTCATGTGTGCCCAGATGCCAAATCCCGTCCTGGAGAGCATCAGTATCATCGATACTCCTGGAATCCTGTCGGGGGAGAAACAGAGGATTAGCAGAGGTCTGCTTCACGCACACATACAGACACACTTTACCCACTTTTACTTTCATTTCTTTCGCTGGTGTTATACATCCGACCATACAACACCCCGTGCTCAAAAAAAAGCCTGAAATACTATAAATCGGAAAGCCTCGCGCACACGCAAAATAAAGGAAACCACACGCTCAGATATGAAAACTTGCCTGAAACTACCTACTTACTCGCTTTCCTTTCCCTTATCCTCGCTGTGCTATTTTTGTTTTGGCCAATGCTTTACTTAGCCAATTGCAGCAGTTGTGCTCACAGTGCTGTCAAACCTGTATTTAACTCCTTTAAACACCCGTAGGTCAAAGCCCAACCAAAGCAGGTCATGTAAAACTCATGGAGGCCTTCACAGCTTGACAGTAGCAAGGAGAAGGCATATAACACTTTGAAGTTCATTTCCTGTCTCGGTACCTGCGGTTTTCTGCAGCACCATCCTCTTTTACTTGCTTAGCTTTTTCTTTCTGTTTTCAGGTCAGCTCTTTGCTAAGTTTATGTTAAAAAAGTTGAATATGCAACATCACCTGAAAATACTATACGTATCCTACAGTGCTATTTAAAAACAAAATTTTTTTTCCTTCGTAATAAAATTACTATTTATTTAAAATAAATATAATTCTGTTTAACTTCTCTATTTATCTCTATTTGCATATCCGAGTCATTTCCCTGTGCTCTGTGGGAAATAAATAAATGCATATTTTTAATCTACGTGACCTTCAGGGTCATTTCAGAATTGCCACATTTTCACTTTTGATGAGCTTACAGAACAAAGGCGGAAGACATAGCTTCTGCTTTTTCAACCTTTTTCAGCCCGTTTTAAGAGGAAGCTCACGTACAAGTAGTGGCGTTTTTTTTTTTGTACTCCAGGAAAAGGAAGTGGAGTAAAAACGGCAAACATAGCAGAGAGTTTCCCAAGACCCCCACCCACCCACCTTCTCTCTACCACGGAAGGAAAAGAGAAAAATATAAGGAAGTCAATATAAAATATGAGGAAATAGGAAATAAATCTGCAGGTGATCTGATCATTATCTATCCAGCCATACCCGCTTTATCCTGAACAGGGTCAGGGGGGTGGGGGGTGGGGGATGGGGGTGGTGCGGAGTCTCACGCTCACTTTGAGCAAACGCAGGGTTACACCCTGGACTTCCACCCTTTTCTGTTTTCTGGAAATCAATGAATATAGATATTAGTTGAAGAGTTGAAGAGAGTGGCGGTAAACGTACACGTGTAAATTATTGCCATCTTAAAAGGAACCAAAGGAAGTCTGTGTGTGACTAAAGAGACCGGGACACGTTGAGGTGCTCAGGTGACCCCGTCTCCAGAGAGGAGACGCAGACCGAATCTGATGCCTCACAGCTCAGACAGTTTTGTTTCCATACATACATACTGAGACATTCTTACTCTCAAAGACACTTTCTTAAGCACACCCACACTTTCTCGCACACGTTATGCACGCCTCTGTTTCTGTGTAAACATGGATACGATACGCTACTCCACAGACGTACTGTATGGACTGTGTCATATATAAACAGATCTGATTGGATTGTACAGCTCGAGTGTGACGGGCATGTGTGTGTCTGTGCTCAGTGTGATGGCAGGTATTAGATTTGCTCCAGGCCACAGAAAGCGGCGGTATTACCTCAGACTTCCCCTCAGGGCCAATCAGCTAGCAAGAGCTGTGACTTCAGATACCGCCAACATTTCTATATTTTTATTGTAGAGCTGCACAGAGACGTTCACATAAGCATTCGGAGACGATGAAATTATGAAGTCCATTCATGGATGCAAAGCTTTTTCATTGCATAACACTTTGAAATTATTTTTTGAGTAGGTCAGCATTTTTGGCTCAGTGCTTGTTCCTCAGTCATGAAGTGACGAAAGCTTTAATACAACTGTGGTTTTGCAAAACCGGCTGACATCTTTCCCAGTCGCTGATGATGATTTGACAATAAATACTGACATGTTAACGCAATTCAGCAAATTTGCCAGGAAGAAAAAAGATTTCTAACAAGCTCAGTTAAAACTTTGAGAGAGCTAACGTATTTAGGAAATGCGCTTCCTTTCTGAGAATTAGATGCAAACATCAGTAGCACCCTCACATCTGTATGGAAAAATAGATGGAAAAAAAAAAAAAAGGGCCTCAGACTCTTTGGAATTTCTTTCATTTCACTGGATGAAAACTGAATATCTGTTGATCAGACAAAAAAGTATTGTGACTTCATATTTTCACTAATTTATCTTACCTTTCCAGACTGAATGATTATTTGAGAATACAAGCCCTACTTTTTGTGTATGGGTTATAAGTAAGTAAGCAAGATGTGACATGTCCATCAGTAACTTTAGACATGCAGGTAGCTGGAAAGCAAGAAAGCAGATAAACACGTTTCCCAAGATGCCAAACATGTCCAACCGTTATTCCGGCCATTAAAATGAAAATCCCTTCTCTGCCCTCCCTCTACGATTAGCACGTGATTTTGAAGCCTGTCCAGATCGGTCATGAGGTCATGGCTCTATCCATACGCGGTACCGGCAGCAGTTGTTGATGCTGTGTGCTATAAGTAAGTCTGGGCTACGGCAGCTGTCCGATTCCCTGACACTCGTGTTCAAAACCGACTGAAGAGAGAATGAACAAATGTTCTCAGCTGACTCACGCTGGGATCTTCAACTTAAAATAGTCCCCCGCTGCTTTCACATCGTGTGCACAAACAGGCATGAACTCTTTAAAAAAAAAAAAAAAAATTTTTTTGCTGAGTGTGTCTTCATGTTTCCATCCCGTGTGTCAATCTCCTATTACAGTCGGGGTTTTCCTCTTACTTTCACTTTTACTTGCCCCCATCATTTTCCCTTTCTCTGTTTACACTTCTCTCGGCCCCCCTCTTCATCCGTCAAAGTCACAGTGTCGTCCTCTGTATCGACTGTATCTCCCCGTCTCTCTTTTGTGTACATGCTTTCGCGCAGAGACAAAAGCCAGCCATGTTGGAATGCATGTGCAGCAGATCTGTAGTTGATTGTGCAGCGGCCCAGATGAGCTTCTAGAGCAGCTGCATTCTTTTCTGATCAGATGACACACAGACACTAATCAAAACCACAACTCTGCCTTCCCACCCTGCGTCCTCAAGGCAAATGGAGAAAAAAAAAAAAAGGCCATTTTGATGTAATTTGGGTTTGTCCCTTATTTCTCACATAATTAAAGGATGTGAACAGTACAGTAACTTTCTGTGCTCAGTCAGTGGTTGAAATGTGTTTACCGCACTTCCCGGTTAGGCTAGTCACTTTTTAACGTCACTACTAACTGTACACAAGTCGAATGTTTATCTTATCACCTTCTGTCAAGGGTTTCCGTCCCTGCTTCCTTTTTTGTTGTTGTTCGTTGCCAGCTTGGTTTTTGTAAAGCACATTGCAGAGCTCCGTCCCTGCTGGAGGGCATTTCATTCCTGAGACTAATACACGCTGCAGATGGACAAATCAGAGGGACTCGGGTTGAAACTGTCTTTACCTTTACGCACCTCTCTCTGCTCTCTCACTATCGTCAGTTAATCAGTCACCAGAGGGAAAAGCACTGCCTCTTAAAAGCCCTTATCTAACCATTACTGGATCAACATGACTTGGAATATGAACGTAGAACCCACAATTAAACCTCCTTAAACACATAATTTAAGTGGAGCCTTTGAGCTCTTTGTCAGGTAAAAACTCATTTAACCACTGCAGGTTTTTTAAAAAAAATGTATTGCACTATTTGGAAGCACAGTATCATATAAGGTTTTATGCTAAACCGAGTGAGACGATAGTAGTACACAGTTAGTAAAAATGTAAGCAGGCTCCCTAGGTCCTGGATTTATGTGTCACTGTTGATTCTCATTTGATCATAGTTGGAGTTCATTGGCCTCCACCTATTAACAGCAAGGAACAATACGAGCTCTTCCTTGTAGGGGTGCTTTGAAATAGCTGGTGTCACAATGTGTAAGAGTAATGCAGCATCCTATTTGGAGCTAATATCTAACCTTGTTTGCAGCCTAATTACATCCAAGATTTCACGTTATTCGGACTAAACATGAAGCCAATTACGGGGTAATTACAAGATCTTTAAACGGTCGTTTCTACCCTCCAGGATACGACTTCGCCGCGGTCCTCGAGTGGTTTGCAGAGCGCGTGGACCGCATCATCCTCCTGTTCGACGCCCACAAGCTGGACATCTCTGACGAGTTCTCTGAGGTGATCCGCGCTCTCAAGAACCACGAGGACAAAATGCGCGTGGTGCTGAACAAGGCGGACCAGATCAGCACTCAGCAGCTGATGAGGGTCTACGGAGCGCTGATGTGGTCTTTGGGAAAAATCATCAACACGCCTGAGGTGAAAAGCTTTTGTTTTTCCACATGTTGCTTTGCGTAATATCTGAGTGAAATATATTCGGCTTGACCGGGAGGAAGCTCTGAAACGCAGTCTGTCCAAATAAGTTCAAGCTTGTGTTGATTTCGCACACTTGACTGCAGGAAGTTGCCTCGTTCAGCTGGTAGTCACCAGACGTGGAGCAGTCAGTCGGTTTAATGTTTTGAAGGGAAGTCTCCGGCAGGTCTGGACGGAGGTCAGATGACTTCTCCCAAAGACGAGAGTGATTACGTAGGATAGTGTACGCAGGTTGTTACTCTACTCTAACAAAACACACAAGAAATAAAGTACTGTAATCATGTCATGAAAGCAAAACTGTTACAATACCAACTATTTCAAATCCCACGTCCTACCTGGGATCATGTGACACAGCTTGTCTGATGACTTTTTCCCTGACTGGTTGGTTAATGTTTAATCCAGAGCCATATTCATAAAGTGATCTAACAGAAACCTTTGGATTGTGTCGATAATTATTCATTAACTTTGAATTGTATTGTGCTGCCTTTTGAAAAGGACATGAAGCACAGGAGATGCCTTTCAAAGTTTTACAATTTTTCCATTGGCAACCTTACAGCCCTGTAGTAACATTGTAACACGTCCTATTTGTCTTGTCTGAGCGTACACATGTTTTGTGTCTGTTTACACAACAGCCAGACTGCAGGGTTGAGTATGTGACCTGTGAAAGACTTCCCTCCCGTGTGGGTGAAGTATAACCTGATGGAAATGGTGATTAACTTTGTACAAACATTGCTCCAGGTGGTGCGCGTGTACATCGGGTCGTTCTGGGCCCAGCCCCTGCTGGTCCCTGACAACCGGAAGTTGTTCGAGGCGGAGGAGCAGGACCTGTTCTTGGACATCCAGACGTTGCCACGTAACGCAGCTCTACGCAAACTCAACGATCTCATCAAACGAGCCCGCCTCGCCAAGGTCAGTGTTACTCATGAGGCCGCGCCCGGGCTAGCTGCTCGGTGAGTCACGGTGGTGCTTTGAGCTGCGTGAATCGGCGTGCTAACATGCCGATTCAGCAATGCCGATGTGTTTCTGCAGGTATGATAAGGTTTACCTTTTGCACCATTTAAATTGTGGGTGTTTGTATGCTGATATTTGTTGACGAGCACTAAACACAAAGTACAGCTGCGGCTGATATCGGTGTCATTAGCATAGATTGTATATAAAAGTGGACGTAGCTTCCGGGTCTGAAAAATGAGGCCAATGCGGAAGTGCCTTAAAACTGCAATAGCCTTTAGTGCCACTAAGGGGTCGACTCCAAAAAGCCTCTGGCTCCACAGACTCCCGTTCAACTTCTCTCTTGAAATACAGTGTCAAATCATTTTTTTCCACAAGTCATTTTGGTGTCGCTCGCTGAAGTCACTCCTTCTTATTAGTTTTCTGGCGGTCCATCTGAAAATAATCCCATCATTAATTACAAATTAGGCCTCAAAAAGACGTGTTTTTGGGGGCGCGTTTGTTTGATCGACAGGCCTGTGGTGCAGTCAGATTTCCGCTATAGGAAACCGGGTTGCTGCTTGATTATTAGTTTTGCAAGTATTTAGTTAAATACAGTAAATGAACAATTCTGACCTGATGATGGTTTTAGGTGACAAATGGACTCATCCTCAGGAAACCATGAATATTTATAAAAAAAAAACCGTCATGGAAACCCATCTAAAGGTTCAGATATTTCCATCATGACCAAAGTGGTAGACGACCTTAGAGACAGACTGTCAGGGTGGCTGAACAAACACATTTTTTAAGCCCCATTTTTTTTATTTTCACTCTTTATTTTTCCATTGCTCACCACTACCCCCCAAACCTCCACTTACAAGAGGAGGGTTGCACAAAAACAAAAACAAAAAACAAAACAAAAAATCCTCTTTTATGCAACTTTGTCGGTGTTTAGTTTCAAAAATAACCACAAGCAGAAGTATAGTAAAACCAATCACCTTGTAAAGTGAAACCTGGCAGAGGGATTATTTGTTATTGCTGCTTTTGGTCTATATGAATATTTCCCAACTAAAACACCCCTTGGGACGTTATGACATGCAAATGGAGCTTTTTAATAATAATTTGTGCCTGATGTGTTTTTTTCATTTCATTAACTAGTTTTTAAAATTGCATTTACTCCTCATTTGCTGCCTTTTGAAAAATACTCACCAAGTTTACCATGTTTTCCTCTGTTATAAGGGCATAACAAAAGTTCAATAATCTCTGAAAATGTCTGTCCTGTTTGTTTTATGGCGTCCAGGTGCAGGCCTACATTATCAGCTCTCTGAAAAAGGAGATGCCCAATATGTTTGGAAAAGAGTCCAAGAAGAAGGAGCTGATAGCCAACCTGGGAGAGATTTACCACAAGATAGAAAAGGAGCACCAGATCTCCCCCGGAGACTTCCCCAACCTCGCCAAGATGCAGGTGAGAGTAAAAAGCAATAAGTCCAGAGACTCTTGTAGCCACCTCCATGACAGATTTTGATGTACTGTCCAAAGTCACAGATTTGATGAAATAACAACTCTATTTTTGGTGTGTTATATAAAGTGTTGGAAACTAACTGTTCGTAGTAGAATAACCTTCCCTCCTTTACTCTTCACATCTTTGCCCTTCTTTCCTGCTCTTGCCTTCCAGGACGGGCCCGGACGGGGATGAGATTTATTTTTCCTGGTTTGTCAGGAAATCCTGCTTCTTGTATGCTGCTCCCGTTGGTAGCCATTGAAGACTGATCTATTTCTATCACCAATTCCTGTTTTCTCTCACCCCCTCCATCCCTTCAGGACCTGCTGAATGCCCAGGACTTCTCCAAGTTTGCAGCGCTCAAGCCCAAACTGCTGGAGTCGGTGGAGGACATGCTCGCCAACGACATCGCCCGCCTCATGGCCCTGGTGCGCCAGGAAGAGGCCTCCATGCCCAGCCAGTCCGTCAAGGGCGGAGCCTTTGAGGGGACCATGACCGGTCCCTTCGGCCATGGCTACGGCGAGGGTGCCAGCGAGGGTATCGACGAGCTGGAGTGGGTGGTGGGTCGCGACAAGCCCACATACGATGAGATCTTCTACACCCTGTCTCCAATCAACGGGAAAGTGTCCGGCGCTGCAGCCAAGAAGGAGATGCTGAAATCCAAGCTGCCCAACACGGTCCTGGGAAAGATCTGGAAGCTGGCAGACGTGGATAAAGATGGCCTCCTCGATGACGAGGAGTTCGCCCTGGCCAACCACCTGATCAAGGTGAAGCTGGAGGGTCATGAGCTGCCACCTATGCTGCCTGAACATCTAGTGCCCCCTTCCAAGCGTGGGACAGCGCTGGAGGCCTAGACGTTCAGAGAGGAGGGGGAGTGGCCTGGAAGTGAGAAGTGTCAACACTCTGCATCATGTTTAGGACTCGCCAGACAAAAAGTCCAACCAAAAGCATGAGTAGCATCATCTTCCATCACACTGCGAGTCGCCGGGCTGTCTGACACACCAAGAGGTGGTATTGCTGTGATCTTTTTCACCAGAGAGAGACTGGAGGGTTTCTGGGGGAAGGGAGGGAGAGCGGGAGGGAGGGAGGGAAGGCGGGAAGGCAGATCACCGTCTTGCATTAGGGGATACTGTTTATGTATCTATGTGAAATAAATGGGGGGAGAGGGGTTTGATTTGCAAACTGATGAAAGGACATTATTGGATCATGAACTGAAGGGTAGCTGGAGGTTTCATGATGGGGCTGAACATGGATTTGTGCAGCCTGTGTAAAAGATGTCTTATAGATATACAGTCCATATTATTATTATTATATGTTGATCCAAAGAAATATAGTTTTTTTTCCATTTGGAGTGAGAAAGAGGAAATGAATCAAAACAACTTGCTTTATCTATATTTTTGTATTTCCTGACTATTAACTTGGACTATTTCCTAATGCTTCCCTTTTTATCATTTTGCCAGATAAATAAAAAGGAATACAGTACCATCCAAAATGCTGATGTGGATTTGTGTTGAATCTTTCTATGACACACGACGGGGATTTCTCAGACATCAGGAGAAAGCCTTCTTAAAGTGCCACGAATTAAAACTGGGGACAACTTAGTCGAATAAATCTTTGCTAAATAAATATGTGCTGAATCTTAGTTTTGTGCTTTTAATTTGTAAAAATTTGTAATTGAGGGTCATGTGAAGGACTAGGTCACCCAGAGGTCATCCAAAGACTTTTTCTTTGCTCTCATTTGAATAGTATCAGTGGGATCTACTGCCCCCTGTAGGCCAGAAAGAGCCGAACCGGTGGTCTCGGGAGGACTTGTAAAGGAATTTACCCATGAAATAAGTTGCTGCATATTTTAGAGGTCAAATCTAAAACTGTGGTATGACGTTCTCTTTGAGGACACATGGAGACAATTTACAAGAGTTCAGGCCAGGCTCAGAGTTACCACAAATCATGGACAGACAAAAAGCCGTCTCACATGAGCATCTGAATATATTTAATTTCTTTATATTCACCTTGTAAACCTGTGCTGTCACATAGCCTGAGCAGGTCTGAATCTGCAGGCAGTTTGCATGATTCAAATCGGATGCAGATATAAGAAACTGAAATGTAAATCATCCCGATCAGCTGATATTTATCGGATGTTTCCCACCGTGGGAAAAGCAGCCAGATGATAGATGCAAGGCCAAGTAGACACAACGTCGCGCTTCGCCTTTCACTTCACGTCTGGTCATGTAGATTCACATATTTCCACCCCGGCACATCTCATCAGCCTTGAATTTGGAGACGTCACCTGACAGCGAGGAACTTTTTCTGACCTCTGAATCACAGCCGAGAGCTCCAGTTTCCCTCCTAGAAACACAATGTTACGTTTCATTTTCATGCCACACTCACGGTCATGCATTTCTTGTCTCAGCAGCTCACTCTGCCTGCACAGACGCTCATCGAAATTCTGCTCACTGACTCAACAGATCAGCAGCCAGCGTCGGATACACTTGATATTTAAACAAGTCCAGAGGCGCTCTCTTGTGTCTTGATATGTTATTACAAGTGTTGTCTTTGGACAGACTTATAGTGACGGGGTCAATTCTTATCAGTTGGTTCTTTACTGCAGAGAAGGACTGCTCACTGTGAACATTGTGCACTGATAAGAAAGAGCTGCGGATTTTTTTAAATGTATTTCATTTGAGCTTTTCTCTTTTCTTTTCCTCATTTCATCTACATTTTTCAGCATTTTTGATCCTTCAAATAAAAACAGCAGTGTAACCTTCCTTCTCAACTCTTGTATTTATTGTTACTTCTCTAATGTTTGACCTTCATTATGCAGAATGTTTTTCTTTTTTTATTTCTTATTTTAAGATTTTTCAACTAGGTATTTAAGGTTTTTTTCTGGATGAATTTTATTGGCACAAATTATATAAATCAGAATATATATTTTTTTATATAAGAGTTTCACTTTACCTTATATAGAGGCATACAGGTTGCAAAAAAAACTAGACTTAGATATGATTAGAAGGATACAATAACATCCAACAGCAATAAATATTAGTCAATAAATGCTGGCTGCTTCATTTACTCACTTCAAAATCAAAGATGAGAGCTTTCTGAAATGTTATGTTTGACAGAAGCTTCTCACGAATGGCAAACATTTGAAATATGTGGGAGAACTGCAAAGGAAAAATAAATCTATTTCTTGTCTTGCTGCCAAAAGGCTGCAGTGGTGAGTGTCAGTCACAGTATGTAGATTAAGAGTGACAGTGTTGCATTGACAGACTGTGTTAGAAGATTATGTAATTTACAAATTAAATATATTTTTTCTTTCTTGACTAACAAATAGGAAACTAATGATGTACAGTAAAAACCATGGTTTTTCCTTGTAAGATTTACTGTAGTGTAAAGTCCCTTTCGAAACTGCCATAATCATGCTCGCTTGGTCCCAAGCTGATTAGATTTTGGGAGTCAAAGGTTAAAGGTCAAATCCATGGTGACCTCACATCCTCCTACTCTGGTGAACACAAAATGACAGGAAGGCCTCGGGAGAATTTCTTCCAAGTTGCTAAAAACATTCACTTGAAATCGGTTGTCAAAGGTCAAAGGTCACCGTGTTCCTCACATCCATCCCATCCCTCTGTCATATTCTCGTGAAAAAGTTATCTCAGGAATATCTTGGCGGAATTTCTTCAAATTTGGCAAACATGTTCAAGTGGAGGCAAAAAGGAACCTATTAGATCTTGGTGGCCAAGGGTCAAAGGTCAAATCTACGGTGACCTCTTCTCCGTTGCATTTTTGGAATGTGACATTTCAATACAAACGTTCACTTGACTTCTGAGATGAAATGACATGATTTATAGAATATCTGTCACAGTATGTAAATGAATGAGTCAGAGAGTTATATCATTACTTTTGCGTACTGTGTACAAGAAGATTACAATTAAAAGTAGCTGAGTCATCTAAGGTTTTCTGTCTCAAATAGAAAATAGGAATTAAAAAAAAAAAGGAAACTAATGACGTGCTGCCATAATTCCTATTCTGCCTTGTGGGAATGTGAGATTCACTGTTAAGTCTAGACTTCGTGATCTATATTTAAAACATAATTCAATAAATAGACAGAAAAGCTTCCAAACATTTTATTCTCCATCATTTTAGATACTTTTCCGCTGTTCCCACTTTGTGAAATCTGCAGATGGTAATTAGTGTCTGTGCTGACAGCAGTATTTGACCATGAGTAGTTTAATTTAAAAATGCAACAATGATTAATATCCAGTGATGAACTTACAGTGTTGTGATGCTTTGATAATAAGCATCACATGGTGCTTTATATAATTTCATAAAAACTATTTTAATCTTGTGAAAGCTAATTTGATTCAGATATATTAATCTTGTGAAAGCTAAGCTGCTTCAAAACCCTGTAATGAGACGTACAGGCAGCCGAATGCTGAAGTTAACCTCCCTCAGAAAACTCGGAGTCGTCTGCGGTTCAAACATAATTTACAGCTAGCAGCAATAGCTCCGGCGTTCCTCCTGTTCAGGTATGAAAATGGATTGACAGAAAGCTGCTAGAATGCTCACAGTGGTGTGAAGTGAGAGGCGGTGTGTCTCTACGTTTCTGTACTCTGTGTGTTCAGATAGCTGTCACCCTTCTCCACTGTAAATCTCTCCTTTACATAGTTTCTTTTTTCCTGTCTTCCTCTGTTGGGACGTCACCATCTTCCCCTCGTCTTCTTTTCCCCTCTTCCTTCCTTTTCTTCAGCTGTTTACGGAGAGTAGATTTTCCCTGTTTTTCTGCTTCTCATTCTTTGTTTTTCCATCTGTATTCCCCACGACGCTTTCACCTCACCTCTCGGTGTGTTGCGTCACATTTGTCTCTTCCACATCTAAAAAATAGTCCCTCGGGCCCTCTGACACATTGACCCCTGCAGAGACTTTACCAGGTCGGCCTTATAAAACACACTTATGTGGAGGGAGTGCTACTTCTCAGAGGCAGGTGAGGAATGAGGTACCTGGATGTGTGAGTACAAAACACACGAGAGCAGAAGAATTACTGGATTCCAAGAGCGGCTCATCCAGGACTTGCAGCCGAGGTTAATACAGTAGATCATTAACCAACTCAAAGAGCCCGAAATAAATTATAAAATCGTGCTTCTTTTTCATATTTTTACTCAACATGAAGGATTTGCTCTGTTGTGTGACAACGTTCTGCTTAGAGTTCACTCAGAAATATCAGGAGATCTAACTAAAAATACTCCAGTCATCTGAAAGTTTTTACATTTTGAAGGAGCTAATTTTGACAAGCAGCAAATAATAGCATGTAACGTGCAATTTAGAATGTCTGTGGTGAAAACATGTAAAAAGAAAAATCACACAAAGTCAACAAATTAAAAGGACAATTATTTATTTTTTGGGTGTACACAACACATCAGAGCAGCATAAAAATCCAGAAGGGCCTCAGCAGTTCCCGTAACGATGAGTCTGCAGGACAGTTTTCACATTCTCGAGGGAAGACGAAGACGAAGAGGCAATTAAAAAAAAAAAAAGGAGAGGAGGAGGGGGAGATAAGTGCTAAGAAGGAGGCTGATTGCCAGCTCTGATATTTACCCCATTTCTGTCGGGTGGAGAAGGTGGTGTTAGCTCCACTCGACAGGTTCATACTGTACTGCCCCAACAATGTGGAAACAAGTTCATTTGAACTGAAGCGTAACAGAAGGGTATTGAAAGTACTGACAGAAAGTATTGGCATTTTTTTTTCACATCTAAAACAGACAAATGTGTCATTTATGATGTAATTTAATCATCATTTTTATTTTTTCTTAAAGTTTTTGGAGCAGCTGAATAACAAAAGATGACAACAACGCTCATCGGGATGCATCTTCTTGATTAGTTCTGCATTGAGTCTTTCTCATATCTCATTAAAGAAATGATCATGTAAGCCAATCATACAGTCGATGAGTCCAAACCAAAGTCTTCATCAGGGTGAGCCTTGTCCACTCTTGTCTTGTTTTGGCTGGCTGAAGAATCAACACAAAGAAAAAAAAAAAAAGGGGGGGGGGAGTGGGGGAGGGGGTTAAAAGTCCAGAGAGGTTTGATGAGGTAGGCAGACATGAAGTTTGGGGCTACAAAGCTGGAAAAAAAACAAAAACAGTCTCTGTTTGACTCGATTTGTCCTTTTTCTCCAGTTTTGGTCGGTTGGTGTCTCCATCAAGGTTCAGTTCATTTCATCGGTCTCAGAGCGGCCTGGCGGCCGGCCGAGGTGCTCCGAACATTTCCTGTGAGGCGTAGGTGATGTAGAGGAAGCCGTCAGCATCACTGTAGCGAGAGTAAACCTCCCCCATGCTGGAGGACATGCAGTACATGCTCTTCTCCGCCACCAGCAGGAACAGAGCCTGGGTGGAGTCCAGAGCGATCTTATTCCTGCAGACAGTTGGAGAGGCGGATTAATGCTGGAAAACAGCATTAACAAACAGATTTGTAGGACAAAGGAGGAGAGAATATGAGGGAGGCAGAGGTGTGGAGAAGCTGAGAGAACAATGACAAATCTGAGAGCTTGTGGAAGAAAAGTGGAGAGAGACGAGGGTTTAAAGTGAGAAGAAGAGAAAAGCTCCTTTGGAGAAGTGAAGCAATGAGAGGAAGCAATCTGATCATTTACCTGAGCAGGCAGAGGAATTGACCCAAGGTGAGCTCAAAGGGAACCAGGAACTTTGTTTTGTCCAACAGGGGGAGAGTCTTTTCACGGATGAAACGTTCAACAATCACCTGAACACACAAACACATCTGTGACCGACTAGTTGTTCAAAAACATACAATTAAAAAAAATGGAATTAAATGCATTGTATTTGCAAAATAACAGAATTTGAACCAACTCACAGGTAACTTGTTGGGAAATTTAGACCGAATACTGCACACTTCATCTTTTCTTGTTGCTAAAGAGAAACGGTGCACAAAATTTTACTCACATCTGACACTTTAAAACCAGCATCCATGCACTCTGAGGTCAATTTGTTAATACAAGAAGTGGCAGTAATAGTAACAAAAATTGTCTCACCGAGGCATTTTCTCTGCTTGAAGGGCATCATCTCCATGGATTTCTCAAAAGGAGCCATGTTTGTTTGCTTGTTGCTCGGGGCGGTTTGCAGAGACCAGTGACGGTGGAGGTGGTGAGGCCGATTGGTGACGGCGCAGCGGTCTCGCCCAGGCTGACGGTGAAGTCCCCTCGGGTGGAAGTAAGCAAACCCCACTGAGCTGCTGTGACCGCTGGAGTTTTATAGGAGGCAGATCTGGGAGGAGTCGCAATGTGACACCTGCAAACAAAGACACACTCCACATTGTGGTGGGCAGCATATGGATGCAGGGGTGCGTGCGTGCGTGCGTGTGTGTGTGTGTGTGTGTGCCCTATTTACTGGTTCAGACCAAATTCACACGTACTGGTTATCTCACTCAGTATTATCACAGCTGCTTGTCATATCGGGGCTCCTGTCAGGGAAGACAGAAGTATAATGAAGGCCGCCCACCGTGAGGAGCATAAACAACACATGACGAACAAGAACCTCAGAGGAGCCTCCAGGCCCCGGACAAGGCAAACATAAGTTGTCAAACTTAAAAACTGGCTGCCAAAAATTAGAGCAACCAAATCATGACACTTGACGACTCTACATTTGATCAAGTTGTTAACATCTGACCTTTGTCCTCGCTATCTGCTGGCCATGGTCATCATATTTTATAATATGACTTTTTGTTCATATTGTGGATGACATGCTATAGTATGACTTTTTTTCATATTTTGAACGACATGCTATAGTATGACTTTTTTCATATTTCGGACGATAGATAGATAGATAGATAGATAGATAGATAGATAGATAGATAGATAGATAGATAGATAGATAGATAGATAGATAGATAGATAGATAGATAGATAGATAGATAGATAGATAGATAGATAGATAGATAGATAGATAGATAGATAGATAGATAGATAGATAGATAGATAGATAGATAGATAGATAGATAGATAGATAGATAGATAGATAGTTACTTTATTAATCCCACAAGGGGAATTTTTTTCACTACAGCAGCATTATAGGTACAGGAAAGCAATAAAACAGTAAAAAATATTAAATATAAAAATGCACAGTATATACAATAAAATAGAATAAAATAAAATAGAATAATTAAATTAAATTAAAACCACCTTTTCCAGGCTGTCCAGTTTGCAGCCGATGATGGAGCCGGCCTTCTTAACCAGTTTGTTAAGTCTGTTGGTGTCGCCGGCTCCAATGCTGCTAATTGTTTCCTCAAGAAAAAGAGTCGACTCATCCCCTTCTTGTAGACAGCGTTGATGTCAGTCTTCCAGTTAGGTTAGGTTAGGTAGTTACTTTATTAATCCCCGAGGGGAATTTTTTTCACTACAGCAGCATACAGGAAGCAACAGATAATAATAGAATAATAAAAAGCAATAAAATAGCAGTAAAAATATAAAATATAAAATGCATAGTATATACAGTATATACAGTACAGTATATATCTATATATATTCAGTCTGTTGTCGATGGAGACACCAGGTACTTGTACACCTCAACAATGTCCACCTCCTCTCCCAGAACTCTCAGCGGTTGTGGAGCCGTTGTCTTCCTCCTGAAGTCGACCACCATCTCTCTGGTCTTGGCCACATTCAGGAGCAGGTGATTTCTGCCCGCCCACTCCACAAAGTCCTCCACTACTGCCCTGTACTCATCCTCCCGTCCGTCCCTTATACATCCCACCACTGCAGAGTCATCAGAGAACTTCTGCAGATGGCAGGACTCTGAGTTGTACTGGAAGTCAGTGGTGTATAAGGTGAACAGGAAGGGAGACAGAACAGTTCCCTGAGGAGCTCCAGTACCACTGACCACCGTATCAGACAGCACACCGCCCAGACGGACAAACTGTGGTCTGCCTGTCAGGTAATCAGTGATCCAGGAGACGGTGCACGTGTCCACCCCCACCACCCGCAGCTTCTCACTCAGCAGCAGTGGTTGGATGGTGTTGAATGCACTGGAGAAATCATGGCGTCGATGGTGGAAGAGCCCTTTGAAGTTGAGGGCTCTGTGTCCATGCAGCTCACCCGGGGGGACAGAGGGAGGAGGGGGGAAGGCAGCAGAGGTGTTTGGGAGGTGTGAGGTGTGGAGATGACAGATGAGGGCGGTGAACTAAACCTGTTGAAGAAACAGTTTAGCTCATTGGCCCTCTCCAGGGAGCCCCCTGGTTGTCTCTCTCTCCCTTTGAAGCCAGTAATCTCCTTCACACCTCCCTCACATTGTTCTGCTGGAGTTTGGCGTCCAGCTTCCTCCTGTAGGAGTCCTTGCACTCCCTGAGCTTCTCCTTAAGGTCATGCTGCACTCTCCTGAGCTCCTCCCTGTCCCCAGACCTGAAGGCTGCTTTCTTCTTATTAAGAAGCACTTTCAGGTCACCGGTGATCCACGGCTTGTTGTTGGGGAAGCAGCGTACAGTCCGGGATGGTACGGTGGTGTGTTCACAGAACTTGATGTATTCTGTGATACAGTCCGTCATGCTGTTGATGTCCTCCCCATGTGGTCCACACAGCACATCCCAGTCCGTGGACTCAAAGCAGTCCTGCAGGGCGTCTTTAGCCTCCTGTGTCCACCTCCTCACAGTCCTGGTGGTCACAGACTGCCTCTGCACCAGAGGAACATACTTTGGTGTCAGCAGGACCAGGTTGTGATCAGACCTACAAAGGGGGGAAGGGCAGTAGCACTGTCTGCATCCATGGCATTAGCATACAGTAAGTCCAGACTTTTATTGTTCCAGGTGGGGCAGTTAACATACTGGTGCAAAGTTGGCAGTGCTTTATCCAGACTGGTTAAAGTCTCCAGTAACTGCCAAAAATGCACCGGGATGCTCAGTCTGCAGTTTGGACACAGTGGAGTGGATGGTGTCCACTGCTGCCTCTACGTCAGCTGATGGAGAAACGTACACAGCGATAACAATGGCGGACGAGAACTCCCTCGGCAAATAATACGGGCGCATCCCCACGGCTAGAAGTTCAATGTCTGGGCTACAGAAACGTTCCTTCACACACACACACATGGTCGGGATTGCACCACCTCTTGTTCACATAGATTGCAATCCCTCCACCTTTCTTCTTGCCGCTCTGCACAACATCTCCGTCCGCCCAAACAGTCCTGAAGCCGGGTACGGCCGCACTGTGATCTGGGAAATGTGAGTGCAGCCATGTCTTAGTGAAACACATGATGCTGCACTTCCGGTATTCCCGCTGGGTCTTTACCAGCACGCCAAGCTCATCAGTCTTATTGGCCATGGACCTCATGTTCCCCATTAAAATCGCCGGTACCGATGGTTTATATAACCGATGGTTTATATATTATATAGACATGCTATAGTCTGACTTTTTTTTTTTTTTTTTTCATATTTCGGACATGTAGTATGGCTTTTTTGTATTTTGGATGACATGCTATAGTATGATTTTTTTTTCATAAATCTGTACGACATACTATAGAATGACTTTTTTCATATTCTGTACGACATGCTATTATATGACTTTTTTTCATATTTTGTACGACATACTATTTTCATATTTTAGACGATACGCTATAGTATGACTTTTTGTAAACAGCTAAGTAACAAGATCATTTCAGGCCTATTTTTCTGGAGCAGTCCAATATCACATGGTCTTCATGAGCAAAAACAGATTTCTAAGGAAAGTGTCAATGGTCAAGATTTATATTTTTATGAACTTAAAGTCAGGGAACCGAGCAAAGTCTGTCTACTGATAAAGACCATGTGATTTGATCAGAAGCTCCTGAGGAACTGACATGGTTTGTTGCTCAGGCTCTCTTTGATTGAGACATTTTTCAAATGTCTTTTTTGCCCACTATGTGGAGCATTTTTCTGTGTATCTGAACACTTCATATAATGAAAGCACTAAAATCTCTATCATAATCGCCCCATTGGTGCATTTGTTTTCCTGAAGATGCTTCCATGCTGTGTATATTTCAGTTTATTAATTACATCGAGCTAAAACTAATTCAGTTTAATGCAACCAACCTGCAGTAAGTGTCTCCATAATAAAGCTCTAATGTTCTGTTTTTGTCAACCTATTTTAACGTTGGTTAGATTTTATTAGCTTTTTGGAGGCTTTTTGGAATGCTGTTAAACTGTCTCGTGTTATACAAGCATGCGTTTCTAATATTTTGTACACCACATTAAAAACTGGCTGCTCGTTAGGTACGGCTGTTTTGTTTCTTAGAGGTGGAGGTCCTGCAGTCAGGTTGCAGTTTGTGAACCACCAGCCTGTGGAAATGGAATCAAGACCAGCTGCCCTCATGTGGGTGAAGATCACCCTCTGCTGGTTTAAAAGTGGCACCAAAATGTTCTGCACTTTTATAGACACATTATTTACATATTTACAGTCATATAGATGTTTCCAGCAGCCCCACCAGGAAGTGATAAAACTCAAATAAAGATAATATCAAATGCAAGTGCCAGGAGGTTTGTATGCAGCAAAATATCAGAAAGTGCAGGTAAAGCCATTAGCTTTAATAACAACAACAATATCTTCTATTGGTTTCAGAAGAATCTGAATATTATTTCATTTCAGAAAGATGTCAGGATTCATCTGTTAGAGGTTTTACAACTGTTCTGTTGAGCCTGTTTTGCATCCTCTCTGCCTTGGTCACCTCCAAGCTGCCCTTATTTCCAGTGCAAACAGCAAACTGCACAGGGCATCTTATTTATTCGGAGACCAATCAGCACTTCATGCTCTGAAATTATACTCCAGGTTTACTGTGTCTGCTGCCTTGAAGTAATTTGATTTTTTTTTGTTTTTTGTTAAAAAAAAAAAGTAAGAATAGTCACCATGTGAGCACAAATTCAAGTAAGATGATAAGAGCTGGGTTTTGATACCGAAAAGGCACAGCTACAAGATTTTGGTAAGAATTATGATGTATTTTGCTGTAAATAAAAGTCCTTTGACAAAGTAGGAAAAGCTTGTGTCGCTAAATAACATCTTCAAGTCATGCCAGTGAGACAGATTCTGAAACTGTAACAGCTGATTGGAATTCGGTCGAAATATCATGAAGAAAAAACGATTTCTTACATGACAAAAGTTGTAAAGTTTATTGGGAATATTGTCACTGTAGGTCAAAGTGTGGTATTGTGGGCCCCAGTGTTTTCACGTGTACGGCTATTCATTCTTGTAGTGTACAGAGTTTGTAACTCCCATCATAACTCCACCTACTTTACACCTGTGAGGAGGTGTAAGCAAACAGCAGAACTGTAAACACTTGCAGCGTTCACGGTCTTTAATTTGGTTTAGTTTCCATATTAAAAATTGGAGTAGAAAGTAGCCCACATACATTTTCCCCTGGTGCAGTGACCAGAGGCAAAAGTAGTCCACAAGCAGGCCTACCTAAAAACTGCACCACAGGAAATACAGCCTACTTGGTTACTCGTGAGGGACCGACAGTCATTATTTATTTTGTCGCCTGCTGTATCCTGCACACCGAAGTTGGACAGCCGAGGGATTTGTCACGCGTCCATTCGAAAAACTTGGCCGTCCAATCGTAGCACATCTCGGGCGCAGTGGCTCCTCCTCTCTGCTGCCCGCTACCACATGTAACGCTATCACCCTCAGTCTGTCTGTTGCATTGTCTCATTGGGGACGCAGCGCACGGATTCCAGCACCGTGGTCGCTTCACCGGACCGACAAACGCGTGAGTGACAGAAAGAAAGGACAATGTCAACAGGAAATCCAGCCTGGATGAGGATGAGACGCGGCTGAATGATGTTTCCTCAGTCTGCCGCTGGATTCATTAATTCTGGTCTCGTGCCAGTCAGCAGGGCTGCCTGAAGCGGTGGGCTGCATGGCACGGCACGGCACAGATGGACAGGATTACACTCTCTTTAATGTTGCGTTCATTCAGGCCGCTGCTATGATTGTATCGCTCCTCCGGACCTGTGTTGCTCTACCTGGTGCAGGACCCTAGCCCATTCATTCCTCTCATCCGTTGCACGGTATCTGAGTGGTGGTCAGCGGTGCGCCGCGGTTCCCCCTGCCGGGCACCCTGACAAGGATGGCCGCCCGCCGCGGCGGCTGCGTGAACTCGCTTTGGTCGGGCACCGAGCGCGTTCGCATCGGAGAGCGCCTCAAAGCGACGCTGGCCGGTGTGCTGGAGCTGGAGGTGCTCAGGTGCAAACACTTGGAGATGGTGGACGCCGCTCTGGAGGACCGAGCGTCTGCCGCCGACAACGCCGAGGAGCCACAAGCCACGGAGGAGGGGAGCGGAACCCCGGAGAGCGCCGCCTCGGATGCCGAGCATGGCTCTGCGGCATCCCGCAGGCAACAGGTCAGTTAGTGCGTCTGTCAGCTCGTTGCCCGGATCTCTACATGACAAGATTATTAAATATGGATGCGGGATGATGGTGATCTGCCAACAAGCCGTCCCTCTACGGCTCACTAGACAGATTTTATCGCTGCCTGGCGGCGCATGGCTGTGCCGAGGGCTGAATTCCCAATTGATTGAGATGATGCCAGAGACCATCCGAGCAGCAGCAGCAGTGTGTGGCCGTCATATGGAGCAAATGTCATTGAGGTCAGGGATCCAGGACCAGCTACCGTCTGGCTCTGTGCCCTGCCTCAAGGTTAAACAGGAGGATGTGTCGGGATAGAGGCGCTAAAATCAGGTGTAGGCATTAACACACAATCAGGCACTGCTGCCTTTTTTTTTTTTTGGCTCCGGCCGGTAAGCTCATCGGCTCTAAAGGTCACTGTGGCTCACAGTTTGCCTTCAAATTATTCTGATCACAATATGAAGGTTTACTCCATCACTCTGTCTAAAAAGTTAAGTTTTGGTCCTTTACTGCGAAAATCCTTAATGATCCTGTGGGACCAACCCAAAGAGGGTGAGGGTGTTTGAGCTGAGGCTGCCTTCAAACACACACACACACACACACACACACACACACACACACACACACACACACACACACACACACACACACACACACACACACACACACACACACACACACACACACACACACAGAAAGCAACACATTTCCCAAAGTTTCCCAGAAATGGATACGCAGGTCTTTTTGTGTTGAGAATGTGGGTTGACATGTAATAAAGGAGGACAGGGTGTGAACTGGTCCCATCCTGAGGCCTGAATACTGAGAATGTAGCTGCTCTGGTCCATTATTTGAGAACATGAGCCGAATTTGAACCTCATGAAGTTATAAACACCTGCTGAAAATGAGAGGATAAAGGTGAATTTGGGTGCACCCAGCAGGTTAGAAATGCCTGAATCTGAAATGGGAATTGACATGAAAATACCAAAATATAACAGAAACAGGGAAAACTAAAAAAAAATATCAATTAGAGGATTAACAGAAACACAAGTATTTTTAATAATATCCTGTAGCTGCAGGTTCTTAATGGGGATTTGCTGATTTAGTTTGTCTTTTGTGATAATAAACTAAATATAATTTCATTTTGGGTTGTTGGTTGGGCAAGACAAGCAATCTGAAGATTGGATAGATGAATAATGAAAATAATGGTTAATTTCAATTTTAGAAATATTTAATTATCCTCTTTTCAGCAGTTAAATAGAATTTTAAATACCAAAACATCATCAAAAAGAAGCTGAAATAATCTGAAATGGACTTTTTTTTATGTTTGGATTCACTGCATTGCAAGTGTGGTGCTGTGTAATTTTGTATTAAATAAATCTTGTGCGGATTGTCATTGAATCATTTCCAGACCTGACAAACCTGTGACATGAAGGGGTCAGGTTGGATTTTGAGCTGAAAGGGTCAATTGATAAGTGGATTCTGTCATGTTTTCAAGGCTGGATTGCCAAACATGTTCTGGTAAACAGATTAATCAATAATGAAACTAATCATGAGTTGCAGGTCTAGGGAATGCTACAGCCCCTTTTTCAGTGGTCATACGACACTAATTTTAAACCAGCAACTTTCCATGGCATAGATGGCCTAGTTTAATGAAAGGACCTTCTGTCCTGCAGCGATTTTGTACAAGAAGATCAAACTATCGTCAGAGATTCTATGCAGTGGTGCAGACTTGTTTTCTTTTAGATCTCAAGTGCACTGCTGCATGTTGTTTCACTCCAGATCAATTTGTCATGGATTATCTGTGGATCATTTCCAGATTTGATAAAACAGTGACACTGCTGTTTTTTTTTTTTTTTTTTTTTTTCGGTTTTGGATATGAAACTGGCTACATTGATAACATTTCAATGTTATTCTGAGAAAGCAAAAAATGCTTTGCACAAACTGTGATTACACTTTGTTCTTGATACCAGTGTGTGGTATTACTCAGCACCCTGCGGCATATTAATACATGTTCTGTTTTAACCAGGCTACAGCTGAGGTCATCTTTGCAGAATGGTGTGTTTATTTGGCAAAATAATATGAAATCATACCACTGAATAGGCCGCAGCAGAGACACTTGAAGTCGTGAATCATTTTTTATCAGTGCAGGCGCAAAAATTGCAGTCCCGTCTGAGACTGCATGGATGTGCCGCCTTCCTCACCGCCCACCTGTCAACATCTCCTCTGTAGTTCCCCCCGTGGTGCTGAGAGATCCTGTGGAGAGGCCAAGCAGCATTGCTCATTCTCACCTCTGAAGGGAGCTGCCGGTGTAGCAGAGCACGCTGGCACGCTGCCCTTTGCCAGCCTTCGCCGACAAACACACAACATTTGCAAATCAATGCAAACAAATTGCTGCTCCTGTTGTTGCAAAAGTGACCTCATCTAGTTTCAACTGTGCAGCAGCTGTGGAGAGAACAAGAGAAATAAGTGGAAACCTGCTGTTTTATTTACTAGAATCGAGGTAAAGATTCACCTACAATAGCATTATATTTATTATTCATTTAATTTGCTTTGAAAAATACAGATTTGTCTGCTTTTATAAATATAACTATCTTGTAAACTGAGGATTTGGTGACTCATAACAATGCGCTCTGCTTCAACACATTTTTTTTTCATTTTTTTTTTCATTTTGCAATTAAACTCTTGAAATGTGATTCACCTTTTCTTTACTAGCAGAGAAAGAGGACAGAAGTTATCACTGAGCAAATCCATATTTGGCAGGTCAGGATTATGAGTGTATGATGTCATCTGTGATGGAAAAATGCAGATTAAAATGATCACGTGACTTGATTCAGCATCTGTGAAGCACGCAGGTTTATGAACAAAATAATTACATCTGTTCAAAAATAAGGCGGCAAGGCTTGAAAAGACATTAAATTTGCATTTATATTGTAAATAATTCAGTTTTATGCAATATGTTTTTAGAAATAGAACGAGCTTTGATTTATTGCATCCTAACTGAACTTCTTAAAATTGTACAATGTAATGTTGTACAAACGAGAAGGAAACGGGATGTCGGTTGGTGTTGGTGGAATCCTCACTGTTGCAATTCAGTGTGTCTTCACTGAAGATACTACACAGAGGACAGGAGTGGGAGAAGGAGGGAATATGTTGCAGAGATTGTCTCGATTCACAGACCTGCAAAAATTAATCGATTGACATGAACTTAACCAGCAGCTATTTTGATTATCAACATCTTTTCTGACATTTTCGAGCATTCAGCTTATCAGATGTTAAAATCGGCTGCTTTTTCTTGTCTTAACTCTAGAGCTGCAACATTAGTTGATTGATCAATGACCTAAAAGACAAAAAACTAGATTTCCAACTATTTTGGCAATAGATTAATAATTTTTAGTAATTTCTTAAATTAAAAATATGATAAAATCCTCTGATTCCATTAATGTGAATATTTTCTGGTACCTTTAGTTCTCCATGATTATGAACTGAATATCTTTTTGTTCTGGACTGTTTGTCGGGACAAAACAATACATTTTAGACTTCTCTTTGGGCTTTGGGAAACTGACATTTTCCATCATTTTCTGACATTTTAAAGACTAAGCAGCTGATCAATTACTCACTAATGAAAATAATTATTATCTGCAGCCCCATATCAGACTGTAGTAAACTGAGTATCTTTGGACAAAAAAACAGCACCCGAGGACATTACTTTAGTCTTCATGAAACTGAAATATGTAATTTCATTGATTTTGGATGTTTATAGACCAAACAGCTAATCAATTAATCAAGAAAATGAGTTAGATAATTGCCAGATGCAGCCCTAAGCACTGCCGTGTGTGCTATGCTGAAGTCAGTCTGTCATCAAATTAGGTTTAGCACTGGAAAGCATCATCTTACATGGAGAGCCATTACCTCAACTTGTGGAGTGAGACAGCTTTTGTCTCTCTGTTTGCCTCGGGATCTTTCTGAGCTCACAGCTAAAGTCTGTAATGTTGATACTTTTGTGCGCTGTGAAACATCCACAAGAATGTTGCAGAAAAGCTTCTCTCAGAGAAGAGGAAACACAGCGTGGGCTGTCTTTAAATTTCAATTGCAGATTAATAATGCATGAAACGATAAATACTGCGCCGTGTTTGAATGAACAAGTACCTCTCATCAGACACTCGCTCTGTCCTGCACTGTTTGACCAAATTACTCTGCCTCATCATGGCAACCGCTGCAATGTCATAATGTGCCTATCAAGAGAGGTGTCCTGCGTGTGCAGCTGCGGCCACTGTAGCATTATTATCCAATCGACCCATACATTTTCCTCATGTTGTTCCAGAGGGGCTGCTCTTCTCCCACACAGGAAGGGCTATCATATTACAGACCCCCACCCGGCTCTGTCAGTCTCCTATGATTTGATCATGCACTGGTCACTGTGTAACATTATATCCTGTAATGTGCAGTGCATTATGCTGTTGAGGGACAATATGGAAGTGGATTCTTGCAGATATGTACACATTCAAGGGACTTCATAAAGGGTTATTTCACTTCTTTCAGTAGACGGAATTAGAAACTCGTGTTAAGCCCTTGACTGTGTGTTCAGGCTGAGGATGAGTTAAATATTTTGCCGCGCCTGTTGTGCTGTTGTGGGTCTTGTGTGGGAGGAGAAGCGAGCGAGAGTTAGAGAGCGAGCAGCTGTAGCTATGGTGAGTAGGGGGCGGCTGGCTCGAAGGATATTATAGAAGCGGGAGGGGGGGATTATTTGTCAAGGGGAGTGTGGGGGAGGTGGGGGTCCTTCAAGATGCCCTTCTCTCTCACCCGGCAACCGCTCACCCCCTCCTCACCGCCCTCACTCACTCCGTGACTCACTCTCTCATTTCTGTCTCTTTTTTTGTCCCTCTCACTGGTTTTGGTCACCCACTCAGCCACGACTCACTGTAGACTCACTGGGGAAAAAATAAGCAGGGGACGGGATTTCACAGAGCTGAGGGGAGAGAGAGGAGATAAGCCGAAGACGGGTCAAAGTCTAAAACTCTTTCACCCACTTTTTCTTTCCTTCCTTTCGTCTTTCCTCCTCAGTCCATCCCCCCTTTCCTTTCTGCCCTCTTTGTTACGTCATCTGTCTTCTCCTATTATCTTCTGAATCCCCCTCCTCTGCTGCCACCCAGCAGTGAGTCACTACCTGTATTGTTTCCTCAGTAACAAGAGGATTGATCAGCGCCACTCACAGTGTTTCTGTTGTCTGGGCTCCATCGGACTAATGCAGGGGCTCTTGGCTGCTGTCCTGGAGGGATGGGTTGGGGATTTGGAGGATAATTGGAGGAGGGGGTTTACTCTACCGAGCACTCACTAATCTGGGAAATGGAGGCACTTTGCTAAGTTGTCAGGGCGATTGTTATTCTTGTTGTTGTGTGGGGGTGTGTGGGGCCTCATTCCTGGCTGTTCTGGGAAGTGTGGTGTGACATCATCAGAGCGTGTGCCTGGTAAATTATATCATGGATGTGCAGTTTTACATGTCTCCTCACATGGATCTAATTGTGTCTGCTCTGGCAAAGACATGCAGAGGGTCAAAGAGTTGCGTTTTTTTAAGCATCAGTTTCATGGAAAGTATAAGGACATTTATTCAACTACTTTTATGTACAAATTTCCATTTGATACTACTAACTTCTATTTTACAGGATTCCACATTGTAGTTTTTACTCCATTACTGTTATCCAACAGCTGTAGTTATTGTTTGTTTTCAGATTAAGATTTTACATTTAAAAAAATTAAACAAAATAAAAAAGAACATGTTAAGACTGACCCAGTAGTTCCAAGCCTTTTCATCGTGTGAGGCCTGATAAAGTATATTTCTAAGCAGTACATCAGCATCTACGGCACTGCTTGAAACTAATTTAGATCCTATCTGACTGACACATCATTTGCAGTTAGCATTGGTGACTACTCCTCTCAGTCTGCCCCTTTTACCTGTGGGGTACCTCAAGGGTCCATTTTAGGTCCACTTCTGTTTTCATTATATATGCTGCCTCTTGGGTCTACCTTTAAAACTCACAATATTGCCTATCACCTCTATGCTGATGATAGTTATGCCTACCTCTAAACCTGACTGGTTCCTCTGTAATTCTTTAATAACTTGTTGGACCAATTTTGAAACTTGCCTTTCTCAAAACTGTCTCAGTCTAACTGAAGATAAAACTGAGATTTTGGTGCTCAGTCTCTTGCTGGCAGCAGAGTCACTTGATAATATTCCATGTTGTCTTGGTTCTATTGCACTCTACTTTAAACCTCATGTAAAGAACCTGTGTGTTATTTTTGATTTCTCTCTTAAAGTAGCATTCATAATTTTACTCAGCTCTGTATTATAACTTTTTTTTCAGGCTCCCTCTCCCTCAGATACAATGGTACTGCCCTGTCAGACCAGCCCAGAGGACAGCAGCAGTAATTCAGGGGATGGGACAGCCCACCTCTCATCTGGCAGGGGGAGTAACTCTCGCTGGTCTACGCTGTCCTGGGACGCCCCCTCTGACCTGCTCTCTCCCCCAACCCTGGACCTCAGTGGTGTGGTCCACCTGGACAGTGACTCCAGACCTAGTTCAGGTAAATACAACTAAAGACTAGTGTGATAGCAGCACTGACCTGTACAATGGCCAACAGTTTGTCACCTTCTAATACAACTATAGCTCACCTTGAGCGATTTCCCATTAAACATTAACCGCACTCTTTTTTTTACTGGTGTTTGCTTGCACTCTATGTGACTTGGCACTGACTCATTCTTTCTCCATCTGTCAACTTTTCTGACTTTCTTGTACAACTCTTATCCAGCCTCTGCTCCCTGTGCCTCGAGAAGCATTTCTTTCTCTGGCATGTACTCACTTTTTAAAACTATTATTTACTTTCTTTTCTGAAAACTGTACAAATGTAGCAGTGATACAGCACTGTGACGCCTTTCTCCTGGAATTTTAATGAAGTTTGAGTTTCTGTAGGCGATGTCTTGTATTTGTTTAGCTAGTTTTTACTGGCCTTACAAACTACACATTTAGACGTCTAAACTAACAGGACAGAGCTGTTTCGAAAAGGCAGCGTAAAACTTAAAGGTGAAATGTGCAGGAGCAGATAACAAGATAGTAGCATTTATGACATCCATTTGTATTCTCCTATTTGATCATTTTTAAAACTAAATTCAACTTAACTAGTGACATTGGAGATACCTTAAATACAGAGGCCATTGTGAGCAGTCCACGAAAGAAGAAAAAGAGAAATCAGTAAAAACAAAAAATACGAGTATGCTCAGGAGTGAGTGTCTTCCTGATATACAGATTCAATAATAATACAGATGACCTAACAGACAGCATATTACATGACAACCAGAGAAGTCAGGACCCAAGGTAGCTATATATCCTGGCCAGCATTTGACAGAACCTGCTGGTGTCTTGTCGCTTATACGACTCATGTGTGCCCTGAATTTCTTTTGTCAAGGTTTCTATTCAGTGAGCGGGAGCTCTCTCTCAGACTCTTGCTACTCAGTGTCCAGTGATGCAGCTCACTGCGGACCGGTGCCACCTGCCAGACCCCTGAAGCCGTGGGAGCAGGTTCCTGTGTCTGCAGACAACACTGACATCCTGTGGTCAGAAGGTGCGGTGCAGCTGCAGCAGGCTGAGCTCCAAAGCAGCCAGGAAGACGCTGAACCAACAGAAGAGACACCAGTGTCAGGTGAGCTGGTGTAGGCAAGCGATCCATGTCCAGCAGTCACTTGGTTCAGAAAGGTCAACTGAAGATGGGTCAAAGCATTGTTTTGGCAAAGGTCTTCTGTCTGGATACATAAATAAATAAATATCTAGTGAATTGAATCCAAAATTAAAACTGCAGGCAGTGATATAATGGTCCTCGCACGCTGCACGTCAGGGATCCAGTGGGTCGGGGCCGCCGGCTCCCCGACGTGCACCACGCGAGGGTCCGCATATTACCGCTTGCAGTTTAAAACATTTTCTCGATCTCGTTCCTAATTCTTCTTTAAAAAAAGTTGCCTTTTTTTGGCAGCTTTAACATCTTCAAAAACTCATGAAAGTTGGTGCCTGACGCAAGTTGCGTAAGGTTTGGAGCATTGTTTGACGTAAAACATCAACTTCCTGTGTCACGGAGAAACATCAAACTTAACTGCATCGCCCTAGCTATACTATATACAAACATTTATTTTGGGTCACTTTTTGGACGACATGCTACGTCTTTTTTTTTTTTAATCACTTTTTGGAGTATGACTGACATGCATGCCTCAAGTGGGGATCGAACCCAGTTACTTCTCACTGTGAGGCAACTGCTCTAACCACTGCACCACTGTGTCATACTATAGCATGACTTCCAAAACATGTCGTCCAAATTATGAAAAAAAATTCATACCATAGCATTAAAATGTATTAATGGGATTGGGGGGATAAAGTTTGTGGTAGTTCAGACAGAAATCCAAGAAGACACACCCTTTATTTTTTGTTATTGACTTGTATTTGAGTTGTTATTTTGTTTTGTATTATTGACCTTTGGTTTGGTATTAGTATGACTGCATTTACAACACAAACCCGAAACCGGCAAACCCGCAACCATGTGGCTTACCCTTAGAGGGACTCGCCCTCCATGAAACGTGTCGCTTACCTTTAGAGGGACTCACCCTCTGTGAACTGTGTGGATGACCTTGAGTGTCCTCATGAGGTCGTTTGCAGCTCTGAAGCAGCGTCGTAGACCGCTGGACTATTTTCAGTGCTGAAGAACTACTCGCGGCGGAGAAAGTGTTTCACAGAGTTCACTCAGAGCTTCCAGTGACTCAACCGACAGTCTGGTTAACTCAACAGGTAAAAGATTCGACTTCTAGATTCAACCAAGTTTGGTTCAAATTCCACCTTGGCCTGTTGATGGTGATTCAACTTTTAGTGAAGCTGAAATGTTACAGGAACATATTTAATATCACTGCAGACCCCCTTGAAAACATGTATATCTACTATCCAAAGAATGTCTGCAGCAATTTTGGTCACATTTGAATGAATATTTATGGAAGGTAGAGTTATAGGTTGCAGTGAACCAAAAATTTGTCACATTGCATAGTATCTCCCGGGAAGATTGGTGGTGCAGTGGTTAGCACTGTTGCCTCTCAGCAAGAAGATTAGGGATGCGATTCCCCCCTTTGTCATAAAGACTAAAAATGGTGACTAAATTCAAAATGGCGGAATTCCTATTGAGTTGACGTAATGGTGCATTGGAATTTTTTGTATGTCTCGGTGTGATACACGTCCACCGACTTTCGTGCATTTAGGTAAATGTAGCCACTGGAGCATCTGTTTAGGGGGCACTAGCGAGCCATTAGGCCACGCCCACTTGCAACTCCACTAAAATATAAAATTGTTTGCCAGGAGAGATGCGTGTACCAACTTTTATGAGTTTTTCTTTGTTGCCAGCAGGGGGCGCTATGACTATTAGCGAATATTACCATACGGGTGTCTTCAGGGCGGGACTGTTATCAAAGATGTAATGTTTGAGGAAGATTGGAATATATACATAAAAGTTACAGTCACTTGTAATTTCATGGCAAGACGCTCAAAATGGCCGCCACGCCACGGGCACACCAATCGACGAAAACAAAATCTTTTGATAACTTTTCATCTCTCAGGTGTTAAGATAAGAGAAACAAAATTGCAAGTTGGTCCGATGAAATCTGTAGGAGTTCGTTAAAATACACCATGTGCGAAAAGCCAAAACTGGTGACCTGTTTAGTTGAGGTCATAATGCCACGAGACATTTTTTTGTACATCTTGGTGTTATACACGTCCAACAAATTTGGTACATGTAGGTTAAACTAGGAGCCGGGGCTACAGTTTAGGGGGCGCTAGCGAGCCATTTGGCCACGCCCACGCGCAAAACACATATCAGATGTATCGTCTCACCACCCCGGATGTATGCGTCACATTGCCGCATCGCCATTGGCGACGCCCTTTGACGAAGTCAAACTAACTTCTCAATATATCATCAACCACATGTTAAGGCTATTCTGACCCGACTTTAGGTTCATGTGATCAACCAGCTCGACGTAGCATGTGAGAGTATGAAAAGTGTCATTTCCTGTTGCCAGCAGGTGGCGCTATGACTATAAGCGAATATTACCATGCAGGTGTGTTCAGGGCCAGACTATTATCATACATGTACATAAGATTTACAGCAATTTGTAGTTTCATGGCGAGACGCTCAAAATGGCCACCACGCCATGGGCACACCCATCGACGAAAACAAATTATTTTGCTAACTTTTAATCCCAAACATGTTAACAGTGCACTGACAAAATTTCAAGTTGATCCGACAAAATCCCTAGGAGGAGTTTGTTAAAGTACAATACGTGTGAATCGGGCAAAAATGGCAACGAAATTCAAAATGGCGGACTTCCTGTTGAGTTGAGGTAATGGTGCAATGTAACTTTTTTGTTCGTCTAGGTGTGATACACATGTCCACCGAATTTTGTGCATGTAGGTAAATGTAGCCGCCGGGGCATCTGTGAAGGGGGCGCTAGCGAGCCACTTGGCCACGCCCACTCGCGACTCCACTAAAATACGAAATTTTTCGCCGGGAGTCAAGCGTGTACCAACTTCATGAGTTTTTGAGTATGATAAAGCCTCCAAAAATGCCGTTGTTTACAGAGATTCATAATAATTGCTTGAATAACAATAGGGCTTTCGCACCATCGGTGCTTGGGCTCCAGTAAAAAAATGTTTTGTCTGAAATTCTTCTTATCTCGTCTATCTTACAGTGCCAAGTAATCTTGAACCAACTGGTCTGAGCTTTCTATCTGACCTCTGCTCAGGGTTCGGTTACTCCCTGATTTCCTCACTCCTCCCGCTTCTCGACCCTGCATCCTCTTCCTCTTCCTCTTCCTCCTCCGGCTCCACCTCCACCCTCCATACAAAACCCCAGCTGGATCCCCGCTACTGCACGGACCTGGTGTCCCGTCGGACCAAAGAGGTCTACTCCTATCCAAGCCCACTGCATGCCGTTGCCCTCCAGAGCCCCCTCTTCACCTCCCAGAATCAGGAGCAATCAGCCTCTGCGAGCCCTGAAGGACCCCAGAATGATGAACCACGAGAGTCAAACAACAACGCAGATCTGCCTCTCCAGCCTCAGCAGCCCCCCACGCAGGCCTCCTTCACCCAGTTGGAGCAGTACATCTCTCGGCTGGCTCGCCAGTACCACGGTCGTGTAACCTCCTCAACCTCTGATCTCCCTGCAGCTGCCACCCTTGGACCAGTCACACATAGAGGCCTTTGTACCCCTGGGAAAAGTCACGGCTCCACCCAGTCCCTGTCTGCCTTTGAGGGCCGCGGTACACCCTCCACCCTGCCAGGTGGAAGCATCACACCCTGTAAGTCATTGTTGGGGAACTCAGCCAGAGTCAGCCTCAGCACCACTGGCAAAAAAGGCACCAGGAATTCAATCAACCTGGGAAACCTTCCGTCAGCAACAGGAGAGGACTTGAACATTAATCTGCATCTCAACCTGAACCTGAACCTGACTCCCGGTTTAAATTCTAGCCGCGGCCTGGGGGACAATCCTAAAAATGGCAGCTGTGGAGCTTTGAGAGGTGACTTCTCTGCAACATCCACTGCCTCTGCCTCGTCAGTGTCCTCTGCTACACCCACCCCAGCCATGAGAGCTCGCCCTCGAATTTCAACTTGCCCGAGCAGTCTGAGCCACCGCAGTTCCCTGGAGGTCCCTTCCGGGTCTGGAACCACTTCTGGATTTGGGTCGGCGTCATTCTGTCGCTCATTGGACTGGAGCAGCGGTGCTCCACCTGAGACTGGACAGTCAGCGTTTGGTACAAATGCTGGATCAGCTCCTGGTTCTCAGCGCAGCAGCTTCATCCAAGAGTCCAGCTCCAGTCCCAAGCTCAGTGAAGACTCCCCCATGGTGGGAGAGATCTCCCGCCTCTCTGGCCTATCCAAGGCTGTTGTGGTTGGACTGATGGAACAAGGCGTGGAGCTGGATATTGACTGCTTCCAGACAGGTGAGGTGAGGGGTCACAGTAAAACTTACCTGACAGCCCAGACAGATCCATCACATGACTACACGAGGCTGACGGATCTGAATCCACAGAGACCAATACAGCTGTCTCTCAGTGTCACCCATTCTCCACAGTCTCAGTCCAGCCTCACCCCTCCTCTCTCACACTCCAACAGCCCCATACATCCTTACCAGTCCATTCACCTCCCCTCTCCTCATTACTCCTCACACTGTCACTACCAGCAGATCCCTTCCCCATCTGACCTTCCCTCCTCCACGGCCTCCTCCCCTGCCTCCCGCTCTACCCCTAGGGGTCGCTCTCCTCCACGCCCTCTGCAGCCCTCCCCCCTGGGTGCTACCCCCCTCTCAGTTTTCCGACGGGATGCACCCTTCCAGTGCTCCCTGCCCCGCACCAGTACCAGGACTTCTCCTTTGGAGCATGGCGGGATCAAACATAGAGGTGGATCGCTGCGGCAGAGTGGGGGAGGAAGTGGCGGCAGCAGCAGGATGAAGAGGGCGGAGGGGGATGGGCTCTACAGAGGAAAGCATGCCTCCCATAAGCTGATCAGGGCAGCCACCGTTAGCAGCTACGCCAGGAGAGACGACTACAGCTCAGCTTGGGCTGAGGAAGAGGAGAAGATGCGAACGGCAGCCCAGACACCCAGGAAGTCCTCCAGCAAGCTCTGGAAGGGCTTTGAGGGACGACTCTGGGGCAAAGACTCTGAAAGCGAAAGGGAAGAAATGGACAGAGCCGAGTACGGCTACAGCTGGAGGAGGAACAGTGTCGGAAGCTGGAGGAGGGAGCACCGAAGGGTGAAGACTTCATCCAGCAGTGGCGACAAGAGGCCAAAAGTAGATAACTCCCCCATCTTCTCAAAGAGGAGGGGGAAAGAAGATGGAGAGAGGCGCAGCTCCAGCCTCAGGCTTTCTAGGAGGGCTCTGTTCAGGAGTGAGTCCCAGGGCTTGCTGGTACCTCGGAACCACAGTGAGGAGCCCACAAAGCGGGCACACTGGGTGTCATCCTTGGATGTGGGGCATGGTGGAATGGGGATCAGCAGAGATCACGGAGTAAGACTGCTAAGAGCGAAGGAGGAGGACAAACGGCTGTCTTCCACTGCTAGCCTCTTCAACCTATCTCGCTCTCAGAGCCTAGACGGCAGCTGCCACTCACTCTCCCCTCTCTCCTCCCCCTCGTTTTCTCCTTCCCCTCCTCCACGGATGCCCCTCCAGCGCTCCAGATCACTGAGGGATTTGGGGAGGAGAGTGTTTGGCTCCATGAGGTCCCTGAGTTTGAAACGGAAGCCATCGAAGAAGTGACACTTGTACAATAAATGAACATCGCACTAGATGCATTTTCCATGTGTTGCAGTCAAAACACCAGTGATGCTTAATATTATATCCGATGTTAACGAAGTGCCATCATTTTTTTTTTTTTATTATTTTCAGTCTTTCTAAGTTTAATGACTGATCAGACAGATACACTGGTTCTACAGTACTGGCCATAAGATATCGGCCAGTCCTCACGGTCACCACCAACATGATGGAAGTTCCTCTCAGGCACATAAAGTCTGTAAAACCTGCTTTTATTTTGTTCTCAATTTCTTTATTCATTCTAGTAATGTTTTTGTACATTTTTAAAGATGTTTATGACCTCACAACAAACTACAAAATTGCTCTCAAACAAACACATTCTGCAGCGTAAAAAACAATGTCTTATAACCTGTGGATCACCCCAAGAGTAGCAAGGAGGAGTGCTGAAGGATGCAGCACGGCCCACAGAGAAATGTAATTGAAGGAAACTAAGGTTCATTTCAGGGTGAATAGTTTGTTTTAGGAGCTGCAAACAACTACCAGCCTTTTAAAATCTTCCTTAGTATGGGTTTGAGTGGAGTTTTTCATAGTATGAATGCTGTTTCAAAGGATATGATGCCTCGACAGGAACACTATTCTGGGATCCTTTCATGGCCGGAAAATAGCGCAATTTAAAAATAATATTGTATAATAACCCACGATGTTGGCTGTAGCGTCATTGCATAATGGTCGAATGCTCCTGTAACCATGAGTATGAATGTGTATGTGCATACTCTCATTCTGCATGCTGTTCTGTGACTTGTTCAGTGAACAATAGCTATTGTGAGAATGTGCTATTCCTCTTTGATTATGGGCAATACTGCCTTTGAAGTACAATCACATTGGCCAGACAATGACCAAAACCAAGCAAATACTCTTTAACTTGATATTTTGCTCAGGATTTTAAAATAAATATTGAAATGATTAAAATGTTGATGAATTATTTGAGATAAATTTGTGGCTTCTCATGGCTTATGACTAATAAAATATACTATCAACTAAACTTGTACTGTGCTGTAAATAACCACATTTATTTTTTGTTTTACAAACAAATGACCACGAGATTGGCATTATTATTTTAAAAATACTTTATTTGAAAACTCACAAAAATCAACATTCACATCACAGACCAGACAATTGCAATCATGAAGGAGTGCATGAACAGTCTCTTTCGCTTTCAGAGGCATTTTTGTGAACACTGGACTTTCTCTCGTTTCTGTGTTGCTAGGAAACTAACTTTTCTGTCCTCGTCTTTCTATTTTCAGCAGCGACATTTTTAGTTTCATACTGATTGCATTCTTGTATTCTGTATAATGAACAACTCGTACTTTCCTGTGCTCCAAAATGTAAAGAAGACGGTACCATTAGCGATTCAAGATGAGTGGACATTCGTGAGGTTGGACAGTCTCTCTCAAGTTGAGGCTTTATTTGGCAGCTTGAGCTGGCAGGCTAAACTCCCTCACCAGCTCCGTTGGTTTGGTTAATCCCTCCCCCAGAGCAGTCCTTCGGGCCAGAGGAAAACATGCCTCGATACATGGCTTTCTCTGTTTGTAACTCCCGATTTAGTTTCTCCTCAGCCCTCTGCAGGTGCTTCTTCACGTTGGCATCTATGAGACAAACGAAGAGGTTTTCTTTTGGGAGGGCGTACTATAACCCACAGGTGCTCAAACATGTAGAGTAGACTAGAAGACAATCTGCTAAATTATGCTGTGAAAATTTTATGTAAATCTGTGACAAAGTCAAGTGTCTTTGGGTGAATATTACCATTATCAGCAGCCTGCTCTGAATCTGCAGAGTGTCAGATTCTTTATCTGAAAGACCTTTGACATTTCCAAAGTTGTATGTTGTTTATTTAATTGGTAATGAGATAAAACATGTTAATTAGTGAGCTTTAGAGGTTACATTTGGACAGTCAGGCTCACAGTTTCTTATTTTCTAGTCTTTATGCTAAGCTGGCACTATTGACAAGAATGTCAATAAGCATATTTCCAAAAGTGTCCAACTATTGCTTTGAGGTGAGGAATACATCATGCTCTGTTGGGCGGTGGATTACATTTCAAATACAAAAGTATCTTGGTGGGAAATGTTCTTTTGTCCGCTTTAGATACTTTACTATATTAAGCGGTTATCAAATATGAAACTGAATCACCATAATTACGATAAACATGAATTGTAATAAGTTTAACAGCTGTTGGAGACCAAGTAGTCATTTGATACAAACATCCATCGACAACAATTTATCAATATATGAACGACTCTCTACACCGGACGTTTCTTTTCATATACTTTTTTGTCAATCCGTCTCCTGAACGTCTGTTGGAAAAGATATTTATAACCTAACCTGCATCGCCCTGACCCAAAGTGTATTCTCACACCCCACGTCTATTTTCCTCACATTTACGCATACAACTACGCTGCAGTGGTACTGGGCTTTGAGTGCTGCCAAGATGTATCCCATGTAGACACTGACAGAGAACTGAAGCTGCTGATGTGTCTGGTGCAGAGGAGTTGTAAAACTGCACAGAGAAACTCAACAATGTATAAATAAATGAGTATTTATATCCACAGTCGCCTAAACCTTCTGTGAATGATGGTAATGTGCTGGCTCTGTTCTTACCATTCGGCTGCTCTCTGCAGGCCTGGGTGAGGTACTGTTTGGCTCTCTGTGCATCTCCGATCTCCAGTGTGGCTACTCCTGCCCTGTAGAGTGCTTTCACATTGCCGGGTCGCCACTGCAGCACCCGCAGACTGTAGTCCAGCACACGAGTGTAATCAACACTCTGTTTCTGCAGTAAACAGGCTGAAAGAGATATCGAATATATATATATATAGATATATATATAGATATATATGTTATACATAGTATACATATTCAACTGTCCCATGATTATTTCCCTAAAAAAACCCCTCTCATAATGAACTGAATTGAATGTGCATAATTTATTAGTTGGCCATGCTCACATTTAGAGGATTATGCTAAAGGATATATATACACGCATATATATTTGTTGTTGTTGTTGTTGGCTTTACATGGTGACAATTATTATGTACCAGCTAGGTTGTTGTAGCAGTCCACTTGTGTGCTTCTCAGTAGAGCCTCCTGTTCAGATGTGAGCTTCGGTGCCTCCGGTCCAAACCCTTTTAACGACGTCATCACATCCGAGTCGAGGGCTCGGAGGACCAGCAGAGCACGGTGATAGCGTCCGATGGCTGAGCGAATGTTCTTCTCCCGGTAGAAAGCGTTTCCTTCCGTTTTCATTTGGGCTGCTTCTTCTAGCGAAGCCCAAACCGGCTTTGTAGGAGTCTGTTGGCGTCTAGGAGGGCTCGCTCTGCTCTGCTGCTGCTGCCCCTTGTATATGCAGACTATTGTCTGCTCCTGCAGCCTCCATCTCTGTAGTGATATGAATTAGCTAAGAGAGAAAAAAAAGATGTAAATGACTGAACTTGTCTATTGTCACAGTGGACTTACAGTCATTGTTTTTTTGTTTTTTTTTAACACAAACAGTTACAAACTGGGGTGCTAAAGGACCAATGTCTAGGATTTAGAGGCCTCTGTTGGCAGAAATGGAATATAATAATAATAATAATAATAATAATGATAATAAATGTCTGGACTGACTGATTCAAAGTCTTTACTCGTGCAAACAGAAGAACAATTTGACACTACTGTTTCTACATCAGAGTCTGAATGGACGAAGACAGACAAATACAGTTCTTCTCCTTTATTTAAGTGGCACTTGAATCAGCTGCAAATTGTTAATGCATTGAGAGCCCACGGCTGGATTGAATGTCATTTTATTGTGAACGATAAATCATCAAAGAACACAGCCTTCGGAGCTAGACATTGTATTATTTAGATACACTATTTAAATGGGGAAAAAGAAGCGGGCGCAGTGAGGGCAACTTACTAATAGGAGCACCGATGAGGAAAGAAGGAAACCGGGCTGATCAATATTAATAATAGTGATTAATTGACGAGATGACTCCCGGTCACAACTCCAGCGTAGCACCGAAACGCTGGTTACCATCTGCCATAAAGCTAAAAGAACAACATCGTGGAGAAAACATACATACCGATGTTGTGATTGTATTTTTTTTTAATTTTTTTTTATGAGTTTGAAGCTCAGCTGAAGCGTCCCGACTATAAACGTGTTAACGGACTTTAACGGTTCTTCTGTTACTGAAACGTTCAAGGTTTTTTTGTTTGTTTGTTGTTGTTGCTCCAGCTAACCGAGCTAGCAGGTGTTAAGCACGCTGACTTCGCCTTCATACTTTCACAACCTTCACGCTGTACTAGAGGTCGGTGTGTTTAAAATGTGAGGAAAGCTTGTCATGCAAGCATCTTACCGTGAAGAGATCATCAACGGGTAGCTTACTTCTTGCGGTTGTCAGTCATGTTTGCTTGCTTCCGTACGGGCGCTTTCTTGTTTTCCTCTGACGGGTAAAAACTTTAACTGCATGCAGCGCTACTGCCGCCACCAGGCCGATTGAGGAATTACAAGTACATATTACACAAAATATTTTTTATTTATGTTTATTTATCAACATTGGTAAAGGTCACAATGCTCTTTTTTTTTTTTTCCTTATACATATTCTAATTCTTAATACAAAATTTGTTTTCTTTAAAAAAATATTTATAAAAAAAAAAACTAAACCTGTTAATGTAACCCGTTAAAGCTTTTTATTTTTTTTTTTTTTTTTGGCAGATTATAATTTTATTAAGTATTTGCTATAAAAATTAAGACGTAGTATAATAGATCCCTCATTAAATCAGTTCTCTTCCAGCTCAGCTGATGGAACGGTCAACATTAATTCAGTTTCATTATGAACTTCAGGCTTCTCCTTATCACCTGTTTTGGTGCTGTCATTGCTCATTAATGTTAGTGTCTGCGATGGTTTGTGGGTTTTCACTTTGAATACGTCCCACCTCTCAGGAATCAGTCCTTTGTTGAAGAGCAGTGAAGCTAGGTAGGAGAACAGTAAAGTGGCAAAGATGGTAGACAACATGCAGATCGTCCTCACTGGAGAGCGCTGGACATACACGCCGTCCTCAAGAGTACAACCTGGGAATTGGAGGACAACAGGCAACTCTATGGATGGCTCACCGCTCAGCAGTCTCAACAACACCCCAACCAGCAGGCCCACCATGGAGCCGTAGCCATTAGAGACATTAAAAAAGAGGATGCAAACAAGCTGAGGGAATGTGACGGTGTAGGTTATGTCTGAGCCCAGGATCCAGAAGAGCATGATGCTGTTGTGCAGGAAGGTGAGTGATGTGCCAGCCAAGCCCACCAACACCACGCTGACACGGATCACCCACTGGAGCTCCCTATCTGATGCCTGCAAGAGGAAAAACATCTGGAGTCTGAAACAGAAAAAAATAAATAACCACAAGTTTATTCTTCCTATCAGCTCTCTTCTTACGTTAGTCCTAAGGATGTTCTTATAGATGTTGGCTGTGAAGATGGAGGATGCGGATAAAAGAGCCGAGTCTGTTGATGACATCACAGCGGCAGCTATAGCTCCGATTCCAATGATGGAGATGTAGCTTGGTGTGAGGTGTTGCAGAGCGATCGGCAGAACCTGACCGGCCTCTCCACGCTCGAATGGGGACGGAGATCCATATAAGGTCATGTTCCAGTCTGACAACAAAACAGAAAATTCAATTCAATTCAATTCAATTAGCACATATTCACACTTCTGTTCTCCTCTGTTGCTGCACCTGTTGATGCTGCGACTGCTCCGATCAACACAGACGGGATTGCGAGTATTACGATGAGGGGAGCTGCGATGAAGCAGGTGATCCTGGCTGTAGTTGATGACGAGGCTGACAGGGTCCTCTGGTGAAAGTCCTGGTATCCCAGGTTACCAAGACTCTTAAACAACAACAAAAAATGAAACCACGCTTTCTAGATTTATTGGAGTCATCGTGACCATTTGCAGTTGTTTCACTTCACTTTTAATGGCTACGTGAACTTAATCAATGGAATTTTAAATAAAGCTGAAAAAGAAAAACACAACACAGTATTGTTGACCAATATAGAATATTATGCAATAAATAATAAAGAAATAAGGTTTATTGTAATGTGATTTTAAGTCCTACTTCTTTGTTCGTCTAACAAAATCTGCCTTTACTGGCCTTTACTATATATTCACCTTCCAAACTAAAAGCAAAACAATTTATTTAATTTAAGTGTCTCAGTTAGCTGTGACAGTGTGACAGAGAGCCACTACGTACAACAGCAGCTAAATGGAATTCAGGCATCATTAATTTTGATATTTACACCTGTGCTATCTGTGCCTATCCCACCACTAGTTAGGAAAATAGCAATGTGTTCTTACCAATATTAAGAAGTTATCAATCCACCTCCACACCCTGTCTTTATCCACAGAACCAATCCAAGGGGCCTGGTAGGTAAAGTTGAAAGCAGTCTCGGTAATGACAGCTGAGTGGGGGCTCATCAGGACGAAGGGGACACAGATCCACTGCAGGACAGACAAGAAACCACTGACATAAAGATTGTAAAGATTCCGTATTTTACACTTTTCTGATGTTTTAGTTTTAGTTTTGATATGCAAAAGGAGATTTATGGTTATGACCATCCCGAAACAGTTTTTCATCTCCACTCTTAAGCTTCTCTCTGGAGCTCTACCAAAAACAGGCTGTTTGTGTCTGTCTTAAAGGCGAAATAAATAACAAATAACTGTACTTTTTTTACATTGTAGTTTTTCATCCTGGCGGCAGTGTGAGGAGAGGGATTCTCCACAAGATTTACGTTAACACGGCCAAAGTAGAGGTCTGGCAGGGACTTGTTGTTTTTAGCGCTTGAACCGCAGCGGGAACTGTGTATGGATCTTTGGTGGCCAAAACTTGTAGTTTGTTACTATATCTTTGTTTTTCATCTGCTGAGTGAGAGGTGGTCCAAATAGCCGTGGCTTAAAACAGATGGAAAATGTATGGACCTGCTTTGCAGTTCTACAGATTGTCCTGTATTAGTTGCTATGTTAGAATGATGTTTTGCCCTCCAGGGTACCTGGAGGGTCGTGATTGAAAACTATGAATTGATATGAGTGATCCTCTGTTCTGATTTGCTGACTCTTTTCTGTGACGCATGCCCAGGCCAACCACAGGTTCTCTTCAGTCTTGTTGCTTGCCAACTCCGCAACGGAATGACTGCTGACGTTTTTTTTTACACATAAAAGGTTGGAAAGTGGGCTGTACTGAGAGTGGGCATGTGACATCAGTGTGCGTTTGTGACATTACAAACTTACAGAAGTCCAAACGGTGCGTTTGCTGACTACATGTGTGCAATTCTCTGTGGACTGAGTGTCAGGATTTAGCTGAGTTTTTGCTTGAATGCTTGATTTTGCGGCAGCTTTTTTCAAAAATAGCGATGCAGTTTGTATGAAATGGCAATTATTGCAAGTCAGGAAAATGTTTTAATTATTAAGAGAGAATCTCATGTAATTATCTCCTATGAGATAAGAATCCTGTACATCACAAAAAGTATTTTAGTTCTAACCTTTTTTTTAACCATGGGTTCAAAGTTACAAAAACTTTTTTTAAAAGTGGCGCAGCTTTACCCACCAGTCTGTGACTGTAGCATGAAATACATAGGCTACATTTTCGGTTCAAATAAGTGCTTTAAATTATTTTTAAATAATATTAATTCAACACTTACTTTATGAAGAAACAATCCTGAAGTGACATATAAGTTGGTATAAAACTAAAACATACCCAATTTTAATGATAAGAACATATTTACCATTAAAACCAATCACTTACATTTTTTATGCCGTTTACATTCAAACAGCATGTGGTTTGTTTTGATTATAGGAAAAGGGGTTTAAGAGCCTTGCTGATTTTTAAATGAGTAGTTATTTTTGTTGATAAAGCAAGTATTTTTTGTTTAAGTTTTTGTGCCATAATACCTTCAGCACAGCTTCTCTTGAGTATGTGGGGTTTTTTGCAGAGAAATTCTGGGAATTTAGCATAATGTGCAAGCTTCCACACTGTGGAGATTGTTCAGCAGGGAAGGGGCTGGTTTTGTATAGCACTTAGACTGGCTTTAACAGAAAAATGGAAATATGAATTTATACAATATGGGACCTTTAAAACATTCAGATTGATTCATCTGATAAAGTAAGGTGGTTGAACAGTTGATCCCACTTGAACAACTTGGCAGGATAACAGGCATCCTGAGGTTTTCATGAAATATATGAGCATGGGATATAATGTGAGAATTTTTTTTTTCCTTGAACACTGCTTTAAAAAAAAAAAAAAAAAAAAAAAAGTATTATAGTTCTGTTAAAATAATGTGTAAGTGAGGAACTCACCATACTGAAGAATATGAGAGTTAGCTGTATGATGTCTGTGTAGGCTACAGAGTAGAGGCCTCCCATTAGTGTGTATATGATGGCCACTGCAGCAGAGATCCAAATGCAAAGAGTGTAGGACAAATCCAGCATCACACTCATTGTTGCTCCTACAAAAGTAACACCATCACATACATCTGGATTCATATTCATTCAATTTGAGAACATCTACTCAGTCAGTGTTGGGTGTTACCAACTACACACTTCAGTCTGATTAAATAAAAAGGCCACTCGATTGCTTTTGTCTAATATTAACAACTGAATTTCAATGTGCAAAACTGACATGTAAAATGGCTGAACACAACAAATCAGAGAGTACTTATTTATAATATGAAGCAGGTTTTGGGTCTCAGCCTATTTTATGTAGTTCTTTATTTGTCTTCATTGAACTGTTCCAAAACTGCATGTTTTATTAAAAATAAATCCAATTCATAGCTATCACAAACACCTATTTAATTTGGTTGTTTTATTGTCAAAAGGTATGAAGGAAGAAGGGATGCTGGGAAATGTGAGAACCAATGAAATATATATGCACCAAGGCCAATCACAATTATTTTACTCTGCTGTACATATGTCTACGAAGCGAAATAGAGATTGATTCATGTTCACTTGAACAAAAGTTACAGACACATCAGCACCATAAAACTCATGAACTTAAAATAAACCTATCTGCATCATAATGTTAGTGAATGTATGAATCCCAAAAATAAGACAGGAGCTACTGTTGTCAAAATTTTTGTTTCAAGAATGGATGTTAAACAAATAAATTAAATTAAATTTAAAAAAGTTGCATACACAGTGAGTACAGGATGACGGCTGCTGGCGCCACTAGTTGTAGGTTGAAGGGTCTTTTTGTTCAGGTTTTTGTCCTGTCATTGTTGAACGTGTTGAAACGTGTCAGCGTTTCAGGTGACATTTTTGCAGTAATAATACGGGCACAAGAACAATTACACGAAATTATTTTGGAACATTAAAAACAGATGTGCTAAGTTTGTTGGATAATTATAGGAAGCACAGTGGTGTCATTGTAAAAAAACTCTTGTGACTAATTGAACTCATGTGAGTGTCACTTACCTAAACCGATAAGAGTTCCTGTCACCCAAATTATGTCAGATATTAGCAGCGCCACAGACAGAATTCCACTTATCAGCTTTCCATACTTGATCTGGAACGGGTCCATCATTGTGACATATTTTGTTTCTCTCATTGTCTTAGCGAAGAACAGTCCACCTTAATAATTGAATCATACAAAGGGAGACAAATTTTAGTCCCTTTATGGGAACACCATGATATGCAGGCCTGAATATTGTCTGACTCAGAATAGACTATTTAAAAACAGGGTAAACAAAAAAATAAAGCAGAACCAGAAATGTCTGTTCTTTTTTTACACACTTTCTTCTTATCTGCCACAGTCTGTTGCCAGACGTTGGCATTCACCTCTTCTAACGCCATATCTGCAGACTTTTTCTTTCTGAACTTGTAGTCTTTAAATATGATGCTTTTACTATGGAAAACTATCTTACCAACAATGAAGGACAGGGCTGCTGTTACCGGCATGACCGCCCAGGTCAGTCCCATGGTTGGAGTGTACACTGCCTCAGTTAGACCAACGATGAAGCCCCCTCCAACAAATGTAGCTTCAGAAAGCACAGCACAAACAGACACATGCACAGCAGAGTGAAACAGATCTGCAACATTATTTAGGCCACTGATCACACGTCTGGTTGAAAAGGGTTTCTACAAAGAAAGGGTTTGGATATTTTTGAAAATGAGTTTTTAATTTTTTTTATATAGGGATTATTGTTTGTGTCTCGATAGAACACAAGGGCATATTGTGTTAATGAAAATCTCACAATCAGCACAGGCATGCATCAAAACAAGAAAAACAGGAGTTAGTGTGGGAGAGAAATTCTCAAAAGTCCACAGTTCAAGACAGACAGATTGTTGACAAAGGGTGGATGCCGAACTAAAAACATCAAAAGAAGCTGAATTGAACGATTGAGTGCACATTTACGCTCAGCAATATATTTTTTGAAATTTTATTTCTAAGCCTAAAATTGATCCTCCAACCTAATGTTTTTGTCACATAGCTCACTAGAAAAATGGCTGACGGTTACAAAGTGTTTTTAATATCTTGAACATTGCATGTGTGCTGTAGTTAGTGAAATTCTGTTATACAGGGGCATGGACATTTTTCACAATTCAAAGGAAGAAAAACTACTTTTATTTAAATGACAATTTAAAAAAAAAAATACTGACAATCTTAAGCACCAATAGTTATAGTCACATCTGTCTGTCTGGCTGCACACTCACCTGTCATAGTGAAGACTCCCACCGCCAGACTGATGCCTCTGTTGCCCAGCAGAGTGACCTCTGTCCAGTCTACCTGGCTGCTGCTCTTCATCCGTTTGGACTTCATGGAGGCCCACATGCCGGTGCCCAGCACCATCAGGTAGAAGACTGCCATTACCACCACTCCTGGGACGTTCAGGCTCATCGTGTTCTGACTGAATGACAGACTGAATCCTGCTGCCTCACTCTGCACGACTGTGTGTGAAAACAAACAGATCTTGTAGAACCAGTAAACGTAATCTTTCTAAAAAAAAAGAAAAAGGATTCTGTTCTTGTTGGCTACACTCAAAAAACTGCTGGCTAACGATGGGACAGAATATGGGATGGATCGGTTTGACCCAAGTGCTTGGTTTTACCCTGTTCTTTGACACAACCATGTGAAATTAACATTATTAAATATTACCCGTACACACACCATATCTCAAGAGCACATCAAGAGAAGTTCATCTAATTCACCTGGCTTCAAGGATGAACTGTTTTTGTTGGTTTACTGTGACCTCAGGTTTATTTAAATGATTTATTATTATTTATTTATTATTGTGAACTCAATTTCTCAAGAATGCGTTGAGGAAATTTCTTCAAATTTGGTACAAATGTTTACCTGGACTCAAAGATGAGCTGATACGATTTTGGTAGCCAAAGGTCGAAGTTTCTTGGTGTATGCAGCAACATAAATATGACCTTTGACTTTTATCAGTCCATCCTTGACTTCAAGTGAATGCAGCAAATTGAAAGAGATTCCCTTAAAACGATGTTAAGATAAAGCATTACATAATAACATGTTATAGCTTAACATAATGTCTCCAGCCATGGCTACCGCGAAGACAGAGGCATAAAAACAAACTTACAACCACCCTAAATGGGGTGAAAAAACAGTTGTCTTCAAAAAATTCCCACATGACGACTCCTGTACATCAATAATTAATAAGATGCTGGAAAAACTCCCAGGTGGGAAGGTACTGCTGTGTGTGATTAATGTAAAATACAAAGGGAGCCTTCAAACAAATGTCTACAGCCTCCAGCAATTAGTCTGCTTTGATGGTGTGACCTAAAAGAATTAAACAATTAATGATAACGTTATATGATTGTTGTAATTAGCCATAATTATGACCTAGCATAATAAACCCAAGAATGTGTTTACAGAAACAAATGTGAAATATAATTTTGAGGGTGCATTTCTCATATTTTAAAATAATCTAGATCAAATTTTTCAAAATTTTAATTTCTTCATTCAGTCATTCATTTATGTATTTTAATACCAGAAACAGCACTCTGTCCACTCAGAACGCATACATATATGAATTATGCTGTTGGCTAAAGTTATAAGACATGTCAATTTATTGATAAATGTGTTTGGACTATGTGGTGGCGGGGTGTGGTTTAGCTCAGCTGCAGGGAGAGTGGGAGGAGTGGTTCAGGGAACAGTGCCGGGCAGGTGTAATGAGCACAGCTGAGCCGAATACAAACTGATGAGCACAGCTGAGCTGGATGTGGACTGATGAGCTCTCCCCTATAAAGGGATCAGGGAGAAGGAGGAGGAGGAGAAGGAAGTGGTTACACGAGTGCATGGTGTATGGGCCGGGCAAATAAAAGCATTTTACACCTGAACGTATGGCTGACACTGTTCCCTGAACCACTCCTCCCACTCTCCCTGCAGCTGAGCTAAACCACACCCTGCCACCACAGACCACTTGCAGAATGCTTAGTAAGATAAGCTTATCGGTTTCTACAGGTCTCTGCACGGCCACAGATTTAACCTGATTCAATGTAGACGTGAGAATAGATTTTCTAACATTTTTGGACTCCAGAAAACCGTATGAACCCACAACCTCTTACTACAACACTGACTTTCTTACCAGGATTGCAGCCTTGATCACAACACTGGGTTAAAGTTGGAGGAGGGGCAGAGTGGCATGTACTCACAGTGTCTTTTTGGATATGATCACTGTGGACACAAACATACAAAATGTTCTCAATTGTGCACACAGTAACACAACCATTAAACTGATCATTACTTCAAAGTTCACTGCAGCGTTCAGATAGGACAAAAGTAGTGGCGTAAAAACAACAATATTTCTCTTTGAAAAGTACTGGGGTAGAAGTACTAAGTAACATAAAAGTAAGTACCTCAAAAATACTAATGTTTACTGGGTTGTCAGCTGAAGTTATCTACTAGCAACTGCCACCCTGAAATAGATGTTTGCTCTATCACAGCGAGATTCATGTTTGCACACACCAGCTAGATAACTGTGCCAGGTTTCACAAATATGAATATAAAATCAAACCTTGATTAGTCTGCTTATCTCGTCTGATCGGGTATCTTTGTGAACATAGATTCATCCAGGACCGCCTTGCTGCCCTCTCAGTCTGTCTGTCCTCTCTGTACTCCCAGTCCGTTTGTCTCAGTCAATGGCAGCTACATCGTGAGGGCTGATAGCACACAGGTGTTGATACATGCAAAACTTTTTTTTGGATCAGTATTTGAGTTCATAAAACTGGTTTGTCTGTGCACAGGACTATTACAGATTCGTTTTTGTTCAAGACTTTAGTTTGGAAAACATCTTTTGATTTAATGCATACTGAAGGAGATTCTACCTTTTACACATTAAAAAAAAGTTACTTTTGTCACCTTTAACAGGAAATAATAGTCAGTCAAAGGCAGAACTATTGTGTAATTTTTGTCCACCTTGTTTAAAATAATAACGAAATAGATAAATTGAAATGTGTGCTTTATTCCTGAACAGTTACAGACCACCTAAATAATGTGCAACCTTCCTACCGGCATGACAGCCCAGGTCAGTCCCATGGTTGGAGTGTACACTGCCTCAGTTAGACCAACGATGAAGCCCCCTCCAACAAATGTAGCTGCAGAAAGCACAGCACAAACAGACACATGCACAGCAGAGTGAGATAGATGTGCTACATCATTGAGGCCACTGGTTACATTGTGACCCTGAGGACCAGTCTGAAAGGGGCTTCTACAAAGTACTCTATCAAGAAACCTTATTCCTATACCACCTGTTTTTTGTGATGTATTTTTCTCTTATTAGATTTTGGAGTTATGCACAACACTAACATAAACTCCTTCCATTTAAAAACTTACGTAGAAATAAATCTGATTCTTCTTCTTCGATAGAATACACATCACATTGATCTATTGTAATATAATTATAGCGAGGTGTACTCAGGCCCTTATGACGATGTAGAGATATTAGAAGCTTTTTATATGTATGTAATGTATGTATTTTTACAGTTCTTTTGTCAGCTGTCCTTGCTGCAGCTTTTCTGCTTTTATTTTGGATTCTGAGTTTAACTTCTTTATATTTTAACATGATAGTTTGCCAGTACACTTGTTCATGTTTCTTAACTGATCAAATACTACAAACCCTGCCTCTTTTATTTGAACATGCTCATAGCTTGAAACCTTGGGATGACTCTTCAAGTTTATAGCCACCTTTGTGTGACTTCTTAGCGTGATCATGTTTAGTAGGTTTTGTTAAACCAGATAACAGGAAGATATCCTGGGTATGTTGAACCTGCTTCATGGCAGATCCCATGTGCTTTTGCAACTGCTCTGACTGACTTTCCCGTCTTCTTCCACTTATCAGATGCTTTAAAAAAAAAAGAATTGGCAAGTGTTTTTTAGTTGTATGTTAAAACCAAAACCCAGCACAACACTATCATATATTGTTTATCTAAATGTATTAGTATAGTGGTTTGATGTTAGCGGAGGGAAAATGCATCTGAATTTCCCTGAGAAATTACAAAACAATAAAAGTCAAAGGATTGTATCGGAAAAAGTAAACAAATGTACTTTCTTATCGCAAATAAATGTTTTTTCCTCGACTCGGCCTGCATGTACTTTTTTCCAGCCTTGACATTTGCCATGTAGGATCAGGGAGGAAGTGGGCACACACTGAACTAGGCGTTTTTCCTTCCAACTGTCGTTCTGCTGGGAATCTTTGGGTGCCTTTCTATAATATTGTGAGGTTCTTTTATAAGGACTTTACTTTGTAAATTGCCCTGAGAATTTGTGTAGGCTAAACAAAATTTAATTAAAATGCAAAATGAATTGCACCAAAAGGTGGGTCTGCAAAGTAAGTATAAGACTTTGGGGGGACTAATACTTATGTACATGCCTGCTGCTGCCCGGAGCGAGGCCTGAGATCCCCGTTGAACTTCGGAGAAGACGGCGGGGTTGCAGAGCCGGAGCTAAGCTAAAGGCGGAAAGGAGGAAATACAAGCCAGCGGTACCGGCGATCTTAATGGGGAACGTGAGGTCGTTGGCCAACAAGACGGACGAGCTCGGCGCGCTGGTAAAGACCCAGCGGGAATACCGGGAGTGCAGCATCATGTGTTTCACCGAGACATGGCTGCACTCACATCTCCCGGACCACAGCGCGGCCGTACCCGGCTTCAGGACTGTTCGGGCGGACAGAGACGTTGTTCGGAGCGGTAAGAAGAAAGGTGGAGGGATTGCAGTCTATGTGAACGAGAGGTGGTGCAATCCCGACCACGTGTGTGTGAAGGAACGTTTTTGTAGCCCGGACATTGAACTGCTAGCCGTGGGGATGCGCCCTTACTATTTACCGAGGGAGTTCACGTCCGCCATTGTTATCGTTGTTTACATTCCTCCATCAGCCGACGCAGAGGCAGCAGTGGACACCATTCACTCCATGGTGGCTAAACTACAGACTAAGCATCCCGGTGCATTTTTGGCAGTTACTGGAGACTTCAACCACACCAGTCTGGATAAAGTACTGCCAACTTTGCACCAGTATGTGAACTGCCCCACAAGGAACAATAAAACTCTGGACTTACTGTATGCTAATGCCATGGATGCATACAGTGCTACTGCCCTTCCCCCCCTTGGTAGATCAGACCACAACCTGGTCCTGCTGACACCAAAGTATGTTCCCCTGGTGCAGAGGCAGCCTGTGTCCACCAGGACTGTGAGGAGGTGGACACAGGAGGCTAAAGATGCCCTGCAGGACTGCTTTGAGTCCACGGACTGGAATGCGCTGTTTGGACCACATGGGGAGGACATCAACAGCATGACGGACTGTTTCACAGAATACATCAAATTCTGTGAACACACCACCGTACCATCCCGGACTGTAAAATGCTTCCCCAACAATAAGCCGTGGATCACCAGTGACCTGAAAGTTCTTCTTAATCAGAAGAAAGCAGCCTTCAGGTCTGGGGACAGGGAGGAGCTCAGGAGAGTGCAGCGCCACCTGAAGGAGAAGATGAGGGAGTGCAAGGACTCCTACAGGAGGAAGCTGGAGGCCAAACTCCAGCAGAACAACGTGAGGGAGGTATGGACCGGTATGAAGGAGATTACTGGGTTCAAGGGGAGAGAGAGACAACCAGGGCTCCCTGGAGAGGTCAAATGAACTAAACTGTTTCTTCAACAGGTTTAGTTCACCGCCCTCATCTGTCTCCTCCACACCTCACACCTCCAAAACACCTCTGCTGCCTCCCCCCCTCTCCCCTCTGCGCCCCCTGGTGAACTGCATAGAGCCCTCAATCTCACAGGGCTCTTCCTCCATCCATCCCCCCTCACCCCTCACCCCCCTCTCTGTGACGACTGGCCAGGTTAGGAGACAGCTAGAGAAAATCCACCAGCGCAAGGCTGCAGGACCTGACGGCATCAGCCCCGTGGTCCTGAAGACCTGCGCCGCCCAGCTGGCTGAGGTCCTACAACACCTCTTCAACCTGAGCCTGAAGCAGGAGGAGGTCCCGGTGCTGTGGAAGACGTCCTGCCTGGTTCCTGTCCCCAAGAAGAAGACTCCATCTGGCCTCAACGACTACCGTCCGGTTGCCCTCACATCTCATGTGATGAAGGTGCTGGAGAGGCTGGTCTTGGCCCACCTCAGGCCGCTGGTGAAATCTTCTCTGGACCCTCTGCAATTTGCGTACCAGCCTCGTGTGGGAGTGGACGACGCCATCATCTACCTGCTGCAACGAGCTCAGTCTCACCTGGATGGAACCGGTGACTCTGTGAGAATCACTTTCTTTGATTTCTCCAGTGCATTCAACACCATCCAACCACTGCTGCTGAGTGAGAAGCTGCGGGTGGTGGGGGTGGATGCGCCCACCGTCTCCTGGATCACTGACTACCTGACAGGCAGACCACAGTTTGTCCGTCTGGGCAGTGTGCTGTCTGATACGGTGGTCAGTGGTACTGGAGCTCCTCAGGGAACTGTTCTGTCTCCCTTTCTGTTCACCTTATACACAACTGACTTCCAGTACAACTCAGAGTCCTGCCATCTGCAGAAGTTCTCTGATGACTCTGCAGTGGTCGGATGTATAAGAGACGGACGGGAGGATGAGTACAGGGCAGTAGTGGAGGACTTTGTGGAGTGGGCGGGAAGAAACCACCTGCTCCTGAACGTGGCCAAGACCAGAGAGATGGTGGTCGACTTCAGGAGGAAGGCGACGGCTCCACAACCGCTGAGAGTTCTGGGAGAGGAGGTGGACATGGTTGAGGAGTACAAGTACCTGGGTGTGTCCATCGACAACAGACTGAAATGGAAGACCAACATCAATGCTGTCTACAAGAAGGTGATGAGTCGACTCTTTTTTCTGAGGAAACTTCGATCCTTCAATGTGTGCAGCATGATGTTGGAGATGTTCTACCAGTCTGTTGTGGCCAGTGCTTTGTACTTCGCTGGGGTCTGCTGGGGGAGCAGCATTGGAGCCGGTGACACCAACAAACTCAACAAGCTGGTTAAGAAGGCCGGCTCCATCATCGGCTACAAACTAGATAGTCTGGAAAAGGTGGTGGAGAGGAGGACGCTGATCAAACTATTGTCCATCTTGGATAATCCTGTCCACCCTCTCAACCACCTGCTGCAGGGACAGCGGAGCACTTTCTCTAAAAGGTTCCTCCAGCTCCGCTGTCACAAGGACAGATACAGGAGATCATTCCTGCCCACTGCCATAAGACTTTACAATAACTCACCTCTGGCAAAATCCATCACAGTACAATAACACTGTTGACTGTGTTTCTTGGTTTCTTGCTTGTATATTATATGTATATTATATGTATATTATATATATAGATATATACTGTACCGTATATATATATATATATATATATGTTGACTGTGTTTATTGGTTTGTTGTATATAATATATATAGATATTTAATGTACTGTATATATACTGTATGTACTGTGCATTTTATATTTTATATTTATATTTTTTATTTTATTGCTTTTCTATTATATTATTCTATTCTATTATTATTTTATTCTATTGTTTCTATTATTGCTCCTGTATGTATGCTGTTGTGGCGAAAAAATTTCCCCTCGGGGATTAATAAAGTATATACCTACCTACCTACCTACCTACCTACCTTATATCTTAATTATTGTTTGTGTGATAATGAAAAATATCTTTCACCTTCAAAGAGTTAAGCATGTTATGTAAAACAAATGGTAGGCTACACCCTACCACCAACCGCAATGCTTTGAAACAGGAAAAACACCAAGGGTGGGAGGGGTGTATACTTAAAGACATATAAATAAATATATTATTCTACATTATTTTGAGTTCAGCTTATCATTAAAAGTGTGTTTTATTTTATGGATAAAGTCTATTAATAATATTAGGCTATGTATTTGTAAGACTAACTGTAGGTTATCATCTTTGTTACAACATGAATTTTATTTTACTCTATTAATCCCTGAGGGGAAATTCTTTCGCTACAGCAGCATCCCCAGGGGGAACTGCTGCAACAGGCTGCCACGACCGCGGCGCCAACTAACCTGAAGTGCATGTTTTTTGGGTGTTGGGAGGGAGCCGGAGAACCTGGAGAGAACCCACGCAGGCACAGGGAGAACATACAAACTCCGCACGGAAAGGCCCAGGACCGGATTCGAACCCGGATCCTTTTTGCTGTGAGGCGACAATGCTAACCACTGCACCACCGTGCTGCCCTAAGTAAAGAGCTCATTCACCAGCAATTGTTGTCACATTGTCTCAACAACAATTTGAGATGGGCCAAACAAGCTTTACCATGCATTACAGGTTCCAGAGTGTGTCCAAGTGCAAGGACAACTTTAAATTTGATAAACACTCAATCGAGATGTTTGCCCAGCCAAAACTACCTCCTTTAATTGTACAGTATTACATTTCTTCTCCTGCACACAGTGTCTGTCCAGGCTGCACACTCCCCTGTCATAGTGAAGACTCCCACCACCAGGCTGATGCCTCTGTTGCCCAGCTGAGTGAACCTCTGTCCAGTCTACCTGGCTGCTGCTCTTTATCCGCTTGGACTTCACGGAGGCCCACAAGCCGGTGCCCAGCACCATCAGGTAGAAGACTGCCATCACCACCACTCCTGGGATGTTTAGGCTCATCGTGTTCTGACTGAATAAACGGACTCTGAATCTCTCTGCCACTTTTCACAACTGTCTCAAAACAAGAAAAGCAGGTGTTAAAGTCAGGTTCTGTCTGATAACTACATAACCCATGATACAACACAGATAATACATGCTTCTTGAGATCTATGAATCAAATGGTTTTATCAGCACATAAGGCTTTATCTAACCAACATCAACAGAGGGAATTTGACCCACATTTATTCGGTTACATTTAAAAACCTTATTTTAGAATAAGTATCTAAACTCGTTATGCCTTAAAAACTCTCAAAGTTTTGAGAGTAAAAATATTAATCATTTAGCCTTGATTAGTAAAGGAAACCTTGTAAATTTTAGACCAATTAAAGAAATATTACTGTGTAAATCATTGATGATGTTCAAAAACTATAGAATGCAGATCATTTATCATCAGTGATGAACTTGACAAAGATTTTATCATTTTTTTAACAACTGGTCTCCTACCACTCAGTCACTACAATGCCTGATAGTTTTCCACAGCCCAGACAGCCCTCAATCTGTGTGCAGTCCTGTGAGGTGAATTCATTTTCTATCAGAACCAGGTTTTTTAAAACCCCCCCAAAAAGTAAAGTAAACAAAACATGAAAACTAAACATATTTTACAAACTAAAGAACAGTTCTTCAGAGGAATAAACATATTATGAATGAATTTGTGCAGCTAACCAAAAAGTCAGAAAAATAAACCTGTTCCCTGCTTTTTTTTTTCTCTTGAAATGCAAGTTTCATATTGTCACTCATCTAGTTAATAATTTCAAAAGAAAGAAATCAAGGATGACATTTAAACTAACACAAATAATTCACATAGCATAATCCTAAATAATTTGTTCGTAATTGACATACTTCATTGAATTAGCTGAAGTAGACAGAAAATGTACAAGACCATTTCCCAAAAAGTTAGAACACTGTAAAGTGTCAATAAAAAAACAGAATGTGATGATTTGCATATGTTATCCAATATTTATTTTAAGAGATCAAAAACAAGTCAAATGTTAAAACTGAGAAATGTTACTGTTTTTTGGAGAATATTTAATCATTTTGAATTTAATGGCAACAATGTTTGTTTGTATTTACATTTTACAAAGCATGCTTACTTTTTTGGAAATTATGTTGTATCCACTTTGTCTAAAATCATATTCTGCACCGAAAGACATGTAGTGTTCAGGAATCAGCATGGATAAAGAGACAGTTTAGTTAATGCAGAGGCAGAAGATGAAGATACAGATAGGACAGAATCAATGTGTGTACAATGTTCACAATTGCACCACAGTATATAGCATAGTATAAGGCATAACTCATAAAGTGGTAGCATATATATATAATATATATATAGATATATACTGTACTGTATATACTGTGCATTTTATATTTTATATTTTTTACTGCTATTTTATTGATTTTCTATTGTTCTATTATTATCTTATTGCTTCTGTATGCTGCTGTAGCGAAAAAAAAAATTCCCCTCGGGGATTAATAAAGTAACTACCTTACCTAACCTAACCTAACCATTCAACATAAAGATTATCAATTGGGGGGGAAAAAAAAGAAAAGCTATTGAGGTGGTGAAACGCTTTGGAAATTGTGAATAACATCATTTGTCTCTTCAAAAACAAAACGACACAAAAACGACACGCGTTGCCGTCATAAGCTGTACAAAGTGCGCGTTTTCTGCTCAGCGACCGGACTCGGAACTGCCTCCTTCAAATGCGCACTTCACGCGTTTCACCGCGGGGGGGCACTATCGAGCACCAAACGGCTCGGCGCAGGCGCAAGCGGCACTTCACACAACCGCAATAAGCAAACATGGCGGCGGCCGTCGACAGTGTTGTGAAAGTGTAAGTTTACCTTTATTTTATTTATTTTTTGTCAGAGTAAAACGACCAAGCCCACTCGGAGGCGCGCGGTCGATTGACGACCTGTCGCGTTTCCGCGCATAAAACTGCACACATCGCATCCTCGCGGGTCTTGAACACAGGAACTGTCCCGAGAGAATAACGTTATCCAGTGTGCTAACGGTTAGCCTGTTAGCTGTGGGGCAAACCCATTGTGAAGCTGTATTTTTACTCTCCGTGTCCAACTCCGCCCGTCGTCGTCGTCGTCGTCGTCGCCGCCGTCGAGGAGGTCGTTTAAAGCGTTTTTAACACGCAGTTTTCAACAAACTGTTTTGCGGTCAGCCGTTTTTCGCAAGATGAAGGGCAGTTTAATTCTCATTTAACCTCCCAGGTTGGCGGGCGCTTTGTTGTGCCAACAATCACCCTTTTGTTCCGCACACCTCCTCCTTCACGCTGCGTGTGATCGTCGGAGCCAGACGCGGGGTTTTAATTTTTTATTATCTGTTTTTATCTGGGGTTTTTTTTTTTTTAAATCTGTCTATTCGCAGGTAAACACGGTGAACTGAGTCTTTGAGCTGTTACGATACAACAATGCGACAAATTGCTTAAGAGAGAAGCTGAGGAGAATAATTACTGTATTTTTATTTTTTATTTTTATTTTTTTTTACCATAATTACACATTTTAGATACTGGAAATATTATTTTTTTTTAAATTTATTTATGGTAATATTTAGAAATGACAAAGGGGCGTATAAAAACATGTATGAATGACCCGAGTTTGAGGATGGTGCAATTTGCAAGCAAAGTTGTCCAGTGGAGCCATTTGCAAGTGTTTGTCTGCTTATTTGTTACAGTAGGTCTGAAGCTCATTTGTCACATCATCAAAGTACGTTTTTTTATTTTTATTATTGCCGTGCCAGCCACATGACCCATTCAAAGTCATTTATTCAAACGTCAAAATGAGTTTTTAATGTGGATGTAGTCATAAAATATCGATTCACCGAAGTGTTGTGTTTAGTGGTCCTCTGTGGATTTTTAATGACCAATTTACACGTAGTGATTTGGTGCCAATTCCTTTGTTTAGAGGCGATAAACAGTAGTGCAATTTTGGTCTGACCTCGTCAGACCAAAATGTCCAACTACTGTCCAACTTTCCACCTTCAGATTTGACCCATGCAGCGCTGTGTTCTTTAAACTATACATTTTCCTAAAATCAGATTGAAATTTTTTTTTTTTTTACAATACGTCACCTCGCTTAAAGAGTCACAGCAATATGTTCAAGGCCAACCTCTGTAACACGATGCGTGTTGTATCGACAGATCCTCGCCAGCACATTTGGCCTGTAGTGTGCAATGCACGTGCTAACAGACCCAATGGAATAAAACCACAAGGCTGGTGTATATTGGCTAACATTATCTTCTAAAAATTGTAATGGAAAACAGTTTTAGGTGCAACAGTGTCACCAATACGTTGTTTGGAGATCAGCAAGCACCTAATGTTGATTTCATAACAGTATACGGTTCCAGTTTACCGGGTACCTGGGTCATAATTTCTTTAAAAAAATAAAATTGAAATTGCAATTCAGAGTCTTGTCAGTGGCTTGTATGTAATCTTGTCTAACGATGGCACTCAAATTCAAGTTTCCATGAAAAAGCAACACGGTGAACTCTACCCCGAGAGGTTAGAAAAATAAACGTTTGCAGCTCCGCCGCCGAACCCCCGCAGGTATTAGGAGGAAAAAGTACGGCAACAGAGAGCGAGTAATGCAAATCTCAAGGAAGCATGCGGCTACGGGTGGTAATTTTGAAAACATTCAACTATAGCTCTACAGTTTTGTGTTTCACGCAGTGTTCATTATTCTACTTTTGTTTAATTTGCGTCGTGCATCCAGCAATAATTATTTGCCGCGTATCCCGATCTGTGTTATTTCACCTGTCCGTGTCCAAACTTCCACATTTCAGACTGGGAGAGCAGTATTACAGAGATGCCATGGAGCAGTGTCACAGCTACAACGCTCGCCTGTGTGCCGAGCGCAGCATTCTCATGCCTTTCCTGGACTCTCAGACTGGTGTGGCTCAGTCCAACTGTTACATCTGGATGGAGAAGAGACACCGAAGCGCAGGCATGTAGTTGGTGCCGAATGATGGTTCGGTCGGATCTTTAATTTACTTCGAGTTCAATTACACGTTTGATAAAAAAAACAAAAAAACTGTAAATACAAACTATGATAAAAAAAAAAAAAAAGAAAGAAAAGAAAATTAGATACAAAAGTTCTTGTTGAAAGTGATTTGTGATATTTTTTTGCTATATCATGATGTCAGTATATATATAAAAAAAAAAAATCCTAATATAATCATGCTATTGTAATTCATACTGTGCCATCTGTACAGCATACACATCCTGCAAAACAGTTGCAAGTGCCCTCGGAAACAGAAAAACGTACTTCATCTCTTTGGCTTTTGTCCCGTGTACTGTTCTGTGTCGCATCAGGTGTCGGTCCGGGGCAGCTGTACACCTACCCAGCCCGTCGCTGGAGGAAGAAAAGACGTTCTCACCCACCGGAGGACCCCGTTTGGCCTTCCCCCCTCTCAAAGCAGGTACAAGCTCTGCTGAAATGGTTTTTTTTTTTTTTCTCATCGCCAAAAAAAACATTTGAGGGGTCAGATTAATTCATGCGGTTAGAATTTCAATCAAATATTTATATTTAACAGCCAGTGAGAAGAGCCCTCCCCCACCCTCCCCCACCCCGTTGTGTTTTAATTGAAGGGATTCATTTCTTTTGTACGTCTCGGTTCTGTTTCCACGCGATGTCGATGCATGCATTACTGTTGCCCTGGTTTTGTGCAGCAGATTTGGAGCTGGGCCTGAAGCGCGATGCCCTGGGAGCAGTGGACGGCAGCAGTTTGGAGGCGCTGCTGAAAGGGGAGCCCCTTGACAGGAGGAGCGGCGTGTCGGACCTCCGTGGGCCCGAAGACGACCCGGCCACTGTGGAACCTCCTGCTACATCAACGGCCACTCACACGTCCTCCGGCCGTGTCCGTAAGGTCAGGCTCACACCGCCTCAGCATTTCATAACCTAACAAGACTGAACCGACGGCGACGAATGACCACAGCGCTTCACGACAAATAGAAATATATTCAGGAAACACTTTCAACCGGATTAGAAGTACCGGCTTTTCCGCTGCTTATACGAAACCTCTCGTTTAGACGGAGCCCGTGCGCAGAATGTAGAAGACACGTCCCGACATGATTGTTTTATTTGCTTCGTTTTAAATGGTAGCCGCGGGTTGTAACTCATGACGTTGTTGAAGTTGGCTGTCCATAAGTGGTTTTGGTTTATCTTAACGTTGTGATAACGCGATTCAGACATTACTCCCGTTTGACCTCGGCCTTCGGCTTGTTATTAGCCCTCCAATTAAGGTAACCTGACAAATACACACGGTTAATTGCAAAACACACCACGTTAACTGACTGTAACTACTCGCGTGAATAACACAGGTTTGTATTCAAAAAAAATTGCGCGTGTTTTCACAAGCCGCGTTGTTTCGAGCTCTCAAGTTACCAAATTGTTGATGTCGATATAAGCGATGGAAAAAATAGTTAAATGGGGCGATTTCTGAGGAAGCATCAGATTCTAGGAATATGCTGGCTGTAAACTAGAGCTCATACGTTTCATACAGTGAACTGACCCAAACTCTGTCACTGCAGAGAGTACTGGACCACGACGACTACTTGGATGATCTGGATGACGAAGACTTTGAGGACGAGACCCCCAAAAGACGAGGAAAAAGCAAGTCCAAGGTGGGTTTCTTTGGTATTCTGTCAGCAGATCAAGTGACACCGATCAACGCGCTCACGTTCACCGCCGGAGACGGTTCTTCTCCAAAAAAAAGAAACCGCTCCGTTCAGTTTCGTCACATTTTGCGGATGAGTTTTGATTCTCCGCGTTGGCATTTCTTAACTACAACGTGGTTATTGTTGTCACGGCAATGCAAACGCCTGCATCAGCATGTTGCGCCCGGTGTCACTCCACCTTTCCGCCTCCGGCGGTGCCCCGTAAGATCTCCTGTAAACGAACAAACATTCAGTATCACTCACCAAAACGCGCGTGAAGCCTCGAGCTGTCACAAATTGACGAATGCATTCCTCTCTCGTAACATTTGCAAAGCTGATTTAAAAAAAAAAAAAAAGTGAAGCATATAAACAAAGTAAATTGCGTTTTCAGTCGTGCCGTCTGTTTTTAAACGGGTTCTTCAGGGCCGCAGCGACAAGAATGGCAAGAAGAAAACGGAGGCTGCAGCTGCAGCGCTGGAGGAGAGGGACAAACCGTACGCCTGCGACAGTGAGTAGCAGCGTCCTCTGTAACGTCTGTGTGCGTCATGCATGTCGGCAAGAGAAGCTTTTACTTTTTCGCCCTGAAAGACAAAGACGAGCCTTCTGCCATGCATGGCGTGATCTTAAAGACCCCACCTGGAACTTAAATTTGACTACGTAGAATTTGGGAAAGTTGCTCTCCACGATGCGTGGTGTTTTTTTTCCCGCCCTCTATTTTTAACTTTTTTTTAAACTTTTTTTTTTTTTTTCCCCCCCGAGATGCTGCTCCGTGTGTGCGCTCTCTTAACTGCCCGTTGGCCTTAGCTCACCGTGCCGATGCTCACCGGCGCCGTTCGGGTTTGCTACATATCGCGTCCGTCAAAAATTCGTCACGTGAAAAATAAGTTAAAAGGATCATTTAACAAGTCGGATTTGGAGTGCCGAACGGCGCCCCTCCACCTTGGTTCCACCTAGGGCCTTTTTGGACAGTCGTTACAATTAGCCGCCATCACTTTTAACACTTTTGTGTGACCGTGTTTGTGTGTGTCAGTTTGTGGGAAGCGCTACAAGAATCGTCCCGGCCTGAGCTACCACTATACACACTCTCACCTGGCCGAGGAGGAGGGCGAGGACCGCGAGGAGATCGAGGCACCACCCACTCCTCGCCAGCCTGAGGAGCAGAAGAGTGAGTCACTCTCTAGTGCCGAGAGGTGGAGAGAGAGGGAGGGGGGTTTGGTTGCATGCCTTGTAGCATGTGTGTGTTTGTTCAAGGGAAGTCTCTCTCATCCTCTTTTTTTTTTTTTTTTTTTTTTTGTTACGCTTTTTTTTTTTTTTTTTTTTTCATTTTTTGATTTTCATGATTTTCAAAACCCAAGTTTGGGATTAGACACTGATCCAGACTGAAACATGCTTGCAGTTGGGAGTCCTGGCATTTTTTTTCAGCAGATCATCCATACCCCCCCCCCCCACACACACACACACACACACACACACACACACACACACACACACACACACACACACACAACATATTCATCGCATTGCTGTTGTTTTTCTTTGTGCACGCGTCACCGTGTTAGCAAATTCATACAAGAAGTGCGTTTTGTCAGTTTTTCACATCAATTAGTTTGGATCATGACTCGCATCATCGTCCAGTCATTTACAGGGATTAAAAAAAAAAAGGTCGACAGACACGACACGAACAGGTTTGTACTTCAAGAATTAGATTACAATTAGAAAATGACTCTTGAATGACTTTTGAAATGTTAATTCGTCAGAGAGGTGTTTAACGGGTTTTCCTTGGTCGTTTAAAGCGACCGTTTTTGATGTGCACTGAACACTTTCTCCACCCGTTCTCCTGCTCAGCAACTAAGAAGGGTCCCAACGGACTGGCACTGCCCAACGATTACTGTGACTTCTGTCTGGGAGACTCCACCTTAAACCAGAAGACGGGCCAATCGGAGGAGCTGGTGTCCTGCTCAGACTGTGGGCGCTCAGGTATGGACGAACTCTAGTTGTCTCTTGTCGCGCGGCAAAGGGAAAGGCGGCGGCAGACCTCCGTTATTTTATTTGTATTTTTTTGTGAAATAACGGGTCCTTGGTTTTAGACACGGGCGGAGAAAAGCGCGCTCGACCGTTCTAGTCGGCGACTGTCGATTTCTACCAGCCGAAATGACATTTTATCAGCCCGAGCCAGCGAATTGAAAAGTTGTCTCTCTTCGACTCATTTTAAAATAAGAATCGTCCAAACGGGGCTCTAACGGCTCCCTCCACGAGACACCTAAAAGACTGCAGCTGCTTCATCGTGCGGGAGGAAACCCAGACTCCTGACAGACCTGCTGAAGCTAGAGTGTTCCTGCAGTCGCCGCGTCGGGGGTCCGGCACTGATCGCAACGCTGGTGTCGATCTGAACGTTTGTCCCGTCTTCCCCCTGCAGGCCACCCGACGTGCCTGCAGTTCACACCGGTGATGATGGCTGCGGTGAAGACGTACCGCTGGCAGTGCATTGAGTGCAAGTGCTGCAACGTTTGTGGCACCTCGGAGAATGACGTGAGCCTCTTTGTGATATTTGCAGCCAATATATCGTCAGTCACGCCGTAATCGTTACAGGCTGCTGCTAACGAAAGTGTCGGGTCAAACAAAACAAAACAGCCCTGGGCTCATTTTGCCCGAAAGAGACGGGGACTGAATGTGATGCTCTGCTTAGTCAGCTTTTTGAAACCTGTGTGCAGGTTTACATCACCTGCACTCTTGTTTTAATAACACAGGGACAAAATGGAGGGAACAAAGGTCTCTCTTTCTTTCTTTCTTTCTTTCTTTCTTTCTTTCTTTCTTTCTTTCTTTCTTTCTTTCTTTCTTTCTTTCTTTCTTTCTTTCTTCCTTCCTTCCTTCCTTCCTTCCTTCCTTCCTTCCTTCCTTCCTTCCTTCCACCTGTTTAGTTATCAACAGTTGCTGATGTTTGGTGTAACTGATATCTAGTCGCATATTTTCTGATGAACAGATGCACGAGTTTGTTTTTACAGCAGGTCAGGAAGCCGATACACCAACGTCCCAAATAAAGTGTCTCTTAAATGACACTCTTAAGAGTTCCGTTTTTTTTTTTTTTTTTTGAACTCCCACATTTATCTGCCTGCTCAGTTGTCTCATTTCATCAGTAGACTGAAACATAATGTCGTGTTTTTGCAGGACCAGCTGCTGTTTTGTGACGACTGTGACCGAGGCTACCACATGTACTGTCTAGCGCCACCCATGACTAACCCACCTGAGGGTAAGCGAGCTTACTTTACCCGCGAGACCGGGAGCGTTTGTGCTTGTTGTTCCAAGACACCCGATACCTTCGGTTTATCCCGAGTCAGAGGCCGGTGTCGGGAAGGTCACCGTCCCGGCAGCTACGACCCGGCTGGTCTGATCTGTTGCTTTATCCTCTAATCTGTTGTTTAGGGAGCCGAGAGGAAATCTTCACAGGGCTTTATTTTTTTTTTTTTTAATTATTTTTTTACTTCGTCGCAGAAATGCATTCATAAAAGGCCCTCGGTACGTTGGTAGTTTTCCAAAACACACGGTCTTGACATTGCAGTAAGTAAACGGAAACATTAAGCAACCGCAGTTGGTATTTTAAAGCAAGAGGTAATATCTTCTAAAAACATTACGTTACCATGGTTTGTTTGCAAGTTATATGCTAAAAAAAAAAAAAAAAAAAAATATTGCTAGCAAAGCAGTTTTATCTTTGGATGGAGACTAAGATGGTAAACTGAACAGTTTCACTCCAATAAAAGGGCGAACCAACACACGACGAATTCTTTTTTGATTTAATCTGTCTAAAGAAGAGAACGCTCATCATTTGGCCGATCCATTGATAAAAATCAGTTATTAAAAATGATTATTTATGCCTATCGCCTAATAAAGACGTCAACAAATTGCTTAACCGGAAGCATCTTCCGGCATGTTGGTGCGCAAGCTTTTACATCTAAATGAACGCCTGCTACATTTAAGCCCCGTCAGCCCAGATACCGGCTGTACGGGCCGAGCGCACCCCGAGTCCTTTGTCACGTCGTGTTTAAGCGTCCCGGTATCTTCCCTGAATTAGAATGCGACGTTAACGGGCAAACGCACATTCCACACGAAAGAACGCGTTTGTACTCGCGAACCGCGTGGTCTTCGATCCCCCGTTTTCACCGTGCCCCGTTGTGCTTTTCCAGGGAGCTGGAGCTGCCACCTGTGCCTGGCTCTGCTGAAGGACAAGGCCTCCATATACCAGCAGAACCAGAGCTCCGCCCCCGAGTGACATCACCGCCATGAACGCCACCCCTCTCAGCACCAGGAGCCCGCCACCCGATCCAAAACGTCAGAACTCCTTCTCGGTTCAGAGCTCCAGGCTCTGCTCAGATGTAGCTGAGCCAGATCACAGATCAGCGTTAGAAAAGTCTGTACATCTACAGCGCCAATAAGGGGGGACTCAAAACCAAAACAGACCTCAGATCAGTGAACATGGGGATCAAACAAGAACAACACCAACCTGCCTGCAAAGTCGCCACGGCTCGTCTTCAAACGCGTAACATCCTGCGCGTATATACGACATAGACACACAGTTTATCCTGGACTGTTACACTCACTAGATACAGAGACAGAGAGCATGCAGTAACCATAGCAACTGCAGTCTCCATGAGAGCTCGCGGGAGAAAACGGATTAGCATCGCGGCTAATTATCTGCACCCTTTTCACACTCAAAGACACACAGTGTGGACTGTCGAGACAACCGTTTTTCTTCTGCCAAATTATCTATTTTTACTCCCCGAGAGTGATGAAAGGAAAACGTCACCACGTATATGGTCAAGGAATATTATTATTATTGTTATTGTTCTGGTTATTAGTGGGCTTTTGTAGTGGCATTTGTCCGTGTACTTTTGTCTGATCCATTGCAGCAGTTACCTTTTGAAGAGGTTTTCCCCGAGGGGGAGCCGATCAGTGCCAAGGTCCACACCCATCATACGAGACACACACACACACACACGACAGCGGCTCCTCACACTGGCTCAAAAGGAAGCTCATCACAAGCACCACAATTCATCTTTGTTTTAAACCAGTGGTGCAAAGTGGTCAAATTAAGTCTGTTAGCACGGAAGCTTTTGGAGTCGCTCCTTCTAACTTTTCTGTTACCGGACAGATTAGTTACTTTAACCAAACACTACACAACTGAGCATATAACGTAGGCTGGGCTCATCAAAAATACAACTTTTTGGTAGGATGTCATTTTTTTTTTTTTTTTTAAACTGTTTCTACAAAAGATAGTGCAAACACTCTTATTTTGAAAAGCCAGATTTTTTTTGTTTTGTTTTTTTTGTCAGTGTTAGATAATGCTTTTCTGATGGCGGTTCCAGACTAGTGACCATAAAGATGCATCCTTGAAGGTGTTTTTGTGCTAGCTTATTAGAAAATAGTTTGGCAGTGACACGATTCACTCGAACGTCATCTTAAAAACAGCTGCTGCTGAACCGATGACACAATAATTTACAAACTGTAGCTGCTTTTCTCATTTGTCACACGGAGGCAGATTTGCATGCAGATTGCACCTGAATGAATGCGCTCACCCTCACATCACAAGTGTTGTTTTTTTGTTGTTGTATTGTTTGTAATTTTTTTTTTTTTTTTATATTTTATATTACCTGATATTCCATTGGTATTGGGAGGTTTTTCTAGTAGAATTTTGTAAAGTCTGCAGTATAGCAAACACTTCAATATATAGCTCCTAATGCATTCTATGTACTGTATTGACTTTTTCTATTTTTGTTATGACTGTGACATGTTTGAATTTATTTGATTATTCTGATATGTCAGACCTCCATTATGAGTATTTGTAAAATGATGTAATTTGTTGTACTATTTTTATTTTTTACATTTCTTTGGTATTGAAGCCGATTTAGCCTGACTGAAATAAAATTCACTTTGAATGACGTGTCTATTATTTTTGCTTCAAATACTGAATTAATGGCGTATTAAAAGGGGCAGAATATAGATTTACTCAGCTGATCATTAGCTATTTTGTGTAGAATTATAGTGTCTGGTTTTAAATACTGTCACCACCAGGGCTCGGTTTGTAACCCTTTTAGTCCTCTGGAGGTAATCCACAAAAGAAAACATGACACTAAGGAAACGGAGGTGGTCAAAAAATTCGGCCCAGTCGTGGAAGAATTATGAAAACAAAGTATTACATGTATCTGCATATACTGTACAACTTTCTGTTAAAAAAAAAAAAAAAAAATGAAGTATGTTGATGTGTTTGCATTATTATACTTTGTGTCACTGAGACCATGACTATATAATTTGTGTATGTTGTGGTTTTGGGACAAAAATAAAAATAAAATTCGCCCGTAGGACACAAAAGATTTATGCTGTGTTCCAAATGGCGTACTTGTGTACCAACGCTCACTATTTTGAGCACGTAAGTGCGTTCACACCGTCAAGTACAGAAACATGAAGCACACTGCAAGAACACGGATTAAGTGCGAGCAGCAACAGGTTTCCTGTCTCCGCTTGCCTACCTGCTCACCACTTTTTAAATGCGCGTCCTTGGCTTCAGCACTTTGGACAGCTCCCTTCAGCCAGCTGAAGGTGGTGGAGCCGTCCCCGGAGCTGAAATGCAGCAGATAAAAACACCTGTCGGCTTCAATGCGATCTCATCCAAAAAGTTCTATGGTGGACAGCAGACGGATCCCGGTCTACCCGACAACCTAAAATCATTTAATGTCAATGATCATCGCAATTATGGAGTTTAAATGACTTGGTTGTGCTCTGCTGCTGCAGGTGTGCTGCTCCTCGCAGTAAACAAAGTGAAATTAGTTTTCGTTTAAACTGCCCAGTAACTGCTGCACTTTGCGACAAAATGCATATTTTTCTTCATTGGAATTATGTTTAAAAGTAAGTCTTAAACCTTAACTGCGTCACTAAAACCAGCAGTTTAGTCATGATTTATTTTTTTTATTTTTTTACGGTTTGACTCTTCCGTGTTTGTCTAATTCTAAGTCCTGTCATCAACTTAAAGTGAGAGTTAAGAAATTTCAAATCAAAGTAAAAAAAAAAAAAAAAAAAAGTCAAAACTAGGGTTATGAATTTTCAGCCGCAGAAGAGAAAGTTCACAGAACAAAGCGTTTTATTGCACCCATAACTCAAGGACATATACCCAAGAACTCTCTCTCCAAACAGATATTCAATAACACTGTGTAGCATACAGTCGGCTTTGATTCAGAACAAAAACACCACCTCTGTGCTGAGACGCCGGCAGGAAGGAGGGAGGCCGACATTATGTACAAGGCCAAGACAACAGCGGCTTAGTGCAATTATCTGCAGCGTGATTATCAGCCATGCAACGCCATTTACAGCTATGGACACAAAAGGTGTCATGAAAACTCTGACATTAAATTTGACATAAGTGCACAAACTGAGAAGCAACTATAAGAAACTTACATGTAGAATTGGTCATTGAGGTTACTTGTGGCAGTTATAAAGTATTACACTAGTAAACCAACACACTTCGGGGTTCCATACACAATGTTCTTAGTTTTATAATACAAATTCAATACTTTATAAATTGGTTGCGAGACGGTGCATTATAATTGGGTTTGAGTCACAAAATCTGGGCTGGAGGTGATCCGGTACAAAACTATGTAAAATACTCGTTTATCAAAGGTTAACAATGTCGCTTTCAGGCAGCCGGTGTCATAGTAACGCTGCTCAAACATGTACAGCTGCTGTGAAATGAAATTCAAATTCATCTCCGTGTACATTTAATCAATAATGGCAGCAGTGAAGGTGGAAAACAAGTGTGTGTGTGTGTGTGTGTGTGTGTGTGTGCGCGTGTCCTCTACAGCCTTTCGAAGCTGACGGAGCAGAGGAGGAAAATGGCGTAGAGCATAATGAGACCGAGTCCCAGCCTGCGGTCCAACCTCCAGCGGTTCAGATGGACACACAGGACCTGAGCAGGGGCGGAAACAAAGAGACACAGGCTGTGTTCACACTGCAGCCGCAAATGAATAAAAGACAAATCTGTTGCATGGTCAGAAGTCTAATCACACACACACACAAAAAAAAAAACTTTCTCGAGGTCTGAAAACTAAATCAAAAGCTTTCAGTCCATGACAGAATAAATAAAAAAATAAAAAAAACACAAGATCAAAATAATAGTTGAAGAAAAACAGACAGCTAATCTGAGTTTGTTTGCTGTGACATGACCTCAGAGATAGATCTGTAATTTTAACAGCAGTGGTCAAGTAGGTGGAGACCTACTCACAGTGAGGATGACCGAGGCCAGCAGCAGAATCACAGAGTACACCAGGCCTCTGCTGTTGATCATCACCTGAAAACAAAGCGTCAACACGTCGTTTTAGATGTTTTTAAACCGCGATAATCAGAGAGAAATATGTTCTAATTTTCATTGTTCACACTTCCGCCCCCACCAACTGGATGTATAAGATGTGAAGTAGAGAGAACAACTGGTACCACTGATCCATAGCTGACTATGAGAGTCCTCAGCGCCCAGGGGAAGCCCAGGCCCAGCAGCACATCAAAGATATTACTGCCAATGGAGTTGGACACAGCCATGTCGCCCATCCCTGCCACATTCGACACATGCACAAAGCGAATAGAAATTCATGTGAAGCCACGTCGTGTCTAACATCCTCGTTTTCTATTACTCATGACAACATCTGCTTATCCTGCTCGTTGAAGAAACCACATTATAAACACTACATTTCCGTCAAGATGCAATAACGAGGCGATGACGGCGAAACGACTTTTGGGAACGTCAATCGACGGTTGAAGGACACCGACGCACGATACGGAGCTTAATTTAAGATCGTTTCGTCACACCTCCGAGGTCAAAAGGGAATCTTAACGCTCAACATTCTGCTTAACTTCTGGTGACAAACAAGTTCAATTTTCTGCTCAGCGGTGTAAATGATGTGTTGAGACAGATTAAAACACACGCACGCACGTGCGCGCACGCACGCGCACGCACGCACACACCTTGCCGGGCGACGATGAGACTGGCCATACAGTCAGGAACACTGGTGCCGGCTGCCAGAAAAGTGATGCCCATAATAACTTCTGGAATTCCAAGTGTGTAGCTGATTATGGTCACCTTAGCAGAGGGATAAACAAAAACAAAACAACAAAAAAACAACAACCAACAACAACAACAACAAAAAGGTCGTTTATCTGTGTTTTCATGTGTTCGTGTGAGCTTCTGCGCTGGTGCGTTTCGTACCATCCAGACCATGAGGTAGGAGAAGAGGGCAATCCAGAGCGTGGAGGACAGGAAGGTGAGCAGATACCAGCGCTCCCACCGCGGCAGGTTACAGTCGGGGATGGTGCAGCGGAGCAGGAAGCTGACGGGCCAGGAGAGCAGCCACTTCACACGCGCACACCAGCCATCTTGAGGCAGCGGTGAAAACACGCATTAATGCGCCCGCAGGCATCATCGCAAATTCATCTGAACTTTTAAATTATTCACTGCGTGGTCCGCGTGTGTCTCGAGTCTCCGTGTCATCTCTTCTTAATTAGCTCCGTCAGCTACAAAACCATCTATTATGCAGGGGGAACATTTTTTACAGGAGGAAAGGTGTAGTTGTTCCAGTCGCAACGACGACAAAACCAGCTTCCGGAGAAGATTGAGATTGTACAAAGCTACAATTTCCGAGTTGTGACTTTTTTTTTTTTTAATGGAAAGCAGCAGATATTTAGCTGCAGATGGTCAAGCGATGACATCGTGTCCTGTGATCGGGTGCATAAATGTAGCCTTTATCGTAGTAGTATTAATAGCAGTAGTATTGTACTCTATCTTTTACTGTGAAAAGTATACTGCATAAATTTGACATTATGATTAAAAACCTACTTGTTGCTGTCGACAAAGTTGTTGAAAGTTAGAAAGTTGAATGTTGGAATCGAGAGATTTGTTTTGCATTGAAATATTTTTCTTTGGTTTTATGTTGATGCTTTTCAGCAACTCTCTCCTCATCTATGTTGTAGTGACTTTTAAACAAACTAAATAAGCCACTGAAGGGTGATGACTGTGATGACCCGTTTCAGATGCTTATTCGGGGCTACAAACATAAGTAGACACTGTCATTGTCCATATTCAATCCAAGATAACTTTCCATTCAATTTCATTGAAATTCAAATTGAATTATTTTTGGCTTCCAATATTACACGGGTGTTTCCCGTCACCCACACTTTCTACTGTACCCGGTCTTCAACATTACGACTGCATTATCAGTTTTAAATAAGTATGGAGTAAAACAGACAAAATAACAAATTACGGCTCTCTGTTAAAATTGAAAATCTGTTATTCTTCCAATAGACATGTTTACAGTTTGAGATTAAATACTTCTTGTGCCACTTAACCTGACTCTGTTAGTAAGAGTCATACTTTTCTGCACTGTGTAACTGTCTTTCCAGTTTCCACCACGAGGAACTTTCCAAAGAACACACTGGGAACTTTATCTGCAGTTTGACTGAAGGAAACAGGGACTGGGTTCAGTTCCAGGTGCCAAAAACTCCCTGTTCAGACTTTCACTACATCAATTCAGCATCTGGTTTTTTTCCGCCTAATTTGACAAGTCTTCATGGTTTTTCAGATGCAGTGGAAATGCAGACGAGAATGTGTAAAAAAAAAATAGAGTAGTTCCAGAGTTATGTATAGCCGTTAGACCGATTGGATCGCATGTATTCACGAAGCAATGCAAATATGCATTTAAATAAAATGCAATCTAACGTTAATCAAATGAACATAAAAGTTAACCAATTTAATGACATCTTTCTAAGCATGACAGGGAATCGATCAAACTGCTTTCGTAAGAGTGTCCACTTTCATTCGTCGCTCACCTGGCACAGCGAAGGGTTTGAAAGGAGCGTTCTCCTCCCCTCCTTCCTCCTGCTCTTCCTCCTCCTGCTCTTCCTCCTCTTTAGGCTGCGCTCCCCCACCTGTCTCTCCCTCCATTTCTTTACCAATCTCTTTCTCTCCCTCCAGCGTCTGTCCGTTTTCCTCCGCCGCCGTCCCGTTCTCCCTCCCCCACGGCCCGCTCGCACCCACACCTTCCTCCCCTGAAGCTCCGCCCTCCTCTGGGCTCACCCGAGCCCGTATCAGCCTCTGTCTCTACGAGTGGGGAGGCGCATCAGGTGAAGTCAGTGGGGGAAAAAAAAAAGTACAAAAAACATGAAAACAGAGGAAAACAAAATAACATTAGAAAAACTGCAGCTGGTTTACGGAAATGACTTTATCTGACTGCAGCTAACAACATGAGAACCGGCAGGCTGAAATGATTAGGCAGCCACATTCACCAGAAGGGATTTGGAAAGCGTTGACTGAGGGCGCAGAATAGAACAGCATTGGCAGGTGCACTTTAATTTGGCAGCGGAAAATAGCAAGCACACATGCAGGAGAGCCGACAAGAGTGTGGAAGCAGATTTGGAGATTTGAGTTCTTGTCTGCTTTTGTGTCTGGTATAATATTATGCATGGGGCATCACCGCTAGCCTGAATGTTTTGTTTGTGGGCTTATTAGATGCTGTCTGTATAACAGCGGCATACAGGATGTTGTTTGTTAAGCCAGTAAACATCTCCCCATCTTTCAGTTTATTTACAACAGATGCACCAATCCAATTCTTTCTCTTCTGATCATTACAAAAGCTCAACAGAGGGTAACCGCTGATGCCAAGTTCTGAGTCCAAAGTAGTTTTCTCAAGTTCTCATGTATATATATACATATATATATATGTATATAATTCCCGATGTAAACACTTTGGAAACCTATTTTATATAACAGTGACATGGGGTCAGGGATCGTCGTGGCATCGAGAACTGGTTTGGTGACCATTTATAACTAACTAAAACTCACTGAATTAAATAAAAATGGAACAATTTAATTTGAGAACATTTAACAAAGAAACTATATTTAATGTAGATGGCTAATCTTTGCCAATTAGCCTGACATTGGTCAGAGTCAAGGACAGTTGTGCTGCACTGAAGCCGTGATGTAAGTAGCATTCTAATATTCATTACCCTACATTCATAAACATTACCAAGATGTCAATACGCGATGTTTAAATTCTGCACATCCACATTTAAATACCCACCGACCTAGCCGAAACAACCGGGGCAACTTGATGCTATGTGAAGGGCGTGAGCACGTGCAGTGTACCTCGTTGATGACCATGCGTCCTGCCATGCGCAGGCGGGTGAAGGGGGGGAAATGCGGGGTGATGAGAAGGCGAAGGCTTGCCTCTGAGAAGGTGAGCTGGTGGGGGTGTAGGTTCAGCAGCTCATCCACCATCACTACCCCCGAGTCCTGACCGGCCACCACGCACGAGTCTGACGATGGAGGGAGGACATTGACGGACGTTAGCGGGAGATGAGAGCAGAAATGAGAAAAAAAAAAGTGAAATGATACAAAAATCAGAACGAGACGACAAACAGGACAAGTGTTGTCCATCAAAGTGGTCTAGTTCTATTTCAGCCCGTCGGAAATCCACAGGGGGAACAGGAACGACTTTCATCGGCAGCGCAAACTGTGTCACCGGGTCTGTCGAACGCTGCTCAGAGACAGAGAGGAACCTCCTTCACGGTTTCGATGTGCTCGTGCGCACGTACGAACGCGAGCTCCCGCACCTGGCTTCAGCGGCACCATGTCGTTGTCACAGTCGCCGATGTTTCCGACGGCGGTCGTCCGTCGCAAGCTGCTCAGGCACGGCGGACCCGCCCGGCTGCAGTGTCTCTCCACCAGGCAACGCAGGCATCGGTTGAACCTACACGGGAACACGTCACACGCGCAAGATATTGTGCGTTCAGTGGGTATCGAGTGTGCGGTGGCTCGGCACCAACAGGAAGGAGACGCGAGAGGAGGAGAAAGAGACTCACTTCATGATGATTATGTAGATTCCATACATGGATATCAGGATGATGGCCTCCCACCTGGAATGTGCGCACAAACACCGACATTGATTAATACCACAGTCACCGCATTAACCGCCAGCTCTTCTGCAAACTGATCTGATTTTCAAGTTTCACTCCAGTCTTACCACAGGACTTTGTCATCATAGATCACCTAAAAATATAAAACAGAAAAATGCATTAATTGCAACTCAAAAATTGTATTTCCAAAGGAACATAAAAAATAAAATTGACTGATTAGTCTACTGTGTTTGACTGGGGAGGAAAAGATGCCCTTCGGGTGTAGAACAAATTGATTTCCACACACCAGTTTAACAATAAGGTTATCTGTTATCTTGTGATTAAGCTTTTTGTCTCAAAATGTTTATGAAGCAATATCTCTGCTTCATGTGCTTGAGATTCTTTTTTTTTTTTTTTTTACCTCTGGGGACCATTGTATATAACGTTGATTATTCCAGGACCCGAGGTCAGTGCTGCGTAGAGGGTTCATAATTGGACCCGCTAATGATCAATAAGCATCAAACACTGGCACCATACCAATCACTAAAAATCTTGAGTCTGTGTTTTTAAGTTGATCTACCTAAACGGTGAAAAGAGCTCAGTATGAAAGCCACTAGTTTTCCTGGAGGGATTCCTCACCACAATAAGCACCACTATAGACAGGATGTAGAAGACGGAATCACGGAACAGAGGCCACCAGCTCAGGGAGATGGGCTGCAGAGACAAAGGGCAAATCAAACATTGCGATTGTGATGACCGTGGGCCAGAAAGTGGAGGTTTTGCTTGGCAGAAACAAACCATGAAGAAAAAAACTACCTGCATGAATGTTGCGTTTTGGAAAAGGTGAGTTTAATTCTCCTGTGAGCCTCTCGTCTGATAACGTAGTATAAAGTATGTACCTGTCCAGAGAAGATGCCACAGATGCCGATGATGACCAGGATGTTAAAGACCGCTGATCCCACAATAGTTCCCACACCAACATCTCCCTTTGTGATGAACACCCCTAAAACCGGAGAAAGAAGTGGTGAGCCACAAAATGTTAGAAAAATTAACTCGGCAATAATGTGACAGTGTCAAAGAAATTATGGATTGTATTGTATGTCCCTGTCAGACATATTAAATGTACAAAGTTAGACATACTTTCTTTCCCCTCTGAACTGAAATATTGCATCTTTGGTTCATACCCACAGGGGCTGGGCTGATGTCTTTTATGTGATGCAACCACTTGTGTAATATTCACTGCATATTGCCTAAAGTCACTCCAATGCGTATCAAAGCCGGCCTTTTTTCTTTTCAGAGTAAAGCAGATTATTACGGAGGCGGTATGTGAGGAAATGTCCTTAAGCCACATGGATTTAGAAACAGTTTCTTAGAAATCACAGTAATAACCCTGTTTTCAGGCCATTTTAATAAACCGTGTGTTGTGTCTTCTATCAAAAGAAGCAGTAGAACCAAGTCTCTGAGGAACAATACATCCGTACCCGTACTTGTTAACTTTTTGATGCTAACTAGGCTAAATTCAAAATTGTACAAAGGATATTTTCCAACACGTGCGAGATGGTTTCTAATTAATATCCAGACCACAGTTTTAAAATACTGTGAAAAGCATCCAGTGAACAAAACGCTTTTTGTTTTTAGTTCCGCACTGGAGTTTTTATGTCATGGGTTCTTGGTTCTTTCCTACTGAAAAATATATTTTAAACCCTATTGGCTTTATGAGAAAGAAAGAAAAAAAAAAAAAAAACACTTCTGAAAAAAACCGGGACACAGTTATAAGTACAAGTGAGATGGCAACCCATCGAAACAAAATAAAATGTGCTCTTCTTGACATCTTTGTTCATGACTACTTGATGGTTGAAACTGGCCACTCAGCGCTGCTGCCTACACACTTGACTTTCCTCAATCCTAATCAGGTGCATATGATTGCAGGTAATTGGAGTGCTAATGGGGTAATGATTGGCCTAATCAGAGTGAGTGCGGATTAGACGAGCATCATACTGACCAATCAAAGATGTGAAGAGCTCCGGTGCGGAGCTCCCAGCTGCCATGAAGGTTGCCCCGGCAACATCCTGACTGAGCTGAAGGTTCTAGCGGACAGAGGAGAGGAATTTAAATTGGATAGAAGATAAGGATGGTGATATTCTGCACTTTAATTATCGTCATTGGTTTGAGCTTATTAATATTGTCTGTGAATCAACAGCCTGTTATAACCTCCACTGTCGTCCAAAAATGATCAAAACTACACAAACTGTTGCAATGGCTAATGCTCCTTTAATCGATTGAATATGGGCATTGTAGTTTAATGTGATTCAATACCAACAACCGTAAATAATCACTAGAACACCAAATTTGTATTAATTGCATATGGAGTTTACAGCCAGACAAATGCACAATTCAGCTGGTTAAGTAGTATTTTCTAAAAAACTACCATGTACAGCTAATTTGATAAATTATTCAAATGTATTTATTAAAGTAGTCATAGAAAGCCAGAAAGAAGTGATAAACAAACTTTGCACATTGTTGATTTATGTCTTTAAAAAGAGAATTATAGACAGTAATTTTTAAATTAAAAAAAACAACTCCATCCTTTTGCTTTAACGGTTTGGAGGAATAGAAACTAAACAGATACATTGGTAAACAACTGGAGAGGAAGAGAACATCAACTATTAACACATAGTTAATTTCACCGACATTAGATTTATGTTTAGTTCATACCTCTGATATTTTTTCCAGTGATGGCACAAAGTAAACGTCACACACGATGGCCAGGGCATGAAACATGTAGATAGCCTGTGAAATGCAGAGGACATATTATCAGCCTTGTGGATTATGTTAGTTAAGTTTATGAAATGGAACAAAATTAAGCTTTTAATGGCTAGTTAATGCTTCCAGACAGAGCTGATACTCACGCAGAGAACATGAAGCAGTACTGCTCCCTGCCTCCTTTGATCCAGAGTAAAGATATCCTCAGGAAACTCACTGATTTCTGGGAAGGAGATGGTCAGAGCGTAACATAGTGATTTGTAAAACGAGGTAAGGTTCCTGTGCTACAGCTGAAAGCACAGAATCAAGTGTTTGTTTAATCACTACATTTATATAAATGTAACTTTTCAAACAAAACTGCCTTTTGGAAAAGCCTTTCAGAAAGTGTGCCAAATCAGTGCACATCCTTTTGAAGCCACTGCTTGCTATTCTGTCCTACGTGACTGCAAACTACTATTACTATGTTTGGTCTTTAGACCGTTGGTCAGACAAAACAAGCAACTTAATGACATCAACTTGGGCTTTATGGAACGTGTGATGAGCAATTTATGAATCCATTTATGGGGAGAAATAACCATTAGATTGATCAATAATAACTACAATTATTTGATACTCTACCCTGAACCTGCAATCACGTGCATGTGGGAAATCTGTGAGTGTGTCCATTTGTATCTCCTAGCAACAAGGGCCCAGACAGTTGGAGGTTAAAGCAGTGCCACAGTCATGTGACTCTGAGTCTGGTTGCATTATAGTCAAGTTTTTCATCCATGTTCACAGAAATTGCTCCTCTATCCCTCATGCCATCCACACCGAGGTGTTCATAGTGACTTTCCTCTCCGGTTCAGTTGCATTTCCAATAAACTGAACGTTCAGAAGCATCTAATTTGGCTGAGTTGAACAATGAATCACAATCACTCTCCTTCCAGCTGTAAACAATTGCTAGACTGCACTGTCTCGCACATAAATAAATGCCACGACTCACTGTGCCATAAACACACTTTTTATTATGAGACACATAAAACAATAATCTGGAAAGCTGCCTCCCACGTGACCTCCCAAAGTCTTCTGATTTAGTTATGGGTCAGGAATTTTAAAACCTCCAGTGAAGATAAAGGTAACAAACAGCGAAGTGAAACAAGTGTGACAAAAGTGGAGAATGATGCTGCACAGAGGAAACATTGTGCATCTAGAGGCAAACACACGTCACATGTAAAGATAGCACAGGATATAGATACGATGTGATATTATGACAACCTGTCACATGATTTTGTTTGGACACCTTGTTCGGACACCTTGTTCAAAGAGCATATTTTTTTATCATAAAGAAAACAAGCATTAAAACAAGCATAAAGGCCTTAAACTAATCTGTACCGTATTTCCCCAAGGGAGTAACTTTTTTATTCATATGTCACTATATTCTCTGTAATTGCCTGCAAAATCTATTTATCTCAGCATCAGACTGTAAGATGCTGTCACTATTTCTCAGTGTTTCCAACAACCACACAGATCCAAGAACACACAAGCGATGAGAGAGCTGCTGGTGAGATGCTACTAATCAGCAGGTCATTACGACAGGGCAGGCACTTTGAACAGTTCCAGAGGCACATGACATCCAGCCACAAATTCAGCATTCAGTTTCCTAGCAACTGGGTCCCTCAAAGGCCTAACTGTGTTTAAACATCTAGATGTGCAGAGTTTGAAAAAAATGAAGGATGAGGTGTTGCGGAGAGGTAGATCGATGCACGGAGGAGATGGACTTGAATTAAACGGATTAATAGAGACGGGAGGGCACACTTGCACACTGCCTCAACACGATGAGCAAGAAAACCCACACTGGTGTCACCAAGATCATTACAGTGACTCATTACTGCATGAAGATCCAAGCCTCGGGCTGTTGGTGGTTAAGAAATCCTCAGTCTAACTCAATATACTTACAAGTGACTGCAATTTTCAGTTTTTCTGGAATAAGACAGCAAAACCTCGTGCTCTATGTTGCATATAACATATAAATATATATACACACATGTATATATATATATATATATATATATAGCCTGTACACAAAGTAAAATGTCTCACCAGATTTAGAAATACTGTCATTAAGGTTGTCTTCTTTTTCCTGGATGAGCTCTCTCTTGGACAAGGAGATGCTGTGATCCACAGTTGGGCCACGAGAACCTAAAAAGGGGGATTCATGTATAAATATATACACTACTAATAAAATATAAACTGTTACTATGCATTTTCATATTATGAAATACAGAAAATGTTGCATAACCTTTATTACATTTTATGGTATTGGTTTTAGTAGTGCCCTGCTTAAATAGTTACGTTGCAATTTAACGTTTAAATAGATGTAATTTGCACGGTTCTAGACAACACAAGCAACGGACTAGTTTAGAAGAAATGAAACGCCAGTTTTCCTTGAGATGCACCTGTAACATCAATGAAGTGGAATATCCAGGCGGCTGCGAGCAGACCGACTCCACAGACGCAGAAGCGAGGGAGGAGCTGCCTCTGCCTCGGTCTCCTCGGAGCCTTCATCCCGCCAGCCGCCGCCGCGTGTCGGCTCTCCGCTCAAAACATGTCGTCGTCGCCGCACACCGCCGGGTCCCGATCCCAGATTCAGATTGGATCAAACTGGCCTGTTACTCTTTTTATTCTATTTTTTTATTTTTTATAGTCTTTCAGCCGATCTGGCGTGCTGCTCCATCCGCGAAACAGGAGCACGTTAAACAAACCCGACCTGTCGTCAGCATCTCAGCATCCGCGTCCACAAGCTTTACCCCCAGCTGATACGCACAGACAATGAACCATCAGCCAGCGCCAAAATAAAAAACAAAACAAAACGTACCCCTCGATTCAAACCGTGCTCACTTCCCTCCTGCCCTAAATCTCGTCCCGTTTATGATTTTCGCATCCAGGAGGGGGGTGTTTTCTTGGGTTCCCAGACTAGAGCGTCTTCAGCTGGGTGGGGCGACTGGAGAGAAATAACTGATATGAAGGAACATGACTTCAAGCGTAATTTAAGTCACGTGTGACACGACGAAGACGGATCTAATGATTTAATTGTCAATTAATTGTATCCAAAATCCTAAAATTGTCTGCGTTTGATTTGGTAGATCAAGAATTGATTATTACAACAACAACAACAAAAATTCAAACAGTATTTCTTCAATTAAGTCCTGTGTGATGAGCATTTAGAAAACAACTTAAGTTTGAGGGTACGTCGGGATTTGGTCTTTTACACAGTTCCAGGTTTTGTTAAATTAGACTTTTCCTGATATACATTTCAGCAAAGATTCTAAATGCAGATGGGACAGAATGAACCGAGCTGTTTCTACGTCACAGTGAACCCGCCGATTGGTCGCAGTAGAAAAGGCACAGGTGTTACAAATATAATTAATGAGGGCTCTGCTTTAATCAAATGTCCCAGTGTGACATCAACGCGGGACAGAAAGTTAGTATGTACAAAGCAGAATCCTGAAACCGAAGCAGCTAAATTCGACACAGCCAAAAGTCATTAGATGTTGTTTTTTTTTGTTGTTGTTTTTTTTTTGGTCTCATACGTACTGCATGCAGTTATATGTAAACAACAAATTGCAATAAACTGCTGCGTACAAGTTAACTACAGAAGCAACCCACAGTCAGGCAGGTGAATGGGTGAGAGGGACGGTTAACATCACATGGGAGGTAAGGCCCCATAGTGAACTCTGCAGTAGGGCTTGAACATCAGCTGCACACCATGCCACAAAGACTTGGTGGAAAAAAAGTCGGACTTCCCGATGACCAGAACCGTGAGGATGATGAAGCACAGCGCAAATACCCAGCCTCTCTGGATGGCTGTCTCCCAGTTACCCGCACATCTAGGACAACAGAGAAAAAAAGACACGGGGACTATAACGAGTGAGGAAAAGTAAACGGAAAGAAAATCATATATGCGAGACATGATAAACGCTCCATGGAAACATGATGGATACGACACATTCGTTCGAGTGGTTTAGTTGTGTAAAACAGAAGTACCTTTTGGTCTGAAGATCAAATGTGAGTCTCTGAGGTTTCAGCAGCTCCTCAGTCTCCACAATCTCAGGTTCCTCCTGCAGACACGGTGCCAGGCATCACTTCTCTTATATATTTCTACTACGACAGTCACACAGCTGCTTTCTGACAAGAGACTGCTTGAATCTGAGCTTTGAAGTGGTACACACTTGTGGAAGTACAGGTTAATCAAATGTTGAAATCTACAATCAGTTTCCCATTGATTAGGTACAGCTAGGTAAAACGATTAGTCTAATGCATTGGTCCTATAATAAATCCTTCCATCATGAAGTTTATAATATTCAGTTCTTTGTGAAACCGTTTTAGACATTTGTTGATTCGAGTGCATCTAAAGACTGTCGGGACACAAAGTGAATTCATTGCAGGACTGTTATATTATGACTGTATTCATTTAAGCTCGGCGTACCTGATAAATTGGATACTGATTGCGTTATACGTTCTTTCAAGTTCAAAAGCCTTACCGCATCAGTGGGAGGTTCTACATGTCTAAGAGCTGTCGAGTCGGCCATGCCGGCCTTCAATTCACCTGAAGAGACCAGCAGCTCAACTTCCTCTGCAAAGGACAGAGGCAGGCTGGGCAAGCCCTGCTTTTCTCTCATCACGTCACTCAGAATGACACTAAAAACAAACAGCGACACAGTGTGAGTGTTCATAACATACTTTATCTAATAATTTGAAGCAAGGGGATCTGTGTGTCAGGGTTACAAAGAGGCCTCATCTATTTTCTCCTCCAACTGAGTCTTCTGCTCCCGGTTTGTACGCCTGAGGTCCTGGAGCACAGAAAGAGGATCCGAAGCTTTAGACTCGTGTGATACTTTCCTGCTCTTTTATTTGACGAAATGAGTTAATTTTATCCTCATTATTTATTAGTTGGAGTCAATGAAGAAAGAGGAGTTACATTATATCGTAAATAGATAGCGACGGATGTGAATGTCATTACCTTTATGATGTTATGAGACTCTTCGAGATTTTCCTCCAAAAACTTCAACTGCAAGTCTTTCTGAGACAACCAGACACAATCACAACATGATGTTCAAATAACAGCAAAATCTTCATGTTGTGAAAGATCAATTTTGTTTGGTTTTGAATCTTGAGATACTGATCAGCCACTTCGAAGGGTTGATGTCGCCCTGCTCCTACCTGATTAATAACGTCGTCCCTATGCTGCCACCCTAATTGAGCCTCTTCCATTGCACACTGAAGAAACGCGCAACATAACAAATCAAGAGCTGGTTAACGGCTTCAAGTGATAAATGCAAACAGTGCTAAGATGACTGGTGGGAGTGTGATGAGCAAACTACCTCCAGGGCTTGAATTGCAGCCCTGAGCTTGCTGGCGCTCATCTTCTCCTGCTCGCTCTTTTGTTGGAGGCTCTTGAGCTGGAAAAGCCAGAAACATATTTATATTTCGAAAAATGTTTTAAAATTTCTGCACCATTTCAGAATTAGTTGCAACGCAACTGGTAAACAAAATCCAAACCCACAAGCACAATCAAAGGTAAGCTGCGACTGAACATGAACACGGGCCACTTTGCCCTGTTTTCACTACATAGTACGAATCACAAAACAGGCCAACCAGTGCCGTAACGTACGGTTACTTATTATAGTCGTTCTGTAAAAAGTAACACATATGTACCTCTGCAGTTAGTTCTCCGAGCGTTGTGGATTCATTCTCCTGCCAGGACATCTGTTGTTCACTCACTGATGTAGCTGACTGAAACCAACAATGAATTTCACAGCATTTCTACATAGTCAACACTTTGTAAAGTTTAAATATCTTGCAATCATATTGGAGCAGTACTTCTCGACACACGCCCATATCTATCAATATTTTTTTTTTTACATTGCATCTATCAAGACCATGGTCATCAGCCAGGAGGGAACTGCAGGGCTCTTCTTCAACCTGCTGGGCTCGACTGGCGATCATCTGCTGGCTGCAGACACACAAACACAGCTACAAGCTTCTGACAGTTTTTCCACCACAATGTTAAGGGGAAGTAGATAGAAAGAGAAAAGGATGTAGATACAATCATGTTCAAAGAGGAAAATACAAATAATGGAGGCTTGGACAAGTTCGAAGAACATAGTTGGAGAAATGTAACAGTGAGGGGCAAAGTCCACGCACAGCAATGGAAGCAAAAGTCATTTCTAATACTTAAAGGGCAAAACTTCTAAAGTGACAAACGTGTTTATAAAAAATTGAGAAAGAATCAGAAGCACTTCTGGTGTTTGCTGTGGATCGCAGTTAGCTTTTCTGCAGCAATTCAACAGCAGCATAGATCACGAGGTTTTACTGGAAGGTAATCTTCAGTTATTTATATAAAAACAGTGCCCTGATGGATCATACATAACAAGCGGTACTCTATCACTTCACATACCACTAAATACCAACAACAGTAGGGAAATCCGACAGAATCACAAGTTTGATAAGCAGTAAAGGGGTCCTTATTACTTCTTAAGGAGCAACATTAAAACGCAAAGACCTACACTTTCACTTGTTTTTTGAGGTTGGCGTTCTCTAAGCACAACACCGCCATGTCTTCGTCTGCAGCATCGAGACAGCGCCTCAACTCAGTGTTCAGTTTCTTCTGTTGGCTCTGACTATAATCCAGCTCAGCTACTATTTCCAGCAAGTCCTTTGAAGACCTGAGCGCGCACACACACACACATACACACACACACACACACACAACATAAACTATGTCTTACACTGCTATGTAACACCACCCCGACATTTTTGTGTGTGTACGATTCTTCAATCAGCATCACTCACATATTTTCGCCTGGAAAATCACGAACGGAGTCCATCTCTGACTTCCTCCCGCCTCCTGCTTGTGATCAAAGCACAGTCCAACAGAGTTCATATGAAGGAGTGACATTCAGCTTTTAACATTTAATCTAACCTTAATGTATTTCTAAAAATGTCACAGTATGACATGCGGTACTTTGAAAAGTGTTAAGAGTGTAAATCTCCCAAATAAGTTTCGACTGGACACAAGAGATGTGGTAAACCTACTCACAGTAGCAGCAGGTACACTTTGCCAGAAGCAGAAATGCCAGCACGGAAATGTGGACAAATATTTTAACCATTTTCATCGAGCCAAGATCTGACATTTAAAATGATTGAGCCTGAGGGGCCGCCGTGACTGTTTTTAAGTTTATCCTTAGAAATAACCCAAAAGGACAGAGCCTGTAAAAGTGCATGTTAATATCCCTTTATGGCAAACACGTAGCTAGATCTTTGAAAGTCAACAAATGAAGCATAAAAATGAATAAGAAAAAAGTCAAAAGGGCTTCATCAAAAATTAGAAACGTCAACTTTCATATCTTTCTCAATTAACTACTTGATGTTAACGTAACTGTATTTACGGGAGCTGACGCATGTCAAGGTTAAACTGAAAGATAATGTTTAACATACAAATATATACACTTTAATCAATATATAGTTTGAAATAAACGCGTGGACACGTTATCTGAAACAAATTAGATGAAACAAATACCAGCTGACACTTTTTTTCAGCTAACAAGCTAAGCAGGCTAACTAATGGTAGCTAAGTTACGCGACGCAAGCCGAACATCAAAGTTTGACAACAAACGTTACAAAAAACGCTTCCTGACAACAACTGTGAGGAAAAAAAAAACTATATATATATATATATATATAAAAACCTCACCGGCAAACGACGATAAATACGAGATGGCTGGTGGTGTTACAGCAGTTAGATGTTGGTCTACATCTACCGCCACCAAGCAGGTTGCCGCGCGTGCGACCAACGGCTCCGAGACGAGCCCGCGAGCCCCAGTTTGATTGGACCCATGTTGCGCAATAATCACAGACACACGTCAGCGTTTTCAAATTGACAGTCGTTGCTGGTTTGAAGCGTCCAAAGCGGATAGACGTAGTAAATGTCACAAGGAGTCTCTGTAGCGTCCTGTATTATTACAATATACTTAAAAAAAAAATAATAAAAAAAAAATCTATATTTACATACTTGATTATTGTAAATGTTCTCGTGTGCTGAGTGTTTATTGTATTTTTTTAGGTGATGATATAGAGTTCCTCCTTTTTTTTTTATTTTTTTTTACTATTTTCCTCCAATTTTCTTCAATAAAAATGTAAGAATAAATGTGAAAAAAATTATTATTGTAATAATTACATTAATCAAAAGACTTTTTTTAACAGTTAAAAATATATTTATATTTACATGCTTGATTATTGTAAATGTTCTCGTGTGCTGAGTGTTTATTGTATTTTTTTAGGTGATGATATAGAGTTCCTCCTTTTTTTTTTTACTATTTTCCTCCAATTTTCTTCAATAAAAATGTAAGAATAAACGTGAAAAAAATTATTATTGTAATAATCACATTAATCAAAAGACTTTTTTAACAGTTAGTTAAAAATATATTTATATTTACATGCTTATTATTGTAAATGTTCTCGTGCTGAGTGTTTATTGTATTTTTTAGGTGATGATATAGTTGCTCCTTTTTTTTTTTTTTTTTTTTTTACTATTTTCCTCCAATTTTCTTCAATAAAAATGTAAGAATAAATGTAAAAATATATATATATATATTTTTGTAATAATTACATTAATCAGAACACTTTTTTTTTTTTTTTACCAAACTCTAAGAACATGTCGTCTTTCGGTGCGTAGTTATTATAAATGTGCATTCAGAAGGGATGTCAATAGGGTTTAATGTGATAGAATTATATAAATAATGAAAAATGCTTTTCAAACCCAAGTTTAATTATCATAACACAGTTTACACTGACATTTTAAAAGGGAACCAAATACAAAATAATCTAACAGAACATTTTCTTAACTCAATTTCTGTAAAACCAAACATCAAATGAAAAAACGAAAGTTAGCAGACATACAATAACCAATACTTAGAAACTATATTTTTGTTATAATGGCAATTTAGTGACAAGTAATAACCTGTCAAAACTAAGGCTTGTACTTTGTCAGTTAACTTTAAGGTCAAGGAGAATTAAAATGACAAAAGGTGCAAAAAAGAAAAAGAAAAAGAGAAACAAAAAACGTTGTGCTACAAAACATGTTGGCACCGTCTCATAATCATATGACTTACTGAATGAAGACGGCTTCAGGAACCGGTCCGAAAAAAAACTATAAAATCTCTCGAGAAACATTTTGCTTTTCTTGTTTTTTGTTTTTAACTTTGAGTGAAAGTCTACAGTCACAGTTTGACAGTGTTATTACGGTATTAAATGCATTGTATAAAATGTTTGAGTATGTTTGTTAGCTGCAAAAACAGTATATATATAGTGTGTAAAATCAATATGTGGTGAGGACTCGGGACACAGATGTTGGTTGACTCCCATACTGACTGAAACATATAAAACACGGAGAAAGACTGCTCACATATCAAGTCCACAAAGGTAGATTTGAATACTGTATTTACCATATGACTTTCCACACTGGTCTATAAACAGCAGCACCAGATTTCACACCATGTGCTATTTCTGCTGATTGCTTCCTTTAGCACTGACACATATGACATATGAACCTCTTCTCGGTGCTCTCTTTGTTCCACCTGGCGCATCAATTCCCAGTGAAAAGGTCAGTGTAATAAACTCGACAGGAGCTCAGGAGAGGTTGCAGAGAAGTGGAAAGCATGAGCTGAGCCCAGCAGCTCCTGTACAACAGCAAAACAGGAGGCTGATGATTGTGTACTCTATAATGCTGTGGTCTAATCAGGAACAGTGCAAGCCACTTTTGTATGGCCTTCGGATTCAGGCAGCTTAAGTGTATGGGAGGAACCCAAATGATAAAAAGTAATTATCGCCACTCCCGAGAGTCCCACTGCTATTGGAGTTATTGACTGGGATTGTGAGTGCTTGTTTACGAGGATTTAAAACTTGACATTTTTTACGATCAATAAAATACATTCATATTTCAGTGTTGTTTTTAAACATATATATTTTCAGTGATCAGTATTCTGAAGGAACACTGTTCATTTCTGTGTTACTATCCTGAGACCATAATCAATTATTGTACCATGACCAAGGTGAATCGACCCTTTTAATCAGAAACCTAATTTCTTTGTCTCAGCACAGCGCAAGGCTACAGAGAGGATACTGGCTAAGAGTTATAACCAGCAACACACACCATTTAAGCTTCTTCCCATCCCAAGCTAACTCCTCTTCAACTGACTGCCGCTCCCGATGATGTCTACCACCACAATTAAAGTAACCCCACACGACATGTTCAGACTTCCAGCTGTTACCGGGTAGGTTCCAGCGATCCCGTGACCTCAAAGTTCATCCCATCTCCGGGCATCGGTGATGAGATGAGTGGGCAGAGCCAGCAGAGATACCAGCGAAGGCCCAGCGTGTAACGCAGGTTGCCCAGGAGCCCCAGGCTGTACGGTCTGCGGGATGAGTACCACTCCCTGGTGGTCTGACCCCGAAACATCAGGAAGAGATGGAAGAAGAAGAAGGCAGACACCAGCAGGAAACCCACCACGCAAGTGTCAGCGATGAAGGCAAAGGCGAAGGCACGTGCTGAGACCTGGCCTGAGGAGAGAGAGAGAGAGAGAGAGAGAGAGAGAGAGAGAGAGAGGAGGAACAGCAGTACAGAGGATGTAAAGCCAAGTATAGTATAGTACAGTATATATTTTTTATGTGGTGGCATGTTTCAAATACAGAGTTTCTGAATTATTGAAATTATTTCAAATAAAAAAAATCTTATAGGGGCAAAAATGACAACAACAAAAAAGTATATAAATATAATTTGATGGAGAAGTTAAACTAAGACTGACTGCAGTAATGATTATGTTACATCCTTCTGTGGAAGTAATCATAATTAACCCTCGTGTTGTCCTTGGGTCAAAATGACCCGCAGCTGTGTTCAACCAAGTTCTATTTTATTTCTATATTTTTATATTTTTTTGGGATCATTGGTCATCATTCTTTAAAGGAACCCTCACAGCCTCCTTGTCACGAATGATCCCAAAAAATATGAAAAATAAAATAGAACTTGGTTGAACACAGCTGCGGGTCATTTTGACCCGAGGACAACAGGAGGGTTAAACATGTCACGGTTCAAACTGCAGACTGTCAACATCTTGAAAAAACAGTTGTACATCACTCAGAAATAGTTCGTCCCTCATACACTGTGTTGTAGGATGGAGAGCACACACGTCTATACTGGAAGTCTGATTTTTGACAAGAGTAATATCAAACTGGATCAGAAACAAGTTATTTTTCAAGCCAAAAGGCCAAAGATTTGATTCCTCAGTTTTCTTTCACTTTCTATAGAATATTTAATGGTTTTGGAATTTAAAAAAAAGAAAGGAAAAAAAAAAAGCCATTAGTTGCAGCCCAATTTCAAACGCACCACGTGGGTTTAGAATAATAATGGTAACCCCAAAAAAAGCTGCTTAGATATTATACATCATTGCGAACCATACGAGTAACTCTAGCTGAAAATAAGTACCACAGCAACACCAATACAAGGAACGGACAACCGGCAAAACAGGACAACCAAGAATTGATCAGGCAGACGGTACCTGAGACAAGCATGATCCAGGGTATAAGCAGAAGCAGGACGCTGTGCACCGTCACCCCCTCCTTCAAGATGACGATGAAGACCTCTGCGTTCATCAGCGTGGCATACAGGAGCCCCGACCACATGAATAACAAGCAGCTCAGAAAGAAGCGGTAGTTGCGGAAGCCCACGCACTGGCCGAAAAACACACAGTGGTGGTCCCGGCGCAGCACACACACCTTGCAGTCGTGGCAGTGGGAGCACCGCGGAGGAGTGTGTGTCTCGCATGAATAACAGTACCTGTGTGAAAATAAATAGAGAAAACATTCTTTTATATATATATATATATATGCATGTTAAAGGTATTCTCCATGTGACACTGGTTATTAAAAGGTTATTAAAAGGACAGTGATTGGAGTTTCTTTGCTGTAGTTACAGGCTCTTCAAGTCACACTTTACACATACTAGAAAAACTATTAGCAGGTTCAGTTGTCAAGCAAAGTTACATTTCCTTCTCCATCTCATTTCAGCCACATGATTTTTCATTGAAACTGATCGGTGTCTGACAGTTGGGGTTCTCCTTTTTAACTATTTTGTTTCCCCTAACACCTAAAAGAAAATGGTGAAACGTACAACTATGACAGAAAGCAAAAACAATATACAGACTTTGAGGGCTTTCCTCAATAATTTGGAACCTGGCTGCTGATATTTGCGTTCTTTCAGCCACAAATACAATGAGTGAGGTTGTTCAGCGATATCTAGTCTGTGGTTAGTGTTCCAGTTAATCCCAGTGTTGAATTTAATTAAAGTCAAAAAATAGAAGTTCTCCACACACCAAACTCAGAAAACTATTTCTTTATGGGTGTCACTTCATGCACAGGAAAACTACCATGTTTAAACAGGAAAATGGCCCTTCCCAAACACGTCACCAAATTCAAAGAACACTATTGTCTTGAAATATATTGGACGCTGGAAGATTTCCCTTCACTGATGAGACTGCAAAGTGACAGGGTGATAGCATTATTAAAAGTTGCTTTACTTTATAGAATTTTGTGTGGATATACAACAAGAGAGGCTTGTGCAAGCAACGAATCACAGCCTCAAGACACAAAGGCACGTCGATAGTTGCGTCCACATACTGCTGTACTGTATATTCACTCATCAAGGTGGGTCATAATGATCCATTTTAGAGACAACGCCCCACAGCTGCCTCTTCCTTACCTCCACCCCTGGCCCATGCCTTCTCCCCCCAGGAACACCCCCCTGATGCTCGGACTAGTTTTCACGAAGAGCGTGGCGTTCCAGCAGATGTTGCCCAGCATGAAGTACTGGGCCAGCAGGTGGACCACCTTCCACCAGACGGACCACTGCGTCTTCTTCTGGTCCGCCTCCAGGGGAGCCTCGACCATCACCAGGTAGCTCACCTCCCCGGTGATGGAGAAAACCAGGAACGTGTTGAGGGCTACGGGGAGGTGGTGACACAGCCTCTCGGCCCCGCAAAACACTTTACTGGCAAAACTCGTCATGTTTGGTGCCCGTCCGCCTCCTCGTGCCGTTTGAATCACAGCTGAAACATCGATGTGGAAGGAACGATTTGATAGACGCACAGCAGTGCCTGTTGGTTGGCTTAGTTAGCCAAATAACCACCAATTGGGTCTGTGCGCGCGGTATTAATCAGCCATATAAAACCAATAATACCTGATCTGTCTTCAGGACAAATTACTGTTGTATAAGAGATTAAATGTAACGTCAACAGTCTCTGTGAACACCTATCTCTAACACGAACTGCCTTACTGGACGGAATCACGTCTGCTAACATGTGTTACACGAAAATAGATCCGCACCGGAACGACACACAATGGTTCCGCCTTTAACATCCCATGAGCGATTGTTTAGTTGTATTCAGCGGTTTATTTATTTATTTTTTATTATTTTTTTTAAACAAAATTCATTATATTTTGTCTGCTGACCCAACCTACCCAAAAATCCCCTCGTTATATTAAGAGGCAACTGCCTGGATAACACTTTGCTCATCTAATGTGAGCCTTGTAATACCATATCTCTGCTGTGTTCCTGACCACTGTACAATTCCATTCCTTGTCATTTTCTATAAACCAGAGGTCCCCATTTGTGGTAGCCTACTGAGGAGCCCCTGTTTAACCCCATTACTATGCTTCAAAATGGACTGGCAGCATGTCTGGTCCCTCCCACTCAAAACACAGCCCTTAATCCCTGGTAATCTCTGCATCTAATGAAAGCCTGCAGTCATGGCTGCACCGAAAGAGAATTTGCTGTCTCTTGGACATCTGACCGGCACAGAAAAAAATACTTTCACACAACAAAGAGATTACGGAATAAAAAAGAGGTGAGACCCTTGACTGCTGCAGTGGAGACAGGGAGTGACATGTGGAATTTGTACTTTTGTGGTATTTAAAATAGCAAACATTTACTAATCACAGCCTACTATTATTCACTTTAATACATGAAGGTTTGTGTGGTTCTACAAGCAGTATTTCACGATTGTATGCCATTTTATATGAGAATAAGAAGAAGTTATACTTAGAGTGAAGGCTACTTTTATAGGAGAATCTAAGAATAAAACGCTGTAATGTAAACTGAAAAGTTTGATACTATCATCTTTGAGCTGTGTGTGAGGGAGATGATGGAAATGTTGTGTTTAGCCTGGGTAACCTTAATGTTGTGTTATGCAATCTCTCGTTCACAGAATCAATAGGCCTGCGCTGTTGCAAGACTTTTCGACTATTCAGAGTCAGAAGCATCTGTAAGTCAAAAGGCAAAAAGATGCTCGCTTGGTGACTCATTGTGTTAGTTTTGTTTAGAGGTTGGTTTTTTTTTCCATTTATAACTTTGTGTGTGTTTCCTGTAGCAGAGTGATGCACCTGCAGCAGCGCTGGCAGGAGCTTGAGGAGAGAGAGCGCATGGCCCAACAACACAACAGGCAGCTGCTGCAGCAGTTTGAAAAAGCCCAGGAGACACTGAAGGACATGTTGGCCCGCAATGCAGCCATGAAAACTATTCGGGTGCACAGATCAATGATACATAGTTCTCCTAAATACCTTACTTTTTACTTTTGTGCTGAACCTACCTTTTTGAGCCCCGCAGATGGAGTATGAGAGGTACCTGGAGGAGAGCTACCCCCGCTGGCAGCAGCAGTTCATGGAGAAGACACAGACTGCTCAAAAGAAGGTACAATCAAAGCACAGTATGCAATGGCAATGGCAATTTATTATCATTATTTATTTAACTGAGCAATCAAAATCAAGTTTGAGATACAAAAAATGTAATGTGTAAAATCACACCCTTAAAATTTCTCCAGGATCTTTTCTTATACTTAAGGAAAAAAAGCAAAAAAAAATAAATATAGGATTTACAATACAACAGCTTTTTCTTTTCTGCTTGTTGAAGATAATTTTTGTCTCCATTTGCACCTAAATTCTTTATCTATTCTTTATCTATCATAAAGGCACTTATTATCCATGCAAAAGATATCTCTCTAAAATGTTTACTACATGCCATGCTACGTTGTCAGTGTGAAAAAAGGTTGTTTCTTCAACAGAGAATGGAGGATTGTCTGAGGACATGCGTAAATGATACAGAAGAACAAAGAGTGAAAAAGTCCTCTGTAGATCAACCTTTACTTTCACAAGGTTTGTTCTCTTCCCAACTCACTTTTAAGAAATGATGTAGTCACATTTATTCTCGAGCGTTAATGGTGTGTCCCAGACTGAACAAATTAAATTTTAATAGAGGACAGGGAACACTGGAGCCTTTAGCAAATGTACTTTTCAAGAATGCTCCACAAGCTGGTTTTCACATCATAGTTGAAATTAAAACTTTTTGGGGGTTTTTGATATTTCTAAGTCCTTTTATTTATTTATTTATTTTTTTTTTACTGTACACATGCAAACTCCAATGTAAGAAAGTATCCTTGTTTGCAGGTCCTGCCACGAGGCCAAAAAAACCTGCTGCATCTGAAATGTACTCTAGCCACGAGGCATCTAACTTTAAACAAGACAGCTCTTCTCATCTTCCCTTCCCACATTCCTGCTGGTTGACCCACACCCAATCCCAGACAGGTAGGTTTCCTATCAGAGTGCCCTATCAACCCCCCACCTCTTCTCAAGTCCCTCCATCTTTCTTCCCAACACCCACCTTCCAACATCCTCACCCATATCCGCTCCACCACTTCGCCTCCACAACGGGTTATCCACATCACGGGCCCAGGCAGGACCCACCAGACTCGGCTTCCCAGCACTACGACGACAACCCCTGGTCCTGGGCTGCTGGTGCAGCTGCGATCCTCTCAGGCTTTGAGGCCCTGTGGGGCCAGCTCTCAGTGGAGGAGCCTCAGTCTGAGGCGAGGGTTTCACAGACTGAGAGGGAGGAGGATGAGAAAAGCAGCGCACCGAGCTCAAAGAGAGAGAGAGGCAGAGGAAGCAGGAGCAGTCATGTGTCGCAGGAGCTGGATGTTAAACCAGGTGGGAAGAAAAAAACAAGCATTTATATCACATATTGATTTGTGTTTGTAGACAATAGGCTTTGTTTACACTTGCCTTTCTTGTGCATTTATGTGTAACTTGTTTGTTTATGCATTTTGTATCCAGTCCGTCTGTCCAGCAGTCTCGCAGAGAGCACTGAGAGCAGCAGAGATTCCAGTCTGGCGAGCAGAGAAAAGAGGAAGAAGAGGGAGAAGAGAGGAAGAACACAGCGTACCTCCTCAGACAGGGAAAGAGGCAGCTCTCAGGAGTAAGTCATATTTTTGACAGATTTATCATGTAGTTGACTTGGTATTTGCATATTTTCTTCTCTTCAAACAGCATCAGCCTCTTTTATTGTAATACACATAAGGAAGAAGAACCTAAGGCCTGAAGAAACAAAACCATCTACTTCACTTGTCTATCTATTGTTTTGATTCATTCTTCTCTCAGGTCATCCAGGGCTTCCAGTGTGATTGTCCTTGCCTCTGTTGCAGTGGCCCAAAACTCAGAAAGGGATGCCTCATCAGAGAAAGGCCACAGCAGCAGTAGTACAAGGAGGATGAGGAGAAGTGGGAGGCTTGCTGCTGTATCACCAAGATCTGAGAAGATGGCAAAGGAGAAGACCAGGAGTGATGAACATAGCTCAGAGAGTCACAATGAGGAGAGTCATAATACTGGTGAGGAGCTGAGAACGTCAAGTGAGGAATCCACAAGTTCAAAAGTGGGGAATCAAAGTCATGACAACAAATCAGAGAGCTGTAGAGAGGAGTCGGGATCCCAGAGGACAGAGGAGTCAGGAAGTGATAGTATACAGATTGAAAATGGAGTCACAGGTGAAAAAGAAAAGCAAGAGAGTAGCAGCTCGGCGCAAAGCAGCACAGACGAAAAAGATGAAGGAGAAAGAAAGAAAAATCTGGGAGCTGGAGAAGAAGATGAAGAAGAAGATAACAGCCAGGAAGATGAAGAGGAAGAACACAAAGATGTGGAGAAAGATGACGACCATGAGGATGAGGTTTCGGAGGAAGAAGTGGAGTTAGCAGCAGAGGATGAGCTGGAGGATCAGGGAGACGATGAAGAACAATCAAACAGGTCGAAGAATGAAGACACTGAAAACAGAAAACAGGATTCTGCCTCCTCTCAGGATGAAGAGGTGGATGAGGATGGAAGTGAAGGCATTGAGGACAAAAAAGAGGGGGCGGGGTCAAATGAAGAGGATGGGGAGAGCGAGGAGGAAAAAGAGGACAGGGGTGATGAAGCAGAACCAGAAGACAGAGATTCAGACGACAGCATCATCTCACCAGAAGAAAAGAGGTAAGATGATGAAGTAATCAAATAATCTTCCTCACAAATGACGCCTCCTGAATTATGTGCAATCCTGTTTTTAGACCTAAACAGATGCAGATAATTCCTGAGGAGGCAGCTGAGGATAATGAGGGTGATGAAGACGAGGAGCAGAGTGAAGCAGGATCCTCTAATGACAACTCAAATGAAAACAGTGATGAAGATATTGAAAGTCTCCTCGCACCTCAAGAACAAACAAAGCAGAGAGAGTAAGTTCAATTTTTCTTTTCCAATGACATAAACGACTTCATGAAATTTCATTCTCATTTTTGTTGTTACATATTCTTTAGAGAAAACGACCTGAAAATTGAGGAGAAGCCCAAAGGTAACGTATCATCAGTCATTACAATCCCAAGACAACGTGGACAGAGAATATGTTGTAGGTCCTTGTAGATGTTGATTCTGATTCATGTTCAATTTCTTCTTCAGCAGTTTGTGACAATGTGGAGATCTTTCAGGCGGAGCAGGACAGATCGAACACAGATCAACCAGGTGAATCTGATGAGTTTGATCACTTTTATGACTAAATGTGTTGCTGCCTAAACCCAAGATTGAAGGACAAAAACTACCTCGTTCAACTTGAAATCAGTTTTATGTCGGAGCAAAATATTTGTATTAAATATGAACAATTATTGGTTGTTTAGTTTTCTGGCATTTATCCAATTTCTAAAGCCCGGCGGATTCATTGGTTGGGTGCTTATTTTGGCTTATTTCAAATATGTAGGCATTTGTGTTGACTGATATGAAAACTTGTTTTGAGAGAACAATGTAGAAAAAGATGCCTGCTGTAACTTAGAATTGTTTTTACTTGATATTTTTAGCTTTCTAGTTATTGGTGATTGTTACATTTCCAGTGAAGTTTACTGTTTGATGGCTTTTTGGACAATAAAGTTGATCTTTTAACTGGGAGATATCCTGCCTCCATTACATATCTTTATCACAAGTGTTTGATAACAACATCTCAAGTCGATGATTTTACTTCCTAATATCAGTCACCACAAAAATCCAGTCTCAGTCGGGCTCCAATCACCTCCATCCAAAAATCGAAAAATATCAGAACTGGAATGACTCGTTAGACTGCATTACACACACTAAAGTATTATATTTTTGGAGTTTACAGTTTGAACTACAATAGAAACAGGTTTTTTTCAACAGGTGTCTTTTTGCTCCAGTAAGAAGTAAGGAAACAGCTGATTTACTGTTGAACAGAGCAAAAGAGGAGAAAAGAAACATTTAAACCTTTTGATTGAAACTCAAACCACAGCACAACAATAACTCCAGTAGAAGAGAAGTACAAAAACTGTACAAAGGGTGACAATAATTTATTGAAAAGACATTATTCTGGCTGTATCCGAGTGACTTGATATTTCACCAGCTGTGACGCCAGAGCACAGTACATTTCAACATGTCTGCAATATAAAAAATAAACCAAAATGTAGAAAAAAAAAATTTTGGGGGGGAGGGGTTACGTCATCATGTTTGGAGAGCACAGTGTTCAGAGAAAACGGCTCCTGGTTAAATCAGCAAATTTCTGGTGACAATGAGAGTTTAAAGTCTTTAATGGTTAGATTTTCACCACCTGAGCAGCCAAACAGGGGCTCACTCTCTTCCCGTCCTCTGATGTAGTGCTGCAATGAATGAGCAGCCTGCCGTACGTCCCACCCACCTGACCTTTGGTCAGCCGTCCAGGATTGACACACACACAGCCGACCACATCCTGAGGACGGTGGAGACGAATTTAAAAAGACAGAAAAATGTGGTTAATCAAATAAAGAAAATAAGTGTTTCCAATTCAGCAGAACTTTTCATCCTAATTTGTAGACAAATGCAAAACGTGTCTGGGTACATGAAATCAGCACAGACAGGAGCTCTGTACCTTTACAAAGTAGCGCAGCTCCGAGGGAATGATAAGAACGTCTGGGGTGAGCGGCATCTGGCCGAAACTCTGGAACTTTTCATGATCCATGTTGACCTCCTCCACAGGTGGGTACAGCGGGTAGTAACTGGAAGTGCAAACAGACGCATACGCTTCATGAATTCTGTGCAAGCTTAAGAGAAAAAAAAAAAGAAAAAGAAAAAAAAAGGAGTGCTGAAGTCTTTTAGGACGTCTACCTCCTCTGGGTCAGCATGTGCTTCAGTATGCGTGAAAATCTGTCCGATCCGGTGCCACTGCAACACAACACATTCTCATTCAACGCTGTACTCTGATGGCATTCATTGAAATACATAAATCAGTGACATGCAATACTGTGTTTGTTCATGTCAAACTAAATATGTAGATGGTTCAATAATTTGGTTCTCAATGATTCATTTGATGATTTTGTCCTGCTGCATAAAGGTAAATGAATAAAAAAACAAATATTCCCACTAAAAACACAGTCGTCCTCACCAGCTGATCACCTCTGCACTCATGTGGAAAAGTATGTCGGTGGATGTCAGGCCAAAGGTCACGCCGTCAATCAGCAGGGTGCAGGGGTCAGGGACCAGGGTGACACGCTGTACAGTGAGAAGACTGATTATATTGTTTGAATGTAATAACAAAGACAAAAGTTGTAGTGCCTCAGCTGGGATCTTGTTGATAACAGCTAAAACTTCAGTCAGACTTGTGACACAACAGCAAGTGACAAACATAAGCCGTTTATTGACTTTACACATATAATCCTACAGTCAGGCATCTGTGTTTCTGACCTGGGCCTGGTCCTTGCTGAGGTTTGGTAGGGTGAAGGGAGGCTGCGGGTAGATGAAATTATGTTGGATGTCTCTCTGGGAGGGCACGAACACCAGGCGACAGCCAACGCTGGATACAAGAAAACACGAAGCTTCGTTATGGTGGAAAGGTTTCTGATTTGGGCAGATTACAAGGTACCGTGAGGAAAATGCTGTTCTCAGAAGTCTCAATAGTGGAACTGTTAGGGTTGGATTACTCTCTTTAGAGATTGGCACTTCAAGAGAAAAAAAACGATTTGATAATTACGTAGAACTAATCGATTATTTATGTATTTTTCTGTCCGTTGTCTCTTTGCTTGAGCCTGGCACGCTCTCTCACTGGTTTGTCTACTTACTGATGGTTTCTGCTACTCTGCATCACCTGGTGTAACACCATCATCGCTTATTGAGGGAGAAAGTAGGACCATTTGTTTTGATACAACCCATACGGCCCATATTGAAAATGTGGCAGAATTGTTTTCATGGAGAAATTATGACTCAAGGTCACATTTTTATATGATCAATCATGCAGCCCTAACTGTCAGTTTTGGAAAGGTGGTCAGACACGGATCACCAATCCACCATCACAAAAGTGGCGGCAGAGGGAGTTTTGTATGGATGAGCATTGTGGATGGAGCATAATGATCCCTTTGGGAAGCTGAGACATACCTTTTGGTGCCATCCACAATGCTTTCAATACATCTTGAGAAAATGGCCTCAAACGTCTCGGTCACCTGGGCTTTCTGTTTGAGAAACGGGTGGAGATAGAGAAGATCAGACATATTCACGATCAAACAGCGTTATGTGAAGATCTGGGAACATGTTGACTTTGGATGTGGAGGTTGAAATGAGATAATTTTATGCAAAACATTACATCCAGGACAAGAGGGTATATTCTGGGATAAAAAAAAAAAATAAAAAAAAATAAAAAACATGTCCACGTCATACCTACCTCAATTTGTTCATGTTTGGAATCCACAAACGGGCCCAGCTGGAGAAGAGAGAAACACACAGATAACAGAGGTCTATGAGGATTGTGTGCCTTTAACCCAATGATGAAGGGTATTCAGAAGCTTTTCTGAGCTTACAGTGGATAGTATATGTTGAAGCAAACTATGATGAGCAACAAGAGCAACTGTACCAGCAGACAGACATCAGGACGATCCCTGATGATGACATTGATGAGGTCCAGCAGGGGGTCAAAGGTCAGGCTGTCAGAGGGAGTGTACGGTCCACAGGCCACCAGTACATTCAATGGCTCTGCAACTGAATTAGATGAATAGGGTGCAGTGATGAGAAAAAAATATATATAAGCTGCCCAAAACACAATAAGGACGCATAGAAATGAATACCCTTTGTAGTTGGAAGATTTATGCATGTTTATATTCTTCATTCAAATCATGAATAAAGTTGTGAGCACAGTTTCATGCCAAAATCAAACAAGTCAGGAACAGGATACATGATTCCTGTATTATACAGTATAAGCCAGCAGTGCTCCTCACCTTCATCTGTCTCCATTTTTACATTAGAAGCGTAGAAAGGAAGAGGAACTCCCTAAAAAGACAAGACCATTAACAGAAGATACACAAACAGTGAGATACTCTGAACCTCCTGATTGTAAAGCAACTTGTAGCCGACCTCATAGACTTTAGAAGCCACCAGTTTTCTCCCAGTGGCGTTCATCCCCTCCATCACTACCACCTGAAAAGAAGAAAAGGAGCTCTTCAAGATAAATGTTTTATAACATGAAGCTTATTTGGATAGAGTTGCAAAAAATTTGAACAAGTAAATAAGAAGCAGAAGCATTTTGCCCATCAGGCGCAATGTGTCTGCTGCTAAAAGTTTTTTCTTCACTGCAGGCAGACACTAGTTTATTCTTCTGTAGGGTTTGTCAGAGTTCTCGGTCAGACGCTGCGTCAGTCTCAAGTCCACGTCCTTGGCATGCTCTGTTACTCTAGGTGGCTGTATAACCTGCTGCACACTAACCTTAGCGCACAGGTAAAGGAGAAACCACCATTTTGTGTGTGCTCATGAACATATTTATCATTACAGTTAAAAAGACTTTCAGAAAAGACCCATTTGTATCTTAACATGTCAAAACAAGACATTTCATTCAGCTCACCTGACCGGGAAAGAGGGAATACTCTTCGATCTCTGACAGGTCAACGGGTACCTGCTGACCACCTTGATCTGGTCCGGCCTCCAACAGAACCGACTGTGCATTCAGTTTGCCATTACTGTCACAGCAAACCTGACCCAGCACAGTTATACTGTCCTGCAGGTGGAGAGATGTAAACACAACAAAGTAAGCAATCATACAATTATAAATTTTTTTTATGAATATTTTACTTGCATCTTATATTTAATACGTGGGAGAATTTACTGCGCAGACATATATTTGCCTGAATTTAAGTTCAAATCTTTCAACAGTTAAATCAAATGTTCAAAGTTCAGCATTGACCAGTTCTGACATGTTAAAAGCAGTAAAACTGTCACTCAAAAAAGCTTTAACATATGAGCTTCCTAGTGAAGAAAAAAAAAAAAAAAAGATAAGTGCTGCTTAATTTCATAACTAAAACTTTGGAAAATCACAAGGTCAAACTTATATCATTTTACAGATTTCCCACAGCAGTAACACTTCTGTACCTGAGCAGGTAGAGAGACGGGGGAGAACTCCTCAATGTTGAAGTGAGACCTGAGGCCTTCTTCCAGCTCCTCAATCTTCTCTGTCAACACTGGGAAAGAGACATGTAAAAATAGGAACTACACACTCTGGGCACGCTAAATGAGTATTAATGAATAAATACGGATTAATTCGTACTGTCTCCATTTATTCAATCAGAATGTTCAATTACTTTCAATGTATTTAGACCTATAAATAAAGGTGAACATGCCTTTCATGCTGTAGGACAGGCTGTCTGGGACTGATGACCATCAGTAAGTCTCCACAGCTACATACCATTTCGAACATCTCGCAGCCTCTGGAACATGTATTTGTAGCTGCATCGCAGGGAGTCTTCAGGCCCCTCCAGGAGGTCCAGTTGGACGCCTGCGCCTGGATCCTTCCTGCCCAACCAACGGGTGCCCTGCACGGCCCCGAATGTGACCACCACCTCCCCTTTTGCTCCTCGATGGCTGTACTTCTGTGAGGGTGTTGAACTTCCAAGGAGAGATGGAGAGAGGGGGCGAAGTAAGGTCATAGTGCCACAAATACCGATCTTAACAAGCAGTAGCAGTTTCATGAAAAGAGTATGTGTCAAATTAATTTGAACAAGACGGTCAGTAAGAATTAAACAGTATCTTTAATTTCTGTAAAATATGCATTGTTGTTACTTTACAAATAACATATGTTACTTATATTTCAGAGAGCAAAAATTCAAACGACAACAACAGTGTAACAAAGAGCAGAACCAAGACAACTAATTAGTAGCTGCTGTAGTTCACTGACAACAGAAAACTAAAACACATGGAGGTACACTTTCCACGCCTTTGCAGGGATAAAGTTGTTTTCCAGTAACTCACTGACTGTGTGTGTGAGCTGTGGAGTACCTGGGAGAGAAGCTGGACGGAGACAGCAGCAGGCTTGGGCTGGCCAGCAGAGCTGCACTCCTCTTTGATTGAGAATGCTCTGGGGTGGTTAGTGCTCGTTTCTGAGAGCCCTTTAAAGACGCAATAAACATGGTCAGAGCAGAGTACAGTAATTGTGTGAGATGTTTTAAAATGTGTACACACAGAAAACAAAGATTCAGACTCACTCTCCGAAACTTGTAAGGCATCCTTAACTTATTTTATCTCTTAAAAGAGCAGATTAAAAGAAAGTAGTTCACAGATTAAGCTGTGAGAGAGACAGGTCTGTCCAGCCTGAAGTGGCAGCTCACCTTAGCAGGAGTAGAGTAGACATCCAAGAGATTTTCCTCCTCTTCCTCAGCTTTTATTCTGGAAAAAAAATTGGTCAAGGTCTGTAGCACAATAGCATTAACTGACACCAATCACAAACAACAGATCACCCTGAAAGAGGTTTTGCTGCATAGATGTGTTTTTGTTTGAGTTTACTGTGAAGGATACAACTCTTGTAGCGAGTGAATGTCTCTGGTTCTGTTATGAGTTTCTTCTTTTCTGAAGTTTTGTCTGGATTTTATTTTCTTGTTTAAAACCTGCCAAGAAAATAGGCACATACTGTAAAAAAAAAAAAAAAAAAAGAAAGAAAAAAAAGTGGAGTCCTGTTTGATGAGATCCTGGTGAAACAAAGAAAGTGTATAATCTGGAAAATATAAACAGTATGTAGTTTCTGTTACCTCATGTTCAAATTGCTCCAGGGTGTTCATGGTGAGCTCCAGTCCATTTTTGGTGGAGCTGTAGGCCACCCACTCCAGCACCATCTCATCTGCCTGAATCCTGTTACAAATACACAGCTCCACCACTAAGACAGAAGAGATATGAAAGAAATCAGGCAAAATCTGAGAAGGAAAAACTGGCTCCAAATACACTGAGGCAATGACTGAAAAATAATACTGTAAATGAAAATCAGAGAGTGATTACAGCTGACATCAAACAAACATAGCAGAGAAGAGATAGAAAATATAAAACCAGTGGGATATGATCATTACAGACATAGATGTATATTTATGTTTTCATGAAAGACACAATCATATTGCGATATAAAGTGGGACACATGCAGACTTTAATATTTCGGATATAAACGCAGTGCAAAGGAAACCCTGAATGTTATTTTAAGACGTTGTAAAACAGGAAATGATGTACATGCGCATATAAATATAATAACTTCATGACAACAGACGAGAACAAATACGCTAAAGGGCTATAAAACTGCACCACTGCTATCAGGCATCCTTCAATTTAGGCTGCTTGTTGCTTGAAATAATGGTACTCTCTGCTATCCCGGAAAACACAAGTGTCCGAGAAATGAAGCACTCTCCAGCGCAGATAAACTCAGCTTCGTTAGCTACTTACTCTTGTCGAGGACGGAGTCATCCTGGCAGGGTACGTCGAACATTTCCATCTCGGTCTTTAGGCCCTCTGTGGTTACCAGTGCCATTGTTTTATGCTGTGTAGTAAACTAAAATGTGCAGGTACGGAGATGGAGGTCCGATGCTGTGACGATACTTCAGTGGCTGACGTTAGCTTTGCTTCATAACAAAACCGACGACCTGAGTATTCAAACAACGCGATTTCTGCAGCAGTTAGCTAAATGTTTGCTGCTGGGTGTAAGTACGCAGAATAAATCCGATCAACATCAGATGGCCATTTCATTTTACCGCGAAAAAAAAAGTGCTGTCGGTGTTGGCGGCCGGAAGTTACGTCACATCCCAAACAATTATAAGCGGAAGTTAGTTGTAGTCACAAAAATAAACGCCTCTATCGCCCCCCTAGTGGTCACCGTGAAACGTTTCAGGTTTCGAAATACTTGTTTCACCAGTCTGGTTATTCCAGTTTGCCTTGTTTCACACCAATAAATATCATGTTTAAATAAGGATATACACACTGGAATACATTGTAGTACAACAGATGTTTATATCACTGTACCACATTTATTATTTAGGGGTACATAATAAAGAATAAACATAAAAAAAAAACAATTAAATTAAAATTTAATTTTTGATCTCTTTTGGAAAATGTTCGATCTTAGAACAGGTTTCAAAAACCATCACATCTTGTGTAAAGCAAACTGTAGTAACAACAAAGTACTCTTTAAATCGGGGGTGAAAGCTAACGCTGTCACCAGCACATTTACAGCATGCACAGCTGGCAAACTTTAAATTGTAAGCATATTCATTTCCGTTTGAACTTCCTCCTCACTCTTCAACCAGATCAAAAGTCTTTCAAGACAAACACAAACATTCTCAGACTTCTGTTCTGTTGGCCTCATCACTCTCAGGATGTTCTTCCATCTGTCGAAGCAATCATGTCGCATTGGATTAGGGCTCAAGAACAGAGTAATGAGGTGCTGCTGTAGGAACTGGCTGGTGCTGGTGAAAAGCAAACATCTCACTCACCTGATCAGAATAGCACTTGCTCCTGGGAATGAATTTCCATGACGTCACTCTCCACAGTGATTCTCGGAGGGAGGCCGACAATTCACGAGTATCACGCACCTGATGCACACGTACATTATGTATGTATGCACACTGACTTTAGCCACACTATCCTACCTATATTGCACATGTACATCATATCCCTCCATGTAACAGGTAGTTACAGTGAATGCGCATAACCTGATATTCGTCAGAGTTGTCACCCTTGTATTTTAGAATTAACAACAAATATCTGCATGAACTGTTTTTGAATTCCATTTGTTCACACCTTCATGTGGTCCAGACAGGCGTTTCTGAACTCCAGGTTACTGCTACAGCTCACGATACTGATGGATGAACTGAGAATCACCTCAGCAGCTGAATGCAGCTTGTCTTGGTTCTGACATGTCACACAGCACACACAAACACATATTATTCGAGCAGCAATTACTGTTTGTTTCCATTAACCTGTGGATTATTTTCTCCGATTACTCCACGTTATTAATACATTAATTGCTTAGTCTGAGAGTCCAAGGTAATGCTTAAATATATTACTTGTTTTTACATTTCAAAAATGAATTAAAACGGAGAAAAAGCAGGACATTTTCAGATATGAAAAATTTGTACCAGGAAATGTTTTGTTCGGTAAATGATTCTGTCAAATCAATTAATCGAATTACTGTTAATTACTACAAACTACCATATGAAAGTAGTATGGTTTGCTGGAGTGTGTGTCCATGTATCTTCCTCTTGCCTTTTTTCTGTGGTTTTGTGCTTTCAGTGTGTTCCTCAGCTCCGTCTGCAGGGCTGCTGTGACGGCCTGCCTGTTGTTGTTCAGAATATCCTCCAGGTGGTGCTCTATCAACGCCTCTGTAGCTGTAAACATTGAAAATAAGACCATATTCAACCCAGTGCTTTGTGAATAAAAAAAAAATGCTGCAGCGTTTTCTCACCCATAATATCAGTCAGCTGGGAGGTGAAGGGGTCACTGTGCTGTAGGAAGAAGAAAAGCAGGAGGCTCTGCTGCACTGGGGAATCACTTGATTCTTGCTCTACTGTGAACACAGTGCCACCGCTGGGGAAAACATCTGCACGGGACGTTGTTCAGTGCACAGTCCGAGATGCGAGGGGAAAGAGAGGGGAAATGTGATTATTGGAAATGACCTTAAACAGTATACACACTGTACTGTAAGTCTGCACTGGTTGAGTAAAGGCACCGTGGTGCATCACTGGGTGGTAACAATCCCAACATGTACCTAACGGTGTGGTAATAGAAGACACACCTTGGGGTTGGGTAAATAATTGATGAAACATTTGGTTTTACAGTTCTACGTTCAAAAGCTGAGTTCTTTTCTTGGGTTTAAAATAACAACATTAGCACCTCAAATGTGTCCCTTTAAATCAAACGTCACTAATAATTTGCAACAGAAGATCTTTCTTTCGAGCAGGGAGTGAAGCAGGCTGCATCATGGGACTCAGTTAAAATTGGATATCGTGACTGAATAAGCTGATGATTTATCTTGTGGTTGTACTTGTGTTTGTGATTCATTGTGTAATTTACACAATAAACAAATGGATATATTAAGAAAGACCAGCTTCTGAGAAATTAGCACATTTTTGATTGTTATCTTGCGGTCTCTGTTTGTGCAAGACAGTTAAGAGTAAGTAATGACTAACTTTAGTTTCCAGACTGAAGGGTCCATCAGTTTTTCACATCTGAATTAACTGAAGAGTTTTGCATCCAAGAAAATCTTGAATTGGGATTAGATGAACACTGTGATGACACCACCTTAAATTCAGATCTGATCAATGCTGTCTGAACACGTGGAGTATTTGATCTATTTTACCGAAGGCTGGCCTCCTGCTTCTTAAATATTTATTGACAAGAAAAAACATGAAATCATTTTGATGTTTTGACTTTACAAGACAATCACACTCCTTTGTTTCTAGCTTGCATTATCAAAATACATTTTGGGGAAAATATAATGGATTACATTGTTAATGTTGGGCTGTCTATTCACCATTTTGGTCCAGAATAAAATCAGAAAAACAACTGTCACATGGATTGTGATGAAATTTGGTACAGACATTCATGGTCTCCAGAGGATAAACTCTAATGACTTTGCTGAGGCTGACTTTTCCTTACATGTCTTCACAACTATTGGATAGATTTCCACATAAAACCACCACCATCAGGATGATTTGGAACCTGACTGTTCTCCTTCCGCTATCAAGTACATTTTTTTTTTTTATTTGTACCCACTTTGCTTTATGACCACATACCTGCAAAACAAACCTAAACTAACACGTTGAGCACAGGAAACATTACACATGCATGTTAGCATTTCATTGTGACGATGTAACCACGCTGGCATTAGCGTTTCGCAGAATGAAACACTGCTCCTCCCAAAACTATGAGCATGGCTGTAGACTCTTATCGCATTTTTTAAATCTTTTTTTTCAGTGTTTCATTTTATAAAAGGCAAATTCAGACATGGTTACGGTGTAGTTTCAATTTTGGCAACAGACCCCAAGTTACTGAAACAAATTTAAACACTTAATTCCATTTTTAGACAGAATGGGAACTTCAGTCTTTCAGTTTCCAGTCAAACATACTTTAAACCCTTTCTCCAACCCCAAGGTCCAAACTTCAGATCTCTGTTTTGCGATGTGCATTCAATAATAAATGTTGAATCAGAACCAAATGTTCAACAGTTTAAAGTGCAGATTCGTTGCACATGAACATAACTCTCAGGAGATGGGTTGTCAAAATGCAGTGACAATCATTTGAGGTCTGGAGTGGAGATTTGCAGCACCGTCAAAAAAAGGAAATTCTGTCATCCATTCTCTCCAAGTACTGTCACTTTAAAGTTGTTGTTTTTGTGCTTTGTGTGTGCTTTTTTTCCCCCCCTACATTTATTGTTTTGGTTTTTTGCCTCTCATTGAAAATATGGGCTCATGTGATCCATTAAAGTATTTATAAGCAACTTCAGGCCAGGGCTTTGTATCCCATCTCTAACAAACACACACAGGTGGTTGCGATTAGTTGTCCTCGTAATCAAGAGGTAACAAATCCAAGATTTAAACGTTTCCGAATGTGTCTTTTTAAGACAGGCTTAAGTGTCCTCTACTCCGGACCTATCTCAGCTTCAATTATGACACATTTCATTGGAAAACTAGACCTTCTAGCTAAAGCCTTGAAATGTATCCTTGTCATCAGTATGCATTGTTCCCACGATTGGTGGTTGTTTACCTTTGAGGGAGGAGCAGTGAAGTCTGTCCAGGCTCAGTTCCTGACAACAGTCCAGAGCAGCAGGAAGGGTTTGGAAAAAGCCAGAGGGGCCCGGGACAGGAACATTACTGGGGCTGTATACCAACATCTGAAAACATGTCATGTCAAGGAAGACTAATCCACACCAGATGCCCAAATCACTTCGAGTGAATCAACAGAGAGCCCAGCCACCTTGTCGTATTACATGTTGGTTGTATGTATTGTTTGAATTGTTTTGGTCATTCCAACGCTCATGGCCCGGGGTGAGGGCTACAGCATGCAGGAGACTGAATGGTTCATCGAGAGCCTCGCCTTTCAGCTGCATTCGGGCCCGTGTGCTCCATCTGAAATGCCTGTTGCATGTTGGGAAAGGTTTGGAAACCCCCTATCCCACCGCCTCTCTGAGAGTGGTTGTGTTTTACCCATCCTGTAACTTTCCGAAACGATCCGATATTCACACTCACTAATATGATTGGGCAGCTGTGCAGACACAAGAAAAGTACTCCGGGTTTGGACAATTTTCCAGAGCTCTCTTTTTTTTTTCTTGTGTTACACAACTATTTGTGGCACTTTTCATGTGAAATACTGAGTGCCTAAATAACTTCCAATCATCCTCATATTTAAACAATATCTTGCCTCTCTTATATCTATGAAGGCCAGCTGTTCACATTTGACTGCGGCTGTTGGGAACAGCTATAAACACTTTTGATTACCAATTAGGTCAGATTACACGTTTCACGAACTAGTTTCGGTCAAGCATTGCACGACATTTACCCTCACTCACAAGCCCCGAGATAACTGACCTCCTTCACTGAGACAGCGTCTCACTGCCAATCTAAAGGAACGGGGACGGGAGTACCATGACCTCAGACATGGAGGTGTCCTTCCTCATCCCTGCCTTCACACTTAGCCACAGACTGTCCCTGTGTGCACCCCCTGGTTAAGCCAGCAGAGCCATGTCATTTGTAGAAAGTAGAGACCCAATTTGAGACGACGCCTCTACATTCTCTCCTCCCAGATTTTCTGTCCATGAACATCACAAACAGAACAACGCTCAAATCAGTCAAGGATATTTGTATGCGAGTGAGTTCTGTTGCCACATTGGGGTACTGCAGCACACAGGGGCTCAGCAGTGTAACAAGCTGGACCCTGAGCTCCCCGAACAGGCCTTGATCCATGGCCTGTGGTGGGATGCTGAGAGGCAACTTGCTTCCGAGGACGGGGTGTCCTCCCTGACACCAGCAGTCCGTCTTCACACACTGTGGAGGCCTTTACACACAAGAAGAGACCACCACTTTCTACAAGTACATACCACAGTGAACAGACCTGTCTCGGAAGCAGTATTTCCCAAATGTTTAGGGATCACTAACAGATGAGGATAATATTATTTTTGGTTTACACATTCATGCCTGTTGATCCACATAAACATGTACACATAAAATAACATCAAGAGTAGCATTACTGACTGTGTAGAACAGGTGACGTCCAAGTTCAGGGATGGTTGGTCTGCCTGTGCAACTTTACTCTTGATCTTGACTCTGAGAGAATATGAACAGGACATTAACACCTCATAAAAATAGAGGTCGATATTTCCATTGGTCATTTCCATTTATGAACAATTTTACACCGGAGTTTAACTCAGTCAGCCTTTGTCTTAATGTTTGTTAATATGTTTGCTATGTATGCTTTGTTAAAGCCAAAACACTGCAAGCATTTATGAAACTGTGATCTACTGCAATACAGTCTTTACGTGTATGAGCTTTAAACCTTACATTTATACTGTATGTTTACAGTACAAATATATACTGTACACTTAATCAAAAATAACTAGCTAACGTCTGTGTAATGCAGTGACATTTTTAATGCCGTTAAACTCAAAGCACAGTTTTTGAATTTGAATGGGAGCTATAACTTGATCCTGCATAGTGGCAGTTATACCTATATTCCTGCTGTGAAGTCTGCTGATTGATTCTGATCTTGAGGTGGATTTTTATCTGTGAGAAATGAAAAAGAAGTCAAGTTTTTGCCGTCTAACTTGGTATACGATTGTGGACAGAGGAACAGATCTTTTCCTACCCCTGCGTTAGCCAAACTGAAGGTGCGTAGGAATGCCTCTACATGAGCTTTCCACTCTGAGGTGCAATGTCTTGCATCTTTCATCTGCAGCAAGAGATAAGTAGAAACAACAGAAGCAACACAGATATCTTAAGATATTTCAATAAGTTACTGCTGTGCTTAAAAAGGTCTACTCTGAGCTTAATAATCAGCAATGAGGCTAATAAAATGCAAGATGATCATGATGTTGTTTGCACCTGAAAAGACAGAAGTAATCTGAGCGAACCATACGCGTCCGTGAAGGCGCTCAGCTCCTCAGGGTCCGGCTTGGGAAATGGCCACACACAGGGAAACATGATCTCCTTCAAATCTGTTAGGACTAATGGAGCAATAACAGTGGTCATGTAGTGCCTGAAGGCTGAAGACGTGTGTACGTTTTAAAAGTGTGACTACATACCAGGTTGGAGTGCTTTCATTTTAATACCTGAGCACCAGGGACCGGCTGCTGCAACTGCACCATAAAAGAGATCAGTGGTGCATCTTGTACTATATTTACCTTATTTTAACAGCTGCAGGCAACATTCAGATTCCCTTTATAATGCAGGGTATATAGATAATGTATAGTTTATTCTACAAATGAATGTGCTGTCATGCCTCAGTGACCAAAACATTGTCATATTTAAATTATTTAAACCATATTCTACATTTGTTTTTAAATCTTTTACATCATTTCATTTTTCATATGGATAGTTTATATGTATGTTACTATTGTTATTTTTTTTTTAGACACATCTAACGTGAATTACTTTCTTTACAATCCTATTGGTAGCAGTTTGAAGCTACTTGTTTACCCACATTTTACATTTATCTGAAATATTGGGGCTCAAGCATACAGATAATTTACTGTCAGAATAACCTCACTTTATTCAGGCACATTTTTAATTTTGATAACTATTTCCAGTCAATAAAATGGCAGAGCCCACTTCAAAGCACTCCTTGCTCACCAGGAAGAAACAGCTCAGGTTACAAGAACATGGTGATGGATTCAAATTTACCAGTGCAGATTAGTCTTTGGAAAGAAGTTCCAGATTCCGTCCACAAAAGTACCAAAAGTCCTCCTGTGGTCTTTGAACCATGCTGCTGTCTCTGCTTTCCCATGAGCATGATCAACCTCAGCACCTGGAGAGGTGATTGCAAAAAAAACAAACAAACAACTACTAGCTTCGCAAGCTAATGGTATCTACACTTCGCTAGTTGGCACAAATGTTGAAGAGCTATCATTATTATTATTGAACAATTACAAGCGGGTCTATTAAAACCGTGTTTTACGTCCGCAGAGTTAGTGATTCTGGAGGAACCTAATTGGAGCCATTACCTGCTGTAGGTCTCTCAGCATCTTCAGGTTGTTTTTGTTTTTGGTGTTATTTACTGCCTAATGCGCGCGCTTCACGGGCTGAGCACGTGCCAGATTTGTATAATCAAGACTGTTTTCCTACAAGACTGTTTACCAACACAATAACGTTTTTTTTTTTTTTTTTTCACTGAACCTAGCAATGTTGTTTTTCTACATTTCACAAGTGAATAACTGATTTTACATAGTCCATAAATAAAAAAAACAAATGTGTTTTTCTATTGTTGTAGAATTGACAATTTCATTTTATGCACCTGAAAGGACCAGGAGTTAAATACAGAGGTCACGTGTCCGGTCCAGATAGGCCATTCTTACAGTAGATATCTGACCTCACTGTAGGAAAGCCCAGGTGAAATTAATGATGGCTCACTTCCATTAAATGATCTAGTAAACCATGACAGTGACAGCATGTACACAACTTTGACCTCCCCCAATACACCTGCGCCCCCCCCCCCCAAGTTAAGAGTAAAAATGTCTGCTGTGATGAATGTTTATTCCCCCTTCAGAACCACCAGGCAAACTATTTAAAGAAATTAAAAAAAAAGCTAATTAAAACAATAACCCCTAATTCATTAATTAAACTATTTCTGTGCATTTCATCTCACTACATTATAGTCTAAAATGTATCCAGCCTTTCTCTTCACTGTCCGGTCTGTAGTTTGGTGTGGAGGATTAAAACCCATTTACTTTTTATTTACTTTTATTAAAAATAAAAAAAAACAGTCAAATTTTACAGATATTGTCTGCAAAGATCTTATGGAAAGATTTGTCAGATAAAAACAACCTTGAATGCGAACAATAAAACACTATGTTGATCACTTGTACTTACTTACTACTGTATATACATACATACACACACAATATATGAACTATATATTTTGGATTCTTCCAATGTATGATAAAGAGCAGACCAAATGTATGTGTATTTAAACTGTGAATACTTCCTCATATAATAAAACCACTCAAAAGAAAGCAAGCAGCAATTTTTTTTTTTTTGTCATCCATAACCCCCACAAACTTCAGAGTAAAAAACAAATTTTATTTATATTTGTTCATACATTTAAAACACAATTATGAACTGTATGAAAACAAACCAATATCCGAGTATAATCTATTTTGCCTGTCTAGATTTCACAATTTCTATTTGTACATGAAACTCTCCCTCAACATGAATCACTTTCCTTCTTTCTCAGACCACTCCTTGTATCCACCGGTAAAATTACGTGCACTGAAACAGAGGACAGAGGAACAGAAGATGATTGTTTGTCATCATTACATATGAAACATTCAGTATAAATCTAAACATATGTCATGACGACAGGCAAATAAAACACATGACATGACATAAGTAGTAAGCACCATGTAGGACACTTGGACTGTTTTAAATACATGATGGGCAGTGCATGTTTTATATACAGTATAGTGAAAAATAACTTATTTACTTGACGTATCCTAGTTCATGGGCCTTGCTTGTGGCCATCCCCCCTCGCTTGCCCATCTGGCAGTGAAACACCAGCTCTGGTGCACCCAGTGGCGGCTTGTTGACTCCGTACTTGGTCTTAAATTCTTCTGGGTTCATTGCAAGAGCAGTTTCTATTGCATCAACTACAGCAGTAAAGAGTAGAAGAGAGGACATGAATCGTTAATGCAAAACATACAGAACCAGAAAAACCATACTAGATTACAGAAATTCCTGTCCACCACTGTACATTTACATATCCAGTCAGCACTACAACACATCCAGGAAAACTTTGCTTTGAGCTTGAGGATTAAAAAAAAACAAAAAAACTGCACATAACCTTGATTGTCTTTATTTCCCTCCATGTAAATGAACAAGCTCACCTGGAATATGAACGGATCCAGGAATATTTCCTTTATCCACTTCCTCTTTTGTGCGAACATCAACCAGAAAGAGACTCTGGCTCTTTCCTAGAAGCGCCTTCAGATCCTCATAGGTGATTTCCTTGGTGCCTGGCAATAAGAAAGGAAATGCAATAAAAGCGCCTTTGAAAAATATTCCCATGAAATTGCTCCATTCACATTTTTAACACCATTTAGGCTTCAGGGGATAAAACCATCTTGACACAAGAATATATAACTAACAACCCATTTCATATGAAAAGTAAGTGTGATGATCGGTTATATGTAATATATCTCCTGGAGTATGGAGTCCTTACACACAGAGGGACATGCAAGCAGCCTGATAATCAGGGATTTATCAAACAGTAAAGACAACTGCTGTCAACCATGACGAAACCAATATAATTTTGGCCAATATAATTATAAAAAGTTTTTGCTCTTAGTTAGTTACTGACTCCATTTAGTGCCACAGCAATGCTAATTTACATTCAAATGTCTCAGTAATTTACAACAGGTGAGGAGAGACAAACAAGAACAAACTGCTCTTTGTTCATACCTGCTTGTATTTAAAAATCACCCACAAACATTTTCTTGGGTGAGGATTAAAGAGGTTTGGAGCCAGGCAAGACTACAGAACTGATCTAAACAGGAAACCCTGAAGTGCACCTCCACTTTGAGGGCACATTCCTCACCAGAAGATTAATCCCTTATGTTGGCACTAACGTGTGTGTGTGGAAATTAGGAGTATATGGTACAATTGGTATGCAGCCCATTATCATGCTGCAATTGTTGCTCGGGTAGTAACCTTTCCCTAAGGAGACAGGCGTCAAGACTGATTTAATGCCGAGTCACTCTGAATCATACTGGTATACGTACGAGTATAATTTTTTTTTTTAAACAAGGAACCGTTTCCTCATGTATTAGACTAGTTGTGCACAAAGTAAATCTTATAAACTGGGACCCAAAACCGTCAACGCAGTACGCAGTTTATATAACTACAGCTGCTTTTAAAGCCTCTTTACCCGCGCTAGTTTTGAACTATTATTAAAAGAAGTGTTAGCGTAAGTATTATTCGGGACGTTTCAGTTCACTCGTAAAATTAAAATAGCGTTAAATTACATCTGTTACAGTAAGTTAAAAAAGAAAAGACTCACCTGTGTTCGCCATCCTAGTTGATGTGTGGAGTTTTAAGTGTATAATCGTAATGACATGTCGTTAAAAACAGTACACCTTCTTCCTGGCATTGTTTGGTGACAGATCATTGGCTGAGATGACATGGGAAGGCGGGTCTTAGCCCGGACGACCTTATCAGGTAGCCAATAAAATAAAACTTCTCACTGGGGGCCGTATCGCTCTGTAGCATTGCTGTATAAGACTTTCAAAATACAATTTGAAGTTACATAAGTACAGACGGGTGCGGAGGAAGTCTTTATATCCTTTCCGTAAGTTATAAAAACTCGTACATTCTAAATTCTCAAAATAACACCTGCAAAATATGTTAGATATATTTTCTTTGTTATATCACTAAGCTGTATAGTATAAATTGCAGTCATATGGAAAACCTTTTCAATTAAAGGAAAAAAAAAAAAAAAAAAATTGACCAGGACATTTACATAGTTTTTATTAAAATATTTTTATTATAAGAATTTTAGTCAGTAGCTGCATCCTATAAAATATTATGTGCAATTAAATTCAGGTATGATAGAATTAAACATAAAACGTACACTACAATAAATCTAAAGAGGTTAATTTGCCAGCAAATAAACCTGTAGTTCTAATCCCAAAATTACACATTTAACCATTTGTTACTGTTGTTCCATTAGCACTAGTGCTCTTTTTTAGCATTATATTTAGAGATTCCTTGAAACAGGAGTTTAAACGACTTTCCTATTGGCTTGTATTCATGATCACACTGTTGCTGCGCCCAACATATTAAGGAGCCTGTTCAGTGTGACTGGGATGGATTGTCCTTGCTCGTATGGATCATAGTGCTCCCTCTGTGCTGTAAGAGGGGTTCCCCAGTCCGTCAGTGGAGTCTCTCTTAGCCTTTTGACACATTTGATGTTTCCACAGGATCACAGCTGCTATGACAAGAAGTAGAAGGAGAGCGATTCCTCCTCCAATGACCCAGGCCACCAGTTTATGGTCAGAAGACTGAGGAGAGTCATACCGCTTACAGGAGAAATCTGAGGGGCTGCTGTATCCTGCACTGTTCATCGCCTCCACACACACTTTAGTTCCCACCTCCAAAGATCCCACCAAACCTTGTCGCAAGCCACCCCCAAACTCCAGGGCATCGCCGCCACTTCCCTCGATGACCACTCTGTACTGAGACACCACAGAAGATGGAGCACACCACTGCACCTCTATCTTTCCTCTGTTAACCCCTTCGCTGACTGGCAGCAGTGCTTGGATACGTGGTGGGTGAGGAGGCTCGTCAGCTCCACTTATCCCAGGACAGAGGCACCCAGTCTTGCTGGAAAGATGGGGACAGGGCTCCTGATTCTCCATGCAGGGGTTGTACTGGCAGAACTGAGGTTCCTGGTGGAGAAGGGGGGTCTTCACAGAGGGCAAGAGTTCAGGAGGAGAGCTGTGGTTGTCAGCATATTCATCTTCATAGTCAGCATCTGAGCCCAGGCCAGTCAGGAATATGATCCGTGAGCGAGTGATGGGTGGGGAAGTGGAGGCAGCATGAATGAAGATGTGGGAGTGCATGAGAGGTGATACACTCAGGAATAACAGAAGTGCTGCCAAGTTCCTGCTCAGTGACATCATCTCTAGGGACAGAAATGATAAGAGTGATGAGAATTAGTTGTAAAATATTAGTCCTGATACAGCCATAAATCGACCACTAACACTGTTATTTTCATCCATTCAGTCTAAGAGAAGAAATACAAGTTCATTGCTTATTGTTTCTCTGTTGACCTCATACTGTAGCTCAAAATTACACAGAATGAAGAAATTAGAAGAGGAAAGAAGAAACAAAAATCAGGAAGTCAGATGTGGTCCGTGACAGATAGAAACAAAATACAGAAAATACCATGACAACAAGGATCCACAGAGGTACCAAGGAGTAAAACATAGGGTGCAATAGACTCTAAGATTTGTTTTAAGTTTCAGTATTATGATGTGTCCAAGAACAAAAAGAGAAGAAAGGCTGAGAGTGGCAAGACAATAAAATAAAGTTCTTTGGTCAGATTTAAGCGAACTGGATGCTATTTACTACAGTTTATAGCTTGGAAAGGCCTCTGTGTTCAATCAAACATTTGCAATGTTCTAGTTTCCATTCTACACCGTTGAATAAATAACCGCAGAGTGCTGGAGGATGTAACAATTGAGGTGACCCGCATCAGCGCATCCATTTTCTCCTGGCAGCGAGCCAGATGAGTTCTGTGGGAACTCAAAATTGAAAACAAAAAGCAATCTGATTTACAGTTTACGCTGATTGATTTTTAAAATCAACTGTAATAGTCCGAAAATCTTTCCTCGTCCACTTAAATGCTGATAAAGATGAAGTCTTTAAGAATGAAAATTAAACCGCTACATTGTTTTACACGTGGATAACACATATCAGCATATGGTGATAAAATGAATGAAAACAAAATAACTGAAAACCGTACCTGTTTAAAGTGGATGAATATCTCACGTCTGTATTTTTCTTTGTCCTTTGTTCCCTCTCTGGCTGCTCTCACTGTGTGCTCACAACTGTCTTCAGTTCTCACCGTCGTAAGCTGTTTCTCTCTCAGACTCTCTCCTCCTCCTCAACACCCCCTCGTTTTATCCCCTCCGTGCCTCTCCCTCCCTCCCTCCCTCCCTCTCTCTTTCATGCGCTGTCTTTTTGTACTTTGCCCCGTCTTCTTTTCGACATGGCTCCCAGCCGGTCATCATTGCTTTTATTTATTTATTTAATCTGGAATGTGTGGGTAAATGTGTGTTGGGGAGAGAAGAGGGCGGGGGAGTAACCGTGTGCGTGAGTGTCGTTTTGCATATCAATTTGCTGAGTAGCAGCAGCAGGCAGGCTTGTGCTTGTTGCAGTATGTGTTTGTGCAATCTGTAGGTGTAGCGGTCCGTTTTTTTTTTATTTCTTCTTTTAAAAGCTAAACTTCCTGCATACTCCGCGCAGGTGTTCTCGTGGAAAAAAACAGGACGTAAGGTCACTTCAGTGTGTGTTTGAGTGTTGGGGAGTGAAGAATGCAAGAATGTGTATTTATGATGGACCCCCACCACCTCTTGTTGTCCCCATTGGGACGACCTGGAGAGGAACGACAAAAGCTTTTTGCTTTCTTATCCTTTTATGGTGTAAAACTGGCAAAGTAGGCGAGTTTTTTTTTTTTTTTTTTAATTCCAAGGGCCACTGTGGCACAGATGAGAGGAAAATAACCAGGGCAGAAGACTCATCTCTGTTTACAGGCAAAGTTTAAATTAAATAATCTCTTTTATACAGCTGTAGAGAATATGTTATACAAGAACCAACACTGACACTTTTTTTTAATTTTTTTTTATCAAGAAATGAGGCCCTTTTCTGGACATGCGAGATGAGAAGAAAGGATTTATCCCCAGTAAAATAAATGTCCCGTTGATATGAATGTGTCTTCTTTGTGAAACATCACCATCTTTTTTTCTTAAGGGTGAGTGCTTTCCCTGTTTGGTCTGTCTCTACGAATAAATAAAAGGATAAAAAGATGGGGAAAAAAACAACCTTTGATGACTTTTTCTGGTAATAAATGGCTTCATGTGTGCATATTCAAGGACAATTTTATAGTATTTCTTGACAAGTGTTACAGAACAACACAGATGTAAGGCTGTGACACTGTGCCCTTGTATGTATATATTACATTTTGTTATGTTTATATGAAGGCAAACATTTTTTTATGGCACATTCATAAGACAAAGGCTGAGTACACAGGGGAAATTAAATGTCTGTGAGATGGATAAACTCTGGAGAGAAAACAAACACAATACAGAGTTGCTCTTTTACAAAGATTAATGTTCTTAATTATGAGGAAATGAGGAGTTTAGATTTATATACATGAGATACAGCTGCATACGTGCATGAATTTATTGTATACACACATAAGAAAATGAGAACAGGTATGCTGTACACAAAAACTAAAAAGTTTAGTCTTTGTAGATTTGGACAACACTCGTATAGTAATCTGTTTCTTCATAATGAACTTGATGAATCACATAATTTCAGATTCTTTAAATATTTAACTTGCCGTACATGCTCGTTAAAGTATATTGTGGGTGAGTCATGGGTGGGGAAATGACATGCTCTCTTGAACAAATTCTTTGTAAAGTTTGTTGTTCAAGCTGGCTTTTGGAGAAGAAGCACTTTGGCATTGACCAGGGATTGGTGCTCAGAACCCATGGTGTCTGGGGTGAGAAATGTCCCTTGCATCTTGTTTTTTGTTATTATGTATTACATCCAAAGGATATTTCTTTCCAGCTAGATGACACAGCCTCACATGCTGGGTGGTCGTTTTGAGGAAAAGTAAAGTTACACTTCCTGCGGCAGACCAAGCTTTTGAACTGATCATATTCCCAGATTAAACTGTTTTCATTCCCCATTTTTAATTCTTGGGTAATCATAGTTCCCAGGATTTTTGAAATATGAATCATAGTTTGACTGTGTAAACTGACCAAATGACACAATTGGTGAGTTCACCGCACATTCATGTCCTCCTCGGTAATAATTGTAATTAATAGTCATTCCCTGACTGTACTGCTGCTATCATTAGGTCAAAATATTATTTTTTTCTTTTATGATTATAACGTAAACCTAGATGCTACATAAATACTGTGAACGTGTCCAAACAATCAATCCATGTAGAAGTACACACAATGCGTACTCAGCAACAGAGCTGTTTGGACTTCTGTAAGTTTGTGATGTCACAAACTCGCACTCTGCGTAATATGTCCACCCTCAGCACAGCCCAGTATCCAACCTTTTATGCAGAACAACACACAGAGCGGTGTTTGGTCTGGGAATGTATTTGGGAAGTTAAGTAGTTGATTCTCCACAAACCTCCCCCATCTCTACAGGCTTTTGTTTTTTTTTAGCTTTAAGCTTCTGAATGTTTTGGCTACATAAGACAACCATCTCTTTCACCCACCACCTGTATGCAACGTCAGGAGCTGCTAAGTTTCAACAACTTCTCTGTAATTGGGTAATGAAGGTTCTTGTTATCGCAACTTTGAGTGATTCATTTCTACATTCATGAAACATTCAGGAACTGGACAATCTTTACATAAATGTTCTCACATTGTCAGCACAGTAGCAGTTATTAGTTATTTTGTCAGCATTTTAAAATAACTCTGGACAGGTTTTCTGACACTAATAATGCATAGGTGCCACAAAAAAGAAAAGAAAATCGGATCCTGGTTGTTTCATTTTTCTTTTGGAATGAGTTAAGTCTTAAATACACAGAAACAAACATACATTACATTTCAAAAGAAATTTGGCTGAATACTTGAGTGTCAGTCTGTCACAATGTGGGTGATCTGCTAATGACACTCTTAGACAAAGATAGAAACATGCAGTACATATAGAGACACTTCTAGAAACGTACACTATATGCTATTTGTGAATGTTAGCTCATACTTTTGTGGTTACATTGAATGACAGAGCTCCTCTCTTGTTCAAATAAGGAAAGATGAATGGACTGAGACAAATGCAAACCGGCATGTGAAATGTTTATAGGAACCACAAACAATCAGCATGTTTTAGATTGATTTTCCTTATCTGTTATACTCTATCTATGTTACATGCAATGTAGTAGGCAACATTAAAAGACTTTAAAACCCATACATTACACATACATAAATACTATATTTTAAATAGAATTGTGTCAGTGACTCTGTAACAGTCATGATCATGTGGAGGTGGGTCATTCCTGGATGTCTAAACTCACCTCTCAGGTGAAACCAAGCACAACACAGGAGGCAGACACATAACTGCGTACAGATTGTACCACTGATACAGTTCACTGTTTTGTCTGCAATGGTTTCCCAACATGTCTTCATGTACTGATGAGTGAAGTTTTTAATAGTTTTGCTGAAAGTGGGCGATATCACTAAGGAGACAGAGTTTACTATAATATTATGTTTTTGTCAGTGGAAGGCCAGTGGGCTGAAGTTTTGTTGGCTTTAAAGTCTCTTAGGAATAAAAGAAGCTGCAAAGCGTGAGTCATACAATTCAAGATGATGATGAGAAGCCTGCCAGTGCAGATTCCCTCTCCCACCACCACAGCATGTTTGAGCATGTCAGACAACCTGCACTTTGTCACCACCGCCATGTAGGCAGTGCCTCAATTTCACCAGCGTGTTTAGAAGTCATTACAGAAATGGAATGACTTTATTTCTTCTCAGTAAAATAATACTCATTTAAGGCAGTAATTCCCCTCAACGACTTGTCTAGCAAGTTAAAACAATAACCCTTTACTTTCACATTCAGTGAGTGTTCAGTCCAGTGTGACTCCATCAGACCCATAAATGTCATGGCTTCATTCGCTCTCCTAACCATAGCTCTCTGAGGATTTAAACTATTTCAGTTTAAACAGGAAACACTACTATTGGCTAGATCCCTGTCACCTATGACCCCCATTTCATTCAAAAGGAATCCCAGGGTAGTCATATGTAAGTTGTGTGGAACTATTTTTAGCTTAAAAAACAGTGTGGATCTAGAGTGGGCTATGCAGTCTTCGTGATCCTCAAAAGGGCTAATTGGAAACATGAGCATGATGATGTTGCAGCTCCATGTGATGTCGAGGTCCAACATTCCTGACTCCACTGCATGCTGGTATAATTATAAATGAGGATTTTAGTTTTAGTTTTTTACAGGTGGACTTTTTCCTGCTAAATTCAGTTCCCTAATGTACTCATAATCTTTGTTTATATAAAATTAATCCTCTGTATGTTATTGCGATGTGTTCAAAGAGCTGCTCCAAACAATTTACTCCTTTTCATTCAGTTTGTGGCAACTTGTTGGTAATAATGTAATATTGGAAAAAAAGACTGGTATTCAAAGAAACCATCCTACAACGCGGACAAATTACATTTTCACACTTCTGAAGCGAATCTCGATGAATGATGATATTCAAGGTTCTCTGTGAAAGACATGAGATCATTCAGGTACCATATTAATCTCAAAAACAACACTGAGAAAACCTTTCCTCAAGTGGGGACACTATGTCAACCAAATGTCACATATAGAGATGTGTCAACATTGAATGTTTCTGTTGAGCAAAAATTGTGTGACCAAGCTGTGAGAAGAAGGGGGACGGTGTGACTGATGGACTACAATGGCTCAAAATCAATGCTTACGGTGTATCATCAACACACATCTCAAAATTCTCAAACGATCCTGTTCTAGGTTAAAAACCTTTGAAAGAGTTTCAAATTGTTCTCTGGATTTGAATGCTGTTGTTTTTTTCTGGTCCTGAAACTGACACAATTTCTACCATTTAATAGACCTTTTCCACTAGATGCATTTTAAGTTGTCATCATAGCAGGAAAAGTGCAGGTGTTGATGATTACTTTAGTACTGTACACCTATAGGCTCAGATCGAGCCAAGTGTCCCAGAAAGCCGTGACAGTGTCACAGTGAGTCAGCGTGCCACAATACCGGGACCCTGAAGCTTAGGCAGCTGAACTGAGTTCAACCATCACGAATGTCATTATTTACACCGGTGCTTTTCCTACTGTGACCAATCAAAATGTCGTCAGTGAACAAGACCTATGTATTTGCCAGAAATATAACTTGTTTTGTGTTATGTTAAAGAGACTGGAACAAATGTAAATAAATTACTGAACTGCAACACATTAACTGCTACTTAACTTCCAGCTGTTTAAACAAGTCCTTACACAGAGTTGTAGCTCCCCTTAGTGGTGAATGCTTGTTACTGTCCCATGCTGTCCCACGCTATCCCTTGATCCCTTGATCACCTTTCTTGTGCGGTAAAGATCATTATGTCAATATATGGTCAAACATATTTCATACTTATACCACTCTGAATTTTAAACAATTTCTGCTGTGTTTTTGTTTGTGCTCAAGTGTGAAATTCCCTTTAGTTTAATTATCTGTGTCGAGGCAATGAGTTAGGTCAAGAGTTTCCCATACTTATCTGCATTTTTATCAAGACCGCAGCTAAAACAGCCACATGCAAACCATACATCAATACCATTTATGGGATTTTCAGTACAGTTTGTGTAATTAGCTGTACACACACAAAAAAAAAAACTTGCCATTTTAATGTGTCCAAACAAGGTCAATATACCCAGTTTGTCCACTTCAAAAAAATTCCTCGTTTTACTTACTTGACAAAAAAACAAAAAACTAAACTTATCCTACTTGATCTTCTGTGAAAAATGTTAGTTACATTTCCTTTCCTACTATAAAGTGGTATGGATCTTTTGTAAGGACATTGTAAATTGCCCTGAGATTACTTGGGCCGATGTTGTGATTTGGTGCTACGTAAACAAAATTCAATTGAAAAATGAAATTAGTTTGTGAATGCTTTTAACAAAACAAACTAACATAATGTACCTACTACCTACGACGTGGGTTAACAGGTTAACAACAAAATGTGCGTAGTAATAACTTGACTCATACTTAATACGTATGCTGACATTTAAAAAAAATAAAAATAAATACGGCTGAAACAGATGCAGGAGGTTGTCTAGTCAGAAGAGGAAAGTAGGCCGCTCTCGGGTCTTTCCGTGAAGGGACACGAAGTGCCGACTCGTACCACTAATGTGCTGTACGGAAGAACCACCATTGGCTCAAACAGCCATCCGCCGGGAAAAAGAGGCGGAGGCGAGCTGCTGAATGATGGCTGTAGCTGTGTGTTGACAGTACAGAGCTGAGACAACCCGCCAGACCCACGCAGGCCTCCCTGTATCACATTTCCGCCGCGAAAAGGTGTCAGATGAGAGAGGGGGAGCACCTAATCAATTCTTGTAACAGCGGGACATGTTGCGGACCGTGTGCGGACTGCGCGACAGGACGACACGGTGTCGAGGCGGAGCGGACGTTTTCACAGGTTGATGGTCCGCATTTGGCACCGAGCAGGGGAGCCAGCAGAAGTAAATAGCCTATATGGTGTTGGTCTCTATAGGCTGCTCCGAGGACCACATGCTTACAGTGAGGGGAAAAAATAGGCGGTGCCTGCTAATTCCTGGAAACACAGACCTCCGACCAGTGTGACACATGTAACGTTTGCAGGTTGGAGTTTATTCGCCGAAGTTGACGCTCAGACTTGGAGTCTCGTATGCCACTAAAGGACCGTCCGTCTCGCACGTTTGACAGATAGCCAATCAAATCTGTTATTCAAGTCGGTGCTCTTATGTCAGTGACCTATATCTCATGCATGTGCGCCAAGAGCCCATAGTAGACCAGACAGCATGGGGACCAACGGGTTAGACAATCAAGCACAGCCGTCCAGCGGAGAGTCCCGCACGGAGGAGCTGGCCACAGGTCCGCACATGGAGCAGAGAGATCCTCCCCAAAGAACGGACATTAGCAAGGATGATCGCTCGGCGGGCAGCGAGTGTACAATCGTGAAGGAGGACAGCTCCGTGCGGCTGATCGACGCCGCCTGCAAGTCGTCCCTCTCCCCGGCTGGTGAACCCGAGGCGGGGGTCCAGCTGGAGAAGCACGGTAACGGATTCGTCCCACCCGAAGGAGGTTTCGGCTGGCTTGTGGTTTTTGCTGCAACCTGGTGCAATGGCTCGATCTTCGGGATCCAAAACTCTTTCGGCATTCTGCATTTAATGCTGGTGAAGGAGCACACAGACCCAGACGACCAGACCTCTCAGTTCAAAGTGGGTGAGTATGCCTGTCTGCTCAGGTGAGCTGCACATGAAACAAAACATCAGCTGCTGGACAGAAGTGCAGTTTGTCCAGGTTGTAATCACTGATATGAAAAATTAAAAGATGGACATTTTCCCAGTGGCTGATTATGCTGTCACTTGAAAGAATATACGCATTATTTAAAAAAAAAACTACAACACCAACTTTATATTTTTTATATAACATATATGTCAACTACATATATATATATGTAGTTGACATATATGTTATATACATGCATCGGCCTAAACAAGAGCAGGACTTCCAACTGGTATAACTTGTTCTCGAAGTCACGCACAGTATCTAGTAACACACGTGTCCCATTGTTACAAGGTGTTCATGCAATCTGAACTTCTCAACCCATGTGTGGTTGAGCACCATCACTGATTTAATTGAGTAATGGGCATTTCTGACCAAAACTGTGCTTGTAATTAACACCATCGCTATATTAAATCTCTCAACCAGCAAATTGTTACTAAGCGACCTTTGATAAAGTCTTTCATTAAAATCAGTGTGAGCATAGATACAAGTTTTACCCAGCCAACTCTCCAATCCAGTGAGAATTGTAGAAAAATTTGGTTTGGAATTTTTGCAACCCCTAAATATTCTGAAAAATGTGAAATATCCAGAAATGTTCTTTTTTTTTTTTTTTTTTTTTTAAACCCTTTTATTGGACATATAGGAAAGACTGAGAGAAGGACATGACATGCGACAAAATCCAATGTTAGGTTCAAACACAGGACATGATCATTACCACATCTTATATATAATTCAAGCTAAAAGACCTTGTGACAATTTCATTCCAGGAACTGGCATTAAGTGATTCACAATGAAACTGCTGTTGACTACAGATTCTGGTGCACAAGACCAGAGTAAAACCAGTATTTTTGCCACATGCTATTTGAGTTTAGGATTTTTCACAAGCTTTATTGTTCTGATTCGTTCTTCTTATTCACTAAAGGCCTCAACCGTGACTTTGATATACAGCAATGACAATGGATGAAAGGATGGAAAGCAGGCACAGAAATTCAATTTCCATATAGAAATCACAGGAATGTGACAGTTAAGTCTTGTTTTTGCAGATAAATTAGTCTCCAGATAAGGTTTGAATCAGTCTTTCATTCACAGACATTTTCTTTTGCATGTTCAGAAGTTCAAACACTGTAAACCGTCAGTACTCAAAGTCAGCTTCCAACTTATTATTAGAGAAGCAGCTCTGTGCTTTGAATTTCAATGCACCAATCAGGGATTTTCATCCCTGATTGGTGCATTGAAATGTACCTACGCAAATGTACCTACGCAAATGTACCTACGCAGACTTGGCATCTAACTTTGGGCTGTTTAATCATGTCAACAACTATTGACTAAATGAGTAATTATTGGAACTTTTTGGGGATCGGGTTCCTGCCTCCATTCTTCCTCCTCCTCCCACTCCTCAATTCTAAAGTTATGGAAACTGGTACTTCAGTGTGCAGATCTGTTCTGATTGTAGTGGAAAGAAGCGTGGGAATCACGCAGTTCCAAGAGTGGGTATTTATTTTTCTAAAATTCCTGTCAAGTTCCACAATCACCAGCACAGGTTAAGGTCAGGATGTGGGAAGGGATTATGGCTCTAAAACCTTTCCCTGGAACAAATTCAGCCCTGTATTATTATCAGCATGAAGACAATTCCTGGGGGGGAGAAAATAAACCCAAAGGCTCAGTCGTGATGTGTTTCATTTGCATTTTTGTCCATGTAAGAGCAGGTTAACATCTTTAATGGCAGCTTGCACCTAGTTGTATGTATATGTAGCTAAGAAGATTTGTGTCTGGATGCATCATGTTACACTCAGGCTTTGTGTGGGAGAAAGCCTGAGGATTGAGAACATTTTGGGCCTGAAAACAGATACAGTATGACTGGTAGTTGCTTTTTAAGTGTTACCTGAATCCAGAACTATTACTCATGCTGCAAGCCACAGAGGGCAGTTGCTATCAAAGCATTTCTGTTCTGTTTTATTCTCTTTGTTTTTGACTTGTTAAGGATTTTATTTCCAGCAGGTCCTTGGATTTAGTTCTCTGTCCTACTGATATGTGAAAGGATTAAGTGAGTAGGCTGAATCCTAACCTTTTCCCCTCAGCAAAAGAAGAAAACACAGGGGAACAGCTTAACAACTATAGTCACAGTTGTAAAGTTTGCTTTTAACCTATGCAGTGCAATAGGGTACAGCCACGTAAGAGTTAAATTCACGTGTAGAGCCATATCACACTGTTTTTCTAGCAATAAAGTCTAGGACCATCAAGGGAGCAGGTGATAACAAAAGTAAAGTATGGTTAAATCTCTCATAGACATTACTAGTGGGCCTTGCTGGGCTTTTTTATTCTGGATATTTATTAAGCCTTGAAGGGTAAACAAGACATTTTCATTATAGCCCAGGAGTATCAATTTGGGGGATCAGATCAGTCTTTTTTTTTAATAAAAGAATATAATGAACTTGAGGCGAGTGGATTACGTGCCACAGATGATGTAGTTTACAGCATGGCACCGTCAGTGGTTTGATTCCCGTTATGGGCACACATGTCAAGGTGTGGAGTTAGGGCATGTGTCCAGCACTACATTATTTTAGAATGAAAAAAACTAAACAGCGCTGCTTTCCTAATCAGCGGGTGAGCGAGCCCATTGCAAGGTGATGTGGGACCGACCTTGGGTGCGCTGTAATGTTGCAAGAAAAGTACAAAACTCAGCGCTTCGTCGGCTGCAGTAGAGTTTCCAAAACTGGGAAATATGTATAAAGGAGAAGAAGAAAGGGACTGAGTGAGTGATGTCAGAGGAAAATTCCTCCTATGTAACTGATCTGTAGCAGACCCTAGGTCCCTGGGTCAATAGGGTGTTCTTGAGGGGCAAACCGGTATATCCAAACCACATGTCCCTTCTATGTAATCAATGGGGTCTGTGTGCAGCAGTGTTTTACTACCCCAGAGCACACAGCTGACATTTTTCAACCAGAAGCCATGGACCATATGTTGCAGATGACCAATGACCGATGTATATGCTGAGTGCCCTGAGGGTGAAGAAGAGGGCGCCTCCTTACGTGGATATAAGGCCGCTCTCTTCACAAGAATGGGGTCAGACTTTCTGGACTCTTCGCGAGTGTAGAAACTCTCTCCAAGGATGATTCAGCTGAATAAGTGTTCCTGTGACTCTGTTTAAATCTGATGTACTCGCTTGGTTCATGTTTGACGATTTGTACGCTCTTATGATTTTCCATATTTCATTTTGTAATAAATACTCAAACGACAGCGAGCTCGAAATACTTTTGATTTCTCACAAGGAAATACATTAATTTCCACCACAAGTGACAGGATGAATTTTTCACTGGTGCCTGAAAAGATTTCCATCTATACGTCGCTAGTTAGCAGCAGGGAGACAAAAAACAGAGGCCCTTTGAAGCATATCGTGTCCTGTTTGTGTCTAAATCTAGAGTGGAAGAATTCACTGAGAAATATCAACTCCATTCTTGATTATTTTTAGTTTTTTTTGCCTAGTTCAAAGTCTTTGAAGCAATTGGGGCAGGCTCCATTCAAATTGCTGCTCCTTCAGTAAAGGAGAGTAGTTTTATCAGTCTGACTTGACAGCATTTATATATTAAGAAAGTTTTCCATTAAACTTCAAAAGTGCACTGCAAAGGCTCATTGGCCTGATCTTACACAAAGGAAACACATAAGTGGGGAAAATATACAAATATCCAACCCTTCCACACTTTTATATTGACACACACTAAACTATATTCCAGTTCAGAGTAGCTCATAGTGACTGCAGTAAATGGTAAAATACAATTGAAAACAAGTTGTAATATGTTCCACAGTTGTAGAAATTGTGAAAGTTTGTGTTCCAAATATGGAGTTGAGTGTTTGCTCATGCCACTGTTGTCTTTGTGTGACCTTGTTCTGTGTTATTTGGCTTGGCTGTCTTTTGTAATAGGGTCAAATGTAACCTTTTAAACATTTGTTTTGCATGGAAGTTGCTGATAGACAATAATCAGCAGATGTTTACTATCTAAAGGCAACAAAGGGATTACAACATGGGACATTTGAATACATACAGTTTTTTAAAAAGACAACGTCCCATTATGCACATTCAGTGGTGGGGGATATAGGGGAAACCTTTCATAAGCACGTGTCAACACTCGTCGTCTGACATTTCTCAAAAGCATTTTACGAAAAGTATGTAGTCCGTAAACATAATATTCTATCCTGGATTCAAACGTGTCTGTGCTTCAACAGTACTTCTCCAGTCATTAACATACTGCTGGGCTCTGTTTAGGGCTGTATTGTAGCTCCGCTGCCCCAGATTTCTCCAGCATCTCCAGGGCAGCTGGAAATGATCGACAGAACAGGACGCAATGTGGCATTTTTGGCATTCCCGAGGGCAGGAGAATGGGTTCAGGTTGGATCCGAGTTCTTAGAGGCGCCACATGCTCTTAAGCAGGTACATACAGAAAGAGCATAAAGCATATTTTGACATTTTGCTCTTATTTAGATAGTGGAGACAAACAGAAAATATGGGCAAAGAGAGTTGTGGACTGACATGCATCTGGCCAGGAGTCGAGCCAAGGACTCAGCTGCTGAAGGCATTTTAGCCTGTGTTGCCATCAGGCAGTAGCCTGGTATCACTAGACTCAAATTCACTGTGTGAATAGAGAGGTTCCGATCATGCATAATTGTGGATTATTTACAGTTGTTGGATCCTAATGGGCATAAACCTCAAGTTATTTTTGAAACTATTGGAGGAGCCTTGAACCAATTGGCATTGATCACCGCCTGATATATGTTGTGCATCAAAACTCACCAAGTTGTTAACAATAGATTGCAATGCCAAGTTAGCAAATTACCATTGTTCTACCTCTGGCTTCAATTCCTCAATATTTGCGAGCATTCTTAGAACTGCTCTAACTGGTTCATCTAGCTTTACCACCACCGCCGTTGTTGAAACTACATTTCAAAACAATCGCTTGACCTCAGCATAGCACTTAGCCACTCCCACTGGCCACTGATTAGTCCACCCTTCAAAATTGCTAAGGCAACGCAAATGCAAACAGGTTCTCCAGACTATACGTACAGCAAAACCTGAAACTGTCAGTGACGGGCGGGCAGAGCCAGGCTAATCAGGTTGTCCCAAATACAGGTTCATTTTACGACTGTACCACTAATAGATTAATGCATTTATTTTTAGATGGTTTTCCAGAAGGTGCAAAAAGAAAGTGATTAAAAAAACAAAGCGATGTCACCCTTTAAAATGCCAGTGATAGGATAGGTGATGTGAGCAATGGCTTTTGAAGCCATGTTTTGGGGTTAAAGTGGTATTCAATCACAAGCTCTGACATTCACATCAGCATGAAATACACAACGTACATTTGCTTTAATGATAATATGACAGACAACATCTAAAATGTTTTGATGTTGAAAAATGCTACATATAGCACCAGTTTTTTCTTTTTATTTATAAAAAAAAATAGGTGGATTTTGCTAAGTTAGTATAAGAGAAGCAGAATGAATTATGCATCAGGAGCTGCAACCCAGATAATGCAAAAAAATTAATAAATCAGTCATGCCGCTATGCTGGCAAGTGAAATATTGTAATCTCTGCACAACATATTCAATATAAATCCACACATAAACCTTGTCCAGCATTATTATTGTGTTAACACTCTCAGTTTCGATTTACTGGCAGCTCGGGGAAGGATATGATCAGTAAACATTAGAAGGAGCTGCTGATTGTTCAGTGAGAGGCACCAATAAACAACTCATAGAGCATCCAGAGATTTATGCTGTCAAAACACATTTGCTGGCTGAGGCTGAGTTGTTTGAAAACTCTCTCCCCTCATCTGTGATGAATCTTCCCCCAAATGTCTGACGTTATACTCGCAATCCTCTGCTAACTCTGTAGTCTGACTTCATATACTGTATGCAAATCAATGGGTAGGGTTTGGTACCAAACTTTGATACTTTTATGGTTTGTTCATATCTAGCATTAAAGAAAGCCTTGTCATTTATTAATACATTTTGATATCTACACTACATCCACACAAACAGGTTTTGATGTTAAAACAAATTTTTTTTTGCTCCCTTTACACAAGAGTAAATGTCCAGAATATACCCTTGTACTTCCTTGTTTCCAATTAATGGTACAGAAATATGTATGGCTATTGTTTTCTCCCAATAATCTTCAAGCACAGTACGTCGCATTGTTTAGCAGTAAGAATATTTTCCTCCCGTGTCTGCGTTCACCACAAACAGTTTCACTTGCACAGTGATGCGGATTTGATTCTTTTGATCCGCTTAGTTTGAAATGAAGCAGTAATTATGAGGTGATTAAGATTTTGTCATAGGGTTGTTCTGTGTTGTGCTACTCAAAGCATTCAAAACAAAGTCAGCAGCAACACATCTTGCCAGGAACAATGTCTTTGTTATTCTGGATAATCCACAGAGCGTACTTTTTCTTTGAAAGTACCTGCTTATTTACTTTTTGTCTAATAAAACTAGGAGACTAAACCTCTGTGATTCCTACGCTGCCCATCTGATATAAACTCAAATTAAAGCGGAACGTTAACCTTTAACCTTATTGTTTCATTTTGAATCCAATGGGAAAGAAGCTAAAGAAACAACAATTGTGTTGCTTTCCAAATATTATCTTATTACCCTCTAGCTGTTCATTCACTTAATCATTTTATAGCTGCACGTTTAAATATGAATGGGTTTTGAAAGGGATCAGATGAACTCAGTGGCATGAATGACTTCCCCCACAGCAGTAGAAAGGGTGGTTTGTCTCTGCCACAACATGTTTCCACCATACAGATGGGTCCTATAGAGTCCCCCTCGCTCTTGCTGTCAGACTGCATAAAAGAGAGGGAAGCTACCACACACACACACACACACACACACACACACACACACACACACACACACACACACACACACACACACACACACACACACACACACACACACACACACACACACACACACACACACACACCTTTTCATTTTGCTTCAGTCTCCCTCAGTGTTTTTTTCTTTTGTTTGAAAGTGTTTCCACCTAATCCTCTCTAATGAGTACACTGCATTCAGTCTATTCACAGACCTTAGAGGCAGGGGGATACGGGGGTTTGGTAGTGAGGTTGGCCAGCATTGAGAGGAAGTAGTGAAGCAATGAGACAGAGGTCTGTTGTTTTGATTCTCTCATTGTACATTGGAGCTTGTATGTAGTCCTCTCCACACTGGTTCTACCAAGTTAATGGCACCACATCCCTAACTCCTTTCATCAGTTATTGAAAAGGATCATGTGCTCTTTTCTGCAAAGAAGCAGCTAATATGTATTCCATATAACGGCTGAGTAACATTAAGAACAGTTGCGTTGAAAGCCCAAAACGAGTGGTACTTGAAGAGTACACCGCAGTTATCCAACACTCATAAAACTAGAACAACCAACCTGACAGACTCTAAAACAGTTTAAAACTGTGCCAAATACTGAGCTTTCCAAGGATGAACCCCAGTGTGTGCAAGATATATAGCACACAGAGGCAGCATGCATGCAGCCGTGCGTGTCCATCCGGGAGAAACCACAATAACCGGCAGAGAATGATTTACAAGTCTGTGGTCTTTCCTGACAAACCAAATGAATATGTGCTAATGGACAAGGAACAGAAAATGTTTCCTGGTGATAGATTGAGTTGTCTTACATGAGAGCCACGTCAATAAGAAAAAATACGAGAAGCTGGAGAAATCTTGGTGAGGCCAAAAAGTAGTCCCAGTAGTAGAGGCACTCATGGCTGTTGCCATTAATTTCTGAGAGTCCAGATACCAGAGGACTGAAACCCAACCACAACTGACCTGATTCTGTCAGGAGTTTAAGGCTGTACACATTATTTAAGGTGATAAACGTTCAGGGCTATGTATATATGTCAGTCAATTTTAGGGTTGTGGAGCTAATGTTTCACTCTGAACTCAAAGTATGGAAGTGCGGGTGTCTAAGGAGACGAATCAATCCATTTATCAGTCTGTCCGTCTCATTTCCATTGAGCTGTTAGATCAGTGTGACCCACTACCCAGACTCCATATCAGACATTAAAGCTACCTTTGCTCCTTTGTTGACTGGACACAGACATCTGTTTGTTTGCACTAGGGGGTATGCAGTGTCTCTGTTGGAGCAGTCTGTCTCATCATGATTTAACATTGCATGAATATTTCACCATAGCCCAGAACTATCCAGTTTGGTTGACCTTTTGAGCCGTTTAATCACCATGACAAATCTTATAGTGTGTCTGATGTACATGAAATAAGTGAGGACACAGTAAAGATCACAGTTACATACATTTATATTAATAGCAAATCGCATCAGGTGGTGGTGAGAGTCACGAAGGGAGAGAAATTTCCAAGACTACCAGTAAGTATAGTGTTTTCAAAGCCTTGTAGATTTTCAACGGTTCTGCAAATGTGACATTTAAAAGACTTTGCAGCATTAATGTTATGTAACTTAAACAATGCCTACAGGGCAGCTTAACGTCAAGATGTAACATGAAGCGCATGTTTACCTTTGACTGTGGCCTCTATTGAGATCAGCGGTGGCAGGTGGGCCAACAGCTTGCAAACTTTCAAAGAAATTAGGTCAAACATTCAGATTTATGTACAAGTGCAGGGATGCATGCATAAAGGCCTTGTTGTTGATCACTGATACATTTAAAATTTGGAACTTTTGCCAGGCAAAAACAGATATAAAATGTAATATTTAAAACTGAGCTTTGTTTTCAGGTATTTTTTTTCTGTTTTCACATTAAGTTTTAAATGCAGCAGTATATAATAAACACCACAATTAAACTACAGTAAGTAGTACTTACTACTAATAATGTGGTGCTTTGTGGTGCTTTGTGGCAAATGCACCAGCTGCATATGGTATGTGAAGGGGTTTAATGGAAAATGAATTGACCTGTTGTATTCATGGATGAAAGAGAAACCATTTCCTCTTTTTTTTTTTTTTTTTTTTTTTTAATGTCAGTTGGCCAGCACTGTATTCTATCATGTATTGCTATTACATGTTGATTTACAGCACAGTGTATTTAATGCTGCATGGACTCTAGGTATAAACAGGTATAAGATTCTGTTTTAGTGGTAGATACAATACACAGGTGATTCCAGATGTTTCTGATCATGACTTCTCTCTCCTTTCAACTTCCTCCCCAGCATGGGTCGGGGCCCTGGCCATGGGTATGATCTTCTTCTGTTCTCCTGTGGTCAGTATGTTCACAGACCACTTCGGCTGCAGGAAGACAGCTGTCGGTGGGGCGGTACTGGCTTTTATAGGGCTGCTCAGTACATCATTTGCGAAGTAAGAAACGCTGGTCAGAGATATCACTTGCAAAAGTCGCACTGCAGCCAAAATTATTACACATGATCGGGACCATACACAGTATCATTGAAAATTCTCCTGAATGATGAAACCTCAATGTAATACACATTTTAATACTGGAAAGAATTTTTCAACTTTGCTATGTTAGAACAGATAACTCGCATAAGATTTCTCTTTACACAGTTTCCAAAATTTATAAGGAAAACTCTTCAACCACTCCACCAATTTAGCATTGCACTTCTGTGACAGTGTTATTACCGTTGACAGCAAATGAAGGGAACAAAATCATAACTGGAAATATTGCATATTTTTATCACACACAATCTTCCTCTTTGGCAAAATTTGGTCCCTTCATTACCCACCATTCAATTTGACAGCTGACAAGCACTTCAACATTTTGGTATACTCTGCTAATAGCGGCTAATGTTGCTTTGAACTGCTAGTTTAAAATAGAGATGAGGAGCTGGCTGGTGAAGATCTAGAGAGCACATTTCTCTGCAACTCCCACACCCACAGATTTCTTTATCTTTAAACTTGTAGTTGTCTCTATCAACATCACTTGAGTCCCCTGGAGCAACAAAAGACACTTTAAAAAAATAATATGGAGTAGTTCTCTAAGCGACTGTAAACGGTGGAGTGCAACCAGCTATTCTGCTCTTAAATGTGCAATCTAAATAAATAATTTGTTTTGATAGCTTAAATAAAAATGAAACTAGATACTTAAACAATTAACTTAACTGACAATTGGGAAATTGCCTTAATTTAGTTTAAACTTTTAACGTATATTCATCTACACTGACGTGATTAGTCAGAATTACATGCCATTTGTTAATTTCCTTACAAACTCTTATTTAGCCCAAGGTATTTACAATGATTCTCATATTTTTTTATTGCTTTTTTTTATTGTTAGTTTGTACAATAATTAATGTTACAGCAAAACAACTGGTCACTGGTTAATGATTGAATTACTTCATAATGATTTTGATTCCTCTTCAACATCTCATCTTGATTTTTTGTTTTGTTCTTTATATTCCTATTTTTATCTTTTCCCTTTCACTTGTAGCTCCTTGATCCTTCGCTACTTCACATATGGCATATTATTTGGCTGTGGCTGCTCCTTTGCCTTCCAGCCCTCGTTGGTCATCCTCGGCCACTACTTCCGCCAGCGGCTGGGCCTGGCCAATGGTGTGGTGACAGCCGGTGCCAGCCTCTTCTCCATGGGTCTCCCTGTTTTCCTCAAGAAGGTGGTGGAACCTCTGGGCCTCAGCAGAACCTTCCAGATCCTCAGCCTCTTCATGCTGGTCCAGGCTCTGCTGGCGCTAACATTCAAACCGTTGCTCCCTCCTGGGGGGGGCATGGGTCCGCCAGGCATGGATCCTGACCCTGCTGAAGCCCAGACCCAAGCAACTGCTCATGGTGGGAGCAAATGGAGCAGGGTCATTGCCAGGGTCAGGAAGTACTTCAACCTGCGGGTGTTTCACATAGTGACGTACCGGGTGTGGGCATTCGGAGTAGCTACAGCTGTATTAGGCTACTTTGTGCCATATGTACACCTGGTAAGAACATCTCATGGGCATGCTTATAGTAAACACTGTGTTGTTTCTGACTTAACTAAACTCAAAACCTGTACAGAGATTTACAGTACAACCTCGTTTCCAAAAAAGTTGGGACACTATGTAAAATGTAAATAAAAGCAGAACTCATATTTTATTGAACCAAGAACCAACATATTAAATGTTGAAACAAAAAAAAAAGTATTGTTTAAAAAACAATGTATGCTCATTTTGAATTTAATGCCAGCAACACAAAGACTGGAAGATTTGTGTAATGCTAAAAAAGACACCTTGATGGCACATCAGACCCATATATTCATGCAGGGAATTTGGATCTGGATAGATTTCATCATCTACGGTATATGATATCATAAAAAGAATCTGAGAATCCAGAAAAATATCTGTATGTAAGGTATAAGGGAGAAAAAAATATTGGATGGCCGTGATCTTCTGGGCCTCAGGCAGCCCTGCATTAAAAACAGACACAAATCTATCATGGAAATCTCTGCGTGTGCTCAGGAACACTTTCGAAAACCCTGCAGTTTGTTGCTGCATCAATAAATGCTGGTTAAAACTCTACCATGCAAAAGAGAAACCTCATTTAAACATGATCCAGAAGAGCCACCGCCTTCTCTGGGCGAGCAAAACAACGCCAAACCGCATTCGGCATGTGTTACAACAGCAGGGCTGTGTAGCCCTGCTGTTGTAACACAAAAAGAATAAAACTAGTCCAAAGAGGATTGAGAGGACGGCTAAGGGGTACAACAGAAAGCATTGTTTACCATTCAGTTTCATTTTAAAACAGTATGTGTTGATTTGAAAACAGCTGCCTTGATTTCTTTTCTTTTCTTTTGCCGTAGAGTCCGTGTGCTATACTGGCCTGCCTGCAGTCTAGACCTGTTACCCATTAAAAACATTTGGCACACCATGAAACAAATAATATGACAAAGGAGACCCAAAACTGCTGAGCAGCTGAAATCCAATACCAGACATAAATGGGACAATATTTAACTTCCAAAACTCCAGCAACTGGTCTCCTCAGTTCCCAAACATTACCAACACAGTTGAAACTTTTTGAAACGTGTTGCTGACATCAATTTCAAAATGAGCATATATTTTCCATTAAAAAAAAAAAAATCTATTCCTAAATTTCAACATTTGATATGTTGTATTTGTTTTATTTTCAATTAAATATGTGTTTACATGATTTGCAAATCATCACAATCTGTTGTTATTTACATTTTACACAGCATCCCAACTTGAATTGGGGTTGAAATGATAGTTTCTCAATGTTTTTTCTATCTACATTTCTCATATCTACATTATGAAATCAACTGTGCTTTATGTTGTTTATAGTTGATAGATGTTAAAAAAAGCTTATGCAGTATGTTCCTCACATCTTTGTGCACTTAACAGTTTTGTATTTATTAATAACATGGCAAATGTAGGAATCCTGACTTCTTTATTGATATTATAGGCTTATGTAATTGTGTGTTTGATACAAGAAATGATATCCCTCCGCTGACTTGGGGAATAGAGAAAGGCAGAGAGGGAGGGAGATTGATGTCGGACCCGAACAATTCCACTGTGGGCGGTCTGATGCTGTTCATTTTCTGTGGGCCTTTCAGAGAGGGCGATGGAATGCATGTCAGCTGGGTAAATGAGTGGTGGCTGAAGGTCTGGCTTGTCCATTTTAGAGTAATAAGAAGGTTTGTGAGAATAACTGCTGTGATTGTCAAGTGCCCGGTTTTCTGATAAGTGTGCTTTTCTCAACATTTGTTTCTGCTTAGCGCACATATCTGCCCTGGAAATCAAATGTTCTGAAACCAAACAATAGATATTTTAGTGTTTCATAGAAATGCCCACTGCCTTCGCATTAATTTACAGGAATACCACTGGTTCTCCATCTATACATATAAAATTACTTTGTATGAAACAATATTAGTGGAAAGCGGTAACTTCACCTTTGTATTAGTTAACAGTACAAGTTTGTTTCGTTTGTCTCTCATTCCCGTGCAGGAGCTTACCAGCTACTGTCAATCAAACACAGATGTGCCCCTCCAGTGCTTGAGAGTAAAAGGAGCATTTTGGATATTTTCCCAAAGAACTTGTTTTTTTTATTACTTTTAATGATTTAAAAAGATCAACAAAATTGTTTAAATAACACTGACATTTATTTTTGATTGCAAAAAGCCATGACTACATGCAACATCCAGTAGACTTTAATAACATAATGATAAAATAAGAAGTCAAATCACCTCCAAGCCAAGGTGCAACAAGTACAAAGTAGCTTTCTATAATGTTTACAATCCAAAATCTATGCCAGACTTTGGTGTGAGATAGTGGAAGATGAGGATGAAGTGTAAAGCTAAGGCATTGAGCTGTGAAGTTGATCTCCCTCTATCCAGATGTCGGATGTTCCCGCTCCGGCCTCCCTCTGTCAGGCCTGTTGTTTCAGGCCCAGGCCCAGATGTAAACACAGCCCCGGCCTTTGTATTGGCTCGACCACCTCAGGAAACCTCTCCTGTATGGCCTCTCTGTATCCCTAAACATGGCTACCCTATGGCCATTGATGAATGTAGAGCCCTTCAAAGCAGAGCAAATATTTCACAAGGACCAGAATGCTCAGGAAAGACTTCAGAGGACGGTTTCATGTTTTGAATCTGATTTGGGGGGTCACGGCTGAGGGGAGTGGGAGGGTCTGACCTATATGCGTTGGGTCTTCCTGTCCTGCTGTTCCAAAGGTCTGTGGATGAAGACATTTTGTTATTGTGAGACCTTGATTTGGGGCAATGGATGAATCCCTCCACTCCATCAAATGCTGAGTTTATTGACTTCTTCGGCATGGAGCAAAAAAAAAAAAAAAAGTTAAAAAGTTTCCCAGAAGGTTACGTGGTATCCTATCCATTAATTCAAGCTTCTGTTGTGTTTCTTATACAGTAAATTCACATTGTAAGCTTGCACAGTAAGGGGTCTGTCTTTTTTTTTTCTCTCAGATCTACTTTGTGAAGGAGCAATTCAAGGAGACAGAAAAGGAATGGGTGCTCCTAGTTTGCATTGGAGCTTCATCTGGGGTGGGACGCCTCACTTTCGGCAAGATCGGGGACCTCATTCCTGGTCTGCACAAGATCTACATGCAGGTGAGGGAATGACTAAAGGCATATAATGCCGGCAGTCCACTTTTATTTATGTTTTTCATGTATCTTTGAAAGCACAGGGGTGTGAAATAGTAGGGCGATCTCTGTATGCTTACAACCAGACTTTCAGCCTCCTAGTAATGTAATTTTTTTTCTGCTTTCTATTACTATATTCATACTGTGACAAGTCAGGGATTATGCAGCCGAGAGACAAGGCAGAGAGACAAACTCTTTCTTAGCTCAGGTCCTGGGTTCCATATACCGCACAACTCCAGGACTGGCTCTTTATTTGGCTCAAGAATATGCCATTAACTTTCACACAAACACACACAAATCACAGGTAATTTACATTAATGCCAAACTCATGTCATTTATGGTGCCTACTATGAACATTCGAACAACCTCTAGGCATTCTGTGAAGAACCGTTACTATCCTGATGCTACAATACTATATTTAAGAAAAATATACATGCATTAATAATTACATTCTCATGTCAACAGTAATATTACAGTGTACTATTAGAGCTAATGTTTCAAATTAATAGTCTGCACATCAGCTTTAACCTGAAACAGATAACATGGAGGGAATTATAACCAGTTATATTCTGAGGCTCTTTACAGATCCTGTGTACTCTATTTGATGCACTCTCTTTGTTTAACCCATCCCTACTGGCGCACGCATTATTACACTGAACCAATGTTTGTTGGGTGTAATTTTGTGTTACTGGAGAGAAAATGTTATGTTTTTATTTGCCATCACATCATTTTCATTGGTTGCTGCAGAAAAACATGACTCACATGCCACTTTGTACGCACTTGGGGCCTGATTTACTAAGATCTCAATTAAAGGGTACTAAATTGCGTGTTTATTCCAAAAGCTTGCACATTTATTTTGCACCCGTTTTAGTGGGTGATTTACTAAGAGTTACTGCGTCACTGATATGAGCTGCAAATCGCTGTATTTAAATGGGGGTATTTGCGTGTTTTAAAGTGATTCCAGCCGTTCTAACAGAACGACCGAAAAAGCAAAAGGGAGAAGCAAAAAGTGAGAAGTAAGAAGTTTTGTCATTGCTGGTATTTCGTGGCTCCTCCTTGTTGTTGGCTGTAAATCACCATTCAGTTCATTCAACAACTCCGAAATGTCATCGCTGGACAAACGATATGTCTTTATATTTTTTGCCTCTGTCATCTCCTAAATGTTTCCACGGGTGTAAAACCACGTTCTCAACGTATTCTTTTGGTTTCCCCTGCGTCTCCTTCTCACCATAATAAGAGCAGCCGTCTCTCCTGATGTGGTCACCTGATTAATACGTTCCTTTCAGTTCGTACTAAAATACACACGCAATCACTTCTCCTATTTCTACTTTCAGGTTTAGTAAATATCGTTGTGGGTGTTAAATTTATCTATTTGCATTTCCCCTCACAGTATTTTGCACCTCAAAGTAGAAACACCCAACATTACATATGCACTCAGGCAAACATGCAAAATGGACAATGTGTGTTAGATTGCACATTTGAAAGACGCAATCCTCACTGCACGTTGTCAGTAGATGAGCTTGGACTTTTTTTTAGCAGGTGATGTGAAGTTTGCAGATGCTTTTACACACGCAAACCTTTCCTAAATCAGGCCTTACTGTCCCAGAAAAAAAAACAGCTTTCCCGTTGCCATAAGAATTGCATGTCTGGATAATGACAGGGATTATTTAGTTCTGAGAAAATTGAAAAAGCACAGCAGCTGAGTGCTGTTTGGGATGTTGATAAAAACAGGGTTTTTCATATCTTGCTGGTCAATGCAAACACACAGATGGTTCTGTTGACCAGAACCAGCACACCTCACTCCTCATGTTTTAATCTAGCATTTAGCTCAGCAGAGGGATAATAAATCACAGATGGATTAAAAGTACGATATGCATGCTTAGATATGCAGCCCAAGGGATAGGCACTGAACATAGACTGTGTATAAAAGTGGACATAGCTTTCCAGTGTGAAAAAAAAAGAAAGGCCAATGTGGAAGTGCCTTAAAGTGTAATACCACAGAGTAGGGTTTGGCTCTGAAAAGGCTCTTGCTCTATAGACTCCCATCCCACTTCTCTCAATAAATTATTCCACAAGTCATAATGATGTCACTTGCTAAAGTCACTCTTCTTATTAGTTTCCTGGTGGTTCATGTAAAATAATCCCATCATTAATTAGATATTAGGGCTCAAAAAGCCATATTTGTGGGGGCATGTTAGCTTGACTGACAAGCCTAAGGCGGAGTCAGGTTTCCCCAATAGGTGAGTGGGCGAGTCCTAGGAGTGGATGGACGGTATACTCACTAACACAAGTAATAAAATGTTCACAATGAGGGTGGCCTAGAGGCCAGTTCTACATGTACAGACAGGGACAACAAGAATAGAAAGTGAGCCATCTAAAAACAGACTACTGTATTTTCTCTTCTCACTGACCGCTGTTTGTGCTTCTGTTTCCAAATAAATCAAACACGGCAAGCATCCAAAAGACTACAAGTACGATTTTCCAATGACTTGAAACAATCATGACATTGAACGCTTGTTAATGGGTTCTGTGTTGTCTGTTACAGGTGGTGTCATTCATGGCTCTGGGCCTGATGTCCATTATGATCCCTCAGTGCTTGGTGTTCGAGGGGCTGGTGGTTGTGTGTGTGTTCCTGGGGCTGTGTGACGGATGCTTCCTCACCATGATGGCTCCCATAGCGTTTGAGCTGGTCGGGCCTCTGCAGGCCTCGCAGGCCATAGGTTACCTTCTAGGCCTCATGTCTTTCCCTATGACAGCAGGCCCACCCATCGCTGGTAAGAAGAATGATCTTTTTTTTCTTCTTTTTGTTAAAGTATAGCACTTATTCATGATGTGTTATCCAGGGAGAACTCAGTGGTTCGGCTCCCTATAACAAAATCAAGATGTTGGCAGTAACCACATACTCCAAGTTGATTGATGTTAGCAGAGAAAAACTTGAGTTTTTCAACAAATGTAGGAGGGAGTAAAGGGAGAGTAAGATGAATGCCTCGCAAGATACATTGTAAGGTCAACTGTATTGTTGGCTCGTGGCCAACTGCAGGCTCTCTGTAGGGACTTCTCTTCAGGGGGAAAAATAGCACACACAGACCAGATCTCAGAACTCAACACACTTCATGTCTGTTGTACCTCCCACCAGCTCTCTAATAACTAAAGTGTGTACATGAACACAACACTATTTGATGACGCAGGCATCCTTTTTTCCGTCTCGTTCAGCTCTCTCATAGCTGGGGAGCTTTTACTGCACACTACTCTGCTTTCCTGGTAGCTTTTTCCCTGCCTTTGAGGCTTCAGACAGCTTACTGCAACTCTTACATGTGAAGGTTGATATCAAAAGGTTGAATGTAATGAGATTCATTCTCTCTCTCTCAGATGTTGAATTCTGCAAACCAATGTCATTTAAAAATGCTGACTTCTGATTTACATTACTTCAAAAGAGACAGGAATGTTTGAATGTAGATTCATTCCAAATTCAAAACTATATAAAGAATTGCCATAGTTATGAAGCATACTAGCAGCCCTATAGTCATGTTTTCATTTTCTAATCCATTTTTTAGATAAAATGTCACCTCTTTTCAAAGGCAAAAATATATTCCACACATTCAGAATAATACAACAATTCTTTAATTTCAAAAGTGAGCCGTTGATTATTCTGGTAAAATGTGCCCTGTGACAAGATGACTTATAGGACCCAGTGTTTATAGGATGCCACAAAGAGATGGTAACTAGTCAAATGATTGCACCACTTGTGTCTGCATACAATGACCTGCATTCAGACAAAAACAAAAAAAAATCAGAGTATAGTGATGTGTGGTTTTAAATCTTGTTTAAACAAAACATCTACTGTATTTCAGGGTCCCCCCCAGCATTAAACTACTTAAGCACAGTGCTTAGTGCTTGTCCACAGCGCCTACGCAGAAAAAACCCAAACAAATATTTGGAGTGTGTGTGTGAGAGAGAGAGAGAGAGAGAGAGAGAGAGAGAGAGAGAGAGAGTAAGGATGGAGACCAGAGCAGAGTATTGTTGTGTGAATGTAGCGGTGCACTGTCTACAGTTTAGGCTTTTTGTCTGTGCTACAACTCTTCAAGACCAAAGCCACTTTCCCGTGTCTAGCTTGCCACCTGCTGACTAAACTGAAGGGGGTTAACCTTTAGTATTAACACCTAACCTGACAAAAGAATAGGTGGACCAGCTATTCTCTTTTTAGTGACAATCTCAGCTGCTGTTAGACAGAGAACGGAGAAATGTTTGGCTGCTAGGTTCAGCTTAGTTTGTCATGTTTATTAAATGTAGTCGAAATTTTGAAAAGATCAACATTGACAGCTCCCCCTCCTCATTTTACAGCAGAGGAAGGACTGGTGTCTATTATTCATCATTTCAATCACTCTTTTCAATGTCAGGAATATCATATGTTTTCTTAACATTTTGAGATTTCTTTCAAGTGAGATGTTCTGAGTTTTTAGTGACTTTGATATTGTAACTTATTTTTGTGGCTTTAGAAACAATACTTTGTCACATTTAAAAAATAAACCCCATTTTAATAGATTTTTTTTTTGTATTACAATAAAAATAAATGACATAATTATCATTTAAAAAAATTGACCAACAACAGTATAGTTTACTGACAATGGGAGGATGAGAACATTGCAGTGCAATTCTCTGAGCCTTGTTTTACTAATGTTGTGAGCAACCACAGCAGCTAAGCCCTCCAGAAATCTTGGAAAAACCCTGTAAATGATAGAGTGCCGACTTCAATGTGAAGTATGCATATAATATACTATATGGGGAAATTACATTTCCAGTGAATTATTATATTTTATTTCATGTAAAAGACATAACTTTACCCTGCATCCTAAACAAATGCAACTAAGCCCTTCAAAGTCTATATGAACATACGTTGTGTTCTGTAGCCTACAGTATGTACAGTTCCTTAGCAACAGGAACATTGTCTCCCTGCTCCCTCCCACTGATATCACAAGCTCAGCCTATTAAACTCGTTGACCCTGCTTTTCAATGCACTTTGGGTATAGTTTGTTTCCTTTAGCTCACATATATAAATATAGGATGCAGATATACCAGCTGCATACAGACAGGGTAACATTTAATTGCTATATTATATCAGAATAATAAAATCTGTGTTGAGGGAAGGCTACCAGATGTAGGGAGGATGTGTGTGGACCTGAATAATTTGTATCAGACTGAGATATAGGCAGGATTATTGTGACTGTGTTTTGCATTGCTACTTGTGTAAGTAGGTTATAACAGAAACTTACCCTACTTTCTTGAAAAGAGCCTTTTAAGCGGACTATAGTGCCAAATCTTCCATCAATCTTTGCTGATAATGAGTCACTGTACTGACACACATTGGAGTGAGACAATCATAAGAGGTCATGATTAACACGATTTTCTGTTGCTGTTGCGTTACAATTTTAGAGCAACAGATCACTGTTTTTGCCTAGTTGCTTTCTCTGTGGGAGTTAAACTGAAAGCACTACTATGCATTTGTGTTAAATACAGAACAGAAGCCAAGATTGTTAGCTAAAGCCTGCAAGTGGGGGAAACAGCTTGTCTGGCTCTCTCCAAAGTTTAAAAAAATGCCTTCATGTCCGCGGCTGAGCAACTCTGAACCTCTCTAATTAATATATTATTTGTACATTTTAAACCTCTTTTTGAAAAACAATTGGGAGTCCTGTTGCCAGAGTATGGCACCATCAAGCCTGCACAGACCTCTTTTCTTTTCTGTGCCAAAAGATGATAGCAGGCACACAAAATTATAGCACGAGATGCGGAACACGAGTGCTGGGCAGATGGGAAAACTATCATGAAATGTTACAACTACTCAGAAAACCGCAAAGGTGCAAGTTTCTGTGTGTGCGAGGCTAAAACGAATGAGATCCGATGTGTTAACTGGCAACATTTAGAGGTGCTGTAAGGTGTATTTTTATACTCTGTGTGGACAGAGCCCGGCTAACTGTTTCGCCCCGCTTTCAGTCTGTTTACAATGCTCAGCCTGTTTTGTCTCCTGTGTTCAGCTCTGCTTTTAAAAATGCCTGTGCTGTTTTTTGTAACCGTGCATTCTTGAGGCCCAAGAATAGTGATGAATGCATGTCCCTCCTTGTAAAACATTAACAAAGCTCAGTTTGAATCCTGTATTGTTTACACCGGTGTTTGCTGCCAGCAGACTTCTTCTTCACTGCCTTTCTTGGTGCATTGCTTGTGTTTGTTGCCACAATCTGTCAGTTGTGCAGCCTTGTTGTGTGTATTCATGGTTCAAGACACACACATTGATCTTTTCATCCAACTCTCAGGGGGAAAAAAGTGAATAGATTCCTTTTCAAGGTCAGGCTTCTTCATGTTTGCCTTTCCTCCAATATGCCATAGATTAAAAAAAAAAAAAAAAAAACTTGATGGGAGAATGTGCCGCCTTCATAAAAACTATGACCTACTTGCACACACATTTTGGATACAGGGGATGTTGGCGGTGCAGATGGTGAGGAAGTGAATTGAAGTCAGATTGTAGAAAACAAATGTGGGATTCATGATGAAAAAGGATGACCGCTGCTGATTTTAATTTTTTTTTTAAAAAGAGAGGTATACATACCTAGTTTGATTGGCATACCTGGGTTGCAGTCAGGTTTTCTCCCCAGCTCATCCACATATGGTCACTTCTGGCTCCAAAAAACGAGATGGCCATGGCCACAATGCTTGAGGCTTCAAAACAGAAGTTCACAAACCAGTTGGTGATATCACAGTGGGATTCCTGATAAACAACAGAATAACATTAATTATGTTGCCTTACCTACACTGTCCAGGTCTCCTACATGGCTACTTTGGGAACTACACAGTGGCCTTCACCCTGGCTGGGGTGCCTCCTATAGTGGGGGGCGTGGTGCTGTTCTTTGTGCCCCTGATACACCGCAGGCTCCAGCGAGGCAACAAATCGCCAGAGGAGATGTCCACGACTGCCCACATGTTGCCCACTGCCCAACAAGCAGGGGAACCCAAGAGCTGCTCCAATGGAGACATCCTGCCTGGCTATACTGACGTAGAGACACAGATCTGAGTCATGTCTTACAAAGGTTACACACGTTTACACATTTTAAGCATAGCTCATTTACTGTATGTAAACCAACATGTTTCCTCCTCTTCATATATTTTGTTTGCCTTTTGCTTTTCTTTCCAGGGATTCAGCCCACCAGCACCTTTTCTCAACCTTAGATTGCCCTCCTTCCAACCAGAAGTCTCAACTATGGACTTCCTGTTGGCTGACCGTTAAGCTCTCACCCTCCCAGACCCCCGTTGGCTGTTTGCTTGTTTTTACCTGAAGAGAAATCAAAAAGAGTGCTCTGGCTACGAGCCACAGAGAGGACGAAAAGAAGGCACATCAGCATTGGATGTTGGAGGAGAATAAGCACAACACAGTCTCAACTAGAACCGCTTTGTCAGTCAGGACTCTGTAGTAACACATACCTCCAAAAGGAAAGAAATCAAGACGTATTCACTGAAAAGTGGTAGCCTCTGATTTCACAACATTTATAGTGCTACCTTAGCTTTTGAAGCTGTATAAAATACTGTTTTGTTTTTTGATTCTATATAAACACACTGTTCAGACGAAGAGGCACAAAAAACAGAACTAGTGAAGGGATAAATTCACAATTTCCTAATGTAGTACCTCATACATCTAATTATTTTTTAACATGATGCATTTTATTTTAGTTTGAGTAGCTGCAACAGTTTTATCTTCATTGATTGATTTTCAGGTTTGCTGTATTCAACTATTTTCTACTGGCTGTGTTTTCTGCTATGACAGCTACAAGAGAAACATATTTATCTGTTGTAAATGTCACAGTAGGTAACAGATGACTCTTCTGCTAGATGAGCCACCAAACATAATCACCTCAGCTCAACTGAACCAGTTTTAGACCCTGGCTGCACTCTGTACTCTCAGCCAGTGTCTAAAAACTTTAATCAAAAGCTCTTCAGTTTCTTTGCCAGTCGGCCTGCATGGGAGACAAGATGTGTGAGTGTGGCAGCTGCTGATTCCACCGATTCATATGCAATGAACCGAGCGTGTTAGTCATGTTAACAGTTTTCGATCTAGATTGGTGACTGTGCAGCATGTCGCAGTTTAATTTATACAGTCGAAGTTAAAAAGGTGAGCATCTGCTGCCCGATTCAATGAGACTAAACAGTTGAGAAGAGATCTTCTCATGAGTCTGTAGAGTCTTAAGAATAGTTATTTTCCATTCACTCGACTCTGCAGTTTTTATTGGCCATTTAAAGTTTTAGCAGGGTACTAGACAAAACTGCATTACCTGTGTTTGTTACAGCTTTGAGAAACAATTGACTCTAGTTTTACGAGTGGAAACCGTATGTTTGGTAAAGTGGAAAGAGTTGGAACCATGCAGTCGTTACAGGAGCTTGATGGCTGTTGACAGCGTCGATTTTGGTAAACTTCACAAAGCGCATCTCATTGTTTTATCGTGACATTTTTCCCGTTTGAAAGGGTGTGTGTGTCTGTAGCACCTGCGCATCTGTGTTTTGAAATTAGAGGCAGTTATGTAATGTGAAATTGCGATGTTGAATCTATTGATGAGAGGGAACTACTGAGATTAAAGCTATCAAATGGTCCAAACCCTCATCAGGCCAGGTCACAGATAATCCAATCAATTTGCTGCTTTAGTTTAGTCTCATTATGAGGGCGTCGCTTGCTCTTTTGGCAGTAATGAAAGAGATATTCCTTCAAGAGGACAGTTTGCAGTTACAGTTTGGACCACTTACCTCTGCACTCTTAGATTACAGATGTGAAGTAGAGCTGCAATAATCAACTGTTTGAGTTATGCTATGTGGTTGTATGCATAACTGAACAGCAAATAGGGGAACTGAAAAGAAGGAATTCCTTGGCATTCCCGTCTGTCAATTTCCCTCTTTGCTCTCGCTGCCATTATACAATCTGCTTCTGTGTTACAACACTTCAGAGCCTAAAAGCTACACAAACCTCACTGCTGAGTGTAGTTCTTTGTGGGCATTGCTATAGGACAAACAGTTCTAAATAGGAAACATACACCTATACCTCAGTAATCAAACAATCCTCAGCAATCCAGTGGAAAACTTTGACATTCTCCATTACTTTATAATTTTGCTGTTCTGGGTTTTGTTTTTGTTTTTTTCTGCAATCTGAAGCCACAAAGCTGCCAAATGCCTGTTGTCAATCAGCCTTGCTTCCTCCAAAACCTCATGAGTGTTTATTTAGGTACCACAAAACTGTGGAAATGTCAAACTTCCATACACCTGAAACAATTGGTGCGTTATCAGTTTAATTCTTCCTCCTTATTTTGCCTTCGTATCCGTTCGTTGTTTTCCATCATCATTTCTGCTTTCTGTTACCTCGTCCTCCACATTTATGTCACTACTGTTGCTTCTATTTATGACTAACCAATTTTCCTTGTCTGTGATTGAAGAAATGCAGTTATTTAAATATCTAATATCCTTAACTAAAGTCAGAGGACATACAAGGCCATAAGCAGTGGAGTTGAAAGCAAAAGTATAGGTCTCTAGTTTGACTAAAGTAGTGTTAGATTTTATGGGGGGCAGTGCAAACAGTTTTTGCAGCTGCTGCTAGCAGATGGGGGAAAAAAGGAAGTGGTAATTAAAAAGTACGGGCTGTGTGAGTTGTCCATGTACCAGCCGTATAAGCTAACAGGTTAACATAATATTATTTCAGATTATTGAGTTTCAGTTAGCCTCCAGCCAAATTAATATCCTTCTTGTTACATTTTACATTAACAGGGCTGGGTACTAAAATTCAGTACTTTAGTGGAGTCGACCAAATGGCTTCAGTCTTTTATCGAAAAATACCTTTTCTTTTGCTACCAATAGGCGACATCCTCACTAATTCATATTCGTTTTAAAACGCAGAAATAAATCTCATCAACACCAGTATTTACTGGAATACTCTACTGGAAAATGTTTGAACAATTCTCATCCCAATTTATGAAAGGTTGCAGCAGGTGCAGAATTGCTTGCTAAATTGGTAACCGCCTTAACAGCTGATTTTTGTGTAAAGATGACATTTTAACTGAAAAAATGAAAGGGGCAACAATTAATATATTCTTCTCCGGTACAGAAATAACATAAACATCAGTACCACGTGTTCCTGAGTCCCACAAGTTTACTGCAGGCAAACTGCAGTAAACATAGGTCCCCTATGTCACTAAAGTCCCAAAATCTGGCAAATGAGTGAGTGAAAACTACTGCAGAGGGCTTGTGCACCTTCTGGCAGCCATAATGGAGGGCCTCCACCTTTTGGTTAGAACTAGCTGCGAAAGGCTGCTTGTGATTGTATTTTTTTTGGAATTTTTTTTATGTTGTTACCTTGTTAACTAGCAGCTTACCGTCACTGTTGTTTTTCTAAAACACATTTTTAAAGAAAAGACTAGGACTAAAAGCAGTAACCTTGATCTGAAAATAAACCTGCCTTACAGTGCATTTACTCAGAGCTGGTAGCCCAGCAGTACACCAGACACAAATTTGTGTCTAGATTTGCGACAAAAATGCAAAGCCTGTATAGTGAATTTTGCACATCAGTGCAACTCTTTACTCATTATTTTTCTGGTTTCACTATAGACTTTATCTTAACAGCCTCCTCAGTCAATTTGATCTGAGTCAGCCTCACCCAGTTTCTGGTAACAACGAGCTGGGTGCTCCTTTTTATTAACCTCCTGTAGATTCCAATAGAGAAAACTGACATGTATCAATGTAATTTGTAATGGTTTTTAATTAGTTGTTTTATTGTTTTTAGTAGTTGGTTTTATATTTGTTAGTATTTTTAGTGATACTACTGGAAAGAGAACTGTTGAGTTGGATGTATCTGTTCAGATTTGAAATAACATAAAAGTGAAGGAGCTGAATGAATGAAGAATGATAACATTACATCTGGTCGGTTGCATAGTGTCTGCTGAACCAGTCTTTTCATCTATGCAGCATCACTGGGCTCATGGTCCACTTCCTGTGACCCCCTCACTTTGTGAAGTCTGAACACTTTAGACTCTGAATGACGAATGTTTTCTTGGACTCCAGGTTTGCATTTGTCTCCTGTAGCACTCAACGCTGTAGCCTGCAGTAGTTCGAGAACAGCGAAACCTGCAGTAGAGCCCCTTGTATTTTAACTAACCTATGTATGTACAACTAATACTAATACTTGTTTTACTTAAGATTTTTTAAGACTTTTATTTTTATAATTAGAAAGATTTTGAGCTGTTGTTGGACTTCTAGCTGTTTCCCCTGACAGTCAAAATGGCAAAAACATCCCATGCCTCTCCTGTGTTTGCTTTTCTATATCTTCTGGTGCTTGCCTGTGACATACAGTGAGCAGGCCATAGCTTCAGAGAGGCACATTTCAAACCTGGTATTTCATATGATAAGACAAAGCTTGCAAAAAGCACTATTGGGTTTCTTAGTTGTTACATTCATTTAAAACCCATGCGAAACAGATGAGCTAAACACATTTTTATCAGTTTGTCTTATTGTATTTTACAAAAGCTTCATCTCATTCAGAAATTGCTTGAATTTACTGCTGATATCTATCTGCCGGTTGCCAGAAAACTAGAACATCGTCAGACTCGTCTCATTCGAGTTTCCTCTGGTGAAAAAAAAAAAAAGCCACTTGACTTTAAATCAATCCAAACTACTAAAAGCCTTGTTTATTCAAGTTTATGTGCCATTTCCCTGCTCCTCTGGGCTCTGTCTATGTTTGCTGTTTAAATGGTGTGCTTTTTCCTGAAGTCTCAAACCATACAAACAATATGTGAAACAGAATGGCTATATCAAAGCTGAGCCATGATCATGAAAAAAATCAACACCTCATAGACTACAATGGACCACTTCCAGCAAGAATACTTTTTCAGTGTTGTCGCCAGTACAAGTCGCTTCTAATTTTTGTGAAGGATTTTTTTGTTGTTGTTACTTTTGGTCACATCTGAGTAATGTATAGACCTTTCTATTCCGTAGAAACCTTGTATTAATGCATATTTTTCATTGTCTTGACTGTAGGTCATACTGTATATTCTCATATATATTTCTGTATGGTCCTGTGGCGATACTCAGCCTGATGCCCTTCCTTCGCCTTACATGGTGAAATATGAGTCATATTTCAGTGCTAAACTTTCCTCCTTTAATCTCCGGTAAGGTTGCTGCAGTTAAACCTCTATTGCCTCTCTTCACTTCTTCAAGGTCTCTGCTTCTGTTCATCAGTCCCACACTAGCTCTAACATTATATATATATATATATATAAACATATTTCTGTTTTATTCGTTTTACAAAGTGATCTAACAAGGCCAGTGACACCACAAGATCTGAAATTAAGTCATGCTGCTAGGAAAAAAAAATATGTAATTTTTGTGTTTTTGTCATAATTTTAAATCTGTATCAAAAGAGGCACATTTTTTTTCTATTAAACCAACAATAAAGATGTAATATCACAACCCACGCTGTCTGCAGTCACTCTTTTATCAGCTGTGTGCTTTCAAATCCTCAACTCGTCCACTTCCACGTCAAGACACGGCAGGTGTTTTAGACATGCAGTCACGCTGGAGATTAATCTCAGACCCCTCTGAATGCATAAAGATTGAAAGAGAAATGTAATACCACGCTTTTGTTCAGGGACATGCTGAATGTGTCTTCAAATGTGTAATCTGCTTATTATCACCACAGCAACACGGCTGACTTCATTCAGACGTTAAGCCCTCCCTTGTCTCCCCATTCCCCTATTTAACCTCAGTCTTCCTCACCCAGTCACTCAATAATGCTGAATCTCAAAGATCACGCTTCGCTGGATCAGTTCCGAGAAGCACAGCTCTTTATGTACAGGGAACGTTTGTGTAAATGTCACAAGACGAAGAATGAATCCGTTTTTGAGCCTGGGGCCATCTTTTCTCTTATTGAGCAATAAGCAGATACACATTGAAGAATTATGTTTCTGGGGCACATTTCATGTTATTATGCAATGCAGTCTATGCAACCTGAATTCTTGTTTCAAACTATGAGACAGTCTACTGATCTGGCTTAATTACTGTAATTCACTGACATCATTTGCTTTATACTTCTCGAGGCAAATGTACGTTTTTACTTCACTACATTGTGCTGCATTTACTTTTCAGATTGAAATTTGCAGTGAACTTGGTGCTTCCATACAGTCAAAACAAGGGCAGTAAACCTTTGTTTCAATGCACTAACTAATGTAACACTGTGGATTGTCCAGTAGGGGTCCCTGCCCTCATTTCTTAGAGAGCAAATCACTGAACTATTGCAAAAACCTCTGACTTCTACAAGGAGTTCAACATTAAATGTGTTTCAGTTTAGACAACATTTTGCTGCATAGGGAACCTTTATTTCTTTCGTAATACAACTAAAAATTCAGGAAACAGTGATTAATTCTCTCAAGTACAAGTTATTAAGGTTGAACAAGCATAAAACTATTCACAGTTACACTGTTATAAGTTTAGTCCATTAAGGGGTTAAAGACATTGCAGTAAACAAAAGATTTACTCTGATACGTATATCCCCCCCCCCCTTTTTTTTTTGTACCGTATATATAACATGACTAAAGACACAGTACTTAAAAGTCTCCCAAGGCCCCAGGGATCAAAGAAAGTCCTGTACATCTGGACAGCTGGGGATAAACATTCAAATCCTAAAACCCCCATCTGTCACATTCCAGACAAATAAATTTTGAGCCTTTAAAGCATCCCAAAACCCTATAACACACAACAAGTACAGCAAATATAATTTCAGTGTCATACTGAATACCTAAAAAAAAAAAACTTCATTATCATGGGCAGTGCCAGGCTGTTTTCACAGCAGCAGCTTCTGAGTTTCTATATGACACGAAGGAGTTGCTTAGTCAATTTACTAGATGAAATAACTACCAAATACCAGTGGGACCAAACAACAGTAGCCTGTTCATATTGTCATTATCAACACGACAGATTTACAACAGCCTGAGTCTACATGTACAAAGTAGTGATGACTAACCTAGTTGTGCCTTGGCACTTGATCTCCCCACCCCAACGCAATTACAAGCTCGAAACACAATCTGTCAGCGCAGGACCGCCTGTCTCTCCAAAACTTGAATCAAGACCATGCGTCCACGGTGTATTTACGTGGAGCAATCACATCATTTGTACTGACTGACTCTTTATCTTAAACCCATGTTCTAAACCCGAGATGGGTAAAGGTGGTTTCTTCATGGAACCAGCAGCTCTCGTGAGAAAAAAAATAAAAAAAAATGGGCAGGGGCAAAACAAAACGCAGTCTACTTTAGCTCAATTAACAACGTTAAGAAGCGAGCGCTCGCCCCTGGCCGATCTCGCGAGACTTGCCATTTAGAGTTCTACTCGCTGAAAGTTCATAGAAGTACAGTATTTTCCAAAACTATCAATAAGATAATGAGAACGTTTTAATATATGTCTTTATATATAGCTTGCCTTAATATTTCTAGTCCCCCCCCCCCCCAAAAAAAAGCCTTCGGGTTGCTTAGTAGCTGCACAGGCAAGCTAATTCCTACAGTTGCTACCGCTTGTTGCCGCCACCTGTTACACAATGATTCAATGAATAGCCATTATTATTGATTATTTTTTTCATAATGTAATTATATCATATTTAATTACAATACTTAATAGAGAAAATATTAAAAATGTTTATGATGTTTGATGGCAAGCATGAATGTTCTCTGGTTGTGAAATATATTGTCTCAAGAATTACTCGGGTGTTGTTGTCATAATGGAAACTTGGAGAAATGACCGAATCTGCACATGCCGTGATGAGTTAGAATAATACTGTTACAAAAGAAGTGATGATTAATTCTCCTGGTATGCTAAAAATAAATGACTATGAGCTTCATGTCGATGATAGAAATATATAGCCTAGTTTAACTTCCTCCTCTGAACATTTCAGGTTCAAGGTTACAAAGTTGTAAACTACAAGTTGATGATTTCAAAATGTAATCCAGAAAATCTTTTTTTAATTAACAAAAGGTGAGTTGTAATTTTGTACTACTATCTGGCATTTTTCTCCAAAAATGTCCCAATTTTTTTTTTAAATTGACATGTTTAATATGACAGTGAAAATGCATGTGCAGATAAACAGTGTGTTGTTGTTACGATGTATGCTATTGTCAATATAGAACTTGCTTTAAATGTCACCAAAAAGAAGAAAAAGAATAAGAGAAAGATGGAAGGTATACTTCTGTTGTTCTGCTTTTTTCTCATCTTTTTGTGGAACCTCAGTGGCCTCAGGACCAAGGCAGGAAGTGATGTAAGGGTTATGTGAAAAAACGGGTCATTTTGTTGCTGTGTTACACCATTTTCCTGCCACTTTATGAAAACCTGCTTTTGCAGAAACACATTTCTTTACGACGAATTGTGACGAATGGAAGTGTGACAATTACTTCGTAGAATCCAAAATCACAATAGGAAAAAACAAAACAAAACAGGAACACCAGATCACAAGCATATAAGAATCTGTTTTATGAAGGGGCAAATTTTGAGGGAACTGTCCTAATTTAGAATCTATTGTTGGCGGGGAACTTTTTCTCCTTTTTGGATCAAATATAATTTCAAAGCAAATGACTATGTTTATTTACCAAAATCAGCAGTCGTTAAGTAGTATCTCACTTGGCTTGTGAAAATATCAATATTCCTTTAATATAGCATGTTTTTCTTTGAAAACTATTTGTGGTGAAATTCATGTTTTTCAGAAATTACCCAAAAAGGTTCCCAGGGCATGAACTGTAAAACTTGTCTTCATCGGTGGTGGCCAGCTCGGACTCCTGGTCTGATGCAAACTAAAAGAAGAAGCAAAAAGAGGAAACTTGATGTTGTCATTCTTTAACCCTCGTGTTGCCCATGGGTCAAAATGATCCGCAGCTGTGTTCAACCAAGTTCTATTTTATTTCTATATTTTTATATTTTTTGGGATCATTGGTCATCATTCTTTAAAGAAACCCTCACAGCCTCCTTGTCACCAATGATCCCAAAAAATATGAAAATAAAATAGAACTTGGTTGAACACAGCTGCGGGTCATTTTGACCCAAGGACAACACGAGGGTTAAGGGACCTTAGAAGTCGATTGCTTTTGTTTTTCTCCTAAATTACAAAACCTTTGTTTGTCTAAAGTATTTGAACTTATCTCATTCCTTATATGAAATCAGTGCTTTTTGACACTTTCAGTACAGCCTGGAGTGAATTTACAGATAATTGAAATATATTTGAAACAGGTAAATACTTCACTGACATAAGAATTATGTGATTTTAGTACAGCATATTACTGTTTGACAGAAAACTGGATGTGTGAATTGCTAAAATATTTTGTTTCCCCATCTACATTAGTGTTGAAATGATTAGCTATGAAATATATTACATACATTTTGATGATCAACAGAAAGCTAAATGACATAATCTGTTAATCTATCAATCATTTAAATACATTATCTAACAAAAACACCCTTTAGGCTACTGGTTCCAGCTTTTAAATGTAATATATTATCTGTAGTGAAGAATTTGAAAAGATTTAGCCTATAAAGCTGCTTCAAATATGAATTGCACATTTTAAAACGTGGATGCTTCCCATACACCTTCAACCCAACAGTACAGAACATCTCTACAATCAGCACAGTTTCAAGATTACCAATTCAGTACCTGACCAAATATGAAATATAGTCACAATCTCCCCTTTTCTTGTGGTTGTGGTGTTGAATAATGGGCAAAAAAAAAGGGTTTTAGTAACATTATGATATCAAAGTGAAGTTGACCTTTGACCTTTTGTATATGAAATTTAATAATTTCATCCTATTAGAAATTTGTGTGAAATTTGTTATGAATTCTTCAATTATAGCCACAATGTATTGTAAGATCTAAATGCCCTTGCCCTTTGACCTTTTATCACCAAATTTGGATGAGTTTATCCTTGAGGCTAGGTGAACGTCTGTGCCAAATTTTAGGATGTTGATATAAATATTGTTAAATATTGTGGTCCCAAGACCGGGAGGAACACGGACTTACGGATAGGTGGACAAGCAACCCAAAAACATAATACCGCCGGGCTTGGCTGTCAGGCAGACCAAATTAATAAAGCGATTAATCTGTAATGAAAATAATGCGGTGCTGTGTTGGATGAACTTGAAACCAAGACTCTGCATGTTCATTTTCCAGAACAAACTGAAACATAAGGCTGCCTTGAAGGTAAAAAATGAAACAAAAAACTATCATGCGCTTGTTATAAAGTTTGGAGTTGTCTTGTAAAAGCATCTGTATGGCCATTTGACCTTTAAAGCAGCCCACCTGTCTTAACTCTCCCCTGTGACTGGCCTGTATTTGTTGGTGTTGCTTCTTTCACACGTCATGAACGCAATCTGTGCAGCTGATAGGAGGTCGTACCTGGGCCCCAGGCTACGGCCTCCGTTGTCCTCTGCTTCATTTGGTCTAGATTGTGCGTATTATTCAACTAGAGATGAATACAGGTGCTGTTTGTTTTTGAGATTACAGACGGTACATTGTTGTTTTCACTGAGATAAAATGGAACAGCTAGGCATGATGTACTACTGCCACATCTCTGCCAAAGCATGTCCTGTCTCATACTACTCTGTCCTCCAAAGGAAACACACCCCTCCCTGCCTGGAAACTTCCTGACTGATAAAGATGTGATAAAGGTTGGTTGGCCCTACAAACAGTCTCTTCATGTTTTCTTCTGCCACCACACGCTCAAAACCAAAAGATGTGACACAGACATACACACACCTTGTTGATCTTACCATTTCCCTCCCAGTGCTCTGAACTTTTCATTTTACTGGAGTCTGTGAATAAACTTGTTTTTCCTTAGTTTAACACTAGTGCATATTTTAACTTGTAACAGAACAATGTGGGAGTTCAATTGTTCATTGTTTCTCTCAGGAGGTCCCAGTGGAAGTGGATAAGCCAAAATAACAGTTCAGGAACATTTTGGAGTGAAGACAGATGGAACCACGGAAGAACAGAAGTAATGTAATGGAAAAAAGGAAGAACAGAAACAAATGAAGAACACAAGGCAGCATGGAGAAGTGCTTGATTTACCTTTATGGTGTTTTGTGAAGCTGGTTGCACTTAAACATACACTGCAGCTCCGGTAAGAGTTTTAAAAAACATAGTAGTTAAAATTTTGCCTTTAAAGCTGGAAAGCAGTTGCGTGCTTTTGTGTTTATGTGTTCGTGTGCATCCAACTTTGTAGGCGTTTGGAATAAATGCCACTGAAACTCGTATAGATTCACTGTTTATATGAACTCAAATAAAGCACAAAAATCAAAATTTGTTCCAATGATATACAACAACCAGTCAAAGAGTATACATCAATCCGTGTCTGAAATATTTACACAAGCTTACATTCAAATGGTTTGCTCTGCACAGAACTTGTGCTTCAAAGTTAAATACTGTGTAGCTCAGCGAAAATATACTTTAAACTATTTTTTTCCCTCAACATATTATATCCAACTTAATATGACCTCAAACATATTTATGTCCTTTAAAAATATAAATATGTATATAATAATTAGTCTTTTTTAACTGAACCTCTTCTGAACAATAATGAAACAACTAAATACCACACTGCCCAAATTTTTTTTTGTTGAAAAAAATGTAAACAAAGTTGTGGCTACAGGAGAAATAGCTTCAGACAGTTTATATATAACCTAACAAGTGCTCTGCATATCAATTTATCAATTATTTTACTTGACAAACTTTCAAAACAGAACAAAAACATTAAACCTAGTCTGTTGCTAAAATGCTGCTGCTTGCTGCAATGGAGCGTTGGTCCAGTGATGTCAGACCCACTGCTGCGTGTCACAGCCCAGCACCTCCAAGCGAAGGGCGATGTCATTGATCCAGCCCCGCGGGTGGATACGGAGGAAGCGGCCAAACAGAGGAGAATCGAAAACAGTGAGCGCTTCCTCATCAGGATCGTCGTTTCCTTTGAAGATCTGAGGAGGGAAAGAGGAGGAAATAAGAGACAGTGAGGAAAGAGGGGAGATGAGCAGATAAATTCATGTGATTAACTCACACTGAGGGGCCACAGTATACAGACACATTAAAATAAATCCCTCTACCACAACTACCAGGATTTCTAAGTTCATTCGTATATTATGTTACAAAAATATAAAAAAACACTTCATTAGGATATTTTTAGTCATCTCCATCATACAAAGTGACTCATCTACTGGTGTAATAGTGTTGGTTACAGAGCGATAGATTTCTGCTTACTGATTCACAGAAGGAATAAATGAAACAAGCAAAAAACACATTAGTCATTGCAGATTTATGGACTGTTTTATGTGGTTGTAATCTGGAATCCATCCCTTGGCAATGCTGACACAGGCCTGACTTCATTTGGAAAACCTTATAAACTTATAAAATCACCCTTTTTGCACTAAGAATACCTTTTCTCTTTGTGAGCTATCCTCTAACACGCTACTCCAGGAGTGCCCATCATGACTGACAGTGACTGAGAACTCTGTCACCATCATTTGGGTCAACAGAGACTTCGCTCCTTGGGTGATGACCCCTGTGATGCGTTTGACTTTCGCCAAGTCAACCTGCAGCCACTCGTGGGGGTTGTTGTTCTGAGGTGAAGAGGACAGAGGAAACACTTTTAGATATCAGAAAGAAAAGAACAAACAAACAACAGTCTCGTTTTCTGATAATGAAAAGAAGGTATGTATGAGGGTTTTCTACAAGCATTTCTACAGACGCTCTTGCATTTCTCAAAACAGTACTTTGAGAGCAATTGCTCAAGATGGATACATTTTGGAAAAATGACAAAGTGTAATTATTTTTTAACTAAAAGTTCTTATAAAAATGATGGTTAATGTTGTCACAGCCCTGTCAGCCCTCGCCCAGAGGTTTCCGGGGTTTCCTTGTTTTCCTTTCCTTTCCTTTCCTTTCCTTTCCTTTCCTTTCCTTTCCTTTCCTTTCCTTTCCTTTCCTTTCCTTTCCTTTCCGTGTGTGTGTGTGTGTGTGTGTTTTCTGTTCCTGATCATTGCCAGTGTGGGTGTGTCTCCCAAGCTCCAAATTTATAAGTAATGATGATGACACACACCTGCTTCTCATCTACGCTCATCAACTCATCCACCTATTGCCAGATTATCAGTTCAACCACTCTGGTGAACCACCCACAGCCGCTTAAGACACTCAAAGTAAAATTCCTTGTGTGAGCTCTAACTAAATCTCTTTCTTTGTGTCAAGGATCTCTAGCTTGTTCTGTCTGTAACTCCCTGCCAGCCAGCCTCCACTCAGCTCCCTCTGCTCTGAGCTTCCCGGACACCCCCGCGTAACCATCTCCTCCACCACCATCCTCTAAACCTAATAAAACTTTTGTTTGTGTAACTCTGAGCTCTGCATTTGGGTTCCTCTTTTCTCAATTCAGTACAAATGTACAGTTAAGTCTGCTGCCTTTAACTATTCCTGTTACTGATGAGTTGATTTTGAGTCAATTAAAACATATACGGATGTTTATACTCTCTGATTATTCATTGTAGAATGAACCTACTGAACCAACCACAGCATCGGCAGGTATATTATCTCTAACGTAGAACTACTGTATAAGGTATGATGTGCAGAAGGTCATGTGATTCTGAAATAATATGATCTGGAATACAAAAGTTATGAGTGGAATGCACAAAATAAGAAAGGGACATTTTATGACACGGAAAGAAATAGATACCAACTGCTGAAGAAGTGGAAGTAAAGAAAACAAGCAGATGTAGATATGGCCAAAAAGAACACTGCACCACTTCCTCTCCCACACAGCTCAAAGGAGACAAGGAAACTAATAAACTAGGAAAATGCTTCTGGCAGTGCATCTTTTTCCACTGTTCTCCTGTGTGGTAGCACAATAGACTTTGTATAAAAGGCAGCACATGGCAAAAACAGTTGAACAACTAGTGTGGGGACTTTTTTCTATCTTAACCCCTGAACGCTAAGCTTTTCATGGGTGTTTTCCTGTCACATTCTTACTCACTATCGGCTCACTTTTCACTGCACTTCTATGGAAACGGCACAATCATGGCTACAAGTAGGGGGGACTCAAAAATGTCTTATGTGCAGTATAATACAGTGATAATGTCAAAAATCTTTTTTTTTTAACAACCTATTCTAAACCCTCTATGATCTCAGTCCTGTATCCTCTGTGATCAAACCTGCCGTTTAGTCGAAAATTCACGAAACTTTTGTCACTTGACTGTTGGTTTCAGCCATCTCATTCAAGGCTTACGCGACGAATTTTTTACATTTTTTTTGGGAAAATCTGGATTGTGCAAATGGTTTCTTTTTGGTGAAATTTAAAACAAGATATGTTGAATAAAGTGATTTTGATTAAATATCACTATTTTAAGCTTAGATTTGGTTATTTTTTTCTGACAGAAGCGTTTGGTGCATATGCTTAGTTAGTCACTGTCACAGGTTTGAAAACCAGATGATAATTTTTTATTTTAACAGTTTCTATCCATGACAAATGGCGTCTTTTTGGTAATTTTTTTGGGGTGCAGAGGATTCATTCTTTTAAACTTTAAGCTACAGAAAGGGCAAAGGTTGGCAATGGGAAAAGTCCAACCAAAACAAAAATGACTCCAAGTTGAAACTTGGACAAATTTGGAGCACACTTCCTGCTCCAAATTTCACAACTCTCTCACATTTATATAAGCAAAGAAAGTAAATTATATTTTGTGTCCTGGAACACATTTGCAAGACATATTCCTGTTTAGACAACAGAACAATGACAGAACTGACTGTTGACTTCAGCTATTGGATAAAGGTTAAATGCTCAAACTCAAGGGATGATAAAAATTGGAAAAAGAAACAACATTAAATAGACTCAAAATTAAGTTATTTGTTCAGGCCTTTGAAGTCCTTTCAGAACACTATTCTGAATAATAGTTGGCCCACAGTGGTTGACCTCTATCCATGGCTCACAAGTGCTGTGTGTGACCTTTAATAACAGCTCAACGGTTTGCTGGAAGGACAAATCACACTTCAACAGTTTAGTGCTGCAAAATGTGAAGATGATAAGCTGAGGAGGAGGAAATTATAAACTACAGGCCAACCTAATGGAAGGAGAGTAAGAGAAGAGCAGAAGGTTTTAACGATTTCCCACTTTGCCACCTTGCAATCCCACTGATAATAGTGCAATCATGCCCACTTCACCCTGTGATTGGTGAGCTACACAGATGTTACAGAGAAGCCGGACATTGTACGCCTCTTTCTAGCACACTTTTTTCAATTGCCACACAACATTTTACTGTATTACTGTAGTGTACAACCAACATGCAACATGCAACGTGCTCACTGTCTCGTTATCCACATATCTACTGCTGAAAGAACATAACCTTACAGCGGATTATTGTTTGGGAAAATATTGTTCTGTGTACAACCGAAACTCAACAATCTATAATGAGTGCCATAAAAACTTCACTTAATTGACTTAAGGACTTAAAATGAAATGTAATGTAATTCACTGTTTTCCATACATATTTAACTTTTACTTGTACTAAATATGAATTGCATGTAATGTACAATATACTTTATGAGTTTGTGCATATGAATGTGTGCATGTTCACCTTTGGCCTCCATGCGTTGGTACTGCCTTCCTGGTGGAGGCGGGCGAATTTGGGGCTCCAGCTCCGCAGCAGAGATGAATAAATGGAGGAGGCTTTTAAACTGCTGTCATTAATCAGGCTCCTCTGGAGTCCGAGAGGGATCGAGCAGCCTGGTTAAGCACACACACCCAAACATGTACGCAGTGTCAGTCTCGGTACTTTCACATGGATCAACTCTGCTACTGTTGGGACAACTTACTGTTGAGATCACAACCCAGCAGTTCCAGTCGGACAGCAGGCTTATGCATGTAGCTGTAAGGCTGAATCCTGACGTAGCGAGCAACAAATGGTGGAGAGATGTGATTCATTTTCACCCTGGAGCTGTCCAGGTTGCCATGAAAGATCTGTAAATGAGCCAGCACAAACAGTTTGGCACAGACTTAAAAGAATCATGTTGGTAGAATGGTGCGTTTTAGTACAAGCATCACAAATACACAGCTGCCAACTATTCAACTTTGGCAACCCATTACAGTAAAGAATTTGGTCCCTTTATTACATTTATTTGGATATTTAACATAGTATCACACCATGGCCATTCAGTTGCAATCAGTTCCCCTTTTACAAACCCTTACTCTTGGTGCCTTTAACGCTACTCAAGTGTTTAAGTTGAGTTTTTTTTACATTTATATTAAAATAAACTAAAAACAATGGCTGACTAGAGGTTATAAAATCTATTTGGAAAAGGATCTACAAAACCTGTGTAGTACACTGAATTTATAATTAAGGGGCAAAATAACAGTAATTTGAATACAAATTATTTCATTGATGAAGTCTTCAGCTCCACTAAATAAAAATAACTCCTTATCTCCCTCAGAAAATGAGACAGGAAGCAGAATGCTGGTGCTGCATTTTCTCTGTAAAATATTTCACAGTAGATCATTTCACATTAACATATCAAATGTCGTATATCTGTCAGCCTGTCAGTGGTCAGCATGTTGTTTTTGTCTGGTGATCTGGGAAGTGTGCTTGTGTTCTAAGTTCAGCTTCTGCAAAGCTGTGAAACTAAGTTGAAATTTCCAGAAGAATCAACATTTTATTGGTGTCAAATTGTGACCCCAACTGTAACAGATATAAATCATGATGACATACGGAGGTTTTCTCAATGTCGTTTCCTCTGTAAGTGGTCCACATCTCCTGGTCCAGGCTGTAGGAGATGGTGAAGACTGCGATGTAGTGGTCTCTCAGCCTTGACCTCACTCCCTGTGTCAGCAAACCATGCAGCAGCATGGGCTTCTTAAGGTCAACCTAATGAGACACACATTACATTAAATTACATTTTGCTGTGCTCTATTTTTGGTTTACATCTTAACATCATAATGAAAATACTGTTTTTGATTGGTTTTGACGGGACAATTCAGACCTTGAATGAGGAACTTTAAGACACTACTTTCAGTATCTGATACAGTGTAAAAGCAAAGAATGGCGTAAATCTAACCTGTAACCATGACTTGTTGTTTCTGCCCATCCAGGCATTGATATATCCAGACTGTTGCAGCCTTGCCAGCCTTGGCTCCCAGTTACCTGGACACACATGTGTAAACACAGTAATAATCCATCTCACTGTGGGTAATTTCCTGACTTTCAGATTTCATAAAGCTTCCTCGTGACTACAAGACTGAGGAATTTTCATTTTTAGTGCACATATAAACCTTTCTATTCTCTTCATGTGGACAGATATTAAGAGTGTTCTTGGTATGCTTACCCTGTTAAATAAAAGTACAACAAAACAAAACAAAAACAAAATCCTAAAGCCTGCTGTCTTACCTATGTGATCTGATGCTGTGATCTGTGAATCCTCGATCCTTCCAGATTTAATTCCCAGTGGTAACATACATACTGCATGTCAGTGATCACAAAAAACAAGTCAGTAATACATATCAGATTATCAGGTGAACATAATAAAAAATAAAATAAAAATAAATATATATATATATATATATTTCTAATCACGTAATGCAGGTGGATAGTATATAACTACTGTGTACAATATATGTGCTGTTTGTTTTGGTGTTATGACATTTCTATTACTGGTGCAACCTCAGACTTTTGACAAGGCAAAGTGAGGAAGTCTTCATTGAAAAAAAGAAAAAAACCTTAAATGATACAATATCTAAATACTTTACAGTGAAAAAACTGTGGAAAAGGCCTCTGACATAATTCACAAATTATTACATCAGCAGCAGCAGCAGGAGTGTTGGCATCTAAATCAACAGAGACCACTGAGGTTGTTACACTCTACGCATCACAAAACAAAATAAAGAATAAAAAGAAATTAGAAAACTTTGCAGTATGGTTATTGTTGTCTTTAGCATGATCTGCTAAAGCGTGTCCTCATAGTAGAGTTGTAGTCTAACAAACTATTTTACCAACTCATCCATCTACATCAATTCCACTTGGTCAAAAGCTTTTGTTTAGCATGACAACATCATTTTATCCTCTGGAGACCATGAAGACATGAGACATGTGCACCTACGTTTACTATAGACCAAAAGTTTCGCCCTCATGCCAGCCAGCTGGTAGTCTCCTATTGTGCACTCTACCAGCCATGTGCCAACTGTGGGGGGTCTCATCTCTACTGTGCCAAATACACCTTGAAGGAGGAACAAATGGTTGATCAGAAATATATAAGGCAACGAGACAGCATATGACACAAGAATTACATTACAGAGCCAGAAAAAAAACAAAAAAACATGACCCCTTCAGATAGTTCACTTAAATCATTCCCTTTTGCATTTCAATTTTCATTATATGGAAAGGAAAGATGTGGGCTTCACATGATTTTTTTTTACATATACAGTAATTTCCGTTCAACAAAATCAGTCTAAGAAACATATGTCATTTTAGTCTAAATTAGATCACTGTAAGACCGAGAGCGATAGAGAAAGAGAAAGGTTTTATGTGTAATAATATATGAATGTGTGGGTGTATTTACCAGGAAAGAGGTTGTAGATGCCCATACGGTGTTTCTGTTCCGTGTGAACAGTGAAAGGCAAACCATGGAAGTGCACAGCGTGGTACTCTCTGTCACTTCCTACGTTCAGAAGGTGCCATCTGACTGGCTGGTGCTGGGCGACCAACAAACCAGGAAGGGTCTCTGCCACATAACCGTTTATTGCTGAGGAAAAACATTTGCATTATTTCTGAGAAAATTGCAACAAGCATTACAGCATCAATCAGCTCTTTTATCTCTACCTGCAAACTTATTGCTGATGTGGTACCAGGGATCGTCAGGGTTGACCTGACAGGGTGGGACACAGTGTCGCTGCAGGTTCTCCTCCATGTACCAGCTTTTAGTTTCATCGAAGGTGTGAAAGAGCAGAGAGAACTCCTGGATGTTTTTCTGCGTGTTCTGATGAGTCTGGAGGGTACCAGACTTACAGATCACCAGTGGACCAATCAGGCCTGAGTGAAGGTCCCTCTCCTGGGAAAAAGTAAAGACAAATGTTTTCTCCTTGTCGCATGAGTACAATCGAGGTTTTTATCACAATAATTTAACTTTAAAATCAAAACAGTAAATGGTGATAATAAACAAACAAACAAACAACACCAAAGGAATATACATGCTGTATATCCAGGAAATAAAAGGGGGCTACAGGTGAAGATGTCTGCAGACCTTGTCCACAGTAGAGTAGTAAGCTCCAGTCTTGCAGTCAAATTCGGGGTCAGTGGGTCCCTGTTTCCTGGTTATTCTCCAATTATAAGTCCGGGCTTCCCCAGGAGGAACGGGCTCTCCTGGGACCCCGGGTGGAGCAGAGGAGGAACTGGTCCGGGCAATGCCGGCCCCCTGGCTGCGGTCATAGACTCCCTGAAGGTGCAAGGAGTAAGGTCGGTGTGCGTTGTTCTTGAAGATAACCTGGGATAAGACAGAGAGGGAAAAGATCTACAGGTTAAAAAACACAATAATGAGAGACTTTTTTTTTTTTTTTTTTTACAAAACTCTGATCGTGACATTCAGTTTTCACAGTTTCCATATTTCAGAAACATGTGGGCTAAACTGAAGCTTGTAGAAGTCGTTACTGAGACTACAGAATACATGTATTGTTTAATTTTGCTTTGGCACAGTAACACTCACAGTGAGGAGATCATTAATCTCAGTTCTGATGAAAGGTCCCATGATTCCCAGGTGCTCCTGAAGCTCTCCTCTGCCTACAGGTTTTCGGAAGTCTTTATCCTCGTAGGCTCGAAACACCACCTTCTTATACTCTGGCAGGAACTTCCTCATCCCTCGACGCATCTCTCTAAAGAGAGGAATTGAGTTGTGCTTCTGTTTGCTTGGATTTTATAATAAGCTTGATTTTTCTGTAGTCATGTGAATCATTTTGACCAACTTTAGAGCAAAATACATTTTGTAGTGACTCCATTCACAATGATGACTTGATACCACTGTCATGTCTGTGTCTTGAGAGTGGAGATAGAGCTTGGATGCAGTTACATTAACATAAACCACGTACTTTAGTTTTTACATTTCTATTTGAATATAGATGAATCGGTACACAGTATATTAACCATCAAGGGGGATTTTAAGGTTAGTATGGAACCAGAGTAGCTGTTTCTTCCTGCTTCCAGTCTTTCTTGTAAGATAGGCTACTGTCTTATTTACTCTACAGACATTAGAAAAGTTTGTGCTTTCATGTCTCACAGCCACTAGGCAAAACATAAAGTAAGCATATATCCTAAAAAGTAAAACATTTCCATTAAATTCCTGCACGGAAACTTGGATGAAACATTTTTCCTACCTGGGTTTGATGAGCTGATGTGGCATTCGGATACCATAGTCCCAGGCGATCTCCTCTGCAGCGATGTAGTAGTGGCGAGGTCTGATCTCTCCAGAGCGCGGGCGTATGTAATCTGTACCAAACACATCATTTGATGTGCTGTTCACCTATAAATAAAATATAGCATTTGATGTGGTGAGAGGAAGGAAGTGGTACCAAATTTACATAGAACATAAAGAAAGACGTGTTAGTACCTCTTGACCATAGTCATCATACTGGAGGGCCATATCAATCCTTGTTGTGTTGCTATCAGCAGTGTAGTTGTACTCCAGTTCCAGCAGATCGTCTGTCAGTCGCTCAGGTTGAATTTGAATGTGGTTTTGTGATTCTAAGTTTTCATCCATATCGTTTGAATTGTTTGATTCTACAGTGGAGACATTCTTGTTCAAGAGCCGTTCGTTGTTCAGTACGATCTCGTTGCCCTCTTCAGGTTCTACAATTGTAGTGTTGTTTTCACTCACTTCACTCTTTTCCTCAGCTTCTTCCTCTGCATCAGTGTCAGTCACATTTTCCACAAATTCTCCTCCAATCTTTATTGTAGTTCTTCCGTCTTCAAAGGCTCTAGAGCTGACGTCTCCATCAGTCCAGTTTCCATCTGCATATCTTCTCCGTCTGGCGCCTGTGTTTTCTGCAGGTTCAGTCAGATTCTGAGAAACCTCCTCATCTCTCTCTATTTCCTCCAAGATATCTAGTGGGATTCCTCCTTCTAAGGCAGGTTTCCCCCCTTCCTGTGATGTTACTGTCACTTTCCTTAGTGGACATGCTGCCCCAGTCCCCTCAGGTTTGTCACTAGTTACATTTTCATTGGAGGTGTTTACTGACTGATTGCATACTCGAACCAAACCTGTGGGATTTTGAGATCTGAAGCCCCTCGGTCGGAGAGCTATTTCATCGATAAAGTCAGAAATATCGTCTTCATCCTCATTGTGGTCAACTAGCAGGTCTCCATTGTTGCAGGGACGAACGCTGTAACGGATGCTCATCCCCCGGTTTTTGAGGCTGCTATCAAAAGCACTGATCTCCCACTCACCTACAAGAAGGGAAAGGTTAGAGTTTATATGATATAAATGTGGCTGGTGGAAACAAATGCATGACGTGCATGAAAACATCCACATCTAGTGCTTTCTATGCAAGTCAAACATGTCCTGGGAAAAATATCAGATCCGGATGCCTTGTTGTGTGTCAGTGCTTAGGAAACAGTATAGTGGCCCTCGAAGCTAAATGTTTTGAGACTCAAAATGTTTCCAGTTTTCTCAAGTTTGGCTCCTTCCACCAACAATATCTAACCAATAAAATGTGTGCTTCTGCAGTGCCTAGCATCTTCAGAGAAAAGGGTGTACATGTTAATCTGTGACCTCACCAATCAGCTCGGTCTCCATGGGAAGGGTTACGGCAGTCATGGGAAAGAGGGTGAGGACGGACTGGTAGACGCCTTCGTGCTCAAACAGGTTGCCGGTAAAGTAAACTGACAGGAAGTCACTTTTGGTGCCCACGTGGGCCACATGCCAGTAGGGGATGTCCGTTTGACACATCACAAACTGACGCTTGCTGAACATGATGCCGTTTACACCTGGAGGACGAGGGAAATTCAGATTTACTTCTGCTGAGGGGCACATTGATTGTTTTCATATTTCTGTGTTAAACATGGTTATTACATCACTAACAAGCATTAAGGAGAACTATATCAATGGTGAACTCACTGTAAATGACATTGGAGTCATAGAAATCAGGGTCTGTGTTGTAAGAAGAGTTTTGGCTGGACTTCTGCATGTTTTCATTGAAGTACCAACTTCTGTTCTCATCAAACACAGCAAATATCAGGCTCAACTTCTTATCTGCTCCCAACTGTATGTGACAATAGATTCAATGAAAATTATATTACATTTGTGCACATTAACTGCCATGTCTGAAGCTTGAACACGTTAACGTTCTGCTCACCAGTACTCCTTGGAGATCGATGGCGTTATACTCGCAGATGAGCAGCGTGCCGACCAGCCCAGAGGCCAAGTCCCGCTCTGGGGAGACGGTGCTCTGAAACAGCTGGGTCAGACACTGGGGGTCTCCCTCCAATGGCCCGTCGTCCGTTGTTGGCCTCCAAATGTAGCTAAAAGTTTTGTTCGGAGGCACTCCCATGGAGCGCAAGTCCTTCTCTCCAGCTGTTTAATTAGATTATTGAGAATTAACATTAAGCTGTTGCAATCAGTCTTTGAAGACAGGGACAAGTCAAATGCTGTTTCAACTGTTCAGTAGCAAATTAACTATATAATGCAAGGTTTCTTTTTCCATTTGAAATAGGTAATTAAATAATTTTGTGGATTATTTTACATATATAATGATTATGATAATGAAAATTTCCAAAGTAATAATGCACATAAGTGGTGTAGCCTATTAGGTATTTCACACAAGTTAAAAACCACTGTGTGTACATTAATCATGTAATTACAGCATGTTTCCAATCAGTTTTTGATTGTATAAAAATTACCAACAAAGAGACACCAAAGTCTGGAACTTTTTTCACTCCCGACACCGTAATGTTAAAAAAAGAAATAAAATAAAATAAATACCGTTTTCAAGACCTATCTCGCACTTTGGGGTGGCCCAGCTGACCCCCCTCGTTATATAAAACCAATCTTGACTGTTAGCTTATTACTTGAAGAAGCTAAGAGAGCAGTATCACTGCTTACAAGTTTGTGCTTGTGTATCGATTGGCAAAAAACTGTTTACATTTACAAAATAAGGTTTAGTAATCCTCTTTCCATCCTCCGTTTCTTGATTTGACTCCACTAATCTTTTATTTCTGTAGTGCGCAGACACTTATTGCTTGCTATGCCACACCCACTTTTCAGCAGCCCAATCTTTTTTTGAAATAATTCACCATATAATTCATTTCACATGTAAAAATGCCACATTAAAGAAGATGAAGACAATTTCTTTACATTCTCATTAGATCTCTAAATTCAGTGCACTTAAATTGTACTAGGGCTAACCCAATCAAAATTGACAGACATTAATTTTGTGGTTTGATTACGTCCATGCTTACGCTTACCATTTGTGGATCTCTGCAGTGGAAAGATCTTGGTGAGGCCATTGGGGTAGATATTAAAAGGGCGACTGGCCAGGTTTCTAAAAATGATCTGGAAACAATTCAAACTGATGAGTGATCAATAGAAAGCCACCCAAGGAACCTATATATGTATGAATACAGTAAGTTTGTGTAGGATTGTGATGATTGTTTTAGCTCAACTATGATGATGCATGATAGCTTAACTCCCATATTTTCTGTCCTTCAAAGTTTGTTTCACTCACATGGAACTGATCATTGACGTTTCCTTTCAGAAGTGGACCCAGCAGTGTCTGAGTGGTGTTCTTCGTCTGAGTGAAAGATCCGTCTGTGTATTCCACATACATAACCTTTTTATACCTGTAGCCTAAGTGATGGGAGGCTGCAGGCAAATATCTGGACTGCAACTCACTGATGTAACAAACAGAAAAGAAACAATCAATTAAAATCAGCTCAAACCCTCTGTTCTTCCTCTTCCTTCCCATTCCTTTCTTTTTCTTTACCTGTCTGTTGGTTTGAGATGAGGAATGTAGTCCCAGGCAACCTCCTCAGCAGCAATATAATGCACCCAGGTTTTGGACTGCTGTCCTCCGCTGGCTCTGGGTTGGACCTTTGGCTTCATGGGTTGAAAGCTTATGGTGTTGAACAGATCCTCAGCATCATCATCACCGTACCCATTGTAATCCATGTCATACTCATATTTGACGTTACGTAGGTCAGGTAAGACGGGCTCAGGGCATTTTTCCACAGTGAACAATGCTTTCATGCCATCTGGGTGAAGCAGTAGTGCACAATACCAGTGATAGTTACCATTCAAACAGAGGAGATGAATTTAGTTGAATTAAGGAAACAGATTTTTCTAGGCTTGAGAGTCTGATTGGGTGTTTCTTACCATGGAGGTGAGCATGAATCTGACAGCTGATTAGGAAGCTGCCTATAGTAGTGGGTTTCATTTCCGCAGTAATGAAGGTCATCGGGGTCACATCCACAGTGACTTTACGATGGGTCAATACCTGAAAAAAAAGCCAATATACTGTATTTTAACATAATAATACAAGAATAATAAACTTGATTTACATATTTTTAAAACACAGAAAGTCTACCATCTAATATTATGTAACTTAAAGGAAAACCTTTAAACCAGCTACAGATCTTTTAAAAAACCTTCTCACAGCCAAATGCGTATATGGATCATTTTCCTCAACACATACGTGACCAAATGCACTATTTTATCGGGTTTGTTTAATTGGGTTCTCCTTATTTAATTCTAGCACTTGTGGGAAAATCTGATGGTGTTTTGGGTTATATGTATGCAGAAATATAGAAAATTCTACATAGACTTTCTAGCACCACAGTATCAGCCTTTCTGCTATTCTATTTCTGCAGTTGAACTCAAAGTTGTCTTATCACAGCAAATAAATATTTCGGATTAGCATTTGTTTATTTTACTATCATATTAATAACATTACTACATTAGATCTGATTTTGTTTGACTAATGAGACAATAATTACCATAAATTCATTTATTTATTCAAATGTGCTTAATTAGCCAGTAAGATATTTATTTTAGGGGTTTAAAATGATCTCATTTAACGTTTAAATCAGTTTGATATGATTGTCGTTAGTATAAAGACTTAAATTACCTTCAAATAGTGATCCTGAAACTGAATGGAGTGGATTTCTGGAGCTGTGCCCATCCCAATCAGATGCCAAAATACCGGATTACGGCCTTGACAGATTGTCAAACCTACACACACGCACGCACACACACACACACACACACACACACACACACACACACACACACACACACACACACACACACACACACACACACACACACACACACACACACACACACACACACACACACACACACACACACACACACACACACACACACACACACACACACGCACACGCACACACAGAGAGTGAGGAAATTGAGGCCAAATTCCTGAACAGATACATACAATGCAGCCACCGATAGACTGAGTGCAGTGTAAACAGCACTTAACATTACAGCACGATTTCATGGAAAACCTGCCTGTCTGAGCCAGACTAACTCATTACCCGGTAAAGTAGAGTTGACATATCCATTGATGGTGTGGTATTCCTTCCTGCTCTCGCTCTTCTTGAACTTCTCTCTGCTCATCCTCACTCCCACCTCTCCATACCAGCTTTTGGTCTCGTCAAATACCATGAACAGGAGGACGAACGCTGGATATTTCCTCTGCCCATCATCTGTGAAGGCACCTGAAGAAACACACACATAATGCACGTGATGCAGAATGTGGCGATAGGCTTGTATCTGCATAATGTAGTCTTATCTGTGTTTGATACATATCCTACTTCTTTCCGCTTCTTTTTTTGGGCTAATTTAAAGCATGTTTCCTATCCAGTGAGATAAGTCAGTTCAGTGCTAGTATCTCTATCCAGTGCATTTTTGGCCTTGATCTAAGTGTTGTTATTATTATTGTTATTTCTTTCTTGTTGTCTGGCTTTTATTGACGGTTCAATTTGATCAGTGGAATCATTTCAGCCTCTGGCCATCTCTAACCCTTTACATAACTTTAACTCCATGTTGTGTATAAAATGTGTGAAAATGAGACAAGATAATGAGGCAGGGTCAGTCATTCATCAAAACCTCCACCGCAGCACACTGACTTGATTTACAGATGAGTAGGGCCCCAATGAGTCCCGAGTTGAGGTCTCGGACCATATCCACCTGGGACGAGTATGTGTAAGTGAGGCAATCGGGGTCGCTGCTGGTGGGATCATCTCTAGGGCTGATGTCCCACACGTACTCATAATATCCTCCGGGAGAGACAGCGTCATCCTCCTTCTCCTGGCCTGTGGTGGAGTCATCATACCCAACTCCTGGAAAGAAAAGACAAAGCATGACTCTGACTCCCCTATTTTGAGAAAAAGAAGTAGTACAAAGATACAGATTAAATGATAACTTAAAAGAAAGTCTGTTGTTTAGTTCACTATTTCCTGGGAGAAAGAAGTAAAATGATCATGTTAGGGAGAAAGCACACTGAGATTTTAAAAAGAAATCCTCTTGTCACATTGCAGGAAACACAAATTAATTAATGAAGTGACAGAAAATTTTGAATAATGTGTGTTTAAATTTGCCATTTTCAGTATGAAAATCCTATTAGAAATGGAGCGGGACGGCAGTGTGCGCTGGTGTAGAAATCACATCCATGGGAAGCACTGACTTTTATCAAACACGGGCACACACACACGCCCATAAACAACCATCTTTTCTTCACATTTAATATTACACATTGATGTGATTGGATCTGCGTCGTGAAGTCTCATTGCTGGACGTGACAGGTGCAGCTTTTCAGATTATGATAAACTCAGTTACTGGAATCTACTCTGTGGCAGGAAGACATGAGCTGCTTACAGGAAGTGACTACTTTGGATCAATGGCAGCTTTCGAACATATGCCAAAGCTTTCCGTAGAGGGTATTAACCCTCATACGATTTTTCAATTCTGTGATATTCCCGAATGTTCTTTGCAGTTGGGTACTGTTGGAGATCAAGTCATTTCAAAGAATGACTGTTTGGCATTGACAGGTTGCACAATATCTGCACACACTAGATAATGATAACCGTTGCTCTCTATAATTTCTAAAGAATGGGGAGGCAACCGTTTGGGCTAATAAGCCTTGTTTCTCGATGATTGACATATCATTTACCAAACTGTTGGTTTTACATAACTTAATCAAACCATTAACGATTTTTAACAACTTCTTTTTGGCAGTAATTTGTTTCCAGTCATTAGCATCATTAACAGCTCTAACAGCAGCTTTGCTCAGTTTTCCCCCTTTTCCTTATAAATATATTCAGACTAAACTACAACCATGTGAGAGTGGAAATCTAAGTCACAGTAGCACCAAACAGTAAACTTCTAGGCTCTTTTGTGTTTTTGTTTGCCACTGTTTGAACTACAGTGTAACCCCTGTATTAAAACTGAGTGAGTCAACAAGCTGATTCAAGAATTTGCTCACTACTTGACCAAGCAGAACGGAATGCTGTGAACTAATGTACAGTTTGAGATTGAGGAGCATGTGAGAAAGTAAAAAAGTTCAAGTTTGAGGGATGATAGCACTTCCTTCCATTCAGCTCACTCACCCTCTGACTGTTTCCAGTAAGTGATCCCCACTGGGCTGATACTGTAGGACTGAGAGGCCAGGTTTTTGAAGTGGACAACCACTCTATCACCAGCTTGGGCAACAATTACCGGGCCTTGGATACCTGCAAGCAGAAGAAAAGGGTGTTTAAAAAAAAAAAAAATAATTCTAATATAATGTATGAGCCCCTTAATTTAAAACAAATCTATTAAATATAATATTTTGTTGAAAGCCCAGGTAAACATTATATTTGTCCACAACATCAGTCTTCAGGTCATTCACACAAACTTAATAAGTGTTCCTGGACAATCATTAATACAAAATGTGTAACCACACACAACTTTATGTACCAGTGAGAAAATCGACAGTCAGAAGAAAAGACCTACCTGTCCAAGCTGGTCTTGGCCTGGGAACAGTGTATGTGGAGTCTGAATATTCCCTGTAAACTGCCTTGATGTACTTTTGAGGAACACCTTTGGATCTCAATCTAAAAATGGAATAAATACAAAAAAAAAAAAAAAGACAAAAAATAAATCAAGGGCAAATGAAAAGAAAACTGCCAAGAAACGCTTAAAATACCTTATTCAAAATGTTAACCCATTTGAAAATCATTGAACATTTATCTAAAATTAGTTCAAACTATTATAAAGAAAAGACACAAAAACAAACTAATTAACTAGCTCTCTACGTAACTAACTAACCAGAAACATGACGTCGAAGCCTGTAGAACACAAATCCAATTGTAGTAAACCATAGTTTTGTTGAAGTCATATTTTTCCATCGGATTTGACAAAACTGGCTACTTCTAATCCCTGAAAATTTAACAAGGAAACAGTCACCTTTGTTCGGGCGCTGGGTCAGCATCGTCCAGGTAGATATAGTCCCAGCCGATTTCTACAGCTGCTATGAAATACTCTCTGACAGCAGCGGTGGGCTGCTGCGCTTCTCCAACGGAGGAGCAGAGGAGCGGCAGCAGAAGAACAAGCGTGGCACCTGTCAGCTCCATTGTGTCCCCGGTCAAACGCTGCCCCGAATGTGGTGCTTCTCCTGAGGTTTTAAATATTTTAAAGGAGGGGCGGAGAGCGGTCAAGTATATGGGTGGTTGAAGCACGTGGGGAGCGCGCGGGGGAGGTCTGCTATGATAACATCAGATTAGACTTTATTGTCCTGGGAGAGAGGTTTGTCTGGGAAACACCGCCCTCCGCTGTAATGCCCTCAGTAAATACAACCAAGTAAATACCTATCATGAAAAGTTTGTCCGCCACTAAACTTTTATAAATAGGCTATTAATAAACAATTTATTCATACAACTTTTAGCTTGCCAGGTCAATTGTCCAGCATGAACCTGGGTGGAACATCTGGACCAAAGTTAATTTATTAATAACTTGACTACTTATTTGAAGGTATCTAGTGATGGATTGCAAACATTTATAACAGAATTATTACCAAACAGAAAAGGGAAACAAAAGTCAATAAAGTCGTGCTTTTGTAAATGGTTTGTCAGGACAGAAAAATCTTCCCCCTAATGCACTGTTAATGCTGTAAATATAGTAACACACATCACACTGAGCAAACAAATTGGTTTAATAAAAAAGGTAATACAACTTTATGGAAGATCCAATTAACTACGTGGTCCAAAAACAAACATACACACTCAAAAAACACAACATTTCAGAGCTCTTGACTCAACACTTTTTCCAAATGTGGGTATTTGAGAGAAGCACGTTTCTATTTACAGGCTTTACTTTCCCCTTGTGGCAAATAAGATGTACTGCATAACTTCAAAGCTGCATTTTACATTTACGTTTTAAAAACTAATAGGGCAGTGTACAACAGAAATCTTCAGTAAGTCTTGTTTGTCATAGACATGTAAACAAATTCACTTCTGATAGAATACATTAACCACAAGTGTACTACTGATTTAAAGTCCATAAAAACAGCATCAAAAGCAAACGAAAGACTGTATATAGTATTTAAAAGGATGTCACAGTACAGAGATGCTAACAAAAAATGTGGGTGTACAAGAAAGCTTCATAGTTATTCGGATTAGGGGGTTGGTGCTTCATCGTTTATGATTTATTACAAGAACATAAATTCCAGTACAACTGTTGTTTTCTTTAGTTTTCTTAATAAAACTAGTCTGCAAAATAGTTCTTCATATCTTTGTGCCTCTTCTTCATTGATTTTTGCATAAAATTAATTCTATTTTAGCATGGTAAACTAATCCGAGCTGGTGCGACTTTAGACATAAACTCTAATTTGAAACACACTGAGTTACTATCATAGGTACACGTTGTTATTTATTTCTTCACTGCACACCGACTTCCATGTGGACATCAAAATATTATATTTTGGCATTTGTCCACAAGTACTATCGTTAATTGAACAATAATATAAGAATGCCATAACTTTCCAAGTGAGCATGAAGTGATAATTATTAACTGTATTTATTTTATTTAGGTTAGACATAGTTTTATCAACCCAAACTTTGAGTAAGAATATAAAAAACCTCATAACAAAGGACATCTGTTGGACTTATTGCTGATCATAGTTTCAGTGAGTTGACCTCTATGATCTGCTGTAGGATGCTGTCCACATCCGTGGTCTCTAGACTGATGCCGGTCAGGTCCAGTTGGGGCAGGAGGGCTGTGAGAAGCGACACCACGTTGTTACGGATGTCACGCAGATTCTCCTGTGCTGATCTAATTGGACAACAGCTTCATTATAAAAAACTAGACAACCATAACAGCCTGGAAAGTCAAACTCAATCACAAATAAAGTGAAGGAAAACCAAAGTTTGGACTGATATTCATTTCATATGTAACACATACAATGATAGTTAATACACTGTGAAACTTGATTTACTGCTATCTGCTACCAAATTCATTTAATTGTACATTTTGTTTTTTGTACAGTGTACATGAATTCAAATGATAAAAATGTAGGTGTCAAACAGCATGAGCCCAATACAAAAATGCAGTTCAGCAAAAAGGGTCAAAAAGTTAATTTCTTTAAATACAGCAAATGGTGTCTGTATATGTGACTACATGTGCATGTCTGTCTAAAGCACTTACCTGCTGTCCTCATGGGCCTCGCTGTCGGTCATCCTGCTCTGACTTTCGGTCTTCTCTCTCCTGGGTGTGTTCTGCTCCGGCTGGTCCTTTATCGGCTCATAAGCAGCTCTCTCAGCCTGGACCACCAGCCCCAGAGGTCCCGCAGCCCGAGTGGTTGAAGGAGAGCACTGATACACAGCAGAAGATGTAGAAATTTGCTTTTCGATCTTAATTTAAGATTTGTAAATCTGAGCAGATTTAGATAGCTTGAAGTAAAGCATGTTATGTTGCCTCCCAGTTCTTTTTAATTTAGTATATTTTATATTTTAACAAAACAATCCAGTTATTAACCGATTTTGGAAAGTAGAAAATACATGTTTTCCATCTAGGTCAAGCAAATTTTACAGAAATAACTGCTGCAGAAATATCAATTTAACATGTTTGCTGACCTCGGCTACGTTCGTCTGGCAGCCGACCTCTCTGCTCGCTGTGGATAGTGACAACCCTTGTGTAGGCTTTTCATTGCCACTATCTGCAATGGTCATCGTGCCTTGGGTTGTTTTTGTGATTTCCAGACCTAGAAAGTTCCGTAGCCTCTGAACCTCTTTCTCTAACCCAGCCAGCCTCTGCACTTTACCTTCCCGGTCAACCCCATCTGCAGACAGTGACCTGCTCCGTTGTCCCTCTGTTCGACTCAGTGGGGAAACCATTACAGTCTGGGTGGAGGGGAGCATGTGGGTCCAGGTGTGGCTGGGGGGGGTTTGCTGCAGCGTGTCTGACTTTTTTTCTGAGGACAATGTCTTGAATGTATATATTTGTTTCCCAAGATGCAAATCTTCTGCCATATTTCCTGAGTCAGGCTGTCGCGCTCCCCAAAGCTTCTTTTTCACGCAGTAAAATAATGATTTGGACTTCCTTTTGTGGCTAAAGAAAACAAAGATTAGTCAGTTAATAACTTAAACGTCCATATTGGTGTTTTTGCATTTCTTTAGCTCATAAACTACAAACTCTCTATTTGTGTTATTTACAACCATTTCCTAAAGCATGTTTTTAGCGTGATTTCCCACCTTGCAGGCAAATTAGCATTCCATTCAAATGTTTGTTATTCAATTCATGATATTATCCCATGGTAAAACAGCTGAAACCAGAGACGCTGTTACTCAGACGTGTGTTCGTGACATTTTCTTTTTAAAAACAAAAACCAGTCGTAAGTCGTGTCTCAATTTGGAACTGGTGATCCCCCTGCCCCCCCCCCCCCCCCTTTTTTTTTTTTTTTTACAAGAAAATACATTCAAATTTGTTGTGTAATTACTCTCTCTCGAAACAGTGGCTTTGTCCCAAATAATATTATGAAATAAAAATAAAATTACCACCTTGCAGTTGTATGCCTCCGCCAACCACCATTTACATACACGTCTGTCAGGAGTCATATAATACTGCATAAGTATTGAGTTAGGCCAATAAAGCAGAATCTGGCACAACAAAAAGTAGCCATGACGGTAGACAACGCTTTAAATATGGATGTTTATATGGAAGTTTTCATTAAGGTGCCAAGGAGTTTGACCTTTTTAAGTGGAGAGTCTGAATTGACATATAGTTTGCAATATACTGTACCTTAAAGCGTTTGTGTACTCGTCTTCTTTCTCCATCGTCCCCATATTTGTGTCTTTTGTCTTATTGCTCTCTTCATCTTCAATCCACTGGTCGTTTGTTTCATTTTCCACAAGCGTCAATCCTTGTGTGATTTCATTCTTGTCTTTAATGACTGTGTCTCTTCCTGCACGTTTCTCTACTGTGTGTGTGACATCTGTGACAGACCATTTCTCTGCATCGCCATTTGTGTGTGTGTCAGCGTGATCATCTGCGAAGTGATCTGTGTTTGTCTCCTCATGTTCCTCTGTATGGCACTGGCTTACTGTGGTTGTATGTTCAGGTGTGTGTGTGGACTGGGAGGTGGGCTGGATCGGCTCTGATGAACTCCGTGCCAGGATTTTATGCTTAGGCACTTGTCCCTGGAAATCACACACCTGCAACACACACAACCAAAGACTCAAATGAAATATGTCCAAATGTGGTAGAGGTAAAACTGTCAGTGACACAAAAAAAGACACTTCACATACCTGTAGTGATTTTTCTCGTTTTCTGCTTTTGGGCTCTCTGCAAGAACAAAAAACATGCAAAAGATCAAATGGAGACGTGTAACTTCTATAAAGATATTTTTCTGTGGCTTGCTCTAAAAATGTCATCTCTGTGGTGATTCTAACACAACAAGAATGCCTGTTTATTTTTAGCAATATCAAAGTATTAAAACTCTTTTGCATTTATGAGCAACACATCATCATATTTTAAAGTACTGACATTTTAGTCCAACTTAGCTGTCAGGCAGAATATAGCAAAACTAAACCTTTCTCTGATTGTAAGATACACACAGTCACGTGGAAAACCACCGGAAATAAGAGCATGAAACTGACAGATGGAAACCACAAAACCTGCATACACACTTACACACTCTCACGCATGCACGCGCACACACACACACACACACACACACACACACACACACACACACACACACACACACACACACACACACACACACACACACACACACACACACACACACACACACACACACACACACACACACACACACACACACACGCACACCTACAAAAAGAAAGCAGCATGAAACGGCCGTCCATTTACAAATCCTCACAAACCCTGTCAAACTTTGAGAGCGCTACAGAAATGGGAATTTACAGTTTCTTGTTGTTTTTCTGGTAGCTGGGTGTTAACAGCTCCTCGCTGTCTTCTGCTTCCTCTGGTGAAGAGCAGCTTCTGAAAAGACAAAGATACATGACATGGAAACTCAACTAAAAGAGAAGGGTACAACAAGGGATTCATACAGGGGACAACGTGGCTCATGTTTGATGTGTTAACCTCTGAACCACAGTGTGCCCCAAAATTTGAAGGACTACAGATTTGAAGGACTACAGATACAAATTTAATAAGGAACGGTCCACATTGGTGCAGCAGAGATCGAGATATCCTGACCCTTTAATACCCGGTGTGAATCAAGATAAAAAAAAAAAAAATGCTCTTGCATTTCGTTAGTAGTATCGTTCTTTAAACCCTTACTGCCTTCTAAATGCCAGTCTCCACTGTGCTCTCACTTTATAAAACAAACACTAACATTTATAAGTCTTAAGATTTGTAAGATAACCCTGATAACATCTGCCTTGAAGTTAGTTTGCAGTTCATTAGCTTGCAACATGGTTATCTAGAATACAGGCAAGGAAATGAGGAAAGGACTGAGCTTAATAGGGCTACTAGTTGTAAAGCGTGGGTATCGGTTTACTCCGGGAAATAACTAGTCTGAACTCTATCTGTACTCTCTCTATCCCAAGGAGTCAGTGCACAGCAGCAGAGATATTCCTGATTTTAAAGGACATATGAATTTATGGATATAATTAGCCAGCCCATAAAATGTCCACTAATAATAAATTATTCCCAATTAAACCTGCGTAACACTGCTACCGTGATACCTCTGATCCTGATGGCAACAATGTAAACAGTCCTCCCAGACTGTATTTGTTGTTAAAAATTTTTTTTTAATAAAAATCACAAAACATTATGAAAAATCCCCACCTGTATCTTGGATTGGGGTTCTGGTTGCAGGTCCAGCTTTCAGGAGTGACTTTGTATTGGATTGTAGGGACGCTTCGCCACTTCAGACATTCTTCACACTGCAACCACATTGGACCCCTGTAAATAGAACCACATGAGATCTGTCTGTAAGCAGAAGTTGGCATTGAAGGGGAAGTTCAATGACCAGAGATAATCATAGTTAGAACTATTTTGAAATGATTATTATTATATTATTAGTGAGTTTAGATTTGTGCACATAAATTTACAGTACCTGCTAAAGAGCCATACACAAAATAAAACTATTTTCAGTTTAACCCCTGTATAGTTTCTATTTTAGTCCACCATATAAATTATGCTCTGCATTAGTTATAAACGTTTTTGCTGTTCCCTGCCTCAGCATATTAACTCCGGAGGCCGCGTCTCACTTCTCTAGTTTCAAGTTCTGCGAAAAAAAAAATCTATTTTCACTATCCGGTGCTTTGACGAGTTCCTGCATGAAAGGGTTTATCAATTGACCTGCATCCTTCTGGCTTGTTAATGTCAAAAGGCTCAAAGAATGCAGACAAGTTACTTTCAATTTCCACCTGGCACACATTTTGAGCCGTGTGGACCACACGAACCAAAATCTTCTTTCAGTGGCACCGCACACGTATTATACTAATTATTAATCATTTAAAGCAACATTATGGGACTATTCTACCTTAGAGTAACAGCTTCAAAATAATTTTTGTTAAAATGTACGGCTCCTCCTTCTGTTCTTGACTTTAACATGGACTAAATGGGTACAATCTCCTGTGAAAAGTGCGTAATGCCTTACTCTCAGTATGGACATCATGTTAGAGGCGAAGAAATGAAAGAGGGTGTTGATGGAGGAAGGCTAAGGAGAGAAAAAGTGAGAGGACCCGAGAAAGAGGCCGAACGGGTATAAATCTCAAACTGGCTTTTAGTCATTGGTGAGACTGTTGCAAAGTAAAAAGTTGCATGACAGACATCAAGCTGGCCTTCATGGTGTTGGACTATTGAGTAATATTAGCTGTATTACATTGTCTTTTGTTGTTGCACTTGCTAGGTGTTCAGCTGTGCCAGTTAAATTGTCGACTCATTTGTCCGTTAGTGTCCCATGTATTATGACTGAAGTGTGCAACACGATTGCTGGATTGTATTGAAATTATGATCTTGTGCGATTATGATTTGTAATCGACTTGTAACAGAGGCCGCTGCTCCACAAAAGTTGCATAGCTTTAAATTCTGATAATATAATAGTAATACAATTAATTTAAATCTAAGTGCCTTACACATAAAATGAGGACACTTTGAATAAGGAAAATAAGCAAAAAAATTATGTAAAATTAAAAAAAAAAACTTTGCAACAAATACAAGTCTTAAATCTCAGATTATAAACTGAATTGGGTTCAGCATTGTGGATTGAGGGAGGGAGAGTGATCCAGAGCACAGCTGCAGCACTGAAAGCTCTGTCTCACAGAATACAGGCGGGTGTGAGGGTGAGAAGGAGTCCATAGTCTGACAGCAGAGTGCAACGGGAGGTTTAGAGTTATGAAGACACTGCAGGAGGAGAGGGAATTTTCATAACTTGCACTACAACTGTAAGAAAAACAGTTGACACTCACTCATTAGCGTCGCCATCATGGACTTCGTTTTCATCTTTGTCTAAGGCCTGAAACTCTCGCTCTCTGGCCTTCTTCTCCGTCACCTCTTTCCAGTAGTCGTTGAGCTTTAGGCCCAAAGCACCAAGGGTGAGTCTTTGAAGTAGAAAAACAGCAGAAACAACTGTACAACTGCACAAACACAAGTATGTTAGGTAAATAGTTAATCACAGTCACTGAAGAAAACGAGCTTGTGTTGTCAAAATGACTGTGATTAATGCTGTAAAACACACCGAGCGTCATATTTGCATAAATTATATGCAAAAAAACGAGCTGTATTTAAGTCACTAGTGCTGTGTTTGCTCATAACAGTATAAGCAGGCTACAATATAAGCAGCATGTTCTGCCTTTATGTGTTGTAGCTTAAGCAGCTAGTTAACTACACTCATATTAGCAGCAACATCTTGTGTGTTTTGCTGTACCTGTATTCTTTTGTGTACTCAAAGTCTTGCTTGTTATGAGCAGGTTTGAGAAAGTTGCACTCGATGATGCCGATGACCCCGAGTCCTGCTCGTTGACCTGAGGCCTGGAGGAAATTTTGAGATTTTAGTAGAGGCACTTACCCAGAGTAAAACACTCTGCCTGTCATGTATGGCCATATACAGTATAATCCCTTACCTTTAGCTGGCAGCCCACTTTCTCGTATGCTTTAATGAGTCGATTCTTGTGGTACATCATGATGCCGTAATGGTCCTTGTTTTTTGGGTTTAGGCCAAAGGTCACCTTTACTTTCTCTTTCTGATGGACACCAGTTAAGGCACAGCACTGGACATTGGCAGTTTTCAGAATAATTTATAACAGGTCATGTAAATATTCAGCAAGCTCAAGATGCAGTATCACTGGACAGAAGCAAAAGCCAAACTGAATCTTTTATGGTTAATATTAATTAAAGAAATATTAATGCCAATACATTATTGTTGAAACTGCAATTTTAAGTATAAGGAAACGGTTTACTAGACAAAATTCAACGGTGTAGCAATGTTTATAATATAAATGATTATGTATAATACTAGGTCGATATAAGAGCTTGTATAACTTTCAGTAGCTGTGTCAAAACAATGCAATTTTTTACAAAACATTTCTTTCAATTAACAACATAATCCCAAATTGGCAAAAATTCCATTTAACTCAGGATGTAATGAAACAAAAATATTCAGCCAGACATTTAACATCAGCTTTTGGTACTTGACAGTTTTTCTCTGGTAAAAAAAAAAAGTACAGATAGTAATCCTTAACAATGAATAATTGGCGAATGTTTAATCTGTGACATTATTCACCTCCCCGAATACAGAAATTTGTTAGCATTATCTTGACTGTTCAAGCTATTAACTGTAGAAATAATCCTGAATTTTTATATAGCCTTTATATGGCTTCAAGTCTATTTTGGTGGATTTGGTCAGCATTAAAAGTTTTGAAAATATACTGTGGAACAAATTTTGCATTTTCATAGCCACTTTCTTTGTTTGAAATACTGTGTTACAAAATACATTGTGCATTTGAATCGTGGAGAAAAGGTTTGTATAATAATCCAATTTACAACAAGAATTTTCAGTCTGGTGCTGAGCAACATGAGTGGTTATGCTAAACCAAAACACTGTTGTGGTACTAAAACAAAGTCCCAGCTCCAAAGTTCTCCATTTTCAGGTCTTCAGGGGGCACGAGATAATCAAAAAATATGTAGGTAAAATGATGATGCATTCTAAATACATATGAAAAAGACATGAATGGGAAATAGCATGTTTGTTTTAATTTCCCTTTTCAAACATCTTTTGGTAGTTTTGCACTGCCTGATTCATCTCCAAAGGCTACGAGCTTCCTACTTCCTATTTGCATCTGAATATAGGCATTTAACAGCGCGTGTGAGGATACACTGAAGTGAGGTTTGTACACGTCGTGCTCAATGTGCGTCAGCCTCTTTGACACCAGCTTGACCAGAATCTTCTTGCCCCTCAGTATAATCTGTGTCCTGGGCTTCAGGTACAAGATACTGAGGTAGGCCTGAGACGAACAGACAAGGAGAGAACGTAAAAAAGGGGGCATTTTAAATTTAAAGCACCTGCTGCTGACTTACTTTTCAGTCTGACACCACCAATTGGCACTCTTTAGTAACCTATTAACCTCTATAATTGAGCTTTAAAACTCTTAAGACATGAAAAACATGATCTGCAAACTACTGTAGATCTAAATGTGAATCTTTTTTTTCTAACCGTTAAAACAGAGTTGGGATTTAAAAAAACAAAACTCACAATTTCAACATGGCTTTAAAATGAAACTGGGGCAGTGTTACTACTAAACCACAAGTGTGCCAGCAGTAATGAAGACAAAGTTTGCGCTTGAAACTGGATCACATACTTACACTCAAAACTATCCTCCACACACTCACTTACACTCACAGCACTTGGAAGACACACTTAAACCACAACCACTGCACCTCTGAACCCTGAGTTTTTCTTTAATGCTAATCTTAAAACCCATAAGCCTAAAATCCTCCTCAACGAGTCTAAATTATAAACAAACTATAAAAGTCAGTTTATAAACTGTGAAACTATAATTAGGGCGTCATGGTTGAAGGCCTCCGCCAATCAGTCAAATTGCATTTCACATCCATCTCTGCCCAGACTCATTTGATATTTGTGATTCTGATACACAAACTTGTAGACATGACAGTAGACAATTATTCAAACATGGCAGTTGGTGTAAAGAAGCTGCAAATATAAAAACGTGGATGCTTCAAACATATCCGCTACCCAACAGCACAAGAGATCTAAACAATCAGCACAGTTTCAAGATGGACACTCAATATTAGTGTCACCAATTCAGTATCTAATTAAATGTGTAATATGGTCACAGTCTCCCCCTCTGTTCCTGAGATATGAATATGAATATTGACCAGAACATTATGGTTTTTTTAATTTCATTTTTGCATGCAAGTGAGCGTTTGTGTCAAATTTAAATAAACTCCCTTAGGGCGTTCCTGAGATATTGTGTTCACAAGAATAAGCTGGACAACACAAACACATAATGCCTGTGGCCTCAGTCTTATTTTCATAAATTCTATAATTAAAAGTACCTCGACGGTTGTATGTGTTTGAGATGTTATTTTTTATTGACTCACTCTGAGACTGTAATGCATTTCTGGGATGTTCTGCTCAGCTCTGAAGGATCCACTGTTCCTCAGACCCTTCTTCAGCTCCTCAATGTGAATCTCGGGCAAACGAAGATCACTTGCATCGGTCTCAAAGTCGATCTCCGACTTACCATCTTTGGCTCTTCAGGACAACACAAAAAAGAAGCAGTTGTTAGAACAGCTCATGACACATTTTGTTTCACATGCCTTGGATGTTTAGGGAGAAACAAATCTGGCAGATAATCCAGTTTTATGTGAAGTAGATGTCTTTGTAATGAGTTTATTGGTCTTCAGTTTGAAACATAAAATTAGGTTTGCACCTGGCACTGTGTCAAATTGGCATGATTTGAATGCCTTTAGGTAATTTTAATAAGTGCAGTTCATAGTGACTAACAGTTCTGAGCATTTTACAACAATCTGAATGTAGATCACAAATTTTACGTTGAGAAGTCCACACAAAAAGGAGATTTGCTGTTTATTTGACGATGAATGTTTTGCTTTTGGTTTTCAATGGGTGTTGCTTTGCATGGATTTGCCTGATGCCATGCATAAACAAATAGCATATGTTCATACCTATTTGCCTTTCCCTTTGTGCCTGTGCTCATCAATCTCATTCGACCTACGCTCAACACATCTACTTACACACTCTAACCAAGTTTAGCGCAAACAGCTAAAGGAATAATTTGTCATTTTGGGAAATGTGCTTATTTGCTGGAAAATAACAGGACTGACATCATTCTTTTGTATGTGTTACACATAAAGTTACAGCCAGGAGACATAGCTTTGTTAAAAGACTGAAAGCTAGATTGTCTTTGTTCAAAAGTATCTTTAAAGCTTACTAGTTAAGATATTTTATCTCATGGGTGATCATTTCTACAATATGGGTTGCAAAAAACAACAAAGATTGAACATGTTAATTTAGTTAGCCTAAGAGATACTGGTAAACAGATTTTGTTGCAGGCAAACTGTTTAACCTGTTTTCAGTCTTTAAGCTGAGCTAAAAAAAAAACATCTCGTGACTATGGTTCACACTTTAAGGTCAGATATGAGAGTGGTTTTAAGTATCATCTAAATCTCAGGAAACTGTTTAGTATACAGGAAAGTGTATTTTTTAACCAAATTTGAGATCCCTACCATGCAACTGGTGAAAGGAAAATGTTTTAACATTTAATACATTCGTCTTTCAACCAAATTCAGTATGAGCAAATGTGATTCTGACCTGCGGATGTTCCAGATTAATATCTTGGTGCCTTTTTTGGAGGCAATGGAGTCGAAGTGTGCATGTATCTGCTCCTGGGAGTTGATGATGGAGTGCTGGAGGATGGCTGCCAGGCTGGCCTCTGAATCCTCAGTCACAACCAGCGACTGTAACACTGAATTAAGGTCCGTTTGAAGCAGTATGCATGATGACAAACATATTCTCCGCCATTAGTAAATAAATTATCTTCCATTATAGAATACTCCTTTATGGCAGCCTTCCATCTGGTCTGCCTATTTAAATACCAGTCAGTGACATTCAAAAGATTTGCTGTGTATCCTCATGATTATGTTGTTAATGGTAACTAGCAATCACACTAAGAAATCATGAGGACATACTGATGCAGTGTATCTAAAGGTTTTAATATTCTCTTCTTTTCTCTGCTAATGGCCCATTCGTATGTGAAGGATATTGGTTTGTTGGCTGAAGGGGACGATGGGGACGATGACAGCCTGGGCTTTGATATTTTCCAGGTAGGTCTGAGACAGCATGCCCACTGTCTGACAGCCGCCATTCTTGGTGAAGATGAGAGTGTCGCGGCCCAGACGCATGGAGCCGGACTTGAAGCCGTTTCCGTACACACCAATGGCCTGCTGACTGTCCTTACCCGAGCCCTTTTCTGTAAAACCAAAGCTGGACACAAAGGTGAAGGGGACAGTGAGCATATAAGGATGTGTGTTTGTGTGTCTATTTCACAAACAATTTAGGATTATTTTCACTGGAGAATGAATTGTTATTAATCAGCAGTCATTTGAATTATCAAATGTCAGAACAGTGATAACGATTTTCTAGAATTTGTGAATTTCAAAAATTAGATGAATCGGATGGATACTTAAAGGGAGAGAGTGTGTGTCGTTGGGTTGAATGAGGTAAGGAACACAGTGTGTTTCTGATGCTACATGCTTTGAATTGAAAACTTCACGTGTCTCACCTGAGCATCTTGTGCAGTTTGTTGGGGGTCATGCCGCTTCCATTATCAGTGAAAGTTAGACAGAGCTGATCGGCCTCATTAACAACGTCTATCCAGACCTGTTTAGCGGACACACCAGGATCTGATGCATTATCTAGAACAAGATGGACAGAAAATTAGAGGTGAGAAAAGAGAGATGCTACATGACTTCTGCAAAAATGTACGATGCTAATTTCTACAGGCATACTTATATTCAGAATAGCAATTTATATGAGGAGAAATCAAAAAAGTGTGTAGACAGTTCCTCTAGCATGTGAATGGAGCACAGCATGGAGCAGAGGGAAGATATAACCTTCATGAGTAAATATTCTAAGTTACGTTCCATTATTAACATCACCCGTGTTACACGTTTTTATGACCACTGGTACGTAACCATTTGTGATTTCAACATGGACTAACAGTAAAACTTGAGCAGAGAGGGCACATCAAATTTTGTTTGTGATTTTTGTAGAACACAGGGACAGTAAACCGAATCCTATGTATGGGAGGGCGAAGGGTAACAATCATCATGTTGCGGGTGAGAAACCTGTGAGTACGCCACAGCAGAACTCAGTGTTGACCTTGGGGAACAAATTCACAGTGCACAACCCCGCATGTACAGTCACAAAATATTACAAACATCTGATAAACACCATAGCTACAGCTCAAAAACAATAGTGTTGATATTGTGTACAGTGAACCCTCGTTTTTCGCGGGGGTTACGTTCCAAATAGAAACCGTGATAGGCGAAATCCGTGAAGTAGTAACCTTTATTTTACAATTGAAATAGATAGAACTGGACATTAAATATATCTACGTTACATATAGTCGTAATGTGATTTCAATGCACGATGCAAATCCGTGAAGCAGCGAGACCGTGAAAGGTGAACCGCGTTATAGCGAGGGTTCACTGTATACAGTATTTCTTTCCATTTAGTCCAGAAGCTGCTACGGCATAGTATGTGTTAGTTTTATCAGACTTCTCTAACAGATACCATGCATTAGTTGTATCTTATTGAGGATCTTACAACCTGATCAATAATTAAAACTACAGAGTAAGAATTTGCATCTTATCGAGTCATTATTCTGAATTGCAGAGACATTTACTCCCATTATAAGCATTCGTTTCTGAAGTTGCAAGTTCAAACTCCCAACTGCACTCTGTGATCTGATCGTTGAGTCATGTGAGCACAGACACCAGTTTTGTGATGTACACTGGTGCGTCTACATTTCGACGACGCATTCCCCTGGCTATTCCTGCAAGACACCATTGCAGCCAACAGACGGTCGGCACGACTGAACCAATGAGAGATCACAGAGTGGAGGGAAGACAACACTGGCAGGTCACACAGACGATCGATCGAATGATTCGTATGCAGCACTAAAGTCTAAAATTGTTTGACCAAAAATGCTTCTCTTTTATACGACAGAGTTGTAAAGACTATACTGTTAAAAGTGTATTAGAGAATACAAGGATTTACATGACGATATAAACAACAATAATCTAACTTGTCACAACGTAATGATCACCCCAGCCCTACGAACACACAATTTTAAGCATGCAAGTGTTAAACCGTTGCGGGTGTGAAAGAGGAAGTCCATTCGGTCCAGCGCTCGGTGTGCGGCAGTGGAAGAGCGCATGAAATGAAACCATGAAAAGTTGTACCAACAAACAGCGTGCAGGTGCACAGGAATAGCCTATGCAAAGTTTGAGAGTAATTCTTCATTTTGTTGCCTACCTATTAATTCTGACACAGCGCTGAAAGGCCAGGTGTGACTTGTAGAGTTGCTGTTCAGGAAGGAAGGACTCATCTGGAAAAGAAATTTGATCAAAGTTAGTGAGCGTTCATTTTTGCCCCTGCAGCAAAAGTCTTTATGGAACTTAATATGGCAAAAAAAAAATACAAATCTTCTATATAAAATACGTACAGAACTCAGGCGGATCCCATGCTCGCTTAACCTCGCCATGACTCGCAGCTGGATATATTGCCTCTTGTGTTGTCTTCTCTCTTCCACGCAAGTACGTAATTCACAGCAACGCATGTGGGCGCGTCCTGTGGGCCGCTGGCAGAGGAAGTCAGCTGAGATCAACTGCGAGCTCAGTCAGAGCGATGGGAAAGCTGTTTTTCAACTGTTTACATTTTTATGTGAGGATGCAGGCTATCAATTTGAAGTTTCTCTTTGACTCTGCTTCTTAGTTATGCACATGTTTCCAAGTCTTGTGGAAGTGGTGATGTACACACATCGTCGATAATCATTTTGATATTTTGCCTTTCTGCATACACGTTTACGTTTGACGCTTCGAATATGTTTTGACAATAATGTCTGCGCACTTTTAAAAATGAGCCATTTAGAATAAATAATTTTACTTCTGTACTGCAGTATTGCTATTTTGACATAAGTAAAATATCTGAATACTCCACTCATCTTCAGAAACATCTGGTGAATACTGAACATGTCTGAATCATTTACTGCAAAGCTGGACAGTGGGTGTCGCACAGGAACATTTGGACAATCAGATGTCGGCAAATATAAAGTGGATCCAGTTCCAAAGTTTTGTCTAAATTAATTCGCAGCTGTTCAGGGCTTATTTAGCCACAGTTTGAGTGAAAAACACACCTTTGGTATTGAGTTAACGTTTCAGGAGGAAGTCTTGTAACGCTGCGACGCAGCGACGCAGTAGCTGCTGCGAATGCATACCTCCCCCTCGGATGAACACGTCACACGTCGACAAAACTTGTCATGTTGATGGCTTTTAAATAGGAAACACAGATACACCTTCTCTAGAGAGGCAAACTGAAAATGGAGACAATGTCCCCCCCCCCAAAAAAAAATTCTTAAAGCAGTTAAACTAGTTGTTGAGCCGGTTGATTTTGATGTTTCTAAATGTCCTCCAATTTGTTTACTGCAGCTGACTCCATTTGCCTATTTGATGGCTCCACTTGCCATTGGGAGTTCTGCCCCCGAATACTTCTTAAATATAACTTTTTTTTAGGCCAAATATGGGGTTTAGACAAGTACACATGGACTGATCACACATTATATCCTGCATATTGTATTGCATAATGTTATATTTTAATACAAAAATGGCATATTAAAGTATCAAATCCCATTTTATGAAACAATCTTCACTGTTTTTGATACAGGTTGTATCATGAGAAAGATAATTTCATAGCTTGGTAGTGGCACTGGTTGTGGGTTTTCAAAAACGGTCTATTTAAAAAAAAAAAAAATCAACACTAAACAGCAGCTACTGTGACCACAAGCTGCAATCACAACTGGTACATATTAAAACAGTCAAGTCAGTGATGTTATTTCGGCAGGTTTATTTTTCAAAAAATTTGCTCACATTAGACACCATAAACCCTAAATTAAATACATTTTGATGCTTATTAAATGAAACTTTTCATTTGTAAGAAATAACGTGTTATATCATCTTTCAAATGTTTCTCAGTATCCTGTCAGTTAATAGTTTTGCCATTGGGGCAAATAAAAAATTATGCTAATCGCTGTCACAGATGACATTTGTGACAATGAATCAACACTTCCTGAGCCCATTTTTACTGTTTATTTACAGTAGGTTAAAGGGATGTATGCTGAGCAGCCTGCTTACCCAGAATGAGATTTGAAGTATGTATACAGTTATTAGGGGCTTTTCTTTTTTTTTTTTTTTTTTTACACTGTGCTGTTAAACGAGAAATAGTGATCGGAAACAATTCGCTCCTGGAAGTACAAGACTACGCTAATTAGAGATAAAATCAGAGCTAAAGAAATGCCGAAAAGTATTAGTTATTTTTTTTTTCTTTTCTTTTCTCCTTTTAGTGCAATCAATCAATCCTTTGTTGCGTAAAAGAGTCCCCATCGTTGGTCTCCACTGTTGGAACGTTCCAGTTTTTCTTTCCATCCATTCACTATTGCAAAGTAGTCCTCTTTAGAGAATTCCTGAGGGAGACAGGGACAGGTATGATGGGCAGTCTTCCAAACAATCAGGGAGGAATTTGTTACAAACAAAACCTATTTTGACACAATTTCTCCCCGTGCATGCTAACCTCAATAAATTCAGCTTTGATGGCCTCTGTTCTCTGTAGTTCTGTCTGGATCACCTGGGTGAACTGTGCAGTTCGGTCTTCTGCTCGAACATTGCATAAACCAGCCTCCTGAATTAACTACAGGATGAGAGACAGAAAAGAGATAAAGCAAATTGGGAACAGCACCCCCACCTGATGGACATGAGTAATACATCAGAAACGAATCTGTATCTGTAAAGGGAAAGACTTTACTTTTTAGGAGTTATAAAATAATCACATTGTTTCACTGCGTTTGGCCACTACAAAGAGTTGAATTATTATTATATCTGTCTGGAGTGCAAGGCAATGCCTCATGAATATCTTTAAGCCAGATGGTAAATTATTTATGGAAGACTTCTAAACATCACTTACTGGTTTGGTGCTGTGGTAAAACAGATTCAGCAAAAAGTATGAAACTTTACTAGCAGAAAACCTTTATTACTGAAAGACATTGTGTGAATCTTGGTTTATTTTGTAAACACAGGATTAAAGGACGACACTTGTGTTTTTAAGTTTTGATGATGTCATATTCACCTGGTTTAAAATTTCTGATGAGAATATATCAGTCGACAAGGATCTGTAGTATGTTAATATTAGAAGTCAGCAGAGGCCCCACGATACGATATTATCGCAACACTTAGGTCACAATATGATAATATGATGACATGTTGAGTGTTGCGATAACATATTTTTTGACGTGTTGCAACTTATTACATTTTTTTTTAACTGCAGATTCTGTCCCCAAAGGAAATTTTGTCAACATCTGTTTATCCATCAGTACATATTATTATGGGTTGTCAAACAGAGAGACTGACCAACACTATCCTAAAAATCTGTCGTTAATGTTGCATGCAAATGATGAATTCATTGATGGATCACTTAGTTTATGATTAGGATGATAAGTGAACAGTGGTCACACACAGTATGAATAAAGAGGACTAAAGTCTCTCAACCTCCCTCTAAGGTCAGTGTTGTCCTCTCATGAACTATTACATAATAAGACTCCACTGTATGTTACCTTGCCATACTGTGAGGGCGTATAGAGCCTGTAGCCTCTCTGTTTGACGTAGGCCTCGAATGCTGGTGTCCAGGGTTTCTCTCCGCAGCAGTAGTCGCTGATAAGCAATTGGCCGCCCGGCTTTAACCAAGACTGGACACAAAGAAACAAATCAAAGATAAGTTATACAGGTTATACTGGATAAAGTGACATACTAGAAATACAAAAATAATCTGGATCCGACATAAATGCTGCTTATATTTATGTTTGTGTATTTTTCTATTTGCAAATTTAAATAAATAACAAAGAAGTGAAATATTTAGAGTTAATTTTATGGTCTTAAGTATGAGCGACTGCTCACATGGAAGCGTTTGAAGAGGGCCTGTTTGTCATCTATGTGCAGGATTGTGTCTCTGCTGTAGATCACATCGAATGAACCTTCTGGAAACGTCCTCTTGGTGGCATCGGCCACCTCAAACTGCACCTGAGGTAGAGAAAATGACATTCATTGAATCATTAGCTGAGCTGTTTAAACCAACACGATAAGGAAGCACATAAAGCATATGTACTGATGGCAGTTCCTCAGTGATTGCTCTCTCCATGGCAATGTCCACCATGTTCTCTGACAGATCCAGACCAAGCACCTCCACTCCAAAGGTCTGAAAAGTAACATAATTATCATCATCGTTGTTGTTCTTGCAATAATTATAATCATTATAAAATCCCTGTATCATCACTATTATATGACCTCATGTATGCCAGATGTTGGGCCTCTTACCTTTGCCATGTAGAAGTCTCCTCCACCAATACCACAACCAATATCCAGAACCTTCTGTCTGGGCTTTAGGTTCAGCAGGTCCACAAACTCCTGTTAACACAAAAAGTTTTTGTTTGATCAAAGTCCTGACATAGAGTGACTTAAACAACTATTCAGACCCCTTTCCTTTTAGCACACTTTACTGTTTTCATCAGTATGACATCGTGAATATGTATTTGATGTCAAAAATGTATTTCTTTTTTTTTTACAAACAAAATACAAATATTAATCTAATTGTGGCGCAAGAGGAATCATCAAGGGATCTGAGCGGAACTGAGTAAATGTATTTTATGCTGTTGTAAACATGATCAACTTCAGCCAGTCATTTACTCGCTGAACTTTTCACCTCATAAACCACACCACTTTGTTCAGTAGTCTTTTTGTGTCCTTTCCAAGTCACACTTACAGATTTCTTACAGCTAATTTCTCTTGTGTTTCCCAGACTTTATTCCTACCTTTGTAGTGCTGGGTCCGCCTGTGCTGACGTAACCGGCCCCAAACATCTTCTCGTAGCGGAGGATGCCGTGCCTGGTGTACTGCTGGTTGTCCAGGAACTGCTGGAAGGTGTTGAATCCATTCTGGGTGTTGGAGGAGCGGGGAACCTTCTCCAGCAGCCAGCAGATTTGATTTGGATTGTTTTTCATCTGGAACAGGAGGAGGACAGGGAGGTGACAGACAGGATGGAGAGAGGAGGGCAGGTGGGGAGAGTCAGATTGAGATGGGGAAACACACTCAGAGGTCTTTATGCTTTAAATCTTATTAAACATTTGGTAAGACTTAAGTGACTCTACCTCAACATAGGTTTGAACTCTCTTTTTCAAAACTATGTCAAAACCAAACTTTTGGCTGCCCTCTGGCCCCTCCATTTGTACTGATGATACCATGTCGTTGTATTGTGTCTCAGTGCGGTAGCAGGTGGGGTTGAAGTCCCTCTTGCTGTCACCTTGGTAAAAAATTTACAAATGAAAACAAATTCTTCTCCTTCAGTTAAGTCACATTCAGCTATTATACATTGTTAATAGTGAATTTAATGAGAGACAGATGAGGACGTTTGATTATTAGTTCAGTACCTGACCGGTGGTTGCAGGACTCTCTGAAAAAAAGGAAGCCGCCAGGCTGCAGCCAGCTAAGCATTTTCTCCATAAAGGACTGCAGCTCCACATCACCCAGGTACATCAGCAGCCAGTTGGAGAAGATGAAGTCAATGCTGAGGAGAAAATGATACGGTTACATCAAAATATAACAGGGGGGATAAGAACGTCTGCACCAACTTTCATTCAAATCCATCCAATATTTGTCGTAGTATTTCACTAAAAACGTCAGATTTGCTATCCATGCAGTAGTTTTTGAGATATTTCAGTCTGAATCAAACTAATGTACTAACCAACTTGCAGACCGGCACATTCCTCGAGCCACACTGCCTCTCACAAAAAAAAAAAAAAAACTAACAAAATGTCAGTTAGCTACAGATGTCTTAACACACCTGTTTGGGGGGACTTCCAGCTTTGTGACATCAGCTTGGAGGAAGGTAGCGTTGCTATGGTGACCATTGTTCTGCCTGTTCTTCTCCACAAAGCTTTCCATGAAGTCCACAGCCATCACATGGGCCGCCTTGGTCAGCAAGTGGCTGGTGCAACGACTGTAGAAACACATTCCAGTGTTATAGCTCCATTGCTACATTCATAAAGTGCTCAGTCAAAAAGCTGCAACTATTAAATGCAGACAGATTAAACCTTTAAGCCTTTTTACATTATAACACTCCTTTTGCTGAGATTTTTTTCTGTATCTCTATCAAAGCTCAAAAGATGACTATCTTTAATTTTTGTAAAGAAATAAGGATTGTTTTTTTTTTTTTTTTTTTTTTTTTTACCAGAACACAGACTGCATGTGAAATGAATCAGAATTCCTCTCGAGTCTGTGTTTTGCAGCCAAATCAAATCAAGACCTTGAAAAGCCTGCTCAGTCTAATGCAACTCACCCAATCCCTGCTCCCAGCTCCAGCACTTTGCATCCAGCCAGACTAGGCAGCATGGAGAGGATCTCTGGCAGTTCCTGCTTCATCAGCTCCCTGGCTTGAGAATCCAGCATCATCTCCTCCACTGTGGTGGCATTGGAGTGCTCCTTCCAAAACGCTGTCATATTGCTCCGAACTGTTGAGGTCGGCAAAACAATTTGAGTGTGAAGCCTTATAATGATATCAGTCTAGTATTCTTCTTTAAAGTAACAGAAGGAAGACGACCAAGAAGAGAAACTTTCATACTGCTTAGTCCAACAAAAAAAGGAACAAGACAATGTAGTGATAAGATAATAGTAATGCATAGAAATAACAGCACTGTGTGCTTCCAATTATTTATTTAAGATTGTGGACAGAGAACAAATAAACAGATACTGCTGAACGGCAAATACATTCTCATCTAAAATCTAAAATCATACTAAAATTAGATGAAGTTCAGTGTACAACACTGGGATCACAAATTATTAATTTAGATTGAATGAACTACTCATAATTGTGTCAACAGCAGGAAATACAGGAATATTTTCTCATGGTATTTCTCCCCGAATATGTGACAAAGTTCAAAGATCGCTGTCTGTGAATCATTACATCATTTTGGACCTAAAACTCATCAAACTTAAATCCCTACAGAGACCCTGTCTGGCACACAGTTTAACCATTAGTCAAACCTGTTTAAGGAATCTAAAACAATACCCTGCTTTGGAAACTCTTTACAGCTACAATGCTGTAAAGATTTTCCCAATTAGTTTTCATCTTGTTCTCTGTCACAGTTTGGGAAGTTTTGGATACTGTTTTTCAATATGGCATGCAGTGTTTTCTATTTCCACATGTTTTAACATTACTTTAAAAGAAGAATTAGGCATAAAATTTAAAACTCTTCACGACAAATACTCCAAATCTTTTGACTTAAGGTTTTTCTCCACTTTGCAGTAGGAAGCCATTGATATGTGACGCATACTTGAAGATAATACAACAAACTTCAGGAACAAAATAACCAAATGCTGGTTGGAATTTAAAAAAAAAAAAAAAAAAAAAAAAAAAAAAAAATGGTGTGTGCTATGGTATTTACATTAAAAGGAACCGTTAAAAAAAGTTGTTGTATCATTCAAAGAATAAACATAAAACAAAGTTTTCTAGAAGTTCCTCTGTTGCTTAACATCCAGTGTAAGGGACTCTGTTCACAGCCCACTACCTGATAACAAAGAACAAGGATAACTGCAGGGTAATACTGAAGCTGACAAAGCTACAGGGATCATCTCAGTCAGTCACATCACTGACACATTCCAGCCCAGTGTTCACAGAAAGAGTACTTCCACCAGCTGAACGAACAATTACAACAAACCAACAGTGGCAGCTCAAACAAAGTCAAAATTTTGGTACTATCCTTCACATCAGGCTTAAAAAACACTTTTCAAGAAAACCTCACGATCAAAGGATCCATTTGTACTGAGCTCATACCGTTTTCCATGGTGGTCTTTGGTTGATAACTGCAGAAATTAATCTACAATGCAAATTCAGTCCGACAATTAATTGTCTCAGTTATAAGAGGGATACTATAAAAAAAACAAAAACCTGGCAATGACAGTGTGCAGGTCGCTCCTCGTGTGGGGGCTCTTTAAATCACACGCCACGTGTAGGAGGTGGTCGCCAGGGAGGAAACTGGCCATTAGGATGCGCCCAATATGCGGGCAGTGGGGGGAGGGGATGACATGAATAATCATATAGGGACAAGAGTCTGCAGGCCATGAGAGGGATTTCCCCTGACAGTGTGCAACAAACTCAGACTTCCCTAAAAGACGACAAAGCGCTATCAGCCACAGATATTTAGTGGGTCAGTAAAGTACACACAGTGTTTTTTTGCACGGTGGTTGGTTCACGTGGTGTGTTATCCTGAACCAGTTCCCAGGTTCATTTTGGCTCAGTTGTGCTGACACGTAGAGAATGTGTCGTGGCATGCGCTCATTGCTCAACATTGCCCCACATAGTTAAGGTGGAAATCGATGATTGTTGTGGTTGTTGAGCTAAACACTGGGATTGTGAAAAGCGAGTGAGCGAGCGAGCGAGAGAGTAGATACAATGAAGACAGAAATTGATTGTGTGTCACTTTTTCTGCAGTCAGTCTTCCAGGTTAAGATTAATGATCAGGGGTTTATTAATTGTGAAAATAAGGCCTACAATTTTCCCATTTTATATAGATCAGTTCAAACTATTAGTAACAGGGCTGTGTATTGGCAAGAATTTGGCAATATGTTAAATAACACGATACAGGGATTTGGATTAAAAAAAAACTTTAATCAATGCTATTGAAATCGTTTTTTTTTTTAATTTTAGTAAAATTGTCACAGGGCCTTGTATATAGAAGACACCACTGTACCTGCATAAAATCTGAGTTAAAAAGTCTACTTTTTAATGCAGTTGGAACAGCTGCTTTGCAACAACAAAGTCACAGTCACTGTAACATCCCGGCACTTCTTTTTGTGCAATCTGAGAAAAGTAATTGACACAAGTCTCTGCATATAAATAAAAAATTGATAGTGTTTTGAAATTTTATAGAGTATGAAAAAACACAAAATCACAATACTAGAGTACCGATGTTGTCTTACAACACCAATTATTTAGAGCAACAATTTGGGTTGCCAGATTGTGAAAATATCGGAGTCATTAACAGTTAATAAATGCCCCAATCCCTTAAATCTGCTGTTTAAAGTGTTCATAAAATGTTAATTATTCACTTCTACACTTTTGCAATAAAAAAAACTGTCATTGATAATAATAAGTGAAGTCCTGATTAAGAGTTTGCAAAAACAGTATATCAAGTCTGCAATTGTCATCAACTAGCCAATAAATTCAGGGGGAAGACAGCAGCAGTGATCTTTTCAGCAGGCTCATCGTCATTGACCTTTTTTATGGTCAAGCCAGACTGTAAATATTATGCAGGGATCAGAGTTACGATTTAATTTACCATTAACAACTCCTTTGTAGTCCTTCAGTGTTATAAAACATTTTATAGAGCCTGAGTCCTGACATCTTGCATGTCAAACACAGTGTTGTTTGGTGAGAATAGTCCACCATCATCTTTACATTGTTGAGTATTCTAAAGTAGTTTGTGTGAAATTGGGGGTGTGAGGTGTGAGTGTCAGTGTTAATTACACTGACAATGTAACACATGGGAGTTGTCAGCCTGTTCTCTGGCTTTTTTTGGGGGGGGAGGAGGGGGGGGGGTTTCCTGTTTTTCACCACACTGTTGTTGGGTCTGTTAATGTTTCACATTTGTCAACATTTTGCCAAGCTGTGCTGAGGAAGGACCAAACAACTGTAAAAATAATGGTTCCAAAGTTTTTTTTCAAAATCTTTTGACAGTAGTCTGTTTAGCCTAATGCAAGAATGCAATTTTATTATTATTATTATTTTATGTTGGCCAAATGACTCATAACACAGCGGTCAAAGTGACTTTTAGTTTAAAGTTACCCTGGAGAGCTGAGCAGCCCAATTTGGGGCCCGCAGGCCAAGTTTGGCCCATACCTTTGTTGTTTTGGCCCAGCGCAGCATTTAACATGTATAATTCTAACCACGTAATGGCTAATAACTGTACATTTTGTACAGCTAAAAAGGACATAATATAAGTATATCTATATGTATATAAACACATGTTTATAGTATATGTACATATATTACTATAGTTTTACAGCAATGCAGAGCATACTGCTGTTAATATTGCCTATTAAATTCCATTGGCCTATGTCTTATCTATAAATAATTATGGTACTCTCTCTACGCTCATGTACTGTTAGTGTGTCCTAAGTCACCGAGCTTGGGGTGCCAGTCAAAATGAGAGATTGAGGCAGTGACATTTTGACAAGAAAAAAATGAGCAAAAATTTGCAATACAACTGTTTTTGACAATAATCTCTGAAAAATAATACAATTATTATTAAACAGATTAAAGTATAGTATTTGAATGATGCTAGAATTTTATTTTAGACTTAGAATGTTAATTTCTGGAAAAGAATATTACATTTCAATAAAGTTAATTTCACATAACAAAGATTTTTTTTGACCCGCAGCCCCCCCATCCAGATTAATTTCTGGCCCTTTATGAAATAATTTGGGCGCCCCTGCTGTAGAGTATTTGCCCATTGCTCATCATGACCTGTTTTGCGTGCGTGCGTGCGCATGCGTAGTTGCCCTCTTACTTGGGTGTAACTGCAGAGTCCTTCATATTACTTCATGCTATTCCACTGATGGACATTTGGTGGTGGTAACAAGGAAGAAGAAGAGTATTTTGACAATACATTTTTTACACTTTTTAAAAAATCTGCTTTGCATGCAACATGTAGTATGTCACACAGTGGACCTCATTGATACCCATAATGTCTTTCTCCAGCCAGGACCACACCACAACAATGCGTGTTTACAGGTTAATGAGAAGAGGAGATTTGGGATGATGGGGATGAAAAAGGGAAGTGAGGGGTCGTCTGTTGGTAATAGAGCAGAATTAGAAGCAGCTGAAAAGTTTGGTTGTGGTCTGACTATCTAGACTATCAAACTGGAGGAGAGTCGCTGTCGTCAGGATGGATCGATCTGCAGTTCAGGATCAATGTGAGCTGATTTTGTTTTTCTGAGGCTGTGCCAGTCTGCTTTTGGATTATTGCAATCAATGGCGCCAAAAACTGTCTGTGGTAAACTGTTGATTGATGAACCAGGTGTATGTGGGCTTGTCACGTGATCAGAGGAGGGGCTGAGTAGTGGCCCTGCTCATTTCATTTAGGTGAGACGCAGTGAATGGAAATCTAACTTCGTATATTTACAAAAAACGGGGCACCTTTTATACAAATCATATAGATTACAAAAGTGCATCCAGATCAAAACATACAAATAAGTCAGTTCAGAATGTGATGAGAGTTTGGGAAGCTGGTGAAAGATCACTGCATCTCTTTTGGACAAATGAATACATTTGTATTTAACAAACAATATCAGTTTCACTCTAAGAAGGGACTATAATATTTGTCAAACTTTAAAATAATGAAAGAAAAGACCACAAAGACAATGAATATTTCCAGACTTGGTCATTGAAACAGAAATATTATTTTTTCAGTTGCAAATAAAAAGTGCAAAGTGCTCCCGACCTGCATCATAAACTCAATGTTTTCAACATTAGAACTGATAGGCTACAATTACATGGTCTATTAGATAATTTCTTGAACATACACAGTCAGAGAGAGAAAATGATCATGCTGCTAAAGCTCCAGCGTGTTTGACTTTTTGCACCATATCCAAAGTTCATTGTAACCAGATTCAACTAGATGCGGTCATCAGCTGATGGTAGGGGTGTTCTTAGAGTTAAAGGTTCATATAGAGGTGGGGGAAGTCCCTAAATATAACTCACATTGATTCAGTGTATACTGTTTAAGGTCTGTTAATCTAAATACTGATAAAGGAACAATATTTGCTTAAGGCAGGTGTGTCAATAAATCATGGATGTAATTTAACAGTGACAGAGAAGAGGATGGGAGGGAATCTGCCTGACTTATTGATACAGGGTAAACTTTGCACGTGTACAGCAAATACACACAGATCTATTTGATTTGATTTATTATTCAGACTTTACCTCATTATATTTTCTCACCTATTTCTGATATATAGGTATGTATGGATATTTCCGTCCTTGATGTTTACTGTTTACTTTTGCTACTATGATAAAGTATATTTCTCCTGGGAGGGATCATTACATTTACCTCTCAGCATATGTTATTTCCCACCGTTTGAGTTGTGAGAGACGCTCTTTTAATTTTGTTGCGCCCCCTTCGTCTGCTATGATTTGTTGGTACATGAGTGGAGAATTAGCGTCACCAGCTGTTTATCTCGAGGAGCCTAACTTCAATGAGTACCTATTAACATGAAAATCAATGATTTAGTTGAAAACCCAAACAACACAGCAACTCTGAGAACATTTTGGTTTTGAACTGGACAAAAAGTAGATCCCAATAAAAGTAAAAATGAATAGAACAAGACCATTAATCAGTATTATTCAAAAGGCAATGATTGAACTAAAATGTCATGATTGCGACAGCTCTAATGGATGCCTACATGGTGTATATTTTAAAATCAAATAAATGTAGTGCTTATAGAAACAATGTGTTAAATACAGATGATTAAAAACAGAGTAAGAAAAAGAAAAAGAAAATCCAAGCAATATTAAAAGAGTGAGTCAAATTCATTCCAAAATTAAAAAGCAGTCTTGAATAGTTTCACATTACTTATTATGAAAATAAGAATTGATAAAATAAAATAACATACTGACTAAAGACTGAAGAAGAAGAGTCCGAGGGCCATCTGAACAGGCAGATGGTATATACTATATAACTTCAGTGATGCACTGAAACTCCTGCATTAATATTACAGATGGAAAGAGATTAAATGGGATTTCAAACACTTTTACGAACCACAAAAAAACAGAGGATAACAACACAGGATGAAAAACAGATGGCTGAATGCACATAAGATGATGATGATGATAAGACTTCACTATCCTCACACGCCTTCTTAAATGGCTAAAACGTATAATTAATAGGCAAATAAGTAACACTGACAGGAGGATAAACCTTCATATGCTAAATATGTATAACAGACTAATTCTTAAATGAGCAAACTGAGTTGGAGGACAAACTAATAATTTTGGAAGTGCAGTTCAAAGTGGCAGACTGTCCTGGAGTGAAGAGGCTATAAATGAACACTCACAGTGGAAATATTGACACGGCTGCTGTGAAAGATTAATTTCTTAAACTTGTCTAGACATTTATTGGGGAAAGCTGCCTGTTCTGGAGGTAAAACTGACATTGAGAGCCATCGTTTGCCATCTAAGTTTTTCCCCTGCTGGTGTGTGTTGGTAGCTGTCCAGGCTTGGTCTCAGCTCTGAGCAAGTTGGGGCACATCTGGTGGATCCTGGTCATGCAACGGAGGTTAAAAAGCGGCTGGAGAAAGAAAGTGTTAGGTTGTCGATGAATCTGACTTAATCAACCTTTCACTTTACTTACCCAGTTCGGACTCTTGTATCACATTTTATGTTGGAATCCTCCACCTTCAGTATCCATGTGGGCCACAGTTTAGTTTCCTGCTGGTTGCTGTACCCACTTGTGTCTTATTTTCCCATCAGGTAGTGGTGTATGTGTAGTTCAGCCTGTTCACCTCCCAGTTGTCAGAATTATATATCAGATTGTGTTCATAAGTCTACCTCAGGTCACTTCTTAGTCTTTCTGTTTACGTCTGTTTGTGTTTTTGGATATTGACAATTTTTGGATTCGGCAATAGCCTGCATCCCATATTTTCCTTGGCCTGCATAATTTCTTGTCCATAAGGGAAGTTTGCTTGCCTTAACTTACTGCCTCTGTGTTGTGGATTTGGTTAATTTGCCTTTTTGTGAACTGCAACACCTCAGTGCATCACAGCAATAATAATAAGTGGACAAACAATAATAATAGACAACATTCTCCTCACACAGTGTTGGTACTACAGAAAACAAATTGACTTTTAACTTTACAGTTACCAATTAAATATTTTGCAGCTGTACTTTTGTTTCTATTATTTTCAATTCATTGATCAAGCCCAGGTTATTTTGGAATCCCAACTTTGCTTTGATACAGGTTTTATTTCCCTCACGCTTTGCACCTTAAGAGAATGTAGACTGGAAATGTAAGGTCTTTAAAGAATAAGACATTGTTAAAAATGACTAAAATATTAAAAACTATCTTTGTATAATCAATATATAATTTAGAAAATTTCCGGCATGACATCACAATCCTCTTTCTGTTTGAAACTAAAAGACTTAAAACTTTTACCGAAAGTAAACCAATAAAAAGTATTTTCATGTACACTAAATTTATAAAAGATTTCCCAGGATAGTGCAGCTTGAAATAATTCATGTATCCCTCTCACTGTAACACACTTTCTTATTTGGTACATGAGAGTAATTTATTGATAAAGTGGTGCATCTTTAAAATGTCATCTTCTAAATCATGAAAATCTTTTACATATTTATGTAATTGTCCTGTTCTGCTGATACTTTACATGCATTTCTGTATTTCTTAACTTAGCCTAACATTTTTTAGTTAGGAGTGATTCAGGAAACTTCTCAGAGCAACTCTGAGTGAGGAAAGAACAGAAACCCTTATCTTAGTGAGAGGGTGTGGTGGATCCCGTTGTTAGGTAACACATCCTTTTAAAATATATGATTGACTGATCCAAAAAAATGCCCTTTGGGGGCATGGACATTGACATCCAGTGGAAATAAAATTAACTGCGTGCCAATGCGAGGCTGTGAAAGTGCTGTTTTTGTTTGTGATATCACTGCTGGTGAAGGTCGCGACAGTCACTTTTCCAGTCACCAAACATCTCTGCGTTTGCGTGGGAGAAGTGAGAGTCTCAAATGAGATCGATCACAAACATCATCCCTGCATGACATCATTTGTGGTGTTTAATTAACTCGCTGTACTTCCACAATTTGTTTTCACTGTAAGAGAAGAGTTGAAACTCTCCACTACAGAGAAGACATTCACTCTTGTCCACTAGATGTCAGTAAAAGTCCAGAGAAATTCAGTCCTGGTTGAAATACAGCAGCAGCAGACTGCAGGCAGCAGCAGCAGGTTGAGAGTTTTATGTACTGTAGAATCTTTGCAACAAAGTGAACCAATGATTGAATCCAGACGCTGCTATTATCTTCTTCTGCTTTGTTTTAGAGAACATAAAGGTTTCATAACAGAAAAGAGCAGAACTGACAGCCGAGACAGATTTTGAACATTTGTAGTTTGGCAGGCAGAAAAGCTAATTAAATCCTAATGTTCCAGCTGAGCAGAAAAAAAAGCCTTCATCAAAGTTTGTATGATAAACAATATTCATCGCGAGACAAGACTGTGGGACTGAACAGCAATGTTAACAATGCAAAAATGTACATAACCAAATGAACAGTTTTAACCTAAAGAGGGATATTTGTGTTCAGTGTTTTTGTGTGTTTTGATGTGCTTATTAAGGAACACGCACACAAAACACACGCACACAAAAAGTTGTCAAAAGCACAAACAAACCATCTGTGGTAGACATTTTTATATTAATTTTGAGAACAGGCAAGGTACTGTAATTTTTCTTTTCCCTGCTTCTTTTTGACCACAGCATGTGTGGCATGTTATCTCAAATTTTGTGTTGGAAGTGTACACTGAAATAACTGAAACAAAGAAATAACTAGACATGGAGAGCCCAGACCTGCATCAAGGTCAATAGTCCTTCTATTGCAAGTCTGTAACTCCAGCCGCTATATATGTCTGGATATATTTCCAAAATACACTCGTGCTGAGCTGAATCCTCACACCCCAACTGGTTACAGTTGTTGTCCATGAAACTTCGGTCCCCGAGGGCTCCACTGCTTGCTGTTCGAAGTTTGAGCAACTCCATGTGTATCCCAGAGGAATACTGTGAATGTGGATGTCAAGTCATCAAATTTCTAGACTAGGCTTTTGTTTGTCAGTAACAAAATGTAGTGCCATGTACTGCATTTTTACTTTAATGTTATATATGTAATGCAAAATCACAACACAAGTCATCTCAGGGCACTTTACATAGATATGTCAAGACCTATATTATTATAGATAGAAACCCAACAATTCAACAGTTCCCACATGAGCAGTATTTTAGGTTTAGGGCTTTGCTTCCGTCATATTGTCGGCTGCCCAGCTTCTCAGGACCTGCTGGCTAACATTGGGTCGGCCCACAGCTGCTACTTAGGCTTTATTAGCTACCATAGCTAACGGGTTGTTTCCGATGGTGCAGACACAGTAAGCCTCGTCTCCAATGCTGTGAAAAGACTCCATTTATTACAAATACTGTTATCACTAAAGGAGGCAGAGGAAATAGTAAACATTACATTACATTACATTTCATTTAGCTGACGCTTTTATCCAAAGCGACTTACAATGAGTGCATTTCAACCACGAGGGTACAAAACCCAGAACAACAGGAATCAAGAAAATACAATTTCTTCAAGAAAGCCAAACTACAAAGTGCTATCAGTAAGTGTCATTTTAAGTGCTACTAAAGTTCTACTGTTCAAGGTAAACATCTGACACATTATCTGTCAGACAAATGTAAAGACAAATGGACTCTTTTCAGTTTCTTGAAAACGTTTTTACCGCTCATCTAAAAGACTTCTTCAGTTTTAACAGACTGGAGGAGAGTTTTGAACGTGTTGTGGAGTCGTTCACACCTTGATAGTCCTTGAGTTCCAGTCTGTTCGTATTAAAGAAGCTTTTCAGATGAGAGGGAAAACATCTTCAAGAAACTAAAAAAAGTGTAGTTGCCTTTGGATACCATGTACATTAACCACAACCTGCAAGTAAATTGGCGTAAGATCTTTTAAATAGGATCGCACGACAATGCAACTGATAGGGCCCTGTATGAGATTTTGAAACAGACCCCAGATGCCTAAGGCCAGCCCTGGTTAGCCCCAACAATGACCAATATATGAGCTTAAAAGTGAAGGTAGGGAAATTACCCTAAAAAAATAGCCTAAGGTCTTAAGGTTATAAAAATGGTTCGATGTTAGTTGACACATCCCAGACCAAAAGAAAAAGAATGAAACAGGTGGAGGACAAGGAGCGTCTGATCTGATGGACAGGATAAGACACTGGCAGCAATTATTAACATTATAGACTATTAACATCCAAAATAAGCGGAATATGTATTAGAAATGAGGTGAATGTGATGACATCCATCAGGAGTAGCCACAGGTAATTTATTTCAGAATTAATATGGTCTTTGCAATCATCTGTGAATATGTAAATATGTGTCACTATTTTAATTAAGAAAATAATTGATATGGATTAAAGGATGTCAATTTATTGGTTAGCCTATTTATTCCTTTGGTCAACGCATTAGTAAATTAACAGTTTTCAATATTGTTGTTTCTTAAATCCTTTATTAATGAATGCAATTTGTTTTAATATGCTAAAAGATTTGTGTTTACATTTCCTAAGACAGCCAGGCAGTCATCATTTGTTCGTACGCATGGTCTGAGATCATCCTAAATTTGTTCGAAGAGTGCAAACAAATTCAGGAGAGAAAATATGGATGAATCCCAGATTTGTGCGTCAAATGTTCATACGTACGGTTTAAGCATAGATTTGTGCCTACGCACTTTAGGTGAATGAGGCCCATTAACTGTAAAATTAACTGTCAAGCAAAATAAATTTTGCATGACAGGTGCTTGGGTGGACCAAGTGAGTGTTACAAATTTAAATTAGCTGATGTATAGAGAGATGTAATGATGGTGAGCTGAAAGGAATGAGCCAAGATAAATCCATGAACAACAATACACAGGAAGTGATGCCATACGCTTACCGCGATGTCAGACGTGACACACAGGATCTAGGACTAACATGTCTAACATCAAGTAAACCACATGCCCTATCTTGCAATGTTAATGTGAGTCAAAAAAAAAAATTGTCGATCCGCCCCATCAATTGGATGTGCTCCTAAATTTAATGGGCCTTTTGGGGATTTTTTTCTGCAATCTGACTGACAAATTGACAAACGTTCAGCATCATATTCAGCCCTCTGCTTTCCGGGCTTTTATTTAATTTATTTTTTTTAATTCTCTTTAAAAAAAAAAGGCAAAAATTAAATATACTTTTTCTTGATATTTCTCATAAAGTAAGAAAAGAATAGTTTTATGTTTATCTAAAAAAAAATTACACATCAGGCATAAGTTCTAAGACATCTTTCATTTGCACGCATGAAAGTGTGCAGGCTTTTTTATTCATTTATGGTAAGAGGTGTATTGATAATAACAGTCCACTGTGATCATCACTTATAAATATTCATCAGGCCTTTCATGCAGAGAAGGTTTGCTTTGTTTTGTGTACTCCACTCTAAAATTATCCACTTCCCCTGGGACCGAGGAGTATCTTTGTCCATTCCACAAACAGGTTCTCCAAACAGGGGAAGACAGGGGGGAGCTTTTAGTGCTTAGGTGCTGCTGCTGTTATTCAGCAGGTGGAGGGGAAAAAAAAGAAAACATTTGTTTCAGAATGATAGGGGAAATAAACAAAGACACGTTCAATGTGCTTGGTCCCAGAGAGAAAATAAAGTAATTGCACTTCACTTGAACTTGCAGATGAGTTGTCACTGGAGGGAGAAAAAAAAGCCATCTTTCCTCATGAAAGATTCATTTTAAATCTCACAAACCACATTGCAGTCGTTCAAGGTTTCCGTTGTCCCATGAGAGGCAGTAGAAGGCAGAATGATGCATTAGACTGCTCATGCTACATGTAAAATGTATTTATTTATTGATTTTACTTCTGGGGGTGTCATTTCTGAATTATACAAAACCTTGTGTGTGTATACTTAACCATGTGTACTTCTTCATGCATCCTCTCAATGTCTATTTGAATCCCAGTCAGCACTATGTTGCCATCGATTGATCTCTGTGTGAACGCTCTGCGCCGCGCAACTTTTTTTTAAAACCCCTTGTTCCTCTCATTTGTCAGGGGCAAATGGAGACTCAATGAAGTCGTCAATATCCTCATATTCTTCCAGTAGAACATCATCTCAGTGAAAAGCAATGATCAATCATGGCAGCCCATACAGTTTGCTTTAAGGTGTTGTTTTCTGGAAAGTAAAAATAAAAGAACCAATTTTTAGGTTATTTTCAGACCCACTCTGAGTGTTTCATGCAGATCATGGAGAACAGTGAGGCGTAACAAAGCAGACACTGCTGCTGGCGCCATGCTTACATCCACATGGAAGCTGATTTCCTTTTGAAATGGACACCAGGAAACAACAGGCAGAACATGGCAAAGAGGCCTCGCTCTGGGCAAACATGTTGGAAATAAAATAAGATCACTGGACTCAACTTTGAACCATGTGTTTTATCTGGGGATGAAGGGGTTTCTGTGTCACATCTGCTGTTGCTGGCCAGAGGGCCAACAGCTGCTGTGATGATCAGAAAGTTTATTCACGGTCAGCATGCAGGACATTCATTGGGCCTTCTTACATTTACAAAACAATAATTATTCACCACAGAGACTTATGGACAGGTGCATTTGGTCTTTATTTATGATTTTCCTATCCTCATTAACCCAGCATTCACACAGATCTAGGCCAGTAAGCTCTTCAAATTGTCAACAAACTGAGCTCTTCCAGTTTGGGATATCATAGTTCTTTCAAAAACAGTGATCATTAAAATCTGTTTGTGTGTGAATACATGTCACATGTATGTTTAGGTGTACAGACACACAGACTCCTGTATGAACGGAAATGTGAGTCAGAGGCAAAAAAATGGAGCTTCATTTTCCAAATGAGGTAGCGATATAGACCTCTTGAAAAGTCCTGAAATCCTAGTCGTTCCTCTCCAGGGTTTGACTTAATGGGCAGGTTCTGATTTTCAGAAATACAACTCTGCTGCTCTGTAAGGAAACCCTGTCGGCTGAAACACAAAGTATGAATATCACATTAAAAAGAAGATTACTATGTAAGATTTGTATTTAATTGGCTGTCTCAAAGTGCTGAGACCTTGTGTTAACTTCAGCTGAACTTCAGAATGTACTTTTGCACAGACTGTGGATTTTGTTCCTCATCTTTAATGGTGGAGTCATGCTAGGAACGAGCGATCAATAACTCTTTCAACGTACGTATGGGAATGTGAGTATTGTGGTAGGTAGGATAGATTTTAAAAATGGGTTTCCTCTCTGTGAACATTTTTTTCTTCTGTGTGCTGGTGACATCTGAGATATGAAGGCTGTGAGGGCGGCTGAGAGGTCGCGTCAGAGTTTGATGTCTGGAAGCAATTGCAGTGACAGCAGGCGTGGGTTTCCCAGCTGAATAAACTGGCAGGGCTGCGCAACATCCCCCAGGAGTTCGGCATGCTTTGTGAGCATGATTTGATGCGAGGAATAAGTTGTGGCAAATCCTCACCTGACTAATCCTCCGCTGAGGGACTTAAACTATAGGCAGTGTGCGGCCATGACTGGAGCATTGTTTGGGAAACAGAGAACAGTGGAGAGGAACAGAGAAATGCTTATTCATCCCTCAACAACAAAAAAATTGTCAACGACGTGAGAATCCATGAATATGCAAATATTTGTCATATTTTCAAAATTTCAACTGCTGGACATAACATGTCTCCTATTTCCTATGTCTTATTCTGAGATTTTAGGTGAGTAGATAAATATTCCTCTTTCAGCAGGTGCATGTGAAAACACACTCTTAGTGTCAGACTCCGCAGACATAAATCATCCTGGACAAGAAAAGTTGAGCAAGAATAAGCAAAACAAAACTATGGAAGCACACACGAAACAGTAGACGGAAGGAAGCAGTGTGTGGAAATCTCTTGTTTTTACTTCCAAATGCACATGGAAAGAAATTTGAAAAAAATTACATTTCTCTCAATTGATATGCTAATTGTCTCTTCCCACTGGGAAATTTTGTAGACAGAAAATATCATTGAAATGCCAATTATAGCACTCGCACAGTGTAAATAATCCCATATTATATTTCATAACTTTAGTGTTCTAAAATGCACAGGCTCAATTTGGATTTTTTTATTATGCATTTTTTAAATTGTTTCCTGCAAAGAGACTGTGATATTTACAGCATTACAAATCTAGCCAACCTTAACAGAAAACACTGCAGGGATGAATAAACTCAGAACTCTACTTATTTTAGTGTGGCATTGAACGTATTCAATATTATTACCAGCAAAGTTTAACACAATATAAACACACATATTCCAGAACAGCAGGTGGCAGTATGCACCTTGATGTTGCAGCTATATGCAAACTGTAGGGAGAGTATGGCAACTGCGGCTTTATTACATCTGCTGACTAATTGCAGTAGTTATTTATTGCTTCAGATAAATCAGTTTCCAACCCTGATGACATAAACTCGTTTGTGGGTCTTTCTCAGTGCAGATGCGATCGTGCCGCCAACACCACCTGCGTACTCCAAAGAGACCACAGAAACAATTTTTGTATTCACACCTTTGGGGTTGAGGTTGAGCTTCGCTTGAACTGGGGAGCTTCACACTGAAATTAAATTCCTGTTGAAGATTGAACAACTGGGTCATCATCATCACTGTAGGAGCCAGAGGTAAACATTTTACAATGAAGGTGCAAGGTGAAAATATGATCAAAACATAGACTTAGAACATATGAAGCATATAAATAAATCAACATACTATAACAGATATTATACATACTATATTAACATATTATATGCAGATTTTGTGCTGTCGCGCCTTTTACTCGGCTCATCTGAAGTCCTGATAGTGCAAGTCATTAGCAGAGATGATTAACTGTCGATGACAGAGGGATGATTGTTAATCTGTTCCTTAAGTACAGCTGAACAATAATTAAAAAGAGCCAGATTTAATAGTTTCTCACAATTAAATACAAACATATTACACCTAACCCGTTTAGAATTTTTATTTTGTCAGTTGTAGATTTCTTTCCCTTCTCTCTGCAGCTACAGAGCTGATGAGAAATAAATATTTTTGTCCTTAAGTGCCAAAAGGCAGAATGCGCCTGAAGAAACATTAAATTAGCAAATGAAAAAAAGTGTTATTTACTCATGTCAAGTCAAATTTAGACCACTTTGCCTCATAGTGCCCAACACCTCCCTGATGGTACATTTATAGTCTGAATTATCACTTTGTCAGTGCTGTGCAATTTGTTTTCTTTAGTCGGGCATGGTGTTTAGCATGAACCCAAAGCTTTAGGGAGCAAAAGCCCCCAGAGGAAACAAATGACCTTTTGCCTGCCGGCTTTCAATAGAACAAATGAGACTGAGTGCAGGAGGGGGTTATAGTGTGTGCACAGGCTACACTCTGACGAGCCCCAGTGTGTCCTTCTCAAACTTTTACCATCCCCTCTCCAAGTGTTACTTGCAGCCCTTAACCTTGTCAGGCCTCCCCTTTTCCCCTAAACTACAATTCTAGATTGGTACTAACCAGCCTTAGGACTTGGAGAACTCTGTTGCAGGCCACGGCCACCAGGGCAAAAGTAATTACACAATCTGTTTAGGTGTCATCAGCACATAATTTCTGTGGTCACTCAAACATGAAGGAGACCTTGAGGTGTGCGCGTGCGTGCGTGTGGGTTGTCAAGCTGCTGTCAAGGTGTGGAAATGAAATAAGTAATAAGATGCTGTTCTTTCTGTTATTGATTTCAGATGCCCTTGCAAACAATCAGTCAACAGCAATCTGATATACTGAGGACAATGAAGGAGGAGGAGAATTTACTAAACTTTTGTTGTAGACTCAGGAGGATGGATTTAAAAGCATTTAATGAAAGGCTAAGTTTGCATGTAGAAAAAAAGTTAGAATCATGAAAAATGCTGATAGAGGTATGGACAATAGCTACTACAGCATGAATGCTTCTGCTGTAATGAGAGAGTGATTTGTGTTTGTGTTTTTATGTGTCCCTCTATTGCTCAAATCCACATTTGTCCACCTCCCACCAAAAGTGCCTGTGGAAAAGGTTCAGATGACCATCATTTGCATTTGTTTGATTTTTGTTATCACTGTGTTTTGGTCACTGTATCATTGCCTTTTCTTAAATAATAAATGAATAAATACTCTGCAGTTTTAATTTCAACTTTTGAAGCCTTTATTTTTAAATCTGGAACTACGTTTTGCACATCATGCCTAAGAAGAGGCACAGATCACTATCAGCAAGTTGTGATGCAGCCAAACAGAACGGATTGGGGCCTGGTGATTCTCAGAGAAGTCAAGAAAAAAAGTGTAAAGTATACTGATGACTCACCGTTTGGTATTGCATGCTAATAAAGCACCTCACGCGCAAGCTCAGCATTCGTGTTTCATGCAGTCAAGCCCGTTGACTCCATTCATGCATAGTGACTCAAAACTGGTTGTCTCCTTTCAAATAGGTTATGCTCCTTCAGAAAAAAATTATGCATGTGACAAATATTAACTATGACCCAATGTACAAATATATACAGTAATATTATTACTGCATTTTAATATTACAGTTGTATCTGTGTATGTGTTTGCTTTTTCTGACACATGACATGCACTTTAAATTTTGTAAATTTTTTTTTTAATATATCCCTTCCAAATACACCGTTGATCCCGCTGGGTGGTCTGCCCTTTACACAGTGATGGAGGCCAGAAGGTCGGGGGGGATTGAGGGGAGGCGGGGTGTTGAAGCAGTAGAGAGGGAGGGGATACAGGGGCAAAAGCCTCAGTGGTCAGAGGAGGATCAAGGACAGAGGTTGCAGCTCCCAAAGGGCGCTTGTTCTTGTACTGATACAAATAATGACTGTTAGTTTAAATGAAACCATGTAGTCAACATTTTTTGCAGTGCGCCAGTGTGTGTAATTTTGAATTGGCTGTCCATAGTTTTTATAATTAAAAAAGAAGAAAAAAAGGTCTTTGCAGAATTTTTTTTAAACTTGACCTGTTTCGGTCCAGTTGCCAGAGGAACATATGTGTGTGTGTGTGTGTGTGTGTGTGTGTGTGTGTGTGTGTGTGTGTGTGTGTGTGTGTGTGTGTGTGTGTGTGTGTGTGTGTGTGTGTGTGTGTGTGTGTGTGTGTGTGTTTGTGATTGACAGGAGCTGGCGAGAGAAGCAGAGACAAAGTAAACAAACTTGTAGTTTAGAGTTAGCAGTGATTGTGAAGTGTAAGGACTACAGCAGCGTTTAAATGGATCAAAGTCAAATCTGTAGGTATGTTTACATGTTGTTTAGTGTGCTGCAGCTGAGCAACTTATTACACTTGTCCTTGGTGAATGTTTGGTTGGTGGCTCGTTTGACAACCCAAGGAGAAGTATACGACGTGCGTTTATGACACGCATGTGAAACATGAAGAAAATTGTAACGGTAGCATTTACCACAAAAGTACGCGCCAACCCCAAAGTGCGAAGTGGATTAGGCCAGAAAATCACATCAAGGTGAATTTGTCTTGGTAAAGAGGGGAACAAATTTACAGATCTGCTTTTGTGTATTAACAATGATGTGTCTTGTTATTGTCGTATACCACTTTGAAGTTTCTTGGGCATAAACCTAATATGAAATGTGATTTCATATCAGGAATGGTTAATTTCACTCATATTTGAAAATTAGCTGTATCACTTCAAAGGAACTACAGAAGTATAATCGAGTCTAAGCACAAACTCCAAAAGCTGTAATACTCAGAAATGTAGTGGTGAGGGATTTGACTGATTTCCCACCTTGGCACCAGCAGTGAACCACAAGCAATCTCTTGTTTTATGTGAAAATCAATTTTTAGACTGAATGTATGAGATCTTACTGGATTTATTATACTGCAACTTTTTTTTGCACACATTTCTCCCATCAGGCTTATGAATTACTGGATTTTATGACAATAGAGTGGAGCTGTTCAGAAACTTTTGTTCCAAAAAACAGTAGGTGCTGCAAACATCTCAAAATGCTCACTCTCTCGTCTGCTCCCTGACACAGTCATACAATAGCTACTAGCATAACTGTAATGGTGAATTTTATATATCTATATTCAGCCAGGAAAGGTCCGGTTGAGAGTGAAAATGTCTTTTTCAAGGGAGTCCTGGCCAAGACAGCCAACAGCACAAATTCAGAACAAGTAAAGTTAAATTGATGTAAACATGATAAACAGAATTACAACATATAACAACCCAAGAAATAAAAGTCCAATATGAACCATGGACCCAACCACACCAGTCAAAGCATTGACACCCCAACGACTCCATCCCCTGGTCTTTCAAAATGGATTTAAAAGCATTTAATGAAATCAAATCATGAAGTGATGAGTGCAGTCTCAGAATTGTCTTGTTGTATATGAAGGTAAACCAGTGTGAGTGCCTGCAGGTTGCCTGAGCAGCCCAACCTACCCTGGAGTGAAGCTCACGGAGTCAAGGCTTTCCAGCCAGGCAGTGTTAGGTGATTGTAAGTAACAGCAAGTAATGGTATCACTGGATCAACATTTTATTTGGGAGTGAGATCCCCCCTAATCTCAACAAAGTAAGCAGTATAACAGAAACCACAAACATTTTGATATTCGTGGCTGAGCCACTGGCCTGCAATGCCGCATTAAGTTTGGTCTAATTCTCACTTTTGGGCCAAACTTGCATCAGACCATTAAAATGAATGGGGAATTACAGTCATATGGTCAGAAAAGAAACAATAAAAAGGATCTATGTGCTCCAGCAGTTCTGAACTTGGTGATATTTTATTCGCAACCTTTTTATGATTCATTTCGAATTAGAAAGCAAAGCCGGGGCATGAAGGTCTGGCATTTAAAAACTGTTTCCAGAATCTGGAAGGCAGCTGCTTCTCCCGCTTCTCCTCTCTAACGGCACGTGGCCGAGTTTTTCCTCATGTTCAAACTGACACCTGCAGACTTTGGCCGGGGGATAACGGCGCAGTGAATCAAACAGCGAAGCGGTGGAAAGGCGCCACTTCAAGCCTGCATGACAGCATAAATCAGAAACCCCAGGTAATTATTTTTTCTTCCTCCATCAGCTCTGGGATCAGTACCCTTGAGGTGGTTTCCTGCCTGCCACCCCTTTCCCATCCAACATCACTAACATTTAGCATCCCTCTAGCCCTGACAATTCAAAGATCTAATCCCATGAGAGCCCCCAAGGTTGGAGATGACAGTTTTCTGTAAATCAGGAAGACACTGTATGTGAATATATATATATATATATATAGAGAAAAATTTGATTGAGAGTGCAGGGAGACAGACAGAAATGAAAGAATAGTAACTGAGGATGAGAGAAAAGTAGGGAAAAAAAATCATGTCAAAACAAATCAGAGAAAAGCCGCTGCTACAAGGATCAAACTCCTGTCGGCACGGGGGTCAATAAGTAGGCTTAAACAGGATTTGAGCTGTAGCGCTGGGTGATCTTCGAGCATCTTAGAAAGTTTAGGAGAAGAGCTGCATCACACTCTGTGTATAGATGCACTTGTGCTTGTGTGTTTTTGTGCACCTGCGTTTGCTAAAGTGTGTTTTTCCTAAAACTTGTACAGTATACAGTTTTTTTATGTGTAGAAAAAAATCTGCAATATCTTTCCAGGCCTTTTGTGAAAGCCTAAAGGAACGGGAAAAAGAGATAAAGCAAGAAATGTTCTGTTTAGTTTGTCGGGGATGTTCCCTTTGGCTCAGGGTAGCAGCTCTATAAGCAACATGGTTCCAGGAAACAGGATGGATAGAAAGACATTCTGTGGCTGTTTCACAAGCGTTCATGGCTGCTGCCCAGGTGATAAACTTACTCTCCGACTCCTCTTCCGTTTTATCTATAGCCAAACTTGAGACATTTAAGAGCTTTGTGCACAGTGGAGTAACATTTCTGCAAGGTCTGGCAGTCAGTTTGGCCTCCTCAAAAAACACAATTGGACAGCACCGTAAAAAACATCGCTGTGCTACTAACATAATATTTCTTCTTAAGTCTTTAATAATAATGGGTTTTTCTTTCCAGCGACAAAAACAATTTATACACCAACATCTAAACCTCTTCAACCCTGTTAAACCTTCCTGTATGTCCATTATTAAACAGACCAAAATGAAAAATTGCTGATCTGGCAATGTGAGTTCAGTCCACTAAAAAATAGGCACACTGAGAATTTTCTTGTCTGAATATCAATATGCTCAGAACTGAGAGTATTCTTTCAAAGGTGGACTATCTTCATAGCCTCTGTGAGATTTCCACAACCCGACAGCTACATTAAGCAAAAGTAAAGTGAAGCAAACAACATGACCTTTGAAAACCGCCATCTGAGCAAAGTTTCTGCCCATGACGCAGAGGAAACATAACTCAATTAGCTTAATGTGGAAGCGTGCGATTTAAAGACAGATAAGTCACAGATAAGGATGAAGACCTACAGCGTAAAATGAAATGTGGCATAAATTGCCACTAGAGAAAAAGACCTGGATTTTTTTGCCTCCATAAGGCAGCGTTTGTAGTTTTTTCTCTCTCGCCATACATGAACCTTGCAGGGTGTTTGCAGTTTGGTAATGACAGCAGTGCCAGCTGGAAGTAAGTTAGATGGAGGTCAGGTGTAGGTCAGTGATGAAATTATGATATACAGTACAGGATTGCGAACAAGAAAAACACCCACCCACTTATTGCTTTTGGTCAAATATACCTTGAAAGAAGAACATTTTGTGCTTTACATATATAATCTATAGGATATATTGTCCTCATTGCCTCAGTTAATGTTGGAATATAACCACACTTTTGGTGACCTACCTCTCCTCCCAGCTCTGTCATCTACAAGTTACACACACACACACACACACACACACACACACACACACACACACACACACACACACACACACACACACACACACACACACACACACACACACACACACACACACACACACACACACACACACACACACACACACACACACACACACACACATATAACTAAACGGTTTTGCCAGGTATGTTTTGGAAGAAATTGGAAGTCTGTCTGATGCTACAACAAAACTAAATGGTCTTTTCATTCTCATAATCTTTGCTTCATGAAGCACAACATAATAATATCGACACAGTACGGATGATGACAGTGTTGTTTTGGTAGATCGAGGCGTACAAATCTTGCATGACTCATTTTTCGGCACTCTCCACCTTTAAGCCTCGGAAATACTTTGCATCAGTGATTATTTTTTATTCATCTCAGCATTGCCTCATATATTCCAGACTCCCACCGACGTTTGTAGCCATCATCTTATTTGTACCCTTTTTTTGTGAGACACTTTTCCATATGCCATAATATGTCCTGAACTGCATTAATCATCAGTGTTGGCTCATTGCTGATGCTGTGTGCATCTCCTGGCCTGTGGCAGATTCCACGGTCCGACAGCAGTAAACGGGCTCTTTTCCGCTCACACATGCTGGTCACAAGCAAGAAAGAGCAAAGACAGACCTGAGGCATTGATACACATTGTGTCCACTCACAAACAAGTATCAACACAGGCTATTACACGGTCTGCGGAGAAATTATTTTAGAAATTATAAATTATACAAATAACACCAGCAAGCGTTTAGAAGAACGAGATATATTTGTAGCTTCTTAAAAGGCGTGATAACTGCTTGACTGCATGACAAAGAATCCTTATTAAAATGAAGGCAAATCATTTGTTGTGAGTCAAACAAAAGTCACACATATCTTGAATCTTTAGCCACACTGACCTCTATAGAGCATTTCAATGAATCATTATCTGAGGCTGTTGGAGCAAAGTAAACCGTTGCGCTCCAGGTTAATGTTGCGTGCTGTCTGGGTTTCCCAAATTCATTTATCAGATGTATCATTTTTTAATTTTGCTTATACCGGTGGATCAAGGCCAGAGATTTGGAAGATGTTGATGTAGTTGGTCTCAAACACTCCCATAAGTCAAAAGAGGGACCCTTCCTTATTCTGCAGAATCACTATATTTTGGTAATTTTTCAAATTGTATGAATCAAATCCATGAATCAACATTTTGGAACTATATTCTTTTCAGAATAAATGCTGTTCATCATATCGTAATTCTTAAAACAGGAGATTCAAGGCCCCCTGTTTCCATATTAGTGTTCCACTCTGTGGGAATCAGGAAAAACTATATAAAAGCACCAGACAGGAAATGAATCAAACAATCTATAAAATAATAAATTCCACCTAGTAATGGTGAATACAGTACTACAAACTTGCTTCAAAATTTTTACTTCTGACCCTTTCTGCTGTCAGACAACAGTAACATTTACATGTATTTTGTAGATGCACCCAAATGGCTTTCTATTCTATAATGTTTGCATTTCTCTGTTTTTTTTTCTATTCAAATAATTTGACACCAAGTTATTTTTAATTCACCTTTATACACTATGTGCCACTCAGATGATAAATAGTTTCTATCCCATACTTATTCTGAGGCAGGCAAGATTGTCTAAAGTCTGATCACAGAGTTACATCTTTCTGTGAGAGAAAGCAGATCTCCATCTTGTGGTTTGTCAGCTCAGAGTTCCTGGCTAACTTCAGATTTTTTGTTGGACATACATTCAGCAATGTCTGTTTTTAAGTCCAAGTTAAATCTTCTGTTTTTCTTTAGTTCTTGATATTCTGCAAAAGTCAAAACAAAACAATCTGCCAATAGATGTAGAAATTTGTGCTTAAAATTTAAGTTCTATGGAAGAAAAAGCATTTTGTGAGGCAAGAAATGACACGATTTTCAATATATTGAGGAAAAGGAAGGTCGAGGCAATGGGAGTTTTTTTTTTCTTGAAGACATGATGGATTTTGACAGAATACAGTAAAGAGAGCTTTCCTGACTGGAGGTAAAAGTCATTCCACCTTGCACTGAGTCGCCCCAAGGAACAAGGAGCTAAACCCAAAGTAGCAGTTAGTTGAGTGCATTGCATGACCTACACATATAAGACCTCGACCATGAGGCATTAGATTGGAAATCCTTTTACAACCCTAAATGTCTGCAGTTGCATTTTCAATGTGATTCGTGCAGGCCTGAACAGCCTTAGGAGCACGAGGAGGGAAGATATGTGTTGCTGCATCTAAATTAAATGTATAGATTTAGTTCTGCAGAGCACTTAAGTTACACATGTATTAGCTGATTAGTATCTGCTATTCAGTAGCATCCAATCACATTCATTAAGGTGTACTGATGGACATTACAACCTGTTAATCATCATTGTTAAGAGCCTGAATATACTCCCTCGTGGACACATGAATGGACATATAACAGTTCTGTTTTTCTACTACTTTGTGGAGTCTGTATTCCCAAACTGACGATTCACCTTCACAGATTTGTTGCTCATTTGATGGCCTCTGCATGCTTCCAGGCAATGTTGTGCTGCTATCAGTTCAATATTATGCTGCTGGGTCTCAGTATGTTCCTTTTAAGTATGTGTATTAATTTACAGTCTTAATATTAATTTGCAATCAGTGTGTATTCATTTGCATGGATATTATCAATTGTAGCTCGTCTTGTCGTTGATGTCCAAAGTGGTAATTGGAATAATTCTTTTCACACCGAAATATCTTATCCAGTTTACAAAATACTTTACTCAAACTTCAGGTTCATGGTTGTTGACATTCTATTGGAATCCTGAACTTCTGTTTACCTTCTACTAATTTGGTTAACTTTATAGTAACCAAGATGTCCATTTTGTTCTCTTTAGCAACAGTGGTGATAAGCAATAATTGCAGCTGTGTTTTTGGACTTCACTTCCCAGAGATCCAAACAGTGTTGCCTGTGTGACATTATTAATTTGGCAGCTGGCACCTACGGGCCTATTGCGTCAGCTCTGTCGACCCTTACTGGTTGGGAACCATGGTGTCGGGAAACCCTTTACTAACTTTGCACTACTTGTTAATTTTCTTGGGGAATGTCGCTGCACACACCCAGCTGGTTCAATTTATAATGCTGCTATTTGGATTAAAATCTTCTACATTATTTTGTTTATTTTTTGCATAAAAACTTAGATTCACAGACAGCTCCCTTAAACCGCAGAGCCTTTTTCTGTCAAATCTGTTTAACAATTTGCTATATGCTAATTTATTGACGCAAGTGTCTCTAATTAAACCTACAATAACTTAAAATAGGGTGTTTTCCTCAGGCATAAACATCTTGTTAGGTTAGATTTTGGGATCATTACGTGCACAGGTACACACATGTGCAAATGAGTACACATAAGAACAAACCTGACCTATCTTAGTATAGCCCAGGGAGTAAGTGCTCAGCAAAACTATTTTCTCTGCAGTGCTTACAGCACATATTACTCGCATGAATGGTATAGAGCTATTTCTTCCTGGCTGGTGAGGAATGACATCACGTTAATGTTACATTAATATGAATTATTATCCTCAAAGAACATTTATTTAGACTAGTTAAAATGTTAAAATGTGTTGCAACACTGCTTTCTATTTCATTTTTGAAAAATTGAAAGACAACATAGTTTCAGTGCTTGTCTGATCTCAGGATTAGCAAGAATATTCAGACGTGAGTGTGATGTCTGTTAAGTTACAGAAAAGAAGTCAAATTATTTTCATTTATTGTTTTCAAGGAAAAAACTGAACCGAACAGAAGCCGATTGAGCAGCTGTGACTCAGGTGGTAGAGTGGGTCATCCGCTAATCAGGTTTTGGCGTTTCAGTCCTTGCGTCCACACGTCTAAGTGTCCTGTGTGTAAATGAGTGGTAACTTGTAGAGCATTTTGCTTGTTAAAGTAGAGAAGTGTTCTGGATGCATAATTTTCTCCTGCAAAGTCAGTTGCAATTATTTCCTCTCCCTTCAGCTTTCATATATGCATGATGTTTGCATATCCCTTCATGAAATTTGCGTCCTTGGGGACTTGCCTCTAGCCTGACCTCCCTTGAAATAGCCTCTGCACCCTGTGGGAACTGATGGATGTGCATGCCATCCAGAAAGTCTTTTCCTCAGCTGCGTGGAAAAATTGACGGTTTGTATTATGTATTGTGTAAATGAGGATATCGAAGGCTGCTTTTCTGAGGAAACGGCCCCTGTGTGATATTACTGTCTCTTTTTCCTAAGGAATACGTATGTGAAAATCATGGCACAGAAAATTGTACTCATGCACACATGAATGAAGGAAAGGATGTGAACATGAGGACAGAGAGGCGTTCTGACAAGCTTAGTCATTCACTCACTCATCATCCACTGACTCACTTACAGACAATTTGCTATTGAGTAAAAGGAGCAAAACTGATGTTGTTTAAAGTTAAATTTACTTATGTTACAAGTAATGTTCAAAAGGAGAGAAAACCTCCTCGAAATGAGAAGATTGAGATAACATTTTAGTCCATGTTCTTTGTAATCTCGTGATTACTTAAAATCATCGGTATGTCTAAACAAAATAGAAAAAAAAGGTTTACTAAATACAAAAGAGCGATGTTGTAGTTTCTGCACTGGGCCTCTCAGTTGTAGTGATGCAATCTAGCCCCAATTTTCCTCATACAATGAATGCCTCAACATTATTTTGAGCCAGCTAAAGTCTGCAATTGACACACTACGAAAGTTGTTATATCATATAATAATTGGATCCTATAAGATCAAGCAATGTTGGCGTCTGTGATGGATAAAGGAGTATTACCTAAACGTATGGCTGTTTACAGCTATACTAAGAAAGGCATTGTTTTATCAACCTTTGGTTAGTTGTTTCTTTTGCTGTTCTCTTGTCTCCCCAGATCTAACTGGATGCATTTATCTGTAGGGCTATCATCAAAAAAATACAATACCAAATCCATTACATTTCTGTTTTTGCCCTTGTGATGACTTTTCTCCAGCTTTTTTTTTTAAATTTACTTTTCAGTCATCATGCAGAAAGGGTGATAAGTGTGGTAGAGTTACAGACTTAATCGTGCTATACTTTGATTAAGTATTGGATGTACTGCAGTTTGTACTTTAGTTTTCACAGGGTATCTGCAGTGTGTATATTTAAAGTGGATACTTGCATGTGTCCAGTTTAAAAGGAAATGAGTCTTACAATTACAATTTGTGTAGCACCTCCCCTGCCAGCTGCTGTGAACAATCAGACTAAACCATCCACAGAATTATCAATCAACCATCTGTAGTTGGAACAAAAGATTATATAGGACCTCCAGTGCTGAGCAAAGAAAAGGTCTGACAGGACATGCAAACAGTACAGCAAACCAATGGCGTGCAGCTGGGCTTCACCGCCCGGAGTTGGCAAGACAAATCCAAATGCTGTGCTCAGCCCTGGTGAGAGAGAATCAGATAGAGCTTTATGTAAACCATTCAGGAAGGAAGACCTCACTTTACAGAGTTTTGACTAAATAATGAGGTGGCACTGTGAGTTTTTGTTATGGAGCTTCGTGGTAGTTCAGACAGGCAAGCTAAGTTATCACGAGCCCTTTCTGTTTAGTCGTTCTCAACTTCAGTCTGTCCCACCAAATTAGCACACTTCATAACTGAGGCAGCGTTTATTTATGCTGCCTGCTCTCCACCTACTGAAGAGCTGCGACTCATCTCCTCCACCCTACCAGCCTCCTCCTGCATGAGCACAAATTGTTTCTAGTTTGTTAATATTGTGTTGCATTTGTTAAATGTAGTAAATCTCAGCCTCCGCTGCTGGGGGTTTGTGACCTGGACTGCCCATGATTAGCCTAAAAACGGAAGACATTTTTCCTGTTCCACATTTTGAGACCTTAAACTCTGTGTGTGCACTCAAGGACAAGAATGAAAAACACTCAATGGTTTTCAAGTTTAATTTGCTTCCAATTTAAGAAAAAAAAAAATACTGGTTCACTTGCCGAGTCAAGGCTTGTACTCTTTTTTTTTTTTTATACTGTCTGATGTTGAACATGTAGAGTTGCAACAAACATTAGACCCTTAAAATATCATTCATACATCACAGTGGTTTAATCAAGTTAGCTACAATACCATTGACTGTCATTCCTCAATACAACTTAAAAAAAAAACTTCTTTATCTAACCTCTGTTTACACCCTGTGCTTACGTAAGTATCAATTCAACTCTATACCAAATGGGAACCCACCGTGACGACCGCCATTGGTTTGTGATCTGATGTTTAGAAGTCTTGTATCTGGCATTTTGGCGGTTGCTATCTTGTTTTCTTGGACCTAGAAGTGACTGCATTTGGATGAGCTGGGAAAGAGTGAAGGGTGGTGCTGACTGAGTACCTAAGGACACTACACCTGACCACCAACACCTGACTGTATCCTGACTGCACCTCAGACATGTCAATCAAACCAGACATGCCCCCAAACATACCTCTCTTTTAGGCTTAATAACTAATTAACTATGGAATTATTTTCAGATGGACCACCAGCACACTTATCAGAAGGAGTGAATTTAGCGAATGGCACCATAATGACTTGTGGTAACAAATTGTAGACTTAGCATTTCATAAAGTAAGTTGATGCTTTTTAAATGGGAGACTATTGGAGCCAGGTTTTTTATTTTATTTTATTTTTTAGGCAGCCCCTAGTGGCCTATATTGGTATTGCACTTTATGGCTTTTCAGTGTTGGCTTAACCTTTCAGACGCAGAGACTATGTCCATTTTTATACACAGTGTGGTCTATACTGATGTCTATTCATTAAATAACAGAGGGACTCTAGATTTACTCAGTGCCAGTCCAAATCTTTGTCCCTTTTGTGTTACAGAAGACATGTACTGTAGAGGACTAACAGCTGCCTGGTTCAGCCAGACCATGAGCGATATGTGTCTCACATGGCGACATTTACATTTTGGCTGGTGGTGAAATGTCAGCTTACCGAGGAAAGAGGCCAGCTCTCCACCCTGTGGACGTGTTTATAAGTGGAAAGGACAGCAGATTTAGAGCTGGTTCAAAGCCAACGTTAACCATATGTGACCTGCTGACCCTTTGTCCACATCTAGTGAGCATAACGCTGAGATATTATGTCATCGTAGTGGTACTGTGTGTGAAGCTGGTGGGTTGACTGTACAGTAGATCTCCACCAGCTACTATACACCGATGAGATTTCTGTTCAGCTATGTTTAACTCGGTCAACAGTCAGCAATGCAGCAGGCAGGAAACATCTCCAACACCAGGTTCATTATGATCAGAACGGGAGGTTTTGCTATTTATAGAACATCAAAGGTAGATGCGAGATATTGATGTGAAGTTGTGTGGGGTGCTGCAGCCTGAGGATAACAATATTTTCTCCTGTGGATACTGCTGTTCATGTCTTGGAAGAGGTTGAGAGGATAAAAAAAAAAGAGCGAGGGCATCCTCTTCACACCCGAAGAAGGATGGTTGTTTTATATAAATGTTAGTCAATTCACATGATCTCTGATTCACATCCTGCTATATGGGACCGACACCGGCAGGCTGGATGTTGCGTATGTACGAATGTTTCCGAACCTCAGAGTAAATCCAAACACTGTATGGAGAGAAGCAGCTGGTCAGAGATTTTTGAAGCATGTATACATAGATGAGCAAATATTGAATTTTCTTGTTACATCGCATAAACAGAAAACTGTACAAGTTATTCCTCTCCTCTGTGACAAATTTACCATATTATTTGTTATTAAATAAGCAAATACCCTATTTCATGATCAAACAAAGGTTTTTATTGAGTTGATTTTATCTTTATATCCGTTTCTCCTTTTGAATGTGCGCACAGAAATGTAGACCAGTCATGCAGAACATACATTTAGGATATTAGCAATTTTTTCAGAATACTCTTTCCAATATACAGTATACCATCGAACATTTAATCTTAATGCATCAAAGATAATGGTTGAATTTCAACTTGTGAGTTGAAATAGATATACAGTAGTCCATTATATTCAAATATTTGTATTACCAAGTATTTGAAATCTGAACTGTATGAGCTCATTTTCAACCGTGCATGAAGAATAGTACTGTGATAACAGAAAAAGCAGACTTTAATATAGAGTTTGTTGCCAGTGAGCTATTAAAAATAATTCTAAAACCTGCTTTAACTTATTTTTTCCACATCATGCAACATTAGCATCACTAGAAGTCAGTTTTTTGTCCAGGAAAATGTCTGGACTTCTAACTGCTGAAAGACCCACTGTTTAGTAGCTTGTCGCTAACTTTGTCTGTCTGCCATGAGGTGCTGGCTCTTTAAAGAGAGTTAATTCTCTGCTAACAGCTGCCTGCATCTGGAAACAACACAGATGAGAGCAGTGAGAATAAAACAAAGCAGGAAAATTGTGTGTCATGAAATCAAAACAATGATTTGAAAGTGGATTTGCAGATTCAGATCAAACTTGTTTAATTGTTTTGTTACTACGAGCAACACCTTTGACGCTACACATCGTCACTAACTCCAATATTAATGCATAAATATTGATTAGTGGTTTTTATTATTATTACTATTACTAAATTTCATTGTAAGCATTATACAGTTGGAGGCCATAACATCAGATTTATGTTAAGGACAAATTTTTCCCTTAGTTCATTTCTTGATTCAGTCACCTGCTGTTACCGTGACGACACGGCCCCCTTGCTGTGCCATGTGTGCCTTTCCCTGCAACTTCTGTCAGCTCCTCCTGGGGGGTGGTCAGCATCAATTGCTCCAAGCAGAGAGACTAAACTCTTGAGAGTCATCCTTCCTTACTCAGCTTCAGCTGTCAGATATTGATGTAATAGGCTACTTATAATGGATAAATGCTGTGTAAAAGATAATGGTAATATTATTTGTCGAGGTGATCAGAATTGAATGAAATACTGATGAAAATGTAATAATTATATAGTAGTAAAGTAACAAAACAATCATATTTAATCGGGTAAATGTGACTGCGGTTTTTCAAGGAATTATAAAGTATACACATCATTTTGAGAGTTGACTGTTGCAACAATATCCTAGAGGAGTCAAAATGCTTCAATAGCATACGATAATTAAATGAGTTTCGTTTGGCTAAAATATACTATTTTAAATGAAATGTAAAAGAGTCATTACAGAATGTATGACTGTGCAGCTGATTTCCCTTTTTTTTTTTTGTAAAGTCAGCTGTATTTGTCTCCAGGGGATCTATACAGTGCCATCCAAAAGTATGTCAACAGTAGAATGAGATTTGATATGATTTCCCCTCCAGGCATTTGCATTTAAAATCAAAACACAACAATGTTACCTAAGTCATGGCCTCAACCTTTGTCTCTTAGCTTTTATTGTACGCTAATTATATGCACAGACATTTTGTTTTCTTAGACAAAGAGCCATTGTAACATAAAATGTTTTCAGAGAAAAGATTGGAGGAATTTTTTTTGTAAATTACCACACTTGTGTGTCTGCACACTTCTGAATTCACCCTGCTGCTGCTGTCATCTGTTACACCATCAACTCCAGGGGCACTCAGAGAGCGCGGACCTCCGCTAAGGTCAATAGTCCACTCTTTTATGATATGCAAATCTTCAACTGCAATCACTATATATGTCTAGATATTTTGGCAAAAACTATTTGAATGATGTCAAAATATGTTGTTGCATTTTGCTGTAGACACCAATGATACAGCTGACCTGTACCAGACACTTTTCTGTTTTTTATTTTAGCATTTGATGCGATGATGCAACACAAGTGACACACCTGATAATTTGAAACGAGGGGACAGAAGATCAGAATGACATGTGGCTGAAGTCTACAAGCTCAAACCTCTCAATTTGCAATTTGATCCAGTTCACATTCGGTGCGAAGTTTTTTTCCGTCAATATCTCTGGTGGAGTTCATTGCAGATATTTCACATTTCCATGTGAGCAAGAGTGTAGTGAGTTACATAATAAGTGTGTATTCACGTTTCTATACCCACACATTAGTTTGAGAAAAGAAAAAGAGTTGTTTATTAGTACTATTATCGATTTGATACTACAATTGTGGTAATGTTACAATTGTAACGTGTCCGGTTCTCCCATATGAAACTACTGTCCCTGAGTGCTCTATAACGAGTACTTATTTTATTAGGTTTGCGCAAGTAATTCTGTATGCCAGAGGATTTTTGTGATGCTTTTGACTCAGAATTTTCTGAATTTTGTACCATTTCGTGTTTTGTCACTATTGAACTTTATTACCATCAACCGTATTGTAAAATGACATATGCCCGGTAAAAACGGGAACTAAGGAAGAACGATAGTCACATACTATATACTCGAGTTAAAAAAAATATTTTAACAACCATTGAAATATTCCAAAATTATGTCCCATCCTTATTACAAACTGTTAAATCATAAGGAACTGTTGTTAAAAAATATGGTGGTGTCACTCTGTGCCCATAGTGTTTTAATATTGCTCTGCCCTCACAGCAGACCCCCAATTAGTGCTCTCACCCAGACAGGGAAGACACGTGGCCCAAGGACAGTTATTTTTTATCATAAGCTGTATTCAATTAAATCAACATGTCAACCCGAAAGCATCTGTAGCTAATGGGCTTCCATTAGCATGAGAAATGGCTTGATAAATATCAAAGATGAGGAAAGACAAGAGAGGAGATGATTTGATATTAATGATAAGACAGAGCATCATTTAGATGGGGATGTCTGTTTCGGTGCATGGATCAGAAATGCACGGATCAAAGAGTTATTATGGTTCACTTAATAAAATTATCAAGCTTCTTTTACTTTTGATTATGACCTCTCCCGTGAGGAAAGAGTTGTGTCAGGGGTTTAGATAATCAATCATAATGCAATCACCTTATGCTGTTTTTATGAGCTTATAGTCCTCACTGGTCCAAAAAGGGGGCCTTCTTTTTTTAGTGCCTATAGCTTTACTGCTATAAAAGATGCTTCAACAAAGCTCACTTCTCAGCACTAAACCTCTGACGTCAGTTCACATTTACTCTATATACCGCGGCGGCTCAATGGGAATTTATTCTACAGAAAGAGCTTGTTCTCAACTGTCTGTGAAGTTCTGACATTTTCATTTGGTGCTCTGTGTACGCTGCTCCAACAGAGGTTATTCCAGTTTCTGTCACTATCCCTCTGCAATAACATACAGGAGTGTATGCACAGATAATACTGACTTCACCCGTGTCTTTATCTCCAACCATCAATTTTACAATGTACTGTGAACTTCAATCCCGGCCTCCTCAAAAAGAAAGTCCTGAGTGTATTTTCTTGATTCATTAACTTGTGAAAGTGGCTGTAGGGGATGATGAAGAGCTCCTCTGAGACACTCTCCCCTCCAGCTAAACCAAAACCTCTTCTGGGTTGTTTCATCCAAATAGAAGCACTCAATCTTCAGGACAGCTTGGTCAAAACACCGCAGTCTGACTGGGTCACCAATAGATATTTCAGACAAGCTTTTATGGTAACAGGGCTGACAAAATGATGGGTAATTGATACTTGAATCATTTTATCCTATCCAGATCTTTCATATTAACCAGTAAAGCCCATTAAAATATCAATGAGGTGCATGACATCTCTAGAAATGTAATATTTTGATATCCAGAAGCAAATGCACCAGATAAAGAGGAGATGAAGAGAAATGTGGATGTGTAAATTTATCAAGTGTTTGTGAAGCCCCCTTAGTTACCTGTTCTCCTTCTCATTCTCATACAGCGTTTGGCATTTAAAACCTTAGAGATGGAGGATTTACCATTGTGATTTTTAAACAATGCGTCCTTGATTACAGATGGTTTTAGATGAAAGTAGGCCCTTAATTTATACTCTGATTATTACCAGTCCAAAACAAATAGAGTCTTGCCACAGGATAGTCTCTAATTGTATCCTTTGATTTAAGTTGTGCATTGAAACATACTGAGCTGTAAACAACAGAGACCCTTCCCAAATATGAGCAGAGTGCAACGTCATGTCAGTAAATGACCAATTGCCAATGTTTATTTATTACATTTTTGACATATTCTTCGCTCTGGCTTCAATTCCTCAATATTTGCGAGTATTGCTTGCTGTTTGTATTGCTTTATCTAGCTGCCATTGTTGGAACTACATTTAGAAACACTTGACTTCAAGGTCATCGCACTGAGCCACCCTCACTGCTCGCTGATTGATCCACCTTTCAGAGTGGCAAAGCGACCTTTCATATGAACACAGTTTCCAGACTTGACTGAAGCTGTGACAAATTGGCGAGACAAGCCAGGCGACCTCATTTATCCTGCAACCATTGACTTTGTCAATTTTTTATTTAGGATTGTATTGGCTAATAGTGAATTTAGCTCATATTAGTTTCATGAGCTGGTTGAAAATTTTGTCTTGTTGACTTTTTAATGTTTTCAGTTGACTTGTTGAACCTTATAAAAAGGTCTCAAAAAGATTTACTTGATGACATTACACACTATGATTAAGAGATTAAGGCTGAAGCTACAATTTTGTTCCAGGAAAAAAATTGACATTTAGAAACAAATGTGTATTAAGTAGGCCTAGTATGACAAGGAAAAACGTTGTTGGTCTGTAAACCAGTTTGACAGCTTAGCTTAAAACAGGGGTGTTGCCCAAATATTAAAAAACACAACAAAACAAAACATTAGATAATGGTCAAGAGAGAGAATGAAGTTGCACACTCCCATCCTGAACACATTATTCTGAGATTTTCTCCTCTGACTGTGAATTCGTCAGTTTGTCAGCGATGGTAACGATATAAAGGCAACTAACAGCCTGTCATCCTCATAGGGAAAGATGGAAAGTTAAAGATTCCTGCTGAGATCTCTCTAAAGCATGTGGACATATCACTCTCTTTCAGCAGGACCATCAAGCCTCCATGGCTCTCTGAAATGCCACTGGGTCTGGTGATTGATTCTACCCTCTGAGATTAATCTAGATATTGACTGTGTGTGGTGGGAGAGTTAGAGTTTGTCTGGGTGTTTGAGTCTGAGAGAGAGAGAGAGAGGCTGTGTCGGATAGAGACAGAGCCAGTGGGCTCAGTGATCTACAGCCTGTTTAGATTCTCATTTCCCAGAGTTCATAGCTCTCTTCCATCAACCCCCAGGCGGGGAGCCAAGCTTTCGTTCTCTCCTCCACATAGGTCTAATTCCTCCTTCACTTAGGAAAGGTAAAGGCAGCCTCCGTCTGTCTCAACAGGTCCAAAGGCTACTCATTTTTATCACTCCGCTCTGATCTACATTCGTATCTTGGATTTATTATGATGTTCCTTTTTTTTTTTCTTCTAGTTTTTATGCGTCATGTACTCAGTGGAAAAAGAAAAATGAGCCTCAGTCTCTGAAGAATGTCCTTAAGCAAAGGTTAAGTAGTTGGAAATGAAGCCAAGGAAACAAAACAACTTTATTACAAGACACGTGCAACCACCCACATACAAGCAGGCATAAATACACACAGAAAACACATCCGGCATTGGGCACATTTGCACTCCGACACACACTGTTAAAGTCTCCCATTCAAAAGCAGATCAACCTCTAATTAAGCCAGATTCAAATGGAGTGTCTGCCCTTCTCTGAAGCAGATGGTAATGAAATTAAGCTTTTTTTTATGCCACTCCACTCTGGGCAGGTACTGAAGGTGCAGCTGGAGCAGGTGTGCAGTGGTGAAACAGTGCCAGGGGCTTGATGCAGATTTGTAGTTTACCATATCCAGCTGTGCATTTGTAGCGCTGACAGACCTGAACTACAATGACACGTCGCTGACACACACACAGGTGGCCGTTCACATCTGATGACAAATCTAGCTGAGTTTTGGCAAGGGGGTAGTGAACAGTAATGGCATATTTTAATATTGGAAAGAAAATGCCTGCTTGATTGAAAGACAAACCCTACAAAAATTAACCCCACGTGCTTTGAGTCTAACTTCTTTAACATCACACAGGGAGTTGTGTTTCAAAAAGCTGAGGAAATATGCTAATAGAAACCCAATGACTGTGGGTGTGCATTGCCTTGTTAATTATTGTTTGCACAATTTATTAGGTTATAGATGAGTTTAGAGGGAATGCTATTAAGCTTAATATTGTGGAAATGGGAGAGTGATTCAGGTGCAGGGCAGTAGTGTGTGTGCATTTCCTGATTCATGCACATCTGTACTGTTTATAGAGCTGTCAAATTTACTGCCTTGAATGAGCACTCATGATTTTATACCAACTCTGCCCAAAAAACTGCAGCAGCAACAAAAACAACAGCAGCAACATTAATATTATACAGTTCAGTGAGGTTTACAATGAAATCAAGTCAGAAAGCAGGCGGCATGAAGCCCTGTTCAGACTTCAGCACGTCTGAAGTATACATTTTTTGCATCCTCAAGACATACAGTGCATCCGGAAAGTATTCACAGCGCTTCCCTTTTTCCACATTTTGTTATGTTACAGCCTTATTCCAAAATGGATTAAAGTCATTTTTTCCCTCAAAATTCTGCACGCAATATCCCATAATGACAAAGTGAAAATAGTTTGTTTAAAATTTTTGCAAATCTATTAAAAATAAAGAACAATATAACACGTACACAAGTATTCACAGCCTTTGCTCAATACTTTGTTGAAGCACCTTTGGCAGAAATTACAGCCTCAAGTCCTTTTGAGTATGATGCTATAAGCTTGGCACACCTATTCTTGGGCAGTTTCTCCCATTCTTCTTTGCAGGACCTCTCAAGCTCCATCAGGTTGGATGGGGAGCGTCGGTGCACAGCTATTTTCAGATCTCTCCAGAGATGTTCAATCGGGTTCAAGTCTGGCTCTGGCTGGGCCACTCAAAGACATTCACAGAGTTGTCCCGAAGCCACTCCTTTGTTATCTTGGCTGTGTGCTTCGGGTCGTTGTCCTGTTGGAAGATGAACCTTCGCCCCAGTCTGAGGTCCAGAGCGCTCTGGAGCAGGTTTTCATCAAGGATGTCTCTGTACATTGCTGCATTCATCTTTCCCTCCATCCTGACTAGTCTCCCAGTTCCTGCCGCTGAAAAAAAAATCTCCACAGCATGATGCTGCCACCACCATGCTTCACCGTAGAGATGGTATTGGCCAGGTGATGAGCGGTGCCTGGTTTCCTCCAGACATGACGCTTGGCATTCAGGCCAAAGAGTTCAATCTTTGTTTCATCAGACCAGAGAATTTAGTTTATCATGGTCTGAGAGTCCTTCAGGTGCCTTTTGGTAAACTCCAGGTGGGCTGTCATGTGCCTTTTACTGAGGAGTGGCTTCCGTCTGGTCACTCTACCATACAGGCCTGCTTGGTGGAGTGCTGCAGAGATGGTTGTCCTTCTGGAAGGTTCTCCTCTCTTCACAGAGCAACGTTGGAGCTCTGTCAGAGTGACCATCGGGTTCTTGGTCACCTCCCTGACTAAGGCCCTTCTCCCCCGATTGCTCAATTTGGCCGGGCGGCCAACTCTAGGAAGAGTCCTGGTGGTTCCAAACTTCTTCCATTTACAGATGATGGAGGCCACTGTGCTCATTGGGACCTTTAATGCTGCAGAAATTTTTCTGTACCCTTCCCCAGATCTGTGCCTCGATACAATCCTGTCTCAGAGGTCTACAGACAATTCTTTGGACTTCATGGCTTGGTTTGTGCTCTGACATGCACTGTCAACTGTGGGACCTTATATAGACGGTGTGTGTCTTTCCAAATCATGTCCAATCAACTGAATTTACCAGGTGGACTCCAATCAAGTTGTAGAAACATCTCAAGGATAATCAGTGGAAACAGGATGCACCTGAGCTCAATTTTGAGTGTAATGGCAAAGGCTGTGAATACTTATGTACATGTGATTTTTTCATTTTTGATTTTTAATAGATTTGCAAAAATTTCAAAAAAATGTATTTCACATTGTCATTATGGGGTATTGTGTGTAGAATTTTGAGGGAAAAAATGAATTTAATCAATTTTGGAATCGGGCTGTAACAACAAAATGTGGAAAAAGTGAAGCGCTGTGAATACTTTCCAGATGCACAGTTACTCTTTTGGCTTGTGTACTGTTGTACCAGCGCCTTGATTAAGAGTTAATATCAATTTCATCTGAGACAAGACCTGGATAAAGCGATAGGCATACCGAGAGCAGAGAAATGAGCCACAAACACTAAAGTCATACGTTTGTATTGACAGCAGTTCACTCCATTGTATCGACTTGTAGATTAGTGTGGAGGAGCTTATGCTGTCAGAATAGTCACATAAAATTGGATGCTGTGACAGCAAATACAGTAGTTTCCTACATTTTTGACCTTTGTCTAACAAAATGCCATAATGGTTTGTATTGATTCAAAATTTTAAAAAGGTTTTGCTGAAAGTCACAACAGAATTGTGAGTTGTAGATTAACTACTGTCTTTTATGGAGAGTAGATGGGAGTATGTGCATTACAATAATCTATTGCCAGCTGGATATAAAGTATATATTAGACTTTAAATGTTCTCTGGAGAAATAAATAACATGATCTTGCTGTTTTTTTTTTTTTTAAAGTTGCTAGAAAGCAGTTTGGCCACATCTCTAATGTGCTGAGCAAATTTTACAATACACACAGAGTTGTAGTGCTGGTAGCTCTAATCCTGTATGCACTGTGCATATGTTTATTAATTTATATAATTTTGTATGTTTGTTTTTTTAGCACCCATTCTTCATTTCTGAAACTATAGTTGTGACGACAGCAGATCCTGTCTTATGTTTTGGCTTCGTCCACTCACTTTAAAAAATTTCCCCTCGGGGATTAATAAAGTATATACCTACCTACCTACCTACCTTATGATGCAAATAGTGATCTTTACGGTGCTGTTGTGTCGGTAATATATGTGAAGAATAATGTGAATCAATCTCTCTCACTCACTGGCTTATTATTAGCATTATGAAGGCTCCTGCCCTTGCATTTCCCCCAGCATGCCCTCTTCCTTCACAACTTTTGTGAAAACGGCAATCAAATTAAATAGGTGTAATTTATTGGTAGAAATTATATTTACTTTTAATAAAAGGTGCAGCTTTGGAACATTACAATAAAGAAAAATTAAGATAGTCTACATAAAATAGGCTGTGACTGAAAACCATAAGTGCACAAGGTGGGAAAGTGGTATATATACACCTATCGCTCACATCTCAAGTGATGTCAGCTGTAGCTTCAAGCTCCAGTTCATCTACTTTATCACAAGTAATGTCAAAAATACATGTTAATGGATTGACTTGTGAATTAGAAGTGTTCTGAAAGCATGCTTGAGAATCTGACAGTTTTGGCTCCAGTTTCATCAGTGTTGTGAAAGCTATAGTTAATGATTTCCAGAGTGAACCAATATGGAGTACACCACCTGGAGGTTGGTTCTTGCTCATACTATGAAATGCACCACTGACCCAGTATTTAGTGATTTAAAATTTCCAACCACTTTTCAATGATGGACAAATTAAAGATCCTTTCATAGTAACTAATAATAATAATACTGAAATAAATATTTGAATTGATAAAATATGCATAAGGCAAAACTCAGGGCACAAGTAGTGAAATGATCCCGCCATGTACACTTTTCAGTCTTTGTAATTAGAGAGTTGTTGAACGCCACATTAGAGACTTCGGTGACAAATGACTTAATGAGCTACATAGGGAGTCCTAATTATTCCACAATTAGAAATGTAATTACGGGTTGCTCCAACGGCTTTGCATGCTTGTGTAAGAGAGCACAGGCAGAGAGAGCATCAAATTAAACTGCCAGCTAATCAGTCACATGGAAAAGTAGACTGTGGTCCAATCACAGGCCCACGACTTAAACCTGTGGACTGAACTGGATGGAGTTAAGTCACTGAGGCTTGTAATCCATCAATGCAAAAAAACTGATTTAACAAAGCACAAAACGTTAACCCAATGTAATTAAGTCCCTAAACAGGTCCTAAGACTATGTGTGTATGTATATATTGTATAATCATTTGTGAGTGGGGTTGGAGGGTCATAATTCATAGACTAGGTTGAAACTGGATTTTCTCACCCGTGTTTAGCTATCAGTTATTCAATTTCTAAGCAAACTTAAAGTTGGCACGACCCGATCAGCATTCCTCTGCTTAATATTAATGCTGTGTAGTTTTCATGCAGCTCAGGGATGTCTGGAGAAAGTCGAGAACAAGAGGTAATGATGCATATACCATAGGCTGTTATTATACTTCAAACCATTATTATGTCAGAACAATGATTTTAAAAACTTTGAGCCAATCAAATCACTGATAATGAAGTGTTTTATTTTCTTTGTTTACTTAGTTGTGTTGAGATTTAACTCTTAATATATTACTTATTAATTTATTTGCCTATTACTTTTCATATGTGATTTCTTTTCGACCCGTAGACAGTTTTGACAATTCCCCAGGATTATAGCCCATCTTCACAGCAATGTAGGCTCAGGTGCACAGCAGTGACTTTTAAGCTGGTATGGTTTCAGTACCTTGTATTAGGATATTACAGGGCAGAGATCAAGCGTGAAATTGCCCCCTCCTCCTTCCCCTCCAGGTATTTGTAATGACTGGTCATCAAATGCTAACAAAAGCAAACTTCCTTCCCTCAATATTTAGAATCAAAGCATTTCTTAAACATGCTAGATGCTCACCCAACTCTTCCTGATTCATGTTCATGTCCACCAGCGACAGAGAACAGAACAGCTGTGTGCAACAGTTTTTGACCATTTTGTTTTGTCTTTATGCCATGCACACCTCATCACTCACAGATGTACACTGCTCAAAAAAATAAAGGGAACACTGAAACAACACATCCTAGATCTCAATGAATGAAATATTCCAGTTGAAAATCTTTATTCATTACATAGTGGAATGTGTTGAGAACAAAATAACATAAGAATGATCAATGGAAATAAAAATCATTATTCCATGGAGGTCTGGATTCAGAATCATACTCAAAATAAAAGTGGAAAAATCAGATCACAGGCTGATCCAACTTCTGTGGAAATTCCTCAAGACAAGTCAAAATGAGGCTCAGTAGTGTGTGTGGCCTCCACGTGCCTGTATCACTCCCTACAACGCCTGGGCATGCTCCTGATGAGATGACAGATGTTCTCCTGAGGGATCTCCTCCCAGACCTGGATCAAAGCATCAGTTAACTCCTGGACAGTCTGTGGTGCAACGTGGCGTCAATGGATGGAACGAGACATGATGTCCCAGATGTGCTGGATTGGATTCAGGTCTGGGGAACGGGCAGGCCGGTCCATAGCATCAATGCCTTCATCATGCAGGAACTGCTGACACACTCCAGCCACATGAGGCCTAGCATTGTCATGCATCAGAAGGAACCCAGGGCCTACTGCACCAGCATCTGGTCTTACAATGGGTCTGAGGATCTCATCCCGGTATCTAATGGCAGTCAGGGTACCTCTGGCTAGCACATGGAGGGCTGTGCGGCCCTCCAAAGAAATGCCTCCCTAGACCGTCGCTGACCCACCGCCGAACCGGTCACGCTGGAGGATGTTGCAGGCAGCAGAACGTTCTCCACGGCGTCTCCAGACTCCGTCACATCTGTCACATGTGCTCAGTGTGAATCTGCTCTCATCCGTGAAGAGCGCAGGGCGCCGATGGAGAAGCTGCCAATCTTGGTGTTCTCTAGCAAATGCCAATCGCCCTGCACGGTGTTGGGCTGTAAGCACAGGCCCCACTTGTGGACGTCGGGCCCTCGTAACACCCTCATGGAGTCTGTTTCTGACAGCTTGAGCAGAAACATGCACATTAGTGGCCTGCTGGAGGTCATTTTGTAGGGCTCTGGCAGTGCTCCTCCTGTTCCTCCTTAGATAGCAGTCCTGCTGCTGGGTTGCTGTCCTCCTACGGCCCCCTCCACGTCTCCTGGTGTTCTGGCCTGTCTCCTGGTATCTCCTCCGTGCTCTTGACACTGTGCTGACAGACACAGCAAACCTTCTTGCCACAGCGTGCATTGATGTGCCATCCTGGATGAGCTGCACTACCTGAGCAGCTTCTGTGGGTTGTGGACACCGCCTCATGCTACCTCTAGTGGTGAGGGCACTGGCAAAAATGCAAAAGTGACCAAAAATCAGCCAGAAAGGATGAGGACAGAGAAATGGTCTGTGGTCACCACCTGCAGAACCGTTCCTTTATAGGGTTGTCTTGCTAATTGCCTCATTTCCACCTGTTGTCTGTTCCATTTGCACAACAGCAGGTGAAATTGATTCACAATCAGTGTTGCTTCCTAACTGGACAGGTTGATTTCCCAGAAGTGTGATTGACTTGGAGTTACATTGTGTTGTTTAAATGTTTCCTTTATTTTTTTGAGCAGTGTATTTAACAGGTAAAACACAGTCTGTTTAAATGGCAGGATCGCTAATTCACACTATAAAATATATATGTAAAATATAAACAGCAATGTTAATGCACCTGATGAACTTATCCGGTCAGGTGTTTGTCAATGTGAGAGGCGGGTTGATAATCCGAGCTGCACTCAGTCACTTGTCTTTTGAATACTAAGTCTGTAGTTGATTTGTGACTAAACTGTGTTGTTGTCAATTGACCAGGTTAGCATTGTGTTGGGGTGGTGATTCTGTTCAGCAGAGCGCACTCTTCGGAGCTTGGTCCTTATCAGTCTGTGTCCTGCTTGTTTTGTTTTTTCCAAAAATTCAGCAAGTAGCTGCTAGTTAAAGAGTTAATACTGGAAATACAGAGAAACAGGCATCTTAGTGTGGTCACATTGTATTTTTGACAGTTGCACTTTACCTGTTTGGTCAACCCAATATCTGACCGAAGAGGGTCACAGGGCCAAAATCAATGCATTTTATGTATCGAAATCTATACTCACCATTTTTATGATCGAATATGGGGATCAGTTTAAACTTTCATCGGTTTAAATTACAGTTTTTCCCCTGACATTGTTGCCACAGTCCTGCTGCCGCAATAGAAAAGGAACTGCAAAATAAGTGAGCATATTGCTCATGGTTTCAGGGTCAGTGTGTGTGTGTGCCATGCTTGCAGGCAGTGTTGGTACCCATACACTACAGTACTATGTTGTAATGAGAAAGTTGTGCCAGTGATGACAGATGAGGGCTAAGAGGGTATAGCCCTCCTAACCCCACCCAGAGCTCCGAATGACCTGCCAGCCTAGCAACCTTACTCTGCCCTTGTATGTTCCCAGGCTCAGCCCATTGTAAGCTCTGGGTTGCAGTTTATATTGGCATCCAAAATACACAGTAAAGTGTGGAAGCCCCGTCCGAAGCACTGTTTCTCCATGACATGCCTCTTAAAAGGAGATTTAGTACAGATCTTTATACTTTCATGTGCCAGTTTACAAGTTAAAGTAATAGTTCAACACTTTGAGAAATAAATGTATTGGTTTCTTGCTGATAATTAAATGAGAAAATTGGCATCACTCATGTCTGCATGATAAGTAAGAATCTGTAGGAGCTGTTTTGACCCCTCTGTTGGATTCATTTTTCTAAAACCATTGTGGGTAAAGTTAAAGTTAATACGTGTCATCTGCAAGTAGGAATCAACACAACTGAAGAAGCACCTTGACTCCAACACTTTTGGGATCAGACTTTTAATTGGACTTAAATTCACATAAATAACATTGGTTCATATATATTTTGTATATTATACAACTTTATATAATATATATTTCCCCCTATGATTTACATTCCTCTCTGGCTAAAATTATCTCCGTTATATCTATGGAAACAGAAACCATCGCATGAAGGCAAAACTGCTCTTTTTGTGCTGTTTACCAAGGTCCAAATGCCAAAAGGAGAGGAGAGCGCGTTTCTCTTGAGTTGTAAAAAAAACAAAACAATTTCCCAAGTTACACAAACAGAAAAGCAAAAAGGAGGATCTATTGCATTGTCTCTAGGGTATTACACTGCACTACAAGGAGTGGGTAGCTATTGAAAATCATTCACCGTATATATTTTACTGTATTGACTTGTGACACAAAAAAAAGAGCACTGCAAACGATCTGATATGCATGGCAATGGAAATTTCGTGAGAGTTCTTGACATGTTTTTTTTTTTTTTTTTTACTGTTACAAAAAAAATAACAGACAGCAAGAGAATATGTTTGACTCGATAAGAAACCCCATCATGAAGATAAGGAAAGAGTTATGAACCTGCAGCAAGGTCACGTAATCATGCAGTGACCCAGCCAAGCACACTTGCACAGATGAGTTGAGCTTGTCGGTCCAGATCACAAATCAACACATGGCCGCTCTGAGCCTGTGACTGACATTTTTCACCAGTGAATACCTGGAAGTTGGGTAACATTCAGTAAATCCGCAATGGACATATTAAAAACACCTTCCTCACAGAGTGAAGCTCCCACCTTTGATCAGTGGATCACCTCTGTCAAGCAATGCCTTAATCGAATAATAATGATTGATGCATCATACAGTTACCCTAAATAAACACAGCAGGTTAAAAGGTGCACTGACATTGTCTGCCATGTCAGATTCACCCTGCCTTCTCACAGCTGACAGCTTTACACTGCTGGATGTTTGCTTCGTCTCATCAATAAGTAACTATAAGGTTACTTAGAAGGTTACTGGCAAATGATTTGAATCCATGTGTGTTTGCAGGGTGTACCTGCTTTTTTTTTTTTAAGTAACGGAAATTACAGCCTGTCAGAATAGAAATGTTACATGACAGTCAATGTTAAGTCCTGGTGATGAGTAAAGGGAGTGAAGATGGCCATGAGGTGTAAGATTTTTCATGTCAAATCTACCTTTTTTCCCCCCAAACTTAACCTCCAGTGTCACTATATCACAATCTCTCTCTTCTTTTTCTGCATCACAACTTCTGCATAAACTATAATACATTTGATTGTCTGGAACAGCGCCGCTACCTGAATATCAAATTGTCACCCACACACTAGGCCTTCAAATCCAAACAATGAGCAAACAATGGCATCAGCTGCAGCTGGTGTTTGAATAGTGATGGAGGACAAAAAGAGTTGGTGGTCAAGCAAATGTTTCGGTGAGTCCACACCGGATGGAAAAACAAGATTCGGTGAAGTTGAAGGAGTTACTTAAATTACCCAGTGAGCCGTGGGATCCTACGATGTATCATGCATTTATCACGACAAAGCCAACCTAAACGGAACATGACGCGTGTTGGCGTGTGGGTGTGTATGTGCGTGTGTGTGTGTGTGTGCGCGCGCTAACAAATCACAGAGGAAAGCACAATCATGCCATGACATTGCGACAGACAGCAAATTTAAAGTGTTAACCCCCTTCTTCCCTGAAAAGTCAACAACAGAGTGAACTCTTTTTTTTAAAAACAGCTATTAGTCTATCATCATAGCGTGATACAAATCCCATAAACATCATCATAATCATATCCCTTTTCTAAACAAGATAATTTCAGTAGATGCTAATGAAAAGCATAATGGGAAGGAAAAGTTGCAGATTATGTTCAAAAAAATATTTTTAACTTTACAGCAGGGTCTTCTTTTTTTTTTTTATTATTGCAAAGTGCTTTGAGTGATCAGATAAGATGTAACAGTGTTTTATTGCAATACATTTTATTATGAATAATAAGATAAGACTCATTAATTACCGACCATAAATTATTTTGGAAATATGAGTAAGAAAACAAGAGAGTTAACACAACCAGCAGGAGTGCTAGTTGTCATTTACCCTCCCCATTACAACCCTGCCACTCAGCTCCATATATTTTAATACTCAAGAGGGGAAATAGTGTTAATTAAAAAGTGCATCATGAACATGTTGCGATTAATAATAAAAGTAAAACATCTTTTTTTTTTTTTTTTTGCCATAAATAACACTTTTTTCTTTTCTCGAGTATTCAATAAACCTCTTATTATACAAGTCGAGTGATCACATGATGCAAATGTACCCCCTGTGATCTTGTTAACACAGCGTTACCTTGTTAAGGCAATGTTAACACTTCCTGAAATCTGGAAGCTGTGATCCACCAATGCAGACAGTACTGATGGGTCAGATCTAGGAGGAAGATCAGGAAAAGGATCAACCACTTACAGTTCAGGATGCAACACATGAACAGTGACAACAGAGTATTTGTAATGTGCCCTGCTGTGTCCACACCCAGCATCTATCTGAATTTGAAAGATAGTCGAGTGAACACAATTAAGTTGGCATAAAGAATATAGATCTGAATTCAAATAATTATGCGCTTTTTAATTTTCTTGCGTGAGTCATGGGAGAAAATCGAGACCACTTTCATGTGTACTAGTGCTGAGATGTTTGAGTCTCATGTTGACTCAGTAAACTCAGATCTGGACCTCTGAATGTATTAAATATTTTGTGGTTTTGTTTGTGCAGGTTACATCAGGATGGTATGCAGGTATTAAGTGGAGGTAAAGCAACATGCAAGACGTTATTATTTTTGCCTTAATAATATAAAATTAATAATTATTTGTACTTACACTTCCTGTGGTATTTGTGATGGTGTTGTTTGTGTATTGTTTACATTAAATTTAAAAAAATTCACCAAGCTACTCTTCCTTGAGTGGAAAATATACATCAGTCAGTCAACATCACTCTGCTTAAAGCACTATTTGAGATTTACAACCTTTAAATGCCTCCATACCTGTCAGTTAGTTTTGTAAAAAAAAATAAAAAAAAAAAATAAAAAAAGCCGACAATGTGAAAGCGTTTGCCATGTTGTACTTGCAAGTACAAACATATGGCTATTTCCTGGAGACTGTGTGTACTGGTGCAGACCTGTATCAAACTCTTGATGTACCAGGAGAAAAGATTTGTTTGCTCATTTTTGGCCAGCATGATCTGACCCTGGCTCTTGCAGCATATCAAAGACTTACTTTTCACTTTCCTTTGATTAATCCATGACAAAAGTGAAATGTAAATGTGATACTTTCTGTTCTTATAGGAGGTGATGTTCCTGAACTACATGATCGGAGCCTTCAGTCCATTTGCTGCTAAGTTAACCCAACTGCTGGCCATGATTTCACATGAAGCGCAGAGACAGTTTTGATCTTCTAATTCAACTCTTACCAAATAAATCTATATTCTTATACGATCATTCTGATTAATTCGAAAATGTGTCAAATCGTATTTGGGTATTGTTATTTTTCATGAACTTGACATATCACTCAACCAGAAATGTGGACTTTAAAATGAAGTTTATATGTCTGTAGTCACTGGAATCCAGGCATTTTTTTTTTTTTTAATACCTTTGCATTTTGCTGTTTATTTTTTCTTTGTAATATCTCCCACAGATTAGACATTAACCAATAAACCACTGTTCATATGTTGTATCTTCAAACCTTAAATGGCTGATGTGTAGATTCTCACCTTGGTCTTCTGCCTCGTATCAAATCAAAAGCACACTAAATGAAAAAGGAAGACCTTAATTGGTCCTGAAAACCAGGAGTCCAACTCTGCCCAATGACAGACCAAAGCTCTCTGTGAGTGACTCTAGGGCATCAGATGAACTTTACGTATACTGATGTTTGCAGTCTAGAGACCGTGTCCCCATTCACCGATGGATTTGCAAAACATTGTATGACTACAAACTAACAGGACATTTTCCCAGACTGGTATGCATATTTTTAACACTTTCTAAATCCATAAGAAAATAACTAGTTCACTTGTGAGGATTAGAGCAGGATTCAGTCATACTGTCAACGTCTTTGAGCTCCCAATCAAGCTTTCAGTCACTGGACCAGTCAGTGGCAGGTCTTCATCCCGGTCAAGTATGGCGATTCTTGTCGGCACAGGCCCATTTGCTGCTGCTGCTGCTCTTGAAGATCCGAGGCCACGCCATCGACAAAATCGGGGACGGGTAGCCCTGAGAGTATCATGACTGACTTGTTCCAGATCATGAAAGTGGGTACAACAGGCAAGAGGAAGGAGACTTCAAAGGTGTGGATGTGCTGGGAATTCATGGCGTCATAAAAGGACAGTGAATTGTTGTCGTAGTCCAGCAGGACACCCAGCCGCCTCAGCTGTAGGCTTGCCTCCACCAGCATCTCCTTACCATCATGGCGCACCATAAAGTTGTTGTTGCAACGTGAGAACACCCATGAGGATGAGTTCTTGCCGCTCCATTCGTTTTTTGGGGCTGATTTGTAAGCCACGCCAATGGCATACCTGCAGGGAAGGAACAGTTTGGAACACATTAGTGATCTGAAACTAGTGTCCTCCTTAATGACTTACACAGTCAAGCTACCTCATGTTGAGGACACACAAGATAGGCATAGGCCCCTTGGGTCTTTCCTGCGTGAAGAGGTCTACTTCACAGCTAATTAGTGAAAAGAATATAATTAGGAAAAGAGTATACACTGTGTGTGGTGTGTGTCTGTTATGTGTGTGTGTGTGTTCGGGTGGGGAGGAGAGGAGGGGTTGCATAACAGCCTAGATTTAAACTCCCAAAAGAAAGATATTTCAGTTTACCAAGCCTCCTTGCAAGCTTATATAATGCACTCGTGTGCATGTGTGTTTCTTACCATGTGGATGCTCCCAGTAGCACCTCCCAGTAGTGGCACCCGCTGTCGATAAAGACATTGCCGGCCGCTCCATAGGAGCCTGTGCCGCTGAAACGCTCCGGGGTGTGGCTCTTCTTCAGTGAGCTCTCGTCCTTCTCCATGGTCAGACAGTCGTTGGACAGACGCAACTTCTTGTGGGCTGTCTTTGGGTCCAACTTGAAGGGTTGACCTGGAAAAGAGGCATAATTGTGTGGTTTAAAGCAGTGATTCCCAAACTGTGGTTTGTTTTCCGCGGGTGGTCCTGGCATTGTCGGAGCTCCACCTTGTGGTAAACAAGAGCTTTGCTGAAAAACCTAATAACTGCACTCAGACTGGCACAAAACCCCAAAATTGTCATTTAAGTCCATTACCTAAAACTGCATATACATATCAAGTTACAATGATGTAAAATTGAGCTGTTAATAATAGCTGTGCTGAGCTACGTAGGGTGAAGTCACGTCATGTCCGACAAAGTAGATTGCTGACATTAGCTAGACGCACTCGCATTGGTTGATTCTAGCAAGTGGAATTAGTGGAAGTTAAAAATGGGTACAAGTTCCAGAAACACGCTATTCCAACGTGCCTCTTGAGCTAGTTTTTGCAAATTTTTTGTGAGTGGTCTTCAAAATAAATGTTTTGTTGGATTTTGCTCCCTGTTATTGTTATTTAGCCTTTCTGAGGCTGTGTGCAAGTTTTTTTTTTTTTCTGAAAAATACGGTTGGTATCTGCAGTGGGAAGTGGTACTCGGGAAATTTAGTTTGGTACATAATGTGGTGGTACATGGTCTGAAAAGTTTGGAAACCTCCCCTGTAAAGGATCTGTTAATGTATTTTCATAATGATAACATTGTTTTCATCCTAAAATGAACAACTCAGAGTTTACCAAGTGTCTACCTGAGGCACAAAAACAACAAAATGATACATGCAATTAAAACATAAAAGTAAAGCTAATAGAATATCTTGCTTGTCCTTTATATAATAAGTATAGATTACATAGTTTCTGTTTTTCTTCTGTTTTTTTAATATCAATGTCTGAATGTAATGTACATTTTTGTTTTAAATTCTGTTTACAGCTGTTGAAATTATGTCCAGTTTGTGCGTTAACTGAACTTGCCTCGTGTAGATTATCTTCCTGAACAAAAAAAAATTGTTGGGTACAGAGTTTCAGGGCTTATAGGACATGTATCCTTCATTTTAGGGCAGGTCTTTTGGGGCAAGAGCACAATTGGTTAACACAAGACTGACAATTTACATCCTTACAAAGTTTATCTCTCAAACATTTTTGTTGCAATTTCCTGCTAACACTTCGGGCAGTTACTGAGTTCAAGTTAAATTCTTTTGAGCTCATGTTGCTGGACGACTGATCTGAGCCCTGTTTTGGTCTCCACCAGCTCTTGGAAGATGTCTTGCTATTTCACCTGTTAAATGCTCTGCAGTGTTCATCAGCTCGCTGCTAACTGTGTCTGTCTGTCATTTTGGGTTCATGGTCTCTCAGGATTGTCAAGTGAGAAACGACAGGAAGACACCACAAGATCAAAAGGGGGAAGAGTTGAGGATAAGAATATAAATCAGAGGAAGATTTTAATGTGGAGCAGCAGCAAAAGAAGAAAATAAATAGAAAGTAGGGTGAGAAGTGCTCGCAGAGAACTCACGGAGAGAGACAGAAAAGGAGAATGTTTGAAATACAAGGGCGAAAGTCTAAACTTCAAAGCCTCTCACAGCCTTTGGTGAAAACATTTCTTAACAGTGGAGGAAGCCACCCGGCATTTTTCTCTGTGCCTCCAATCACACAGACTTGGAAATTAGCTGAAGGAAATAGCCTTCACTTCCACCGCAGTAGGCAGTGGTTGGGGCTATTCTATGGAAATGCGACTATCCGGCTGCAACAATTCAGTTTGCAATGACACCAGTAATTTGGGTGTAATGGGTGGAAAATTGAGAGGGTAGAACTAGGTGAGTGGCAGAGAGAGAGCAGCTAAGGAATGAGGAGGAGAGAAGTTGAGGGGGATAATATGAGACTGAAGATTCACGAGAGGATCCCCTCTACCTGTCAATGTCCGTGTGTGTGTGTGTGTGTGTGTGTGTATATATGTATGTGTATGTATATGTGTAGGCAGGCTTCACAAAAGTCAGCCACATTCCTTCCAGACCTGACATTTAACTCTGACACCTCTCTTCTCATCGCTCAGCCTCGCTGAGCCTCCCATGGCTTAATGAGCGACACAATGACGACCCTGACTCCTCCTCCCCTCGCTCTATCTGCCCTTCCCTTCATCTCTCTTCCCCCATTCTTTCATTCTCATCCTCTCTATCCTCTCTCCACTCTCACACACTCCTCTCCAATAATCTGCGTGGTGAGTGTGTGTTACCGCGTGTGGATATGAGACGCCGGGGCCAGTGTGCTGCTGGCAGCCAATTACATTAATGCGCTCTCTTCTTTGAACTGCTTATCGCTGCCAGCGCAGCCATTTCCAAACACTGGGGCTCTGTCATGCCTTTCCAGGGGATGACTCCTGAGAGCCTGGGCAGGGCCTGAGGTTGGGGAAGGGGAGACCCACGTGACGGTAGAGGACAAGCAGACACACAGTCGGAGCATCAACTACGGCCTACACAAAAGCAGGCATACAGTACAGTAAACTGCTGAGCGGAAATGTTTTGAACCAATGCCAACAGGATTCTTGTAAACGGAGAAAGTTTAAATTGTGAATTATGTGAGAATAGATATGTATGTACGTAAGTCAGGCAGGATGCTGCCAATGAAATTGGCAGGTGAACCACTTCAATGTGGATTGTCATCGTGTTGGCACACGTCAAATGGTTCAAAATTTTCACACAGCCACAGCTGGACCACAATGTGCAACCGCTCCAGATTGTTTGGTGATGTTGTAAACCTTATTTTTCAGTTTATTTTCTTTGTAAACTAGAATTTTTTTTACTTCCTGTTTTAAGGAAATTTCAAACCAACCAGAAAAAGCCTGTCATGGTTGAAAAGTAGCTTTGTACATTGCCACTATATATATAGATATATATAGCCCTTAAATCCCGGTATCCTTGTATTCTACAGCCACGTTTTCATTTTATGAGATCACTCTGCAGCGCTTTTGATACATCTGTACTTTCACTTGATTCTGAATGTAAGACTCTTTTACTTGTAATGAAGTACAGTGTTCTACTTTGTTGTATTTCTACTTTTATTTCAGCAAATGATCCGAGTTCTTCGTCCACCACTGGAGCCCCTTCATGTTGTAGAGTTGGCATGAAATGAACAGACCTAAACTCACAGCGAGTGTACTGGTATTAGCTAGCAGCACTCCGACATCATGCCAAATTCGATTTCTCTTGGAGTACTACACTGCCGGCCCAAAGGCGTAAAGAGGGCATGCGTGGAGTTATATTTTAGAAAGAAGTCAGATTCAATAGAAGAAAGTGGATATTTACATCTAAGACTTCAGAACCCTTTTTATGGAAGCCGTCTCCAGAAACGACATCCACTTTTGATATATTCTTGACCAGAAAACTGTTGATGCTAATTGCTACTAAAGACCATCATCTTGTTAAACACACATTCTGATTGCTGATTTTATAACACCAGCAATACAGACAGTATGGGATACTGCTACTATATATCCCACAGATGGGAGTTTTTGCAGTGTCTGTGATTAGTCTGCCTCCACTCTGCAATAATACAGTAATAATGAGAGATATTTCTAACTGTCTGCAGAGATGATAACCGCTCTCTGCCTCAGAGCTGTGCATTGTTATGGACTTGGAAGGCTTTAATGGAAACTTGTAAAACACAGAAAAGAAATAGCATCCAGGGGGAAAAAATGAGAGAAATAAAAGGGGTGGCTGTTGGGGAGAGCATTTATATAAAAAAAGAAGTAATTTCAGTCCAACTTCATTCTGTTGGGACCTCGTTGGAATAATTGCAGTGCGACAGTGTGTGGGTAATTGACTTTATTTCAATTCAGTCAATTTCACTCGCACTTCTTTCTTTTTCCTGGCTCACATTTATGCTGAGGGATAGATTGAACGAGAAGGGGGGAAAAAAAGATCCATTTTACTGCATAACTAAACAATTAGTGCAGTAGAAACAGCAGCATCAGGGACATGGGGTGCTCTCTTGACACACCAGCAGTCCAACACAACTTCAAATCTTTTCACAGGTTCCTACCTCCCTGCTGAACTTGCAGATCAATTCATGTCATTAAAATGCAAGGCAGCGTGCCACTTGGCTTCTAATTGTATGTTTCATACAGTATATGTAATCCAACAGTGCTGACTACTTTCATCTATCTTAAATAAAGATGTACACTGGCAAAATTAAAAATGCACCAGTCGTGTTAACACGGCTTGGGACAGCGAACAGCACGGTGGTACTTAGCATGACTTGCTGGCAATGCGAGTTCACGTTTATCACATCTTGACTTCTCACCTCTTACCGGGCAATTTTTAGCTTTTTCTACTGATCTTCTATTAAAACTGAAAAAGTCTTTGTACAGTGAAAAGCAAAGACAAACAGTAGTCCTTGATCTCCCCCAGCTTCACCCCTTAATTAACTAAGCAGAGTCTTCAGAGACCAGTGCTAGAAAAATAATTTTCAGAGAGGCTGCTCAGAATTTCACTATGATTAAGAAGTCATTTTTGGAAAGGAAGTTTCTGTGATGGTTCGTTAGAGTAAAAGCTTGTGAAAGAATTCATTTTTTCAAGAGGAGTCAATGTGAGGGCTCTTGGACGTGTGTGTAAAATTTGATCATTCATTAAAACCCAGCTAGTGTCTCAGTGATACTGGTCTTCTCTTCTGTTGTGTCAAGGCACATAAATGAAAACAAATACAGAGTGTATCACGGGACTTCAAAGCATTGTTGACCGATATCAAGCCGCCCTTCGTAAGGTGCTGAGCTTTCAGGGCTCGCATTGAGTCTGTTGTCTGTCTTTGGAAAAAATATCCCACCAACTGTCACTTTAACACGCCCTAAATCTCACAAACTCCACCTGCTGGCATTGTCACCTGCTGAGTGAATGGAGGATGGTGCTTTGAGCAAGCAAATGTAAAACAAAACTCTTTGTTGTCGGTCCCAAAAAGGCAAATGAGAACACATGGAAGTATGCTGTAATTACTGCCTATTAACAAGGGCTGGTCAATATATCGGTGTTATATAGATATAGTGAGATGAAAGTAGATTTTCCTCTTAGATTTTGGATATTGCAATATTGTGATGTGGCACGAGTATTGTCTTTTCCTAGTTTTAAAGACTACATCCCAACAAAGTAATTTAATTCTCTGAAATTAACAGACTGTTCTAGCTGCTCCACTTTTTGGTTTTACCCACTTGCACAATGTATCCACATTACAGATTTCTTTCTTTTTATCAAATTGTAATCATGTAAATATTTTATGGAAGCACCAATAGTAATTCCTATGTTACAATATTGATATTAAGGTATGAATTGAAGAGAAAAATCCCTAAATATTCAGATATTTTAAAGGTGTCTTTATTTGAATAACTGCAAAAGGTGCCTCTACCCATTTCTTAGGTTGATATTTTTAAAAGCAGGGTCTTCCCTGATGCGGAAACATTTCAGACCTACTTTGCATCTCCTGCTTCTCTGTTTTAGACACAATGGAGAGCAAGTGCACTGACATGCAGGAAAGGTCACTGCTGGAATCGAACCAGGGACACAATATATACAGGGTGTGCCCCATAAAGCACTATTTTATGTGGACACCCCCTCCTCTTCTTTACTGTCCCGTCGCTCACCTCTCTCTCTTCTTCTGCTCTTAACACTCTCTTAGCCATCTCCTCTCCTCTTGTCTCCTCTCCACCTTCAACTGTTTACTTTAGGGACTGTGTGGTAGCTTGAGGCCTGTCATCAGCGATGCATTCTGAGTAAATATTATTGCACGTCCTTTAACAGGAAGAGGGACTTGTACGCCTTTGGCACCTTGACGTGATATTTTCAGCCTGAATTTTAGCTGCTTACCTAACACAGTGGCTAGGATCTGAGAAATACACACATACTGTACATACACACACACTCTCTCTCTGGGGTGTTTTGTGACCCCCTGCTGTGTACACACAATATGGATGCCCAGAATAGTTCACAAACGGAATAAAGTCAACAGTCCGGTGTTAGACCGTCAGCAAAGTAGCTGCCGAAAGGAAGGCCAGCATGCATTCAGATTAGCTTTTGTTTGTCCTCAAACAATATGCTTACTCAAAATAGTCTAGTCTTTATTGAAAACAATAGAGCTGGTAAATGAAGTCATATTTAAGCCTGGATTTATGTTGTTGGTACTCCTCCTTCATACTATGCTGCAGCTTTGTACTACAAAATGACAAAAGAGGATGTTGATGGTTGGAGGTTTTACAGTGTGAAACAGTTGCAAATGTGGAACCAGGGTGTAGGAATGTGTAAGCTGCTGGTCACTGTGGAGGTACAACATCACATCTCAGTCGAGCAGCTTATCACCTGTCAACATGTAAAGGAAATATGGGAAACTACAAGCATTGAAGCAGAGTTTGCCCTTTTCAAACATAACCACGGTGGATATGAGTGCACATGAAAATGGAATAAGTAAAATAATATTTTACCTCCGCAGCCTTCAGAGAAACTTACAAAAAGTCTTAAAAAAAAAAAGAAAAAGAAAAGGCTGTTCTTAACCTTGGTACATGTGCTGAATTTGTAGCTGAGGAAATCACATCTTGTAGTTGATGTCCGCTGGCACTGGCAATCAAATCAGACACTAAACACTAGAGCCTGCTTTTTCTGACTTGACCTGACGGTCAGTGGCCTGCAGTGTGGAATAATATCAGGCTTATCGAAGAGACTGCACAGATGAGAAAGACATTGTGATAATCCTGTAAGAACGAGCTACATAACCTGTAAATGCCACTCACTCTAAAATTGAATCTGTTTCTCTATCCTTAAAGTACGAAACTGCTTCCTACTTTAACTCCAACTTCGTCTCTTCCTGATATGAATTCATTATAGAGACAGACAGCCAATTAAAAAGCACAAACAGGGAACAGTCTAATAAAAGCTGTCTAGACTAATGTGGGTTCTTGTTCTTGCCAGCCACCACTCTAATAAGTTGTGACCAAACTCAGATGCAGGCTTAATTCAATTTCATGCTTATGAATGTCTAAAAATATGGTGCCTTAAAGAGAAATGTAATGATCATTATGTTGTCAGCCAGAAGATAGGCTTTTGCTTTTTTTTCATGTCAAAATGACTGGATGCTTTTATCTGAATTAATAAAATAGGGCTCATTATTTGTTTTCATACAAAAAGTCTGAATATAGCTGTATGTAATATATTAAAAGTAAATATTAAAAAAGAAAAAAGTCTGAGGTCTGTGAGAGAAAAATCGGTGTAAATGTGAGCCTTAGGAACTGAATATAAAAGCTTTTTTTCAATAATTGTTTGCTTGTTTAAGGCCACTTCTTGCCCACTGAAGAATCAGAAGCGGCAACTGGACTGGCACAATGTAATTTTACCCCTCTGTGTGCATTGCTGAGGTCCAGGCTGTGTTAATGGGTAAAAAGCTGTGGTCTGAGGGCACTCACGTCTGCACACACTCATCCCTGCAAAGAGCTATTCGGTGTCTTTTATTCGCTCAACACTCTCCCCGTCTCACTCTCAATCTGTCACTTTTCATCTACTTTCATACTACCTCTCTCTGTCCCTTTGTAGGTTACTCACTTCATGTAGAAACCTGGTCACAGTTCACTCCCAGGTAAATGCATAAGTGTGGTCATAGCAGTAAAAGGTCACACACATGCACACTCGCTTCTTCGCCGCCTCCTTCGTCATACCTAATTCATATGTTTTTCAGGAAGCTGTGAGTTACTTCACATGTTAGCTGTGAGCATCTAGCAGCACAATGATACTTCTATATACTACAGCATTAATGCCACCGGTCACTTTCAGTCACCACATGAGTGGTTTCATTGGAGTGACCTAAAAAGTCAGTGAAAGCTCTGAGACGTGATTTTAAATGTTGTCTCAATCAAGCCAACTGAACTGCACAAAACAGGACGTGAAGCCATTAATAGAGTACTACACAAATTCAGCACAGCCACTTACAATGCACTGTTTTTAACAAAAAGGATAACAATCTCTGCAGCAGAAGCAGAGAGGTTGTCTTTTTTAAATTTTTTTATTCCAGGCTTTCCTCCTCTATGCCAAAACCCATAATGCAACTTGGATGCTTCAGTGTGTTCTGCTTATAGCAGCTAATGTAGCCTCGAGCCGCTAGCCTCAAGCAGAGATGAGGAGCAGGCAACAGAGGTCTGGTAAGATAACTGCAGAGCTCCAGAGTTTTATCTTACATCTGTCGCAAAGTAGTACCAAGTGCAAGTAAGTGTCTTTGGTACTTTCTGACTGACACAGTTGTGCTGTTCAGCATCTACATTGTTCAATTGTATGCGGGCATTTAAGTGCTGATGGATGGGTTTGTTAGTTTGAAAATGAGGTGTAGTCAGGTGCATTGATGGTGTATTGCTATCTTGAGGCAGTGGAAAGTAACAGCGCAATTCACCAACAAAATCCAGCTCTATACATTTAATGGTGTGGTATATTTCATTGAGAAATTGAGTACCACCCATTTCAACCATGCGTCTTACTTTGTGCTTAGGTTAAACTAACAAAAGTGGATTTGAGCATGCCCTAAATGCACTTCCACCATGTGTTTCAGATTGTGCACTTTCTTGAACTATATCCCTGTCTTCTGCTCTAAATGATGCCCACTCAACTGACACCACTTGAGGCAAATGGGGCCATAGAAGGCTTTATACAGTTTTTGGCACATATACAATAGTACTGCCCAAGACCTGTAAACAAACTCTGATGTGTAAAATTGGTGGAGTACTCTTTTAATGTTCCTGGGGACTATGATATACCACACCTTCATCTGATACCGTGTTCTTTTATGATAGCTTAGATATTGCATATTGTTTGGACACTGTTTGACAAGGAGAACAGTAATATGGCCGTCTCTGCTGGGACCCAAAAAAATGCAGCATCTTGAGAAGAAACACATTCACTCTGGGATGAATTGACAGATGGCATAAAGATTGAAAAAAAAAAGAAAAAAAGAGCACCAGACGAGGAGATCATATGTCATAGCCAGGGGTAACAGAAGACAGCGTGCCAAGAGAACGGTTAGAGGGGGACGCAGAGGAGGAACATGGACAGTTTGAGGCCACGGCAAAAACATTGCATAAGAAGAGAGACTTTAAAGATGCCTCTTGAAGTCCAGGAGAAAACAGCAAGCTTGTGTCAGTCAGTCCATTTGAACACGAGCAGTTCCCACAAGCCATCTTTCAGTCTTGATGATACTTCATGTAATGTAATACTTAAGGCACCTGAATGAACATTTCCTGAGCAGTGCATTTCATTCAATTGAATATTGTGTCCTCTTAGGTCAAACTATATCAGTTTATTTACTTGTCTGTTAGTCAATTAGTTTTACCAGTAGATGGGACACTGTGTATGATATGTATAGAAGTTCTAGTACAGTAATTTACATTACACAGGTGGAAAATGATCAGCAATGCAACTGCCATGCTTCACTTTTATGGTGGCATACTAACGCAGTTTGCTGCAGTAGCATATATCTTCCACATGTATAGTGCAGCAGCATTCCAAGTATAGTTAGGAGTTACTCTATTGAAAAGACAGACTTGTGATGCATAGCTTTTCACCATCTAATAGTGCTCCATGTCACAATGTTCTTTGCTTTGCAACTCCCTCCCTAAAATATGATGAGCTCAGGCTGAAAGTCCCGAGAGCCTCTCATCCTAAAAAAAAAATGAGGCGGCTAAACCTTCCAATCTAGCCACAGACGGGAAGCGAGACTTGAAGTGCAAGAGAAGAACTTGTAGTTCTTAACTCAAAAGCTTCCGACTAGAGCTGGCACAGCGGCGGAGTGTAAAGGAGAAACATAATGAGCCTGTCAAAGTGAGATATTTGTGATCAGTTTTGTTGTTGTGACCCATTTTAATGCAAAAACATTACTCGCCTTCACTAGAACAGATGAGTGAGGCACTTTAATCTGAAAACCAATTCATCTGACAAAGAGATGGAGAAGAGAGTGGGAGAGAAGAGATAAGAGGAAGAATGAGGGACCAAGACTTGTAAAGAGACTGACACAAATTCACAAGGTGCATGTGCCATAATGAAAACCACAAAACCTCAGTCATGGAAAAATATATTGAATTTTTTTTTTTTTTTTTATTGTTGTTTTTGTTATTGTGATGGCTTGTCTAAACTATAAAAGTGAAGAAAAAAATGCTGGTTGCCAATCACAGGCTCAAAATCTCCCAGTGTTGGCTGTGGGTGGACAGGCTTTTCCCCCTGACAACACAACACTGGCTGCCAGAGAAGACATTTCTTTAATGTCCACTGTGCATTTTTTTTTCTTTGTGTAACCAGTTTGTGTATCATCAACATTGCATTTTACTTCCGTCCTGTATTCACTACAGTTTTTTTCTATATGCTTAGGCAAGACAAATCTATTTAAGAAAACTAAAAATAAGAAAACAGAAGCATCTTTGAATAAACGGACATGTGGCAAGGCTTTCAAAAGAAGTTTGACTACGTTTAACCGTCTGTGTAATTCCATGTGTATATATCACTACTTTTTTTGTATTCTTCATTGTATTTGAAGTGATAATGGGATTAATATTATCAACTGTCTATAAAGACTCTTTGGCAGCATGTTTTTTGATTATGTCATGCTAATAATGCTTTAAACTGTGCTTAACAGAGAGAAGAATGCAACAGATACAGCATGAGCAATAAACCCAACAGAAGTGGGGCCTGGTGATAGTTGAGGGATAACAGGTTCACTGAAGTTGATGGGTTGGTAATGCTTCCCAGAGGCCCCTTATGACTAATAACAATAAAATATACAAAATCGATGATATGAAGAGAAAATGGGGACAAAATGTAAACTATGCCTTTCTGTCCTTTTAGCATTGAAGTTATTTAAAGAGAGACCATCCCTTTCAATAAAAGTACTTTTTAACACAACATACTAGTGAATACTACATATCGCCATTCACTCAATGCAAAAGTATAGTGTGTAAATCAAAATGAGAAATACCCTAGGAATTACATGGACTTAATCTCACACGAGAACAGGAGTTGTGTTTGCAGTAACATCACTTAAGAAGAGTTACACTAATTTCCAACTCTACCAGACTGATCATTTAAATTTTTTATCAACTTTGCAAAACAAGCATGACTTAATGTGCAAGCAAATTTTGATCCATACACTGCTAAGCATGTCAAGAGCTGTGCAGGCTTCTCCTTTGAATCTACAATAACCGACAATTAGTCTTTTTTTAAGGGGAAAATCAGAAGAAGGTTGTGAACACAATATTGTATCACATTTTAAGCTGATGTAGCAAACCTATTGCCAAACAGTTGGTTATTTACACATCTGTCAATTATAGAACAACATTCTGATTTATTTTGAGTTATGTTTCTGACCACCTGGTGAATGTATATGACGTATTAACTCAGTTGTAGCCCTGCTTCTGGTCTCTATCAACTCCTGTGAAAGTAATTTGATCTTTAGCTGCTAAATGCTCCACTATGTTCACAAGTTCTTATTTTGGAAAGGAGCTGCAGATCTGAGTGGTGATTGTCTCGAGGTTTGTCAGTGTCAGCAATTACTTTCACATCGTCACATTGTCTTCACATTGTTGTGTGATACGCTGCTGTTTTTCTTCTCTTATCTCGCACACTGAAAAAGGCACTGGTAACCCTAATTCTATTTTTCAGCCATCTAGTTCTGAATGTGTTCAGTGAAGGGTCGATTCCAATATAGGGTCAATTGTTATATTCGTTATACTGTTTAGTAGTCAATGTCCAGCAAACACGCTGTGTTTGAGAGTTTAGTTTCTTTTTATGCATGCTTGTTCTCAGTCTTGAAGCCGGAGCTGACAGATTTGTTTTTAATTTTATTTTTAAAGGAAACATATGTTAAACTATTGTCACACATTTGGGCACCCTGTTGGTCGAACGCTGAGTGTATCCAGATTACAGTTAATCCTAAATGCCACAGCCAGACTCCTGACTGAAGCAAGGAGGAGTTGGCATATCAACTCCAGTTCAGCTTCACTGCACCACTGCTGCAGTTTAAGACTTATTTAAAATTTTTATTAAGCACCCTTGGGGCACATCCTAAATTAGCTATATCGCTGAGGTTTTAACTCATTATGTATCACAGCAGAGCCAGAGGAATATTTCCACCAAGTAGACAGTGGGTGATATGAGTTTGTAGGTACGGCTATAATGTCTCTTCTTTACTCTTAAAACAGTACAAGCTTCTTCTCTTACTTGAACTGTTGCTGTTCATTTGTTGTAACTTTCAAGATCCTGTTTTCTTTTGAGTTAATCAATTTTATGCTTTTTATTTGCTTACATTTGGTTGATCTTTCCCTCATTTAGTGTCTTTATTTATTCTGATTTAGTTTGTGCTGTTACGCATATCAAAGGAAAAACAGAGTTCAAGGCTAAGACAAGATTCTGCAGCAGAGAACCAACTTGTGGGAGAAAAGAAAACAAAAGGAGACAGAGACTGGTAGAGAAGATGACAATTACACATAATCTTCTCAAAGTGGGAGGGAAAAAAACTGCATTCACCAAGTTAGAAAAACAACTATTGCGTACATGTCAGGAAGAAAAGAGCCAAGTTATAGGAGAAGGAAGATAGCAAATAGGCACCTCCAGTAGTGTGTACAGATTCACTGATAAAAAAAACAACAACAACAAAAACAGTAAGGGAGAAAAGGGGTCCAACAGTCTGCACTAAAAGACAAGTGACAGAGGTGCTGTGCTGATGTGTGGAGTGGTTTAATCCCTGTAACATCTGCAGTCACACAAGACAGGTGTGTAGGAGAAGAGTCAAGCTCTCTTATCCACTGTTTACTGTACTCCATTAGCATATGTTAGATTAACCATGTGAGCCAAAGCACAGATAACCCGACAAAGGTCTCAAACTTTGCAGCTAGCAGCAGGATGATATGGGACAATGTCTGGAAACAGAACATAAATGCAAAAATAAGTCATTCTCTTAAAGTAAGGAAAGTAAATTTGATATGAGGCCTTATGCACACTCTATTATTGTTATAATTCAGTGTAGCGCTCATGAAACATGTAATGAAATGTTTTTGAGAGTTAATGACAGAAATATGTCAAGTACTGCAGGCGCTCTTGCAGGTTTCACATCTTCTGAACCAATAATGTTACAAACAGGCTACAAACCAAAAGGAATGTTTTTCTACTAATCAAAAATCTAAATGAGCTCTCGATCAGCAGCTTTTCTGCCACTCGGTTGGAAAATAAAAGACTACCAGACAAGAAAACTTTCAATTGTATTAAATATCAAAATCAAAATTAACAAAGCTTGTAAATATTCATAGAAAATCAGACACAAGGGAAACATGTGCCTTCACTTACTGTTGGTTTTGAGGCGGGCTGGCTCACTGTTGCGGCTTCCTGCCTGGTTGATAGCCTTGACAAAGAAGATGTAACGGGTGCCACTCTGCAAGCCGTGCACCGTGTAGTGGTTCTGCTTGATGTTAGGTACGATCATCCAGCTGTCTGCAGAGTTGTACAAACCTGGCAGAAGCACGGAGACACACACACACACACACACACACACACACACACACACACACACACACACACACACACACACACACACACACACACACACACACACACACACACAGCATCAGCAACAAGGTTCTGTTGATGTTTTGAGGGTAAGCAGAGCTACTGTGAGTCCTGCTGAGAATCTTTTTTTAGCAATTTTTCAAAAGGGCAAAAACTATTCTCCTCCAAATCCGACCAGAGTAGAGTGTTTCCTCCAAACCTTCAGTGAGTCATCACACAATAAGAAGCTCAGAGACCGTAGGGCTCTCGATGTTTTGCAACATTTATGTGTACATACTGATCCATCCCGTTACCTTTCCGTCTGTTTTATCATGACAAGCTCCCCTGAGGCAATATTGTGTGTTCACTAAGATGAAAACATAAGCCATTAAGAAGAAGGTTCTCACAATATGACATGAGGATCTCTGAAGTAAGCGCCTCAGGGCAAAGGAGTGCGATAGGCTTCAATGTTCAAATGTATAGAAACGTGGGCAAAACCAACATGACCGCAGTTGGTAGGTGCTTTGATTTAAAGCAGCTTGAAGTATTAGAGGGTTAGTAATACTGGGTTAGCTCTGCAGTCACCTGCTTCTAAACACAGTCTTTTCAGTCTCCGAGATGTAGCCAACTGTGAAGGATAAAAAGGAAAACTCAGCTCAGGGCTGAGGAGAGGGTCGCCTACACTGGGGTGCTCCTTTGGCCCCTACTCTTGTGTGAAGTAATGGTAATGAATGTAAACATTAACATCACTGCTATTTTCACCCTTCCTTATGCACCGCTCAATAACCGCCAAAGTTTTAATGAAGCAATGTTTTCTAATTTTGAAGCTGAAATACATAACTGAATACAAGGTGAGAGCCATTCATTAAAGAAGGCACAGTTGTTGTGGAAGGTTGTGGGGAGGACTCCTATTCATTTTAAAACGGATGTCGCAAGACTCGCGAAGTTTGGTGCTACTCATAGACTGTATATAAAAGTGGACGTAGCTTCCAGGTCTGGAAAATTAGTTCAATGTGGAAGTGCTGTAAACTGCAATACCACCGAGGGCCACTGGGGGGCAGTTTCAAAAATGCTCCGGCTCCATAGGCTCCCATTCAAATTCTCTCATGAAATACAAAGTCAATGATTTTTTTCCTGACAAGTTATTATGGTGTCATCCACTGAAGTCACTCCTTCTTATTAGTTTTTCTGGCAGTCTATCTAAAAATAATTCCATCGTTTAATAGATATTAGGCTTCAAAAAGGGGTATTTTGGGGGGCCTGTCTGTTTGATTGACAGGCCTGTAGTGCAGTCAGGTTTCTGCTATACGTAGGCAGGCGTGGTGTCCTCAGGTTCCTCACAAGATCAATTAAGATTCACCGCTATTTCCTCCCCAGCTCAACCAAATAAGGTCACTTGTGGCTCTAAAATAGCAAGATGCTATCCAAAACGACAGGTTTCAGAATGACAGTTCACAAACTAATAGGTGACACCACGGTTGGTTGCTGCTTGGTGCTGCTGTACTTATGCTTAATGTGTGAAGAAACAAACAGTGTGAAATTTTCCACTGCAAGCGCCGGGCTGTTCTTTACACAGACTTTATTGGCATTGTCACACAGAACAGCAGTCGATTTCAGAGCATCTCTAACCATGAAAATGTGGTAGATTGTTTAATAACACAGAAGAATATGAATGAGTTATTAATTACACCAAGAGTTAAACCTTCAACGACACAAACAGTATGAGTAACAGCACCATGTTGCGCCAACTGGCGACCAGACAGAAATTATGTTAAAGAGGCAAATTTGGAGCAAGTTTTCACAAGGAGCCAACGACTGCCACCCAAGGGGAAAAAAAATAATCTGTAAATCTGTGCACATTCAGACAAAACCTTGTCAAAACAAACAAAGCATCTTGTTTAGTTGTGAAGCTGAGGCTAAAAGTTTGTGGAGTTGAAAGTACAATAACAATCCTTTTCATTGTCTCCTCTTTCCTCCACTCAGCTGAATTACAGGGAAATGAAAACCCTCGAACAAGAGAGAGCTCTCAAGGCCAAGCCTACCTTGCCCCTTCTGGTGAGGATGCGTATTGAATTATTGAGCAAGATGGCAACAGCATGCATAAGTAATATCTGAGAGTCTGCTTGTAAATATAAATACTTCACAGGACGCAAATAAGGCCTTTAAAAGTGAGGCGGCTTTAAGAATGAATGAGGGGAGGGGACTCTTAAAGGTGGAGTGAAGGCTACATTTTTACTCAAGAAAACACATGGAGGTTTTGTCTTTCTTTAAGATGAGATAGTAACAATAAGTGAGGCAGTTTGAGACTTGTCTTTCCATTTAGTGGACTTACAAATCCGTATGCACGATCAACAATGAAATCCTATTGTTGTTTTCTTCACAAAAAACAAGACTGTTGTTCTGCTCTGACAGCTGTCCTTCATTGCTCTGAAAGGTATGCCACCCACCTGTCGTTTTAGCTGCCTCCTGTAGATATTAGGGAGGGTACAGTGAGGTGGGCTTTAAAAAAAAAAAAAAAAAAAAGATCCAGTGGAAAGATGAGGGAGAAGAACTTCATGCTGCTTTCCATTTCTAAAGCTTTGATCACCATAGCACCTCTCTATTTTCTCTAAATCAAATTAGGTCACTGCACAGCAATATGCTGGTGCTACTTTTGCCAATGGTAAGGGGCTTTCTGACACGAGCGCTGCTGCCTTGGAGAGCATTGTGACTTCAAAGTACGGTGGAGGAGTAACTGAGTGTGCCATTGCAAAAAGAGAACGGAAAGTGAAACGGAGAGGAAATAGATCAGCTTCTGTCTTGCATCCAGACATCAAGTCTGAGTGTGTGTGAATGTGCATGTACAGTATGTGTGAGTATCCGCTGTGTCTGTGTGTGTCTCAGAAGTGGACAGTTGAGAAGGGAACAGTTACACAAAGTATCCTGGGAATGGAAGAGGGTTTGTCTTTGATGACGCAATACACAGTTAATGGTGATAGTGTGTGTCTGTCAGTGTGCCTGCATGGGTCTGCATTGCATCTGAGTATAAGAATACAAGAATACTCTGTTAATTTCTTAATATTTCTACTTTACCAAGTTTACTGTTGTCTGACCGGGCTTTTATAATAACTCAAATCTCATCATTTCATTCAACATCACCTCAGAGATCGATACCGCTGATGCTGTAACAGAGTCCCTGTCAAGATGCACATGAAATTATATTTTACAAACCTCTGTGTTGCCTGAACACCCACTGAAATTCTGCTTTTCATCTTTGATAATCATGTTAATATTTCACCACAGGCCAGTGTTTGTGAGTACAGATGAAAGACAGGTTGCAAGGGGAGACATCAGGCAGATATTGGTTGTGTGGTTGTGTGCGTAGGCCTCCTAAAAAAAAGTACAAATTGGCAATACAAATTGGCAAAAAAAGTAGCTGATCTCATGTGGAGGTGGAAGCAGGGGCACATAGTTCTATTAGTACAGACAAATATATTAAAATTACTTGAGCTGGGCAATACAAACCCCCCCCTGAGCTATTCAGAAAAGGGCTATTTCTTGCTGTAAACCTATTTACTTCTGCTGTAAAATTGAGCATGTTAACACTGGGGTAAAGGGAGATTTACTCGATTTTGGAGTTAGCCTCAAATAGCCACTTGAGTAGTTTTTTTTGGCATTTTGGCATTGTTGCAATTTTTTAGTCCAGGAGGTGTCCACTTGGGCTGTACTCACTGGATTTGGCTTTACAATACAAATATATTTTTTTCATATAGACCATCCACAGGATGCTCTTCTTTGTCTGAGTCTGTCGCTGCTTGAGCCTCTTAATGTGCCTCTCCATGCCCACAGACCTCCCCTGGTGGAGGCTGCAGCCGACAGACAGCTGCCCTTGCGGGACAGATGTCACAGTCAACAACATCCCCAAGTCTGGGCCTTGCTTCTGACCGGACGACCCTGTGTCCCCAAACACCTCCATCAAAGTGACACACTCCCGGTGGCCTCTTTGAGGGGTGACAGACTGCACATTGGGGTGCACGCAGAGGACAGTGCAGGTGACCTCTGATCCTGGCCCCCCACTCGGAACCTTAACCTCAGCATAGTGCAGCGGGTGGCCCTAATCGCCTTTCTTAGGACTCCGGTACCCAACTAAGAACAATTACCCTACGCTAAGCACACAATAAAGAAAATGACTCCTCGACTTAAAGAATCTCGGGCGACTTCTGACAAATGATTTGACTCATCGACTTTCAGGGGGCAGTCCTAATTAAATCTGTGTTAGCAAATAATGACAGATCACTTATGGCACAACACTATCTCATAGTGTTACAGATGAAATTATTTGGATGTCGCATTTAGTTACCAAGTATATATAAAAAAGTATTTACATCAGTGTTAACTTCAAAAAAGTGTAAATCAACTCTGACGGCTTAATATCTAAATCAACAGATATTACAAGCACCAACATCATAAAATAGCAGTTAACACAAAATAGAAGGTTTAACTGTGACGTCTGGTCAGAAAGTAAAATAGAAAACAAGTATTAATGACGAAGTAAATGCATAAGTGGAAAATCTGGGATGTCAGTTGGCAGATAAAGAAGTGGGTCAACAACATTAGACATGCCACATTTGTAAATGTGTAGCTGCTGTCTGCCACAGAGAGCAGCAACACACTCACAATACAATATGTCCTTACTTGCAGTAATTTTTGGCTTTGTGACTCTGCTTACATTTCTCCATGGTGTTGCTGATTCAATTTTCTGCTGCTTTGCTTGGATGATCCGGCAAAGGCGGGGTTCACAAGACCCCACAACCCTGCTCCCCATGGGAGGGTTGAGGATGTGTGCAGGCGAGAAAAAATACTGAGACACACAGGATGGGACTCAAGTGGGAGCATTTAGCCACTGGGAAAGTTTGAGAAACATACTATGGTACAAACTCAAGTGCCATAGCAGGCTAAATGGGTTTCTCTCTTTCTCAGTTTCTCTTATGAATCTCTGAGGACTCTGTGGCAGCACACTGCTGAATATCTGAGTCATTCAGTCTATCTTAGCTGAAATGTATCCTGATGTTTCAAATGGCTGGGGCACTTGAGTTGCATGGTTAGATGGAGAAATGTTAGGCTACACAGAGGAGAGAAGAGGAGCTGATGAAAGGATCAGAGAGGGGATGAAAAGAATAGAGAGGCACAGGTGTGTGTGTGTGTGTGTGTGTGTGTGTGTGTGTGTGTGTGTGTGTGTGTGTGTGTGTGTGTGTGTGTGTGTGTGTGTGCGTGCGTGCGAGTGCGTGTGTGAGAGAGACAGAGTACATGCTTGAATGTGAACGATTATGTACATTAATCGCATTCTCCTCATATCAGTAAGTGGTAATTCTCTCCTCCCTTATCTACCCATTATCCACTCTGATTTTCACTTGTTCTCCTGTTTGTCTTCTCATCCACAGTGGACATTCTTTCCCTTCATTTGTATAGAAATAGCCAGATCGGCAATTTTGCTGATTAGCTAATGGAAGCCAGATTGTTGGTAAATGCATACAATCCTGTTCAGGAATATTTTGTGCATGTGTTATCTAAATGTGGTATCATTTGAGGCATTTAGGGGACATCAGTAAATGGTAGCTATAGAAAACAAATGTTACATTGGACATTGTTCTAGCAATACAATGCTTGCAAATATCTAAAATATAAATCATGCTGTTTTTATGGGCCTGAAACAAAAATTAAACAGCTATGAGGAAGGGGGAGTTTTAAAAAGGGCATTACGTTTACATTTTTTGTGTCTGCCAAGTTTTCACACTGCTTCAGCAAAAATCAGACACTAAACCATGAATCGGTCTGAAGCATCCCCTTGTGTCACAGTTTGAACTGTATGTCCTATATTTTATAATGAGTAGTCTTGATAACTCAGCTCTATCTATGAATGTGAGCATGGAGGACAACAAAGACTTGAGCTGGACAGAAAATCTAGGTTATGCAACACAGTTTGTATAAAGTATTGATCTAATGAAAACCAGACTGAGGAATTCTGAAAGTATTGTGTCATTTTATTTCTGTCTGTAACAGCAGAGCGGTCAGTGGGAATGGGCTGTTTCTTTGTGCTTCTTTCGGGTTTGTGCGTGAATGTGTGTAGGTGCAGATATGTATCTTTTTTTTTTAATGTTAAACACGGAGGGATTCTTATCGTACTGAAGACTAGTGATAAATGGGCAATCTCACATGTTTGCACACTTGTTTATTACACTATATTTGTGTGCCTTTGTGAGTCAAAAGAAACCAGTTTTAAATGACTTAAACAATTGTTCACTTTACATCAGACAAGGATTGTTAAATGTTTGTTGATACCTTGCAGGTATTTGGTCTTATGATATAGCAGTAGCCTAAATGCTAGTGACAAGTCTGAGTCATGTGTAGATGGTTTTAATCGGTTGTTACCGTTGGTGACTGTAAGGCTACTCTGTGGCAGAGTTGCTACGATAGCATGAAACTATTTCCTCTGTAAACCACATAAAAAACAACCCAAATATTTCCTAATTCTCCATCAAATTATTATTTTTTTTAAAGATATTTAAACACAACCTCTTAGCTAAACATTAAATACAAATTTGTGAGGTTGCCTCTTGCTGCTGAAATTAATCTCAAACTGAGTGAATGTGAAGTTCTTTCTGTTCTCTGATAATAATTGCTTGTGATCTACAGTGGGCTACAGATATTATTTTATAATTTACTATACATGTGTATTGTATATGTGTGTGTGTGTGTGTGTGTGTGTGTGTGGGTGCACTTGACTCACTGATGAAATTTGTCTGGCCTGTGTAGATGGTGTACTGCAGCTCATAGGAAGTGACGCTGAACTCGTCCTCTGACGTCCAGTGAACAGTGATGGTGTCGTGGGAGGCGGTGCACAGCTCGTCTCTTATGGATGGCGGGTTGGGAGCTACAAAACAACATGACAACATGAAATAAAAGTTATAAATGGTAATTCATTTTTACATTTTAAATATAGATGAAATTCTAAGACAGATAAAGTGTCACACTTAAAATTTGCATAAAGTCCATCTATAAAAGGAGTGGAGACGAAACGTCTGTCAAATAGCTCGCTGAAGGCTGAATAATGTTTATACCATCTGGTGGCTGGAAATATACCAGTAATATTTCACATTTTGTAGTATTTAATACCACTTCATGGAAATGCTTGTGTATTATGTCCTTATCGACCGCTTAGAATAATGATGTTTAACTCGTTTGTAAGGATATCTAATGAGTTTACTATGTCACAGGGGCTGATAATTGAATTAACCCACAGAGAACTGTTTGTTTTTCTTTAAAACATTTAATCAACCAAGAAATGACACTTAAGATTTTCTCATGACAACAGCAGGATCTACTGTCCATAATTAAAGTGTACATTGAAGACCAGACAGATGCAATGCTCACCTGTTAGGTAATCTAGTCCTTCCAGAATCTTCTTCTCTCGGGAGAAGTCAAGCGCAAAGTTGTCGAACGCCTCATTCAAATTGACATCGGGGATGAGTACTTGGGAGGAGGCCGTCGCCATGGCAACCCTTTAGAGTGGTCGGGACATGGGGTTGAGCAAAGGAAATGTCAGCAGAAGGGTAAAAATGTGAGGCAGCGAAAGGAGGGACAAGAGGTCAGACAAGGGGATGAATGGGACAAAAAGGGGAGGAGCAAAGAAAGACGAAAGGTGATGAAAAAATGTATAGGGAGAAGTGAAGCAAGTGAGGTGACAAAAGGGAGAGATGGGAGACATCATCAGTGACAGGAAAAGGTGAGAGAGAAAATATAGATGAGTAAAATGAAAGTAGAATGTAAAAGAATACAAAAAGAAAATGTGTAGTCTTAAACAAACAGTATTTCGACCTCGGTGATGTCAAAACACAGACAAACCAGACACACATTGACACACTTACTCCACAGTCTCTACAGTTGTGTGGAAATTTGCACCTACTTCTGCTATGAACATTAGTAAGATGTCTGTGGCAGGAGCCAGCCTGAACCACAGTGCTGGCAGGGTTACACAGCAGTGCAGAGTGGAGCACAGTCCTTAAGACTTTTGTTCCTCAGTGAGGAGAAATCAGTCAGTCAATAAACTGCTCGCCAGGTCCTACAAATAAACACTGGAGCTGGGGCCAAAAAAAGATGCTGCGCTAGCTGCAGATTTTGCAAAGGTCTTTGTCTGTAAAAGAGACAGCGAAAAGGCTAACGGCCTGCGGCAGGAGGAAGGGATGATGGCATTACAGAAGTACGAAGGTGGAGAGAAAAGCTGCAGTGCTGGCCCTTAAATGATAGATGATTTTCAACAGAGGCCTGACATTGATTGCAAGGGCCGGAGACGTTTGATATAATACTGATTTCACCAGCAGCCCTTCACCGGGTTTCACAGAAGCAAAAATCGAACAGAAGCAAATTCATTGCAGAGCAGAGAGTTTGATTGAAATGGTCAAAGTTGTATTGTCAGATACATTAAAAACCAGTTTAAATATGTAGCCCGCAACACAATGCAAGTATGCTAGAGAAATAAAAGCCAGGATGACTTGTCGAAACTCTCCTCTTGTTTATAATTCTAATGAATAAAATGAAAAGAAATCAGTCTCTTGTGGCAACAAACTGGTTTACAGGACATGTGCTGCTGTTAAGATTGAGGGCTACTAGCAGAAAAAAGGAGATGGATTAATACAGAACAACAAATGTCAGAAGACTATTGTGTGTAGTTTCAAAAATATTGTTAAAATGTTTTACTGAATGTACAGGTATACTACATTTTCTACCTTATTGTCAGTATGTGCAGATGTGTAAAAGTCCAAGCACTATATCACGCACCTCTCTGCTACATTTCTGGCAGTCTGGAGGAAGCGGGCGTGGTCGTTCTCCTTCAAACTCTGTTCAGCCTGTGTGATGAGGGCACTCGAGCGCTCCAGACACTGGCGGCAGTTTGCAATCTGCTGAGCCAACTTGCGAAGTTTCATAACCTGAAATAAACACAAACACAGTAGGAATCGTGATTTTTGAACAGTTGTTAAAAATAATATAGCTAATGCGAAAATCATCTTACTTCCCTTGTTTTTACCAGTAACTGGTAGCAAAGCATTAGTGCTGTCAAAAGGTGGTGGTAATGCACCTAAAAGTTTTTTTTCCAACCACCATTAAACACTAAAAGGAGCACAAGAAGGAACATTACTGCCAGGCTCTGGTAAAACATCAGCGCTCAGAGATTAAATGCTACAGTACAAACAGGAGAACTACGAAAAACATTCTCTGTGGAACTTGTTCAAAAAAAAAAAAGAAAAGAAAAGAAAATAACGTGCATTGGGAACTCTGCCAGGTAAAGGAAGCATGTCATTAATCTATGCACAGTCATTTGAAAGCGGAATACTGAGCAGACGGTTCATCCACAGATGGAAGATCCCATCCCTTGTTGCTATGTTGTGACACACGATTTATAGTTATTCACAGAACCTGAGCTTTGATGGAGTACATCGCTGTTCTGATAACCAGACTTTTCATTAACACAGACAACAATACCAGCTTTATATTACCTGGTCTAGTAAAAGTTTCACAAATGTAACATTCACATTCTTTTACTATGCAGGAATTTTTAGCTACAACCCATCTTTCATCCCCACTTTCAAAACTCATACAAAAGTAGTTCTCCGGTGTTATTGATCTTTTACGTTCATCTTCTGTGACTGAAAATAACTTTCTATTTGCTCAGGGCAACTCGTTCCTTCCACTGCACAAATTCATGAAAAAAGTGCCTCAGAACTGCCTCTACCTCCAGCTGCATCTCAACTGCAGTCCAATGAATTCAGTCGGAGGTATTCATCATTGTGACAGTCCCTTATCCACAAATATGTCCACACTTCCACAAAATACAATCAAGCTTTGCTGCCAAATTGCAACAACATATTAACATAAAGTCAGATTTGATGGCACCCTCTGAGGTGATTCCTGCTAGAGGAAACCAACAACTAGTGATTTACTGACTGTTGGTGGCTGCAGTTTTATTACTGTAGATGAATAAACAAACACAAACAAACACAAACTCTGCAGGAATCTTGGCTAGATACTGAATATGCTGAAGACTGATCAAATATTATGTTGTCAGAGAAATCACATCTTGCAGAAACAGTGAGCAGAGGAAATTACCGTTTATGTAGAGTTGATGAAAAGAGGAAAAACGTTCTGCATAAATGTTATTTTATAGTTAGCCAAGCCTAAAATGTTGCCCTTTCTCCCATAAAACTTCCCACACATGGAACTACTTCGTACTCCGTGTATCTGACGGCTGAAAACACTCAATAATAAACTTGTAGACTCCGAGCAGAAGCCCGATCACAGACACTGTGACATAGACACAGGCACAGACAGGAAGACAGGAAGACACAAGGAATGCAGCAAATAGGACAGAGGCTCTTCACGGGGTCGGAGGTGAAGTTAGCCGATTGCCCCTTTATTCCCACACTGACCTTTTAACTATCTTGCAAAAGAGAAGGGCAAAGATGAATAGCATAATGGATTGTTGGATCTGATATAATAACCGTCAGAGCATGAGGTACAGCTTTCTGCGCTGTCATAAATGTCTGCGTTTGTCTATTAAAGGGCCCATATTGGAAAATTTCAGACATCCATTTCTTTTTTTTAATTGTAAAGCAGGTCTAAATAAATAACTAAACACTAGAAAAGTGTCAAAACACTCAGTCCACAGAGAAACGTACACATCTCGTATATAGCAACTTGGAGAAGCTGCTTGGACTGCCACAAGTTTGTTTTGTCACAAACCCGTGCTCATGTTATACATCTGCCCTCGGCACAGGCCAACTTTTATGAGGAAGAAAACACTGAGCGGTCATTTCATCTCGAAGCTAGCAAGCTACAAAACCATTAGATTGGCCTGGGCGTGTGTCACTCAGAAAAGAGTCAGCCAATCAAAAGACAGGCTCCAGAGAGCTTAAGAGAGATGTAAAACTATAGCGGGGCGGTTAAAACCGCTAAACATATCTTCCTATTGACATTAAGACTGCAAATAAAACACCAGAAAGGTGTATAATATGGGACCTGTAAAGAGGAAAATCCTAAGAAAAAGGTTTTGCAGAAACAGACTAAAAACTACTGGTTGCAGGTTGCAGTGGTCTTGCCTTAACCAACCAAACCACAGTTGCGTTGAGTTAGCTTTGTGAACACGTAGTAAACACATCTACTGTATCCCCCTGCATGTCTCAGACAAACCAGAACAGACTGCTGGAGCCATACAGCGCCCTGAAATCCAAGCAGAAAATGATGTTGGGTCACATACTCATGTTAATTTGCTTCATCCTCATCACAAATAACCTTGCTGTGTGCATCAAGAGGCAGGCCAATCAGTCAGGTCTGTTATGTGGGGTTGTTTACAAGGACCCAAATGCAAGTTCACAGACTCGAGGTATAAGTTCCAAAGTACAGTCTTTATTGTAATAAACAAAAAACAAACAAACCAAAAGGTGGCACCTATCGTGTCCACTTGCTTCCAGTCGGGAGGGCAACTCGACCGACTGCTCCATGGGGACACGGATGACATGGCAGCAGGCAGACCAGCGGAAGGGACGGCGTCAACTATCCTCCGAGTCGGGAGGGCAACTCCACCGACTGGTGACTTTGACAGGGAATATCCGCAGGAGGCACAGCGGCCGGAGGAACGGGAACAGGACTGACGGAGAGCGGACGGACGGGTGACTAACAAAAATTAACCGACAATCAGAGTAGTGCAGGGGCAGGTTACATATAGTCCGGGGAGGTGATCAGGGAGATGCAGCACACCTGCAGGTGGTGATCAGGGGTGAGTGGCTGCATCTGCTGGGACCGGTGAGGGGCGTGGCCACAGGAGGTGAGGGGCGTGGCCACAGACAAGCAGACAGGGGACACAGGCGGAGAGGTGATCGGGGCAAAACAGAGGAAAAAACCGGACTCCTGACAAGGTCAGGGTTCAGACACAAGCACACACACTTTTGTGTGCAGCCCCTTTTGACTGTAATTTGTCAACATTTGTGCTGTAACGTAATTTCTGACTGTACATAAGGAAGCCGTTCTATGCTAATTTGAAATTAAAGTAATCTATTTATCTTCAATTCGTCTCATGTCCTGATTCTGGAAATGAAGTTAGTTTGATGAAACTCCACAGTAAGTAACAAACAGTAAGCAGCTTGTGAGCCCTGAGATTGTCAACAACAGGTGAGCTGCAGAACAAAATAGTGTGGATGGCATTTTGAAATAATGATTAAATGAAGCCTCCATAAATTTTTGTCAAACAGTGAAGTAGGTAAGCTTTGTTGTTTGAAAACAAAATCATTTCCAATTTGAATTGATACACACAAAACTGAACTGAAACGAGCAGAGACAACATTCAAAATTGTCAGTGTGCTTTAAATATTAGTCATGTGTATTTTTAGCGACACAGTTTTGCTTGCCAGGCTTGAATTATGCAAAAACATCCCCCCAAAAAACCCACGCTAGGTGACAGTTGGTTAAGAGCTTGCCATCAAAAGCTCTCAAAGAATCAAAACAGTATCTAATGTCCACTCGCTTTCTCTACTGGTGGAAAAGCCGCTGCGAGTAGAAGCCTCTCTAAGCTGGAGACTTAATGGAGTTTTCAATTGACGTCTCAGCTGCTCTTCCAGTAAGTCCACCATAATCTGTTGTCACTATAAATGACATTTGAGCAGGTTGTTGACTGCAAAGAGAGGACAGACGAGATGGGTTTAATGGATGGGTTATTATTTGGCATACATATGCGGCAAACAACAATTTTAGTGATGATTACTCCTCTCCCTCAAAATAATGGACACAGTCTGGCACGGTCTGTGTGTGGGATTCTCACCTCGTGTGAAGACGGCCTCATTTAGAACTGAAATTAAACCGTCTTTAATCAAACCTTAAATTTGGTACTGCCCGCCAATCAGTATTTCAATTTGTTCTTCAGCCTTGTATTGGGTTATGAAAATAGGCTTAAATCTGTTCTGTCAGGTTGCATTACCTCAGTGCACAACAGTAGATTTGAGCACACGACAGTATTTTTTGCAAGTGCACAAAGTACATTTTGAAGGAACTATTATTTAATTATGAGCAAGCAAATCTGTTGAAAGCTCAATCTTACTTGTGTCTGCTGTTCCAAATAGGTGCACACAAATAACTGTCCTGGACCAAATTTTCTGTCTTTCTTCCAGTTCCAAGTAAACTTTTGCATGATTTGTTTGTAGTCTGAAAGCAAATGGAACAAAGACACTATTTTGTGAAAGACGATGTGTGGTTTTAACATGAATTCAAAAAGTTAAACAACAAATAAATCCAGCTCTTGTTGCATGAACTGTTATCTGTCAATTGTTTTGTATCTTTGGTAGCATTTTGGACTTGGTTCCTTTAAATCAAATGAGCATGAATATGAGCTGGACCAGAACAAAGCTCTGTGTGTGTGTGTAAATGGAATGCAAAAAAGGTAAAAAGGTGTTATATAAGTGCAGACTATTTAAAGTCCAAAGCAGCAATTTGTCATATTTTCCCTCAGTATGGATGAAAATGTTTGCCCATCCATCTTCCCTGACCGGCACCATCAGCAGGTTAGCGTATCCAGTGTTATTTGCATGGCCTTTTGAGAGACATAAATTATACAACCACAAGAGACACTTTTCAAGTAAATGTAAAGAAAGGTTGTTTTTAGGCATTTAAACTAATGCTGTTGAAGAGTCTCTAACTTCCATAAGTTTGTTAAAAGGAAGTTAAAAAGGACAAAACAGATCGTCAAAGACAAAGTTGTTTTTAAACATAAAGTGGAAATAGTTAAAAACCCAAAAAGGGATTTGAGTTGTTAATCCTCTAGGCTGGAAAGGAGTTGAAATAGTGTTCCGAATGATAATGGAGGACATGGAAGACATGCGGTCATATGATGAAAACACTCACACACATCAGGCCGTGGGAATAGTGTGTGTTTTGTTTGGGCAGGGAGAGATTAAGCATGACTGCTGAGTCTCCTTTGCGAGATACCGAACTCGTTAAGAGGAGAATGGGAGCACCTTTAACGGCTCTGCTCACCGTGATCAATCCTGCATAATCCTGTTATTCTGCTGCAGAGTCACCTCTGAACACTTTCCTGTCTGAGTCTGTCCTCAACAGGAGAGCGCATCAGGAGTTTGTTCAAATGCATAAAATGAGCTGGGCTTTCCTAACAATGGCTGTGTGAAATATAAATATTGTCTCTGTCCACCACTGTCTTTCCAGCTGACTTCCATTTTAACGCATCTGCATTTACTTGAGTTACTCAGCGCATTTGATTCGTTTTCTTTGACCCTTCAAGGGAAGCTGTGCTATTTTACACGTGCTACCTTTTTACCTCCGTCTCCTGCATTTCACTGCTCTATCCTCTGCTAGACAGCCTTTTACAGACCCAGACTCTCAGGAGAACAAGCCTTGCTCTTTGTCTGCAATCACTGCGGACACACTCTGACCCACTTCCTCTCTCTCATTCACACACCTGAACACACACATACCTACTTCGCGTTAAGTGTTTGGAAATCTTTCATCTCTCGACAACGCTCAGCGAATCCTCCACGAGCACTTAAAAACTTCACCTCTGGGAGGGTCTCTGTCTTGAAGCCCCAGGTTATCATGGGGCTCCACCCATATACACATGGGCGCGTGTAGTGTACACACATACACCCCCACAGACACAGCTGTTTGTGCAATGAGTCCTGGACTCCAGACGGTTCAGAACAGTCTTTCCTGCCACCTCAGGTTTTCTCCAGACACATTCAGGTTGGCTGCTTTCATGTGAGGGAGGCCTTTGGTGCTCTCTCTTTTTCCTCACTTGTTTTTTTTTTTTTTTTCAATTCATTTTCATTTCTCCTGAAGCCTGTATACGATGTGTGTCTGGGTGAACAAGCGGACAAATACAGAAGTAGTCTCAGAAGTATATTCTGGGGACTGCTGCTCTCATGTTCATTCTCCAGTACAAAACCACAGCGGACTGAGTAATTGCCATTTTGCCTGCTTCAAAGAACAATAAGTGAATTAGTGTAAAATGAATGAATCAAAAATAATATGAACTCAACATCTCTTTGTTCTAAACTGCATTAATCAATAGTTTTTACATAAACACTTAATACATTTATTATGTTCAATATCAAATTGATTGCTCCTGATGACAAATGCCACTTCCGTCTATGGAGATATTTAGCCACTTTTAGCTCATTGTTTTGGTTTAAGTGTATACAGAGATCGATATACTACCTGGTTCTCCTTCACCACAAGGATCAACACCATATCCAGCTTCAGGTGGGATTTTTCAGGGAAAAACTGAAGACCTGAATGTATGCTACCCAGCAGACAAAGTTGACAACGAGATGGTAACTAGCAGATCATTTCTCGGGTGTTTAATGGTTCAGTGTATAAGATTTAAGAATACGAATTAGTATATAATAACTTTAAACTAAGAATTGTTGTGTTTTCAGAACCTTAGAGTGAACCCTTCACATATACATAGGGAGTGAGCCCTCTTCCATGCAGGCCGCCATGTTTCTACAGCAGTCCAGAGGGGACAAACCAAGCACTGAGTCTGTAGAGGAACTTGTGTGTTTTTCGCAAGTTTCAACGCCACTTTCTGTTGGAGGGTGAAGTGAAGGATATTCAATTGGTTGCAATCTGCAAACTCACCATGAAATGCCAGTAAATCCTACACACTGCTCACACACGACAATATTCAACTTAAACAATTCAGGTTATGAGAAACAAAACTCCAACGGGATGATAACGTTGCATTATGTCTGCTGGAGGTGTAAAGACAGGCAACTAGTTGTTAAGAATAACGAATCCCTCACTGACTGGGTAGCTATAAGTTTTCAGACAATTAAATTGCAAAATGATTAGTCTCTTATCATGTCTCCCTTAATAGACAAAAACAGTCACTGTAACTTTAAGTTGCTGAAGCCATCCAATTTAATAATTTCAGCTGAATTTAAATATTCTTGACTGCGCTTGAACAAAAATGAAAACAGTTTATAGTCGTCCTGGGAATACTTTAATACTTTACCTTGGACTCTTTGATCTTCACAGCGATGACCTGTTTTCTCTGACGGATGATCTCCACTAGCTCATCACACTCCTCCACCAGCTTAGCTTCATGCATGGCCGTGTTAACCTGGAGAGAAAAGTAGATAAATGTAAACAAATAAATAAAAAACTCCCTCACACACTCACTTTCAAACCGGCAGGCACAATGGCAAGCAAATGTATGTATTTATCAAGAGCACATTATATTACACTAACTAACACCGTAGCTTGCATTTTGTTTAGTCTTAGTGAAAACAAAAAAATGTGTCTGCCACGCATGTTTTTTCTGCCTCTTTATTTGTGAGGAGCTTGGTGCGGTTTCTCGATTGGCAGCCAAGATGACTCATATCATCACATACAGAGAACGTCATTCATTTCTCAATTTTATTGTGCATTCTGCACATCAGGGCAATTTGCCTCCAGCACCTGGATTAGAAATAATTTGTGATGAACAAAACAGAGATAAGTGATTTCCAATTTAATAATTGTGTAAATATAAATCATAAATAATTTAATTGCAAAGCACACATTGATCCAGGAAAAAAATAAATACACATTTACATACAGTTGCTTAATTGACTGGTGTAGTGGGCATGGCAGGTTGTGATAAACGACAATTCACTGTAGAGTGAAGATCGAACTTCATTACTCATTTTGTCAGAAATGTTCTGCTCCTTGCTGGTAGGAAAGTTTAATACAGCGCTTGAAAAGCGGTACAACGCTGTTGTATTTAAACCTCTACTTATTTTTTATATCTAACTTCAATATTGTATACAAGAAGGACCATTATATACTAAGAAAGTGCTGCATTACATTCCTAGAGATGCATGTATTTACAAAACATGTTTACTTCACTGAGTGAGAAATAGGCTGAGGATGGTTTGAATACTGAGAGCTTCATTAAAAAAAAACAAAAAAACAGTAAGGGCCTGTGTAGACAATCATTAATTCAAAGGCAGAATATGCTTACGACATGCCAAGTTAATAGAGTCTGGGATTATTTCAGGACCAAAGTTGCCACGGCAACTCATCATCAGTTCACCATTTCAGGCCAACACTAAAAGGACAGCCAACTTCAAAATTGGGGGGTGGGTGAGTGTTACTATAACGCTAAGGCTGTTTGCTGAATTGCAGCAATGAACCCCTGACCAACAGGTCTGCCAACTGCAAAATACACTTATAATTACACCAAACGCTTCTGAAACACTTATTGCAGGGGTTCAAATGAAAAAAAAAATACTGCTCCAACATCACTGCTGAGGCAATAAAGAGAGCAGAAAACTAAACAGCAATGTGTGCAATTACTAACATTTTCTTCATTGCAGGAACATTTGACCTATCACAATTAGGGTTTATTAAGGGATGAATGGTTTGCCAATGAGTTAGCTTTAATCACTGTTTCACCAACAAATATAATGTAATGTTACACAAACTTATGTGTTAGGAAACACACCTGTCCTGTTAAATGAGGCAAAATATTCACTGGGAGTTAAGACTGGCCAGAAACTGGAGAGAAACCTTATCACTGCTTTGTCAGGTCCAAGAGTTGGACATAATTAATCAGTCCCTCCAGGATTTTATTTATTATTATTATTATTAATGCAGATTCAACCCATGTGTGAAATATTTGCACAGCTTGGATTTTTGCAAAATTGTGATTCATCTGCAATAAACATACTCAATAGAAGCTCTGCTGAGGGCATTAGAGCCCAAAGTATGCCTTAGCAAACAAAAGTTGCTTTATCAAAAAAAAAAAAATAAAACTCATTTACAACTAGTAAGGCTCTTGGTTGATAGGAAAAAAAATGGAAAAACTCAAAATGGCAAAGTTACAAAGTAATGTAGTCTTATCAGGAGAATTAGGCTACCAATCGGCACCTCCCTGAAACAGTATAAACATACACTGTGTTAAATTGTATGAGTTTATACACTATTACACTTTTGTAAAGCAATGTACCTTTTATGACTTAATAATTGTTTCTAACGCCCATGGTTCTTTTAGGTTCCGAAAAAAAGAACTATAATATTTCCAGCTATTTCTATGTGTCTCATGCTCATTATCATAGGAAGTGAAAACATATGAATCTTTGTTCTTTTGATAAAAAGCCACAACAAAATCAAAAATCAAAAACATTTTATCATAAAAATTGAAAGAAAACCATGTATGGATTTATTTATCTATATTTTTACAAACTGCTCTTTGTGCACTGATGTAAGCATGTAAAAAAACAAAACATGTAGCTTCAAAGATAAAATACCTGTACAGTTGTACTGAGTGCAACTTCTACACCGTGATGACAGGAGTCACCACTATTTTGTCTGTGGGAGCCAACTCAAAACATCAGAGAAATTGCAGATTTACTCCAGCAAAATAAAACAACCCAGCGCAGTGACTATGGGGAGCTTTCACTCAAAAGAGGCAACTGCAGAGTTATCTAGAAAATGAACACCAGGGGCAAGAAATGTCACCAACACTTCAAACAGAGGCCTACAAAAGATGTTTCTAAAGGCCTAAAAAATTCACAAACAGCAGTGTTGCTTTAACTGCTTTGTTGCGTTCTGCAGCGTTTGTTGTCACAAAAAGCAACGGGTGAGTGTTTTCTGCGGTCCATGGGCTCTAGAGAGAGAGCGTCTGAGCTGGCAACCCTCATACAGTGCTACACCAGAGTGTACACTTAGAGGAGACACCATTCACTGTTCTGACTGGGTTTAACAATCTTAAACTAGTGAAAAGATGACATTTAAATCAGAGTTATGGCAATAAAATAATCAGTTCTTTAAGTCCAAAGACAAATAACTGTTATGGTAATTACAGACTGAACCACTCTAAAATGCTCAAAAATACAGTTCATTGTAAATTACTGTAAAACTGCAGCAAATGTTATGAGACACTCTGCTTATTTTGAAATTGGAAGGGCTTCTTTATAACTTTATAACTAAGTAACTTTTCTATTCATTGCCCTGATTGTCTACAATGAATTTTCTTTAAGTCATTTTAAATATATGATATGATTTCTCTTATTTAATCATCTGTTTTAATCATCTGTTAAATATTAAGTCATTAGTCTTTAGGAATTTTAAAATTAAGTTTTACCATGTAGGGATTTTTTGTACAGTGTTTACATATAAAATGTATACATATATAACTAAATATTACACTTTAATGTATTCTCATGCAGGCAATAGTTTTGCTCTAGTTTTGGCTGTTGCATATTGTGACTCATCTTTTTTTGATTAGTTTCTCATCCTTAATTTTACAGGGTTGTTACTTCCTGGCAACTTACTCTAACAACCAAGTTCCACTCATCACTTCACAAAGCTCATTACAACACTGCTATCCATTTAAGCCTCATTACACAGATTTGCACTGCTATCTTTGTGAGGATACGCATTGACATAATGCATTCCCAAGCTCCCTTACCCTAACTTTGACCATCACAACTAATGGCTAACCCCAATGTAGACCTAATTTTGTAACCTAATGTCAAGTCTTAACCGTCAAAATGCCCTTTGAAAGTGTGTCAGAACGTGAGATCCGGCCCAAATGGTCTTCACTTCCCACAAACACCCTCTATCTGAAGATCAAAACTCAGATTGGTCCTCACAAAGATACACGCATGCACGCAGACACACACTGCAAAGAGCAAACAGGATAAATGCAGCCTTTCGGGATCACTGTGAATTACAACTGGACTACTTGGCAGCTTTGAACGGAAACAACCCCACCTTTCCCCACCCCCTCTTTTGCTTGATTCAAAACATCTACCTGCTCCTGACATTATTATCCACTCCCTGCCACACAAACAGTGCCACCTACTGCGCAGAGCCCTATTTATGAGACTCCTCTGCAGGTGCACTGAAATCCCAGTGTCGACTTCAACTATAGGTCTATTATTGGGATGTGTGAAGAGTAACCACAGCAATACTGCAAACACTTTCAAACACTTTCCAGCTGCTGCTGCTATTAAAGTGGTCGTGAACATTTGTGAAAACATTGTTTCACAGTGACTCAATTTCAGGTGCCAGAGAGTACAATAAAAGGATGTTCCTTTCAAATTCCTTTGCATTTTTTTTTTTTTTATCAATAATAATAATTACGCATTATGCATTTAGCATTTAGCAAACTAACTGGGATTAGCATTTCTTATTTGGATTTAGCCAACAAGAAAATGATCTCATTCATCCATCCTGTTAATGCATATCTCTTCACATATGGCTATCTTATCTTGTCTTCCTATAATGCAGTTGACATTTAAATGCGTCCTGTACAGTACAAATATCGCAAGCACATGTTGGTATCAGCAGTGATAGTTACATTCTATTAGGAACAAAGGTAAAATGCAGACCTCATAGCAACTGAGTACAGTTTGTTACTATTGGAAGCACATATTTCCTCTGATGAGTTCACTCTTTTAAAACTGTTAAAACAGTTTTCACAGCCTTTACACCTTATGTTCTCTGTTGTATTACACCTGGTGAGGAATCTATTTGCATGAGCGATCCATCGCTGGCTATCTTCTGCTGATATGTTGGGACTTGCAGCAATCAATCCATCCAAGAAGAAAATTATTACTGTATTGCGTTGAAAAATGGAGAGTAAGATGGAGGGAACACTATCCTGGGAAGGTGAAACACTGTAATGGCCAAATTTTCTGTAGTCCGCCTAACTTTTCCCCTTTCCTCACTTGGCACAAGTCTTTGGCCATACAGGAAGGAAAATAGGCAATCAGTGTTTTATGTCCTAATGAGTAATTAACACATTTTTATTTATTTAGTTGTAGGAAATGGCAGTAATTGTGAGTTATGTGTTAAGAGTTTTTGAAAAAGGGAACACAGTATCAAGAAAAGCAAATCTCTAATTGTAAAAGTCATTAATAAGCCAATCTAGACCATACAAATCCAAATGTAGCCCACTTATTTTAAACAGACAGCATAACATTAAATCAAAAGAGCTGTCCATCATAAAACTACATCAGCTAGTAAACCGTCACCACATTTTCCACCTCCGCCTCTCCTATGGGATGGTCTCACTGGGCACATATGCTCCCATACATCATTAGGCTGAGTTCAGCTCAAGCATTATGTCAAGATTCAATTTATTCACCCATATTTTTATATTGTGAAATGAGTGCTGCATTACTTACGAGCTAAAATTAAACAGAATGAACAGTTATAGCATATAGATGATTTTTGCCAGTTAAAAATGACTGACAACTGTTTCAGCAAATAATTGTGACTTTCTATGTGTCAATCATGCAGACTCAAATTGAGTCTTTGCTTCTTAAATTCCCCTGATATTATGATTCAACATTGTAATTCCTCACTATGCTGTGATTTTGAGGAAATTGGTCGACTCCAGAGAAATGAGCTGAATTGTGTGAGATTTAATGATGCTGCAATGCTCATTCAGTCTCAAAAATGCTGTGAATTTGTCACAAAAAACTCTCAGCTGCATCACCATAATAACAATAAATTACCTTCCCACCCGGACATAACAAATACGAACATATTTTAAATCTTTACAAACTCCAGCTGTGTTAACAGGCATTGTTCACACCCGCATGACTTTATTTTAAATTCTCGTCCAAATCCCAAAGTTTCACCACGTACAAACTGTGGCAGGTATATGAACTGATTTACATAGACACCTTATAGACTTAAGTTAAAAGTCTTAGTTCAAATTATTTCTTGGTCTTTGCTTTATACTGGTCCAAGAAGTGCTGGAAGGAGTAGATACAGAAAGTAAATGCAATATTTTCATGTAATGGAAAAGGTTTTTCTGAAATTTAGGTGTATTTTAAATTAAAAAGAAAGAGTGAATAATGTGAAAGCCTGGTAACATCTTTCTACAGGGTCAGTCAGACAAAATTACAGAAGATGTGGCGTCCTTTCAGTTGTAGTTGAACTGGTTGCGTTTCAAAATGTAGGATTCGATTCATGAGTTTTAACAAATATCAGAGTCTTCTTGTCTGGTGTCAGATGACCAAAATCCCAATCCCATTTAATTTGTAGTTTATAAGCACAGTCCATCCGAATCACATTACATGTGACTTACACACAAAGTACCAACACACAAAGTACAGTAATGTGATATTTACATTCTGCTTTAATTGAACTGACACTATTTCATGTTTCGCCTTCAACTTTTGCAAATCATTTCCAACAGCATTAGTCAAACAAGTGTTGACTCTTCGAAAAAAAAAATTTTTTTCCAAAAACAAACGTTGAAAAGCAGGAGACTGTTAATTAATTTGATTATTTTGTAAATGATCAAGAAGGAAATCATTTAGATGCTGTTTGCTATAAAGTCACGTCAATTTTGGGGATATGTCAGGATTTTCGAACAGTCATTAAAATGTAAACTCATCGAATCAACATCCAAGGTCACAACTGCAGAACAAGCACAAACAGAACAATGTATGGCTCCCAGAATGACTTACTCGAGCCAAAAGGGCTCCCGGTCCAAACTCAGTGAGGTCTGGTCCCGGTTCAGAACAGCTGTTAACCTCTTGCTCACACTAAAACTCTTACATCTTGAATGCATTCTGTGCTCATTCCACTGCCTGCCTCATGACTCCCACTTCTCTTCATTTGTTTCGTCTTCTTTCTGTTTGACTGACCCCAATTCTGTACTTTTCACTGACCACTTTTTTCTCACTCTCACTGTTCCTCCCTTGTCTCCTTCCCTCAAACACAATATCCTCAAGCAGATGCAGGGATTCAGTCTGACAGCTTTATCTCTGGTGCTGTCCAGATTCTGGGATAGTTCCCTGGGATTCATGACATCTGAATGACACCTGGCTCTAAAACAGGGAAGAATGGCCTTATGTATGCAACTGGGAGACATATATCATGGATGTTATGTCAAAAAGAGGTGATAATTGGAAACGCTTTGCTGGCAAAGATTTTGAAGTCTGGCTTTATAAGCCGACAAAGTCTTTGAGCCTCTTTATGCTAACCAGATATACTTTATTTCACTTGATTTCCTGCCTATTATCAAAGGTTTTTTCCCCCCCTGCCCTTAGCCAAGTGTTTTTTGAGCCTAAATATAATCAGAGGTGCCATGAAACACCTGTGTGTTTGAGGGTCGGCAAAAAACAACCTATTTGATTGTATGGGTTGGAGAACTTATTGGATGGTGGACATGTCAAACATGACGTCTGATAAACATGAGCATGTCAGCAGTATGTCTAAGTATAGCCTCAAAGAGCTGCTACCGTGGCTGTTGTTTCTTTCTTCATTGTTGACACATTATTTGTCCTTTGGCTAAAATGTTGTAAATATAAAGGATGGCCTTGATGGAAGGATGGATGATAACTAACACGGATTTATAAAACACACTGAGGATATGTGTTTAAAGCTCAAACATAGACTAGTGACTGTATAACGGCAAGACTTTAATTACATTATATGCCATTAGCACACTGCTGCCATGTTCTCATCTATGGCTAGAAGTAGAACTACAAATGGCTTTAGGAATATACATAAGCAAAAACAAACAACTCCAGCAGACTGTTCGATCTCCCTGATGCTTCAGATGAAAGGTAAAGCGAGGCGAGATGAGACCTGATACAAAGGATTAGGCAGCATTACAGCCATCTCCACACAGCTGATTCATATTCTGCACACAGTGGGATCAACTTCAATGTACACACACCTCGACAGGTCCTGGCTAATAACTTACAGCTCAATGTTTAATCAGAAGACTAGCATTTAAACCCACACAAGGCTTATGTCTGATGTGATTCTTTCATTTTTCCATCAGTCCTAAAACACACCTCTTTAAACAGTGATCCTCGGGGTTGATAACACTGACTGCTGCTTTGACTGCTTCCTCAAACAATGCTTACTCCGCATTAGTTGCGTCTGGGCGTTACTTCCCTACCGTGAGCCAGACTACCTATGCCTTATTAGCAAGTTCGTTCTTCGTAAAGCTGCCGGTAAATGCACCTTGTGACAACACAAACTCTGTTTCATGAAGGGTAGCCGAACCGCGACCTGATTGAGGGAGGACAAAAATCGAGTAAGGGTAAAATGAAGTGGGACAGAAAGAGAGAAAAACTGATCAACTGTCAAGTTACAAGATTAATTCAGAGGAGAGGAATGTTAAATGCAAGAGCTTGCCTGCACTGACAAAGTTTCATGTCTCAAGGGCATAGGCCTTTAAAGAGGTATTATATAAGTATGAAAAAGCGGGAGCTCTTTGGGAATTAAATGGAAATATGCTCAAACCTTGTATAACTTGTAACAACAGAATCAGTGCATCCTTTGAAATGTCCATTTGAACAGTGTAAAAAACTTTTAATACTGCAAAATGAACATGGTGGTTTACACAGAACTAACTGTAGTATTAAACTTTACAAAACAAATCAGAAAATGGGGCAAAGTTTTTGGTTTTACAAACAGTGACTTGCCAAATGTTATAAAATAATCTATTACTTTTATAAAAAATAGCTTAATAGGTATTTTGTGAATGAGGCACACAATGTGCAGGTATCAGGTAATTAAATTACATTTATTTACAAAGCATTAAATGACAACACATGTCATTTCAGGGCACTTAACATAGTAAGGTCTTTTCTACAAAACTATCCAACACAAAGGAACCCAACAATTTAACAATTTTCAAAGGATGATAGCTGGAAGCAAAAACTCCCTTTTAACAGGAAGAAAACCTCTGGCTAAGGGAAGGAAAAATGTCCTTTTAACAGGAAGAAAAAAAATAACAACAGTAGAAGTAAAAAAAAAAAAAAAACAGGAGGAGATTTAAGAGGAAGAAACCTCTGACAGAACCTGGCTCGGAGATGGGCGGCCATCTGCTTCGCCCGGTTGGGGGTGAGTGGAGAGCGGAGAGAGAAAAGAAGAGCTTTGGTAACACATGTACCAGCATGGTTGTGAGTATCATCTCAGCTTTCACTCTGGCTCTGCATTTAGTTTCATTCATTGCTTTGTCAATATCAAATATTAAAGTGTTTTTTTTAGGGAAAATGCTTTTTACCAAACAGCCTCGCTGACTATTAATATCCAGTAGATGAATAACAGGGATGCGTGTTAGCTCAACAACAAGGATTTCAAATGCCCATGAATCATACCATTCGCTCAGTGTTTTCAAGAACGTCATTAAGCGCAAGAATTCTGCACCAAATATTGTGATAAGGATAGAGGTTTCCCAAGAAAGAAGCATCCTCCACATCATCAAGTCAGTGCATCTTTTCTAAGACTGAAGAAAAGATAACTCCCCGGAGTGAACCCCCCGGAGAACATGGCTGCATCGCTGCTGTGTGTGCTGACACACTGGAAGCTGTTTCACACTGTGTTTGATCATATCGGCACCAATACAGTATGATGCAAACAAGGGGGAGAAGAATCCAGGTCACACTTAAAGCAACTTCAGAGATTTCTTATTTTGCACACACTTCCCTCACTCCACTAAAACTCGCTTTTTGTATTCCCTCTTTGTGTTGTATGCATTATTGCTGAGTATTTTCTTCGGCGCGGTGCCTTGGTCTGTTTCGGTCAAAAAGATCCTTGGTAGTCACGCTAACACTTGTCCTCTTTACTGCTTTCTCTTCCAACCCTTTCATTTACTACCCACTTTCCTTTGCAGCTCCTCCACCTCCTCTCCTGTCTCTACATTTCCACCAACATCTTCTCCTCATTTGTCCTCCTCTGTCCTCCTGCCACTAGTAAGGAGCCACTGTGCATTAATGTGACCTCACCTGTAAACATTTCAGTCCCTCATCCCTCCTCTAAATAATGAAACTAGTCTTTTGACATTGACATCACATAGGAGAATAGCTTGTAGTGAGTACAAACACGGCGGTATTTTAATAATTTGCTTAAGAGTCAGTGGAGCATGTTCTCCCCCATGCTATCGTTCCTCATTACTTTTTGATGAATAACTGATGAGGTTTCGCTGTTGTTGTTGGCGGTAGCACAACATTTGTATGCAGACAAAGTCAAAAGAAGACAGATTTTTTTTTTTTCTTCACATGCACTGTTGACGAACAGTTTGTCTGTACTTAATGAATCACGTAGCGATCATTTAATTTTGATTGGGTGCGCTGCTGCATGAGTTGCTGTTCATGGACCTCAGAGTGACTCCGAGAAAATGGAGTCATGCCCGTCTAATAAGAAATGAAGTACGCACAGAGTGATGGCAGCACTAAAATGCATTTGTCCTCTGCAGCCATTAATGTCCGATCTCACAGAGAAATGATGGTGTTTATTAAGAGGGAGTGTGCAAAGACACAAAGTATGTTCTTGTGTGTGTGTGTGTGTGTGTGTGTGTGTGTGTGTGTGTGTGTGTGTGTGTGTGTGTGTGTGTGTGTGTGTGTGTGTGTGTGTGTGTGTGTGTGCGTGTGTGTGTTAGTGACGCTTAACCATTGAGACAACACTCGATGGCTACACATTAGTATTCTCTGGCTGAATTCACACAGCGCCTCCATTAAATTACAGCATAAACCAAAATGGCAGAGGTCAGCAGTGACAAGACTGACCGAGGTATATTTTTCTGCAGACAGGTAGAGGTTCACACCAGGACACCAGAGTGCAAACACTCCTCTAAGGTTGTCACTAAGTCAAACCGGGTGGGCTGTGACACATTACTAGCTCGTGACAAGTCAAATAAAGCTTCCGCTTCAATGTTATGTGCCATTTGATAGATAATCTTATCATAATCAACCGGGGAGCATACATTTCTTGTATGGGTGGTGCCTATGGGAATTAAACTGTTCAGTGTTGCTACAGTAATTCATCCTTAAAATCATCCAACAAAGTGAGATGAACTGGAAACCAAAGTAAAAGGCAGATCCCCACAGTATTAAAGTATATAATTGAGTCAATAACCTTCAAAAGACACAAAATCAGACTTTACAACACAGTAAAAGCATTACATTAAGCGGTTACCACCTTGAAAATAGGGAGTACTACACAGGACCTTCTCGTTGTAGCTTTGCCCACAGTAAAGTCCTTTAAATGTCTGAATTACCTAAATACCCTTTTAAATGGTTTGAAAGTGGATGATGGATGAAAGCTACTCCAGCCCATCCTTTATTTTTGAGTCAGATTGTCAGGAGTGCTACCATCTGCAAAGAAGAGACCCTAACTGGTATCTCATTTATTAATAATTTTCAAGGCAATGCAACAGATCAGTTATTGGACTGATGAATAAATTAGATCATTCAAGTCATTAATAATGTCTTGCTTACATTTGTGGTATAATGTCATCATGTATTTGACCTACAATCTGTCTGAAAATGATGCCGACCTTTTATGAACACACGAGAAGAAACTGAAATTCACTTTTAAATGTTCAGAGTAATTCATATTTGATCAGTAGCATGTTGAAGGAGGCAACTGAAAGAATTAAGTCCTTATTTTACTACTAGTACAGTCATGGTCAAGATCCATCAGCAGGGTCTGAAATAGAAAAATGCTTCAACTTAAATTCAACTCATTAAGAATCTATAGCAGCTCCAAAGCTGAATCCTGGAGGTCACCCTGCCCTCTTTTATAACTTTTAAAGTCACAGTTAAGGGTGACCACTTGAATCTCACTTAACATCTAAACATGAGGACATAACAATATGTTGCATACCTCAACCTGTTGACAGATCTGAATCAGCTTGGCCATTTGGTTCTCAAGTTCACTGTTCCTCTTCACCAGGTTGGTCAGGTTGTTCTCCAGAGTTTGCTGTTCAGAGGGAGCAGGAGGAATAAAGGGCAGAGGAGGAAAACCAAGAAAAGGAGACAAGGTTAGTATATATACAATTTCTCTGAGTGTGCATTGACAGGAGAAAGTTGGATAAATGAATACCAATTTTCGAACTGTGTATTTAAATTTTAAACACTGAGCTTAAAAAAGTGGATTTGTTATTTTTGTTGAACAAACAAGATATGAATAGTTCTGAATTGCACACATCTGCAAGGAAAGTCAGAGAGTTTCTGGCATGCATTATGTTCTGTGACATCAGTGCCCTGTCATCAACCTAATAACTACTCAGTCCTGGTTCATCAATTAATATTCATGTGTTGTTCTAGTAATAATGAAACCTGGAAGGACTGCAGGTGCTAAAGACCAACACTGTAAAGTTATCCTCTTTGTGCTCTTCTAGGACTGAATTGATCATCAAATGAAAGAAATGACACATACAGGCTTTAGTTATAACCGACAACATATGCACAATACTGAAAAAATGGTCACTATTAAGATATACTTGCTGTAACATCAACAAGAGGAAATTTTACAGCACTGTTTTACTGCCTTGCTCTCTGTCGTTTCATATTGATTCTCGACATCTGATAATGACCTGTTAGAGTTTCTTTATTACATTAAAAAAAATCCATTCAAACAATCTCTTCACACATTAATGAGTGCTGTTGTTTGGCAATCCGTCATTTAAACTAGTTCAGTTAATGGCTCCAAATGCTCTAAAGGCCAACAAGACAGAATAGGTTTCAATCTTACTGGTAAAAGTAAGGCAGAATGGGTGCAGAAGGGAGAGTGTCTACCACAGTAGTCATGACACAGTGCTGTAAAAACGAACCCATACTCTCTTCCTGACATGAAAACACGTTGAATAATGTCACATGAGGTATGAATTCAGTCACAATGAAAAAAAATGGAGTCTCCCTGAATACCAAAGCACTGCACTCCCCCCCAAAAAAGTTTCCTAAATTAAAAGACTTAACATTTTTAATTATATTTTTCCCAATGTTTTTTAAAAGATTGTTATTTCTAATTCTAATTCAAGGAAAAAGTAAATATCAGTCTTGCAATGGCACATTAACACCTTGAACTCAGCATTTAAAACAAAGAATGCTTGGTGCTGGTAAGATAACAAATGTAAAATTCAATCCCATTTTATAATTTATAGTTTTTTAACAGCTATAAATGTTTCTGTAGTAGTTTTATAAAAAGAAAATGTCTGTTATAAAATGTTTAATCTTATCACCCTTCATTTACTTTATAAATATGAAATCAACCATATGATCAATGAAAAATTAAATCATTCAACTGGCAATTTTTATGATCAAACACATCCCGTAACTACAACAGTTTGTCAGATGCAAAACAAAAGACACACACACGCGCGCGCACGCATAAATATACACCCTCAAACACATACTTTATACAGTACAAAAGATGAAAATGAAAACAAGCAAATGGCAAACCAGAAATAGAGCTGCCATTCAAATTAAGCAAAATCAACGATGGCGGCGACGGGTATTAAAACAACAACATTCGCAGCTGCAGAGAGAGCAGCAGAACAAAGCAGCAGAACAAAGCAGCAGACAAGCGGCGGGTGTTTGAAGTAGCTCTACTCATGCAAGTGAAGAGGGGGTGGGGGAGGCGGGGCGGGCTGGACAAGCACCTGGCCACAGGTCTGACTGTACCTCTGTCTGTCTGTCCAGTCTATCAGGCATCCTCTGTGCTTTCCAATATCTCCCCTACCTGTCACTCAGCCTGATTTAGTCTGTTGACCTGCTGTCTGTTTGACTTTGAACCCACTTAATTATTTATCTGCCTGCTTATCTCCCTTCCGGCTTCCCTTCCTTATGCATGCCGGTGTCTACCTGCGTGTCCCTCTGGGTCGCAGCAGCAGGGAGAGGGGAGGAAGGGAGAAGGAGGGCGGCTGGGGTGGGTGTGGAGGTGTGTGTGTGTGTGTGTGTGTGTGTGTGTGTGTGTGTGTGTGTGTGTGTGTGTGTGTGTGTGTGTGTGTGTGTGTGTGTGTGTGTGTGTGTGTGTGTGTGTGTGTGTGTGTGTGGAGGTGTGTGTGTGTGGGGGGTGTTGGTAAAAGGCAGCCAGAGAACTCACCGCAGCGCTTGTCTTTGACGCCTCCATTACCGCATCTGACACTCTGCCCGGGCTCACCTGATAAGCCTACGAACACACACATACACCTACATAAGTGCACACATAGACACACACACACACAGGCAGGCCTGATCGTACAGCATCTGCCACTCTTCAGCGATTGAAGAGGAGGACTTAGTCGTGATTAAGTTGCCACAAACACTCTCCTTGTAGTTTATACATGGTCTTGAATGCAGATGAGACAACGGGGCTTACAGTGTCTGTTGATGTTTCCCTGAAAGCAGTGCTGGAGTTGCATCACTGGAACGAGCATTTGGTTGTTGTGTCGCAGCCCCTCTGTGTGTGTGTGTGTGTGTGTGTGTGTGTGTGTGTGTGTGTGTGTGTGTGTGTGTGTGTGTGTGTGTGTGTGTGTGTGTGTGTGTGTGTGTGTATGGGGAGTTTGAAGTGGAACATCAGTGAGTGGGGACAGATGGGTCATTAATTAGCAAGCTGGAAACGAAGATGATTAATACATCAGAACACAGCTGCCCCCCTGAGACTGCAGTGAAACAAACTCCTCTGTCCTCTTATACATATATGCATATGTCTGTGTCTGCCTGTATCTTATGCATGTCAGAAGGTGTCTGTGTATAAACATCTATGACAGATTAGAGCATGCATAATGTCATAAATTTGTGTGTCTGTCTCTGTGTATGCAGACGATATGAGTTCATACTTTGTAGGGTGAACAAAGGCAGTAAAGAGTCGTGTATGCAGGTGTAAGCGACCATACACTTTATTTTCTGTGTGTTTGTGTAGAAAGGGCTCTGATTAACTTGTGTCGACACTCCTGTGGCCTCGGACTAGTTGGCAGGACGAGTGGCAGAGAGAGAGAGGGAGGCCAACCAAACGTCAACAACAAACTCATTAAAACACACAACAGACATCAAAGATAGCGAGAACCACTCAGAAGTGGCAAGCTGGAGCAGAGGAAAACATTAGATGGAAAAGGGGGAAAACATGGACAGGGAGGAATGGAGGCATGAAAGGGTGGGATGGGTGGAAGAAGTTGCCAGCCAGGTCCATATTTTTATATTATATGATGGCTTAGTCAATCAAAAATCATAAGCGTCAGGTTAGATATGTCAACTGTACAATTTTTTTTCACGTAAAAGCACTACCTATTTCACTCTTCAGTATAAACAGGTCATATCTATAGTAGCTATGCAACAGCTTCACTGATCTGCCAGTAAATGGGTGCAAATATTTAATGACAACTAATCCCTGCAGTCTCTGTGGTGCAACCTGTTTTAATCAAGTGGCACCTTATAACAAATGCTATTACCAGGATAAGGTCAAACAGTTGTGGAAATAATGTATATGGACAACTATGGGCATTATCGCTGTATTTTCATGGATTTGAACGTTGCCACCTGCTGTATGTATTTGCTGGCATAGAAAGGAGGAATTCCAGGACATAAAAACTAAAAGGACAGTTAGAGAGACAGAGAAGTAGAGAAAAGACAGAGTAAGGAAGATAATAGAGATAGACTGCATTTCAGCTGCTTTAAGCATGCGATTGGGCTTGCTGGGGTTGACAGTGTTATTAGCATGAGCTTATATCATTCGTTCAGTTATTCAGCTTTGAACATGACATGTTATGATAGGAAATACAGGGAGTGCCACAGAGTTAGAGGAGTTCGATGGATGGAAATAGTCCCGAGTCCCGTGCTGAGAGGAGCAGCTGGGCAGAGTAGTTCCAGTCTGGTTGACCCTCTAACTTAGTCTTCATTCAGTCTCTTCGCTTCTCAATTTTCCCTTATCGTCTGTCTTTCTGTCATTCACTCGCGTTTTCTCTCTTCTACAGTACGTCTACTCTCCTTCTAACCTGACTTCCTGTCTCCTCCCTTGCTCTGTGTCTCGCTACTTCAGTCCTTATTCTGTCCGTCTCGGCAGAGTTACAACTGCAGCTGCTGACAGCCCATCATCCTGGGTTAGATCAACACCCCCTCATATGACATCATCGTGTTGAGGGCCTCCTGGGTCTCATTTCTTTACAGATGATCCATTTCTCTGAGGACAGATCCCTATTTATATTACAGACGCTAGAGCGACTGGAGAGAGGGATTGAGGGAGAAAAAAAAATGACACCTCTCTCTTACAGGAGACTTGCGTATGATGAAGGGTTGACTGAACACACACTTGACTCAAGTTTGAGACTGCTGTCATAGTTTAATCTCTAGTCATCACAAAGTCTGCAACTGTAGTTCCATTACTGCTAAACAATAAAATTACACAGAGTTACATCACAAACTACCAAAAAACAGATGAAAGGTGACAATCCAAACATTCTGCAAATGTGTCAGTGTTGTGCTTCAGTCATAACTGTCACAGTAACTATGACAGTTTAGCAATTAGCAGTTTCTGAAATTGTCATCCAACTACAGGGTAACGTGTTACTCCCCAACCTGAAGCACGGGCTGAGCTCATTGTTACTTTGATACAGGTACATTAAAGGACTTTTATCTCAGGCCAAATTAAAATTTCAATATTGTAATCACAAAAATAAGTTACTGACATTAAGCGAAGAGGACAAGCATTGGGAAATTTCACACATCAGACAGGATTCTGCCTTTGGGGGAACAATTTAAACAAGGTTTTATGCTGAACTGGATCTCCGACCTAATAACATGACATTGTTCAGTAGCTCAATCTCTGGGTCATTACAACAATGTAACAACAAAATTGCAACTGCCACCACAACAAATATGGAACAGAGTGGCCTGAGGCAAAGTATCCAACTTCAAAGTCTTTTCTTTTAATTAATTTATCGTCCCCAACGTACAAGAGAAACAATGAGACACTAACAGAGACAGAAATGAGAGCAAGAGAAAGAGGGTGAGATTAAACTTGAGAAAGAATTGAACAAGCTCACTTTACAGTTAACAAGAGGCTTTTCAGAGTCTGGACGTGTCAGTAACACAAGCCTTCTGGGAAACAGGGTTTTTGTCTGAGGATAATATTCCATAGGGCAAAACTCTTGAGACCAGCGAATTGTAGCGGGGTATAACAAATGGGGAGTCACGCTTGTCTCATAACGGGCAGGCTGGGGCCCAATTAATGAGACCAATAGGGATGCTTAAAACAAGCAAAAAAATGTGTTTTTATCTCTCTGCCGAAAGCAGCATATTTGTGGATTTTGGCTGGGTCTTTCAAACGTGTTCCCCCAGTAACAACTTCACATAAAGAAATAAATATGCAGCAAAAATGTTGTGTTAAAAGGTCCCATGTCTCACACTGGTCTGGTTTTATTTGCAGTCTTGATATTCATAAAAAGTGTTAAGTACTAAAACCATCTCAATACAGTTTTACATCGCCTCTCTTAAGCTTCTCTCTGGGTCTCTACCAAGAACAGGCTGTTTTAGGTCTGTGTCTTTCGGGTGGATAAATGTCATTGACCCTCTTCTCTGATTGGCTGACTATTTTCAGAGTGACGTGCACCCAGGCCAACCACTGTTTTTTTTTTTTGGTCTTGGAGCTTGCTGGCACTGCGACAGAATAACCGTTGGTGTTTTCTTCCACATAAAGGGCTAAACTATGGGCCATGCTGAGGGTGAAGATATGACATTGGGATTAGTTTGTGATATCATAAACTTACAGAAATCCAAACAGCTCAGTTGCTGAATAAAGGTTGCGCGCATTTCTTCATGAACTGAGTGTTTTGACACTTTTAAAGTATTTATATTGTACCTGTGAACCTATTTAATAATAATAAATCTGAATTTATACAATATTGGAAATTTAACAGCGATTGTAAGGTATCAGTTTTCAAAGTGTTGCTGCTCTGAATACAGTGTCACAGATGTTGAACTCATTGACCTTTAAGGTACAAGCGACAATGTGAACAGTCAAGGGATCTCAAAACAGTGGGGGTGCAGCGAAAGATTGGAGCAGACAGCTAGAGGATGCTTAGTTTCATACTGTCATAAGTCTTGTGATGGAATTTAAATATGGTCGCATAGAAAAAGCAAGGAAGGAAACCAGGGAAGGGTATGGGAAGGACAAGTCTACTTCCACAGTCAACCTCTCTCTGCTTTGTGAATCCCTACTGCTTTTTCCCCTTAAGGCTTATTATAAAAGAAAAGCCATCTTAAATGGACACAAATCCAATAGTAATTCAAGTTTTTTGCCACATGAGGGGATTAGGATCAAGACATTTCTCCATAGGTTTGAAAGGGAATAATGAACCGTCATGACGACTGAACAGTAGCGAGGGAGCCAGACACAAGCTGGCATTTCATTTTGTTTATAAGACTCTTTGATATCCCATAGGGCTGTGTGTGCTTTTCGATTCCCAATTCTTTGTTTGGGTCAGTGAGAGAATAACTCAGAAACAAGTACAAATGCAGAGAGAATAAGATTGAAATAGAAAAATTCAACACAGAAATATATGTTATATAAAGACAAAGCCATATCCCCGACCATTTCCCAAGTTTCTGTCCCTTTGTTAGACAATTTCATATCAGATCACCGGTTGTTGATACTCTGATATTGAATGTAAAGAGATGGGACTTTGATGCTGTGGATTAGGGATGCCTGAACTGAGATAAAGTGGGGTTAGTAGAAAACAGTGATATGGTTGGATGGGCTTAAAGGATCTCTGTTTCATTTCAATTGGCCTACACTGGATTTTAGATGGAGCTGTGCAATTCTGTTTCATGGATTAATATTGAGGAAGAAAAACAAAACACATAGACAACACACGAGAGGCTTGGCTGGTGTTCAATATGATCAATATCTCTGCTTAAGAGAGAGAACAGCTCGGTTTTGACCTATAACAGAGATGCACTAATTGTGTTGCATACTCATTAAGCCTAACTTACAACTGGAGAAACAGCTGACCAATAAACAGCATGTCTGAAGAATTTAACGGATGAAAAAAATTAATTAATTTGTAGTACTTTAAGAAAAATCAGTACTGCAAATGTCACTTCTGTTAACATTAATATGCAGCATCAAAATCATCAGTACAGTATTTAGTATATTAACCATGAGCATCTAACAAATAGAGACAAGCTCAGGAAAAGAATGGCTTTTCTCACACACACACGCACGCACGCACGCACTCACGCACGCACGCACGCACGCACACACACACACACAAGCAATCACACTGGACTCTATAGGTGTTTTGCGGCTCCTACGAAGCCACATAATTAGCTGTCACTCAGTAGATAGCATCACAAGATTAAGTACAGTTGTGCAACACAAAACATCTTGGCAACTCAAAAGGAAATCTGACAACTCATGCATAACTTCACACTCTAAGATTACTGATGTTATGTCTTTGGTCATTTCTGTCTGACACACGCAGTGGATAAAACATAGCAGTCAGAGTGTATTGGGAGTTCACAAGAGGCTTCAAATTCTTTGGAATCTATGAGAAAAAAATTCTAGAAATACATGATAGTAATGTCCTTTGTATTATAGTTTAATCACGCCTTTATATACTGGCTTGGGAACTGCAGGTTTAGCCAGTCAACTAATAATAATTTCAAAAAAACACAGGAAAAGTGTATGGATAGTTTTTCTCCAATATTCAGGAGACGGTAAGATTGGAGGCCCTATTCATACTGGTATCACTGGTTCTTAAGATAATTGACAGAATAGAAAAAACAAATAATTGACAAATTAATCTGATACTTATCTAATATCTCATATGTAAGATGCATTGCTTGAGAGTATCTGTAATAGTGGCGTCACATAGATTCTGTTAATTTATAGAAATATATGTTTCAAATCATATTTGGACTCTATTGAGACATTTAACTTTGTTGATGATAACTAATGTCTACAAATTCTTGTAGTATTGGTTGCAAATTCCTGTACAGTATCGTGTAATTCCACAGAAGAGCTGAATTGTGACTCATCAGCTTGAGATAAGACAAAAATGAAATGATGAATTGGACCTCTACGTGTTAATGCCAAAAATAAGGAATATGTGGAATTTACAGAGAAGATTCCTTAAGTCTAAATTGAAATATGACTGAAGTTGTTTCATCTCTTATTGGAGCTCGGTATGTGTGTGTGTGCAATCCTCATCTGTTCACTGTTTCTCATTCATCTTTGAGTGACCACCATTCCACAGACGCCTGCAGTTTATTATAAATCAGCAGGTATGAGTGGGGCTTTAAAATTGTTTCATCAGCTGAGTTGTATACTGCGCAGCTCATAGCAAATCCTTGTTATCCACATCCAGGCTTATCCACAGTAGATGATAGCATTACATTGGTGCTACTAACTGTGGGCTAGATAAGGAATAGTCCTATCCTCAAGACTTGAGCTGTAGCCAACCACTGTGACTCCTAACTAAAGACCTTATCGTCATCAGCTCGACTGCTCTCTGGAGATAGAGTGTAGCAGAGTTTTGATAGATTAGGGTTCTGAACAAAACATCAATATTTAGGGCAGTTTATCGTTTATGTCCACTACTGACAGCAAGTCCTAAGTAACAGAGAGCACATCTCTGCACCGATCGTGATAGTTAGTACTAAAAACAGCTACGCCAAGCTTGTTCAAATAAATATATTTCTGGTAATCTGTGACAGACATCTGATGTGCATGTCCTGGTCTGTTTTGTATGCTTTACCCACAGATATCTGTTCAAACAATAACAATGTTGAATTAAATCAAGATATTTTCCAGTAGAGGTACACACTGTAGCTGGCTTGAGGCGAGCAGATAATACTCGTATCTGTATCCATATTCAAAAGCCACACGAGTACTCCTGATAATGTCTGGACTCATAATAAATCAGTGGTTGTCTTGTGGTGACAGATGTGAACCAAACACAAGAAGAAGGAAGGAAGAAAAGAAAAGAAAAGAAAACATCAACAGCAGAAGCCCGTCACCCATCTGGTTCCATTCATTGTGATTAAGCAAGGCTTAACAAGTCACAACACTATATCTATTGAAGACGCAGATATTAAATTGATATTGATCTACTCTCCTAACTCTATAGCAAATACGTGAATTACCACAATGTTTCTAGAAAGAAACAGGAATTCTTTTAAAGGCCAAAAAGGGTTGTGTTTCACATTTTTAATATTAGTTCTTGATTGACAGCAGAATTACCTTGGTAACGGAGAAGCTGCCCTTTGCCAAGATAATATGGTTTCTTTTTTTTTTGTTTGTTTGTTTTTCTTCCTCCTTCTTTCTTCCTTTCTTTCTTTCTTTCTTTCTTTCTTTCTTTCTTTCTTTCTTTCTTTCTTTCTTTCTTTCTTTCTTTCTTTCTTTCTTTCTTTCTTTCTTTCTTTCTTTCTTTCTTTCTTTCTTTCTTTCTCTCGTTCTGTCTAGGAACCATATGACAACAATCCTTTTGAAAAACTTTGGCACATTAATGGACCAATAAGTATAATTTTTTTTCCGAGTACTATAATAATTGGACTTGAATAGATGGGATGGGATACATTCCCTGTGTAAGGACAAGGCCAGGTTATAAGGAAGGATTTCCATGGATTGTCACTGAGCACCTGTCCTCTGCATTCACACTCCCACAGCGTCGACTCCAAGTAGCAGCATGATGGGCTTCACTGTCCTCATGATTGATTTCCACTGCAAATGGATTTTATATTCACATATTAATATGGCTAAAATGTCTGCTTAACTCCTGCATGCAAAACAAGATGAGTTATAGAAAAAGGCAATGAGACGGAGGGAAAAAGACAGAGTGCCTAACAGGGAGAGAGAGCCACACAGACAGACAACCATAGCCACATTTCACTGGCTCTAATACAATTATCTAGCTGCTGGCTCATTGCTATATTCATATGACACGGTTATTCATTTTGTCTTATTTTCTAAAATGTAATAACAGAGAGAGCAGTGTGTTGGGTCTGAGTCATTCTGACTGATTGGAACCCAGAAGCCGTTGCTTGGTTCTGTGTTTTTAAAACCCTCTGAGTCATTGCTACAATGTAAAAACAGCATCTTTTCAGCAAAGTACTGCAGTTTTCACCAGTTTGTCCCCCAAAGAATGGATATAAATGTATGACTTTTAGCGTTTAACTAGTTCAGTCCAAGGTTTTTACAGACCATTTTTTTTTGAAAACCTTTTTCTTTGTTAAGTGTTCCTTAGCTTATTCTGCAAACACAGTATGAACTAAAAGCAATGACAGAACAGAGCGTGTTCATTAAATAGTAATATTAGAAAACATAAAAATATGAGGAAATAAGTGAATGAAAGGGAAAAAAAATTATTTGTGTCAATAATCCAGATTAATGTGATTTGTCCGAAAAACTGAACTGCTGGGTGCAAAACCATGTACACAACACCCATAGGGGGCCATGGAGACGTGCTGTGTTCAGCTTCACAAATATAACAGCATAACAAGAACCACAGCTGACACAGAAACAAGTGGCTGCTGCAGACGATGTTTGCCAAAAAAGAAACAGGCAACCTGATTGATTAGCCGGGTGAGATATGACCGCTGCGTATATTTTGCATTTGCAAATAATGTCGATGCATGCACCGTCATAAAGCGACCTCATGCTGTTTCTCCCCTCCCTGCAGCCAATGATTTCAGAGGCAATTTTATATACTGTACATTTTGCAATTCTTCAGCAGATGCACGAATCTCATGGCAACATCTTTTTTTGCAGTAATAAATACAATCAGAATGTGCTTCTGATTAAGTACTATAATCCTATTTGATCTCGAGAGCTGTGCAGAAAATTTACCACAGAAGTGACATAACCACAGCCGTCAGCGGTGCCTGGTAATCTGATCCAAAAGAATGCGGTGCTGAAACCAAGGTGTTGTTCTCACTAAAGCTCCCCTTAAGCCTTTAAGCACCAAAGCATCCACCCAAAGTGAGGAAAAAGTTGTGGAGATGTCAAAGAAGTCACATTTACATAGAAATGACAAATATTGACCGGGGACTTGTCTCGTTGTGAAGCTGATGTGACGCTGTGGCAAAAACTGTGACCTCCTTTTGCTGATTTTTATAATCGCTCCTCGTTCATTTCTATTGGGTTTTACTATGAAAAACCAAATAAACTGTCACCCTCTCTCAGTCCACAATTTGACACTGGATAGAATTCAGAACCTCAATATATGTAAAGGCTGTAAATGCACAACATATGATGACATCTTGGGTTAACATCTGTCCTGGCTCTCTGGTTTGTCACCTACACATTATGCTCACTGTCTCTCATTAGATGTTATCTCAAAGGAAAATATAACGTCATTGAAAGCCACTGGGAAAGACTGAGCGAGAACAACTGCCTTTCTATTCCCTTGAGATACTGAGATTAAGAGCTTCGTACAGTGTGCCTGTGAAAACACACTGCATAACTGACATGACAGTTGTGAAGTTTTCCTCGTGGCCTTTGAGAGTCCTTGGCGGTGTTTTACCATATCACTCATGGCAAAGTGACAGACCAGATAATCTCACTTCCGACACACGGACCACAGCACATTTGCACTTGTAGGAAATTCATGTGCACTTTACAAACACTGGATATGCAGGGCTTTCTGGTTGAGCAGGTACGTGCGATTATAACCCATTCTGCCCGTCTGAGACGAGGCTGACTGGAAGAGGCAGCTGATTCAGGCTTGGGGCAAAAGGGATTTTCTCACAAAGGTCTCACTGCCATTATCATCATCATCATCATCACATTCTTTTCTTTCTCAATCATCGTCATCTTCACAATCTGTCTCTCATTGTATACTTCAACAGTGTGACTGTCAGCTGTTTTCGTTTCCTTCTTACACATGATACAGTTTAATTAGACTGAACTTTTCTTTTGAGACTCATTTCACTTAGTTATATCCCATAATCCTCCAAAACATTTGGTGCTGATAATTAACTAAATCAGTATTGCTGAAAGCCGGTCTGAAATGAAATAAAATCAGACATACAAATAAGCTAAAGTGTTAGACCTTTTGCTTGCGTGCCAAGAGTTAGATGAGTGTCGTGTCTATACAATAAATACGTAGCAGGAGCCAGTTATCTTAGCTTAGCATTAGGACTGGAAAGGTGGAAACAGCATTTAGTCCTAAATACATGTGTCTAATATAATAGATTTTATATATATTCTCATTCGTCTCTACGGAAGAACGCAAATAAGCATATTTGATAAAGTCTTGTGCTATGTCGCTAAGGACAAAAAGAGCATATTGGTTTTCTATAAAATTTGAAAATCAAATTTTTGCACGTGTCAACTGAAGCCTAACCTGTGGCTTTTCTGGGGGCTTGTTGGGTAGAAGCGAAGGCTTGTCATTTAAATCTTGCGCAATGATGAGAGAATCACCCTGAGTGTCGACACTGTAGAATCGCTATAGCTCATCGTTCTGTTTCCTGTCTGCACTTTTTTCTTTTCTGCCACTTCTGAGCTCTCATTCTTGCTCTTTTACTATGTCAACTGTCACCCTCTCCTCATTCCTTCCATCACCCTGACCTTCATCATCTTATCCTCAACTTCTTCTTTCTGTCTTTCTTTTTAATTGCTAAGACTAAATAACAGTGACACTAAGAGTCCTGTCTGTAAGACTTAGGGCTGTCCTACCTCTCAGTTTAAATTTAACAGGTTTTATTGTGACAGCTGCTGAAAGATACAAAGCAGATATGACAGAGGAGCTCTGGTTACCATTGCAAATAGCAGCCCAATTTGAAATGACATTTTATCTGATCCTTCATAATTAAAGGTCTACAAATTAATCTAGAATCTCTTTGGTCTGTGTTTGTCATCTCTGAGCCTCATGTTGCTATGCACGTCATCTTTTTTAAACCTTTAGCCACACAACGGGAAGAATAATCTGGTATGATTGACGCTTTGTGAGCTAAAAGCTTTACATTTGTCAGCTTCTTGTAAACCTCCGGAGAAGTTCATCTGAGCTCATGGAGGACAGAAATGAGAGTGGGTTCTGTGCGAGTGTGATAAGGTTATGAGCTACTCAGTTAGTTGATTTATTTTTGGGTGAGAGGATTCAGAGGCAGTGAACGAGTAATTTCTATAAGCAAGCGGGCCTGGTGCTGTCAGCAGCAGGGCAAAATGCACAGAGAAGCACAGGTCAAGGTGTGTCAAAGTTTAACTTGAGGTGCTGCTTCCTGCTGGAGGTAATCTTAATACAAAATGTATATATAATTTGTGGCAAAACGAGCCACAGATATAAGGCATCTGGGATTCAAAGTGACATTAACTGCAGTATACTCTTGCTTTTCCGAACAGGTCTCGGCATGGCTTTAACTCAGTCTGCCCCCAATACACTTCTCCATTTACTTAGCTTTTGGAATGAAAGCGTTGTTCTTGCAGAAACCTAATTTTTTTCAGTAGTTATTGGGTGTTTTAATAGCTATGTAAATTATGGTTTTCCTGTGCTCTGGACTTCAGGGAACAAATGTTTGAAATTCACTTGCGATACATGAGCAGGTAGAAGAAAATAGCAGATTTGGAGTTATAAAGGAAAACAGCAGTTTTATGTTTGCTGCTGTTTCGGCAGCACTGAATGTGATTGTAGATAATACCAAGTGGAGACCTGTTTGATACAGTGAGATTTCTACCTTGAGTGTTTTATCTTGGCCACCACAGTGTGACCCCCCCTCTACCAGACCCTGCAGGAATTTAGATGTAGAACAAAAAAAAAAAAAGCCTGGGCTGCAGTCGGCATCATGCACTCAGATAAATGTAGACAGACTTCCACACAATAACACGCTCCCCTCCTCTCTTTCTCAGCGGCAGTAGCCAAAGGCAAGACAGAGTGTCTCTATTAGTATCAAAGCAGCTCTGTCCACACTGACAGATGAGTTTGCTTCCTTCAAGGTGGGCGAAGTGATTTACTCTATCTCCTTTGCCTTATCTAATTGGTCTGACCATGTCCTGGAAGCAGGCCAGTAAATCATGTCACTATCATGTATTTATAGATCAGGTCATGTAACTCTAGTGCTGATGGCAGCTACATAACATCTATATATGACACTTGTTACCATGCCAGCTGCTGGCAGGATGCCCAAAAAATTAGGTGGACTCTGCAGCAAAGTGAGCATGAGGAAGATAAGAGGGAGGGAAGAAATGTGAGCTGTATATATGATAAAAACAGGAAAATAAAGTGTGATTATAGCTGCACACATAGAGATTCTGACATCGTTACACATATTTGTTTTGACACTGTGACATGTTACAACACTACAGACAAACATGCAGGGAGTCAAAGTTTCCCCATCTCCAGCAGACATAAATAAATGTAAATCTTAGGGGATGACAGCTCAAATGCAAAATCACATAACCCTAGCTGTGGCTGAGCTTCACTGCTGTGCATTCCTGATTTGGCCAGACACTAAAGTTATAGTGCGGGAAACCACTCTGGACAGTGTCTGCGATGGGCTCGCTGTAAATGGGAGAGACACATTCCCTGCGTTCCTGCAATTCTGCGTGGTTGGCTTTCTGCCGCTGATATCTGGAACAGACATTCCTCTCTTTATGACTCCATGGGGAGCTGAACTTCCTCTGCGTAACCTTAGCTAAACAGAAACTCTCAGGGATAGTCTTGCAGATCAGTGACGCCAGAATTGGTCAGATAAAGTTCAGTGTATGTGCAGTCAATTAGAGTTTGATGGCTTTTCATGTTAAAAACATCTACATTATGTCTGCACCTGTCATCCGAGTGAACCTAGTCTCTTCTGTGGTTTCCATAATTATAAAGCATTCCATGCAAACTAAAAGATCTAATGACTTAGTCGGACCTTTGGCTTAATACACACCACAATTAAGCAGTGAAATCAAAGTTCTGACAGAAATCAGGATTTTGTCAGAATTATTTTGTGAAAGAAAGCAGTCACCTCCAGAGCTGAACAAATAAAAGCACACAATAGACGTCTTATTTCTCTGATATCTTCTCACTTTGGGTTATAGAACAGCTAGTCCCAGTAATGGAAGAAAAAAGTAACTGCATTGGCTTAAAGGCTTTTATAAGCACTGACGACTGCAGTCCTCCACACGGAAATCTCTAAATAAGGTGCAGAGGTGCCTGGAAATACAGATACAGAAAACTTTGTGTGTGTGTGTGTGTGTGTGTGTGTGTGTGTGTGTGTGTGTGTGTGTGTGTGTGTGTGTGTGTGTGTGTGTGTGTGTGTGTGTGTGTTTGTTTGCATAGTCTATGTGGAGGGAGTTGTATAATTTTTAAGTGAATTAGAAAGTGCTATTTACTCTTACAGAGAAATGCTATTTTTGAGAAACGGGATCTCTGTCTTTAGTACAATGTGTGCATGTCATATCATGGAGTCTCTCTGAATATATGGACGTGTTTGTACTCTATGCATGACCTCAGACACATATGTGGCTGTTTCTCTGTGGAGCTTTAGTGGACAGGGTGCTGGCGGCTGCTGTCACCACCATACTGGCCAGAGAGGATAGGTGATGTGTCCCTTTTTAGAAGCCATAAAAGAAGCCCTGCATGCTATTAAGCATGCATCAGCGCCCTCCTTTCTTATCGGCTTTAAGAGCGGGACGTTGGAGCACAGCGCCGTTAACCTGTGTTCTCAATCTCACTGTCACGTGAAATGAACAAGCTCAGAGATAACTTAAGTTTGCAAAGTCGGTTCACAGTCTTACTGTACTGCAACTCCTCTTCTTTTAGCTCCGGAGGCAGAATCATGTCCAAAATCTTATTGTACTCAACCCTCAATACTGGCTGACTGCTAGAGGTCCAATTGCCCTCACCAGAGATCATGGTTCACCTGTAGTCCAGAGTTCAAACTGTGCAGAAATATATCCCTGAACTGCTGAATATGGGAGGCACAACCATTGTTTTTACATTTTGTGCCAAAAATAAGGGTTGCACTTTCTAAAGAGACTGACTCTTATTTTCTGTTTCACAACACACAGCTTGGACCTGTGGATAAGAATCTCCAGGGAAGATACTGTACTAAGTCTGAGTTGAATGAAGTCGAAGCTCAAAATCCCTCTCGGATTGATAGCATCATAATTTAATACTCTATTTTTAAAAAGATGTCTCTCTCTAAAAGTCTCCTCTAAAAATAAGCGACAGGTATTGATAGCATGAGAAATACAAACGGAGACAACCTGCTGTGTCAGATCGAGGTTAGCCTGGGCCTTTTCTGTGGTTTTTTTACACCTATTTTCTTACAATAAATGGAGCGAGAGCAGAAAGAAAGAGTGTGAAGACTTGTTTTGAAGTTTTCAATAATGTATATTACAATACCTTGATAGGACAAAACAAGTTAACAAACATGTCTTTTAAAATTTCAATACATTTTAAAGCCATAAATATTTAAAATATTTTTGCGTCGTTAAGGCTTTTTTAAAAGAATTCAACAGAATACTTGTCGATATTCCTGTTTTATCAACACTTTACCCCCTTATTTCACTTGCTCATCTCTCCTTGATTTCATAATTGTGTACTAAACCAACAGACTGACTGACCTTCAAAGAGAAGTAATTTTTCTCTGTCACTGTAATATGATTGCTTCAATGTGCAGCCTTGTGGCGGAAGGATAAGAAACACTGCTTCAGTGACTTGAAAGAAAGAAAAAAAGATAACAAAATGTATGAGTTGATGTTAAACAGAGTGTGATTGTAAAGCAGATTGGCAAGATTGGTCTTTCAAGTAGCTCTGCATATTATGGCCTGCATCCAGTTTTGGTCATTTTCTGCAATAAACACCCAGTGCCATTGAACTCCTCAGCTCTCGGATGAAAGACAAATGATGTGTTTTACATTTCAAGCAGTTGCAGCAGTGAAGCTGCTAAAAGGGAGGGCAGGTGCCTTGGAGCCAAAACTGAAGTGGACAGAGCTACTGCCTTCCAAAAATGAAAAGTGGCCTTCTCCATAATGAGAATCTATGACCAGAAGTAACAGTCACCAAGATGCTAAATGTAGGAATCCAAAATCATTCTAAGATCAGACGTAAAGGCGCAAAATAGTGGATTTTAAGTTTCAATCATTCAGGCTCAGACACACTTCCATCAATCGAGCTTTACTTTCATTAGCATTTTGCTAATGTGAGTCCAACAGTCAATCTCCTATTAGCTCTATTTTGGTCTCCACTAATTGCTGATGGATATATTTATCTCTTCAGCTGTTATATGTTACACTATGTACACCGATTAGTTGCTACTCATGTGCATTTGCTGTTTGGTGCTGCATAGTCAGTTTATTAGGGCTTTTTTTTCTGACCAACAGTGACCAAAAAGAAGCTGAAAAGCTCCAAAGGGCTGTGAGAAATAATTATTAAAAAAAAAAAAAAAAACTTATAGGCAAAGCTTTCTGTAAAATTGCATGAAATTCCGTCTTCAACATTCAGATTAGAAGAGTTGATTCAGTGATTGCACCTCAGAGAATACTAACCACTGGGCTATTTTAAGTCTGGGGATGAATTAGAAGTCCTTGTTGTCTTCGGGCCAGTGAAGACGTGCTGTTCATCTCACACTGGTGTCATTAGTTCAAACTAAGTATCTACCCAATGGCGACACCTTGTTCCTGCCTGGCAGCCTCACAACAGCACGCGGAATTCATCACGCAGACAGCACACACAAAAAGGAAGTGTCCGCACAAAAGCCAAAACAGACAGTGACTCAGTGTGCCTCCGTGTGTGTACGTGTGTATAAACAAACACCACACTTCTGTTTATGAGTATGGGGGGAAGAAATGTAGAAGATGGATGCTGACATTCCAGATTCAGTGAAAATATTCCTGTTATGCTTTGTTGTCCTGTCCATTGTCCCGAAGCCAAAATAGATTGTAGAACATCCAGGCACTTGTGATTCAATAATCTGAGTGAAAAAGCTCTTGAATGATTGAAATTAGTCAATGTCATCAAGCTTTTGCAATTTTACAAATCTCCGAGACAGTAAAATGTAATTTCTAAATCATGTCTCACAATAGTGTTCACAGACTGCATGTGTCATCAGTTTCCTCCAACAGAGCCCCTCCCTTTCCTTCACATGAACGCGATCTGTGCCATGGATTGTTGCAGATTACTACCAAGAAGTGCTTACTCATCAGATATCGCAGGCAAATGATGTGACACGATACGAAAGATTGGAGTGGAAATGCTTGGAAGCTGGTGGAAAATAACATCAGCATAGCCAGATGACTTTCCACTGTTGATTAAAGTGTAAATCCTCTTATGAAGAGGTGTGTTGCTGCCAGCCATGTGACTATAATACATTAATACTAATGCGTTTATGATCTGACATGCAACACAACAAACAATGTTATATATATGCATGCAGGGTTACTGTAACAAAAGGTCAAACTTTTTAAGAAGACACACAGCATGCAAAAAACTAATTCTCGCATGGATGAATTCTGTCTCAGTAACCGCAGAGATCCAAAAAGTTGTATTTATCAGCTGCTTAGTTAAAATGATTTTCTTTGAGTGTCAAAAGTGTCAGAGGCTCAGCTAAGCTTTGCAATGCTGTCAGCTTCTTACAGCTTTACCCTAAAATACACACAAGCCTTCAAGTGCTTGAATTCCAATTTTAAGCTTTGTAACAGGCAAAAAAAAAAAAGAGGTGGCAAAAAAGCAGATGAAAAAGAAGCAGAGTATGGCTCCAAATATTTTGTGCTGATATTCAGTGTTTTTGAAGTGGACCATTTTCATTTAAAGCAGGATTTGCTCTGAAATTTTATCCTTAAGAGTGTGAACAATACCCTTAAACAATATTTAGCCCACAGGACACTAAAACTCCCAAGATCAGGAAATTCTGTAAGGCTTGCAGACCAATACACGTATCACATACAGTATTTCATAGGAGAAAATTATTTACAATAAATGTTACTGAATAAGTAACGTATACTGTGTAAGTTACAGAGAAAACACAATTGAATTGCAGACTTAACAGGTAGTTTTTATGTAGCTATACTGAATTTTCAACATTACAAATTGAATTACACAACTTGAATAACAGACAAAAACAATCGCAGATTTAAACAAATAATGTCCTTTGAATGAGGTGTTGTTGATTCAGTTCAGTAAATCATATGAACCATTTATATAGAAGTGACAGTCGGTATCCATCTATAGCTGCCTGAACTGAAAAAAGTGAGCAAGTAAACCCTGCTCTCACTCAACGGTAGCGAAGTGAGAAGAGGCATCAATTCATAATGAATAAATTGAATGGATAAATTTGTACATGCTTTCAAGCATAAACATAAACCTCAGAGATGAGCAATGTCGGTTATTTCCCTCTGTGCGATGTATTTTATCACTGCTGACACCGAAGCTCTTAAAAGCATCCCACTTTCTCTCAGCATAAGTTGTGCATATGCATGATGCAGTGGCTACAAGTCATTTGATAGCTTTTTTTTTTTCTTTCATAACCCACACAATTTTATGATGCGCTGGCGTGACATACTTTCACAACACATGCATGATGCATTGACAGCACGTGCTTATGTGCATAGTGAAGTATAAGACACACATTGATGCATACTTCCTGATAGGCACGGTAGTGCACGTAGGCAGAGAAGAGGCACGCAGAGACACTAAAAGCTTTCTACTACATCCTTCGTGATTTCATCAGCATGACCAAGTGAGCTCCAGCTCACACTGTTCTCCAGATAGAGCCATGATTTCTAATGGCATCCTACACTCAGCTCTCAATCAGGCCTCCTTGCAGCATCTGCTTTGACACACATGCGAACCAGCTGAACCACATGTGCTTGCAGGCGCACGCGCGTGCACACACACACACACACACACACACACACACACACACACACACACACACACACACACACACACACACACACACACACACACACACACACACACACACACACACACAGACACCTGTAAATGCTGCAACATATTTGAAAGCAATCATATACCCTTACTCGAACAAACACACTGGAGGGCTGTGATTCTCCCTCTCAACATGCTGCTGCTGTGTATGTGGGTTTGTGGGCGACCGAGGGCTGACAGGAGTGGTGTTACCTAAAACAAGACAGCCTGGCCGGGGGCCAAATGAGGGAGAGGGAGGAGAGAGAAAGAGAGTGACAGAAAGCAGGTGGGAGGGATGATGTTTGTCTGCCTGTAGGCGTAGCAGAAAATGAGAGAAATATGTGTGAGAAGACAGTGATGGCAAAAGTGTGTGTATGAGGGAAAAATAAAGAGATATTTGTGAATGTGTGAGAAATAAAGATTTGGGGTGCATACATTCAGTTTGAGTACTTTACATTGCAGCCTTTTAATTTCCTCTTAAAACCGTTTGAGTCCATGTTTGGCATACAATCAGATTAGTGTGTATTTTGTGTATTTGCCTGCTTCTGTCTGTGTGATAAGAGAGTCCTAAAGTACTGATGTGGTTGCGAGTGCAGATATGATAAAATGCAGAAGAATTTGTACTGCGTGCTTCTACTCATGCACACACACACACACAAGCTCGCCTTTGGATTTAGCAAAGCAAAGGGGGTGTAAATACAGCAGGAGTGGAGTCAGCAGCAGGAGCTGACATGATGCACCCATTGCACGGAAAAAAAAAAGTTATACAGTGGCTTAAGGAGCTTAGATGGGGGAAAGCAGAAGATATGAGGGGCGAGGGGTTTGAAAGAAGAAAACAGTGGGGATAAAGGAAAAGAAGCAGGGCTGGAGGGACTAAAGGGAAAGAAGAGAGGGGAGAAAGGGGAGAAAGGGTGGAGAGGAAAGTGTAAGGGGGGGAGGAGGTTGGTGTCAGCATGATATGACGTGCGTCTTACTAAACAGGAATTAATGCAATAATCGCCTGGAAATGTTTTGCATATTTCTTCATTCTTCAGATGTACATAACTGACTATCATCTTGCACAACTATGTGTGAGACCTGAAGATCTGTCAAGACCTCAGTGACAGACACACACAAGTGGCACAAAAAAAGAAATCGCCCTGCAGTAGGGTTAGTGCACATGTGATTGTTGCCACGACAGTTGCAGATCCGGAGTCTTTAAGTTTATCTGCCGCTTATTGCGGGTGTCGCCCTCAGTGTCATAAATGTCAGCTCTGCCATAGGCTTTGCAGCCATGTCAGCTCATTAGTACTCGATGCTAAAGCACACACACTTCAAATCCTCAAGAGCCTGAGAGTCAGTAAATGAAGTGCCAGGAATGCAGTTGAGAAGACGAAGAAGACTCATTCTTGTGATGTGATTCATTTATCCTCATTTATCCACATTTCTCCATTTCCCTGCTGTCTTTGCCCCGTTTCTTCTCCGTCGGCTCCTTGCTGTTTTTCCTCTTTTCTCAGCCTCTTTTTTTTTTTTTTTTTTTTTTTTAACCATGGAGTGGCCGTGGGGGGTGGGGTGAGGTCCTACCCCCCTCGATATATGAAAAGTGGACATTCTAAATGACAGGAGCCATATTATGATCTACAATATTACTGCTCTTGATGAACACATCTGGTTGCGTGAAAGAGGCTGGAGGATGAACTAAATTTCACTCAGTCCCTCGCCTTTTAAAAACTGGGTCTGTGCTGTCATTGATTTATGACTTCACTGTCACTGTGAGACATCCAGGTTGTGTCTGCGTTGTAGGTCTAAGTGCTTCTATAATCACCGGTGGCGACTCTTTTCACCGGAGTGCACATGACAGTCTGTGGAGCTCCATGTCCTGAGTGTGTTACACTGAACACCCAACATGTAGCTGCTGGATAAAAGTTTGATTCCAAAAAATGAAAAGAAACACGTCTACATGCAATAATAAAAAGAAAATAAAAGCCTCGTTTTTTTACAAAAACAATACAGTGTGTCATTGTGCATGGTAGAGTTTTATTTTAATGTTAATAAAATTTAATCTTAGCTCAGCATAACAACTGGAACACGTAGCAAAGTCTGCCTACGAGCATCTCTATCGCTCACTAATTCAAATCAGCAACATGCCCTTTTTTTTAACGTTTGGTCCAGTGACTACTACTTGGTGGTTGCCTGGCAACTGCTCCGGGCCCACAAACAAGTCTCCACGCTAAACTAAGCTAACTGGCTCATGCCTCCAGCTACATATTTACTGTAGAGTGATGTTCTGCAGCGTCACATTGCGCTTAAGGCCCTCCAGGCCGCGGTGATTCGGCGTGATGGCCTACTGTACTGAGAGCAATCCTCCTCATCTAACTCTCAGCAAGAACAAGAGCATTTCCAAAACGTCCTGTAACACGTGCAGTAGATGGTGACATGAATCTGACGTGCTGTAGCTTTATGATCTTTGCATTTATACATGAACATTACCCTTAGGTCGTGACTGGTCATGACTGATGCGGTAAACGTTTCACTGCAGTGTAGCAATTTACACTTTTTCCACCTTCCAGCGTTACGTCACGCACGAAAGACTAAAAATCCTGTTCCTTTAGTTTCTTGATTTCATGTCTCAGCCATTGAGGCTGCCAAAAATGCCAGTGAGCCTGCAATAGACACTTCCAAAGCAGCAGGTGATGAGTTATTCACTTCTGCAACTGAGTGTATCTTAGTGAGGAGTGCTTTCAGTGTATCCGATTGTGTGAAAACAAAAATCTAAAGGGTACCTTTAAGCTGCAGTCTTTTAAGCATATCAAAGTGAAATACTATTGCTGAGGTCTGCCAATTATACAACACCAATTTCTATGCTTCTGAGCAAAGAGCTCTGCTTAACAGCTGCCTGGGGAATTAACTCACTTCCCTGCAGTTTCAGCTGTGCCACATTCTGTCTTTAACAGTGCTGGCACTTGTTGGCATTTTCGCTCCTGAAATATTCACCTTTCTTGCCTGAGGGGAGCTTACCTTTCTCCTTAATGTGAGAAAAATCATTTAGTGACAGTGTCGCTCCCAGGGTACACAGCAGACAGAGGAAATAATGTGAATGGTAATCCAGGAGTCAAAGATCAAACAGAGTGTGATGGGGGTCAAACAGGCAACTGAGTGCAATTATTTAGTGGTACTGACTAACCAGCTTTAAGGGCTGACTGGGGCATTTCAGTCATAAGAGCACGAGTTGCATAAAATTAAAAACTCCAATAATGTTCCATGAATATTAGTCCTGGTCAGGAAAATAAAGAGGAAAAAGAGTGAAGGACACACACCACTTTTTGACCCACATCCTATGATTAGCGGAGCACATATAGGACTTCCTCTCCTCTGCTTGCCATGAGTGAGAAGGAGATTATAAGTTAGCTGCTACTGCCACTGGTGAGCTGAGCTGGGGCTTGGAATAGGGTTGGACTCCTCCTAGATTTGGAGTAGATTTGGGATTTCAAAGTCAAGAAAGTTCAAAGCCTTTGCTAGAGAACATTCAAAAGAACCACAGCCAGCCATGAAGTGGAGAGGGTGGGGGTGGGGGGTCAGCAAAGTACTTACAGTAAACTCTCTTACAGCCTGAAGAGAACGAGGTGGCCAGCACTGGTGAAAATAAACCCCACGTCCATGTGGGTTAAGTCAGCGAGAGGTGCTGAGCAAGAATTTTTTTTTGCTGGCATGTTGGTGCACAACTGAAGGTGGCAGCCAAAGTTTTGGTAGCGCAAATATACAGGATGTGAGATTTCATTTCTACCGAAATAAAATGGATGTTTTAAGGTGTTGTTGTGCTCACCTCACCACACCACCTTGATGAGATGGATTTTTGTTGCACATGGGATGATAACAATGTCTCTTGAAACGTTGCTAACATATTCTTACACCCACTCCTTTGTACTGTAGGGTGATAAAGACCAAATGTGAGACCATTAGAATACATCCCTTTTTTTCTTTGTGTAATGGAACATCTGCCTACTAAAACTACACATACCTCTCTCCACTGCTGAGGTATTCATTTCTTTCTGTGTGATGCACAATGCCAGTCATTTGACAAAATCAAACCATGGAAACAGCCGTGCACCCTCTGGACTGAAAACATCGAAGGAATGTCCTTAATCTACGTGACTGCAGAGATTTACAATCAGAGTTCATTTGTACAAATGATAATGTCTTGAAGTAGATTTACTTTAAAAAAAAGTAGATAATCATAATGATATAGTATACAAAGTAGCCTCTGTCATTGAAAGAACAGTGTCTTTAATTTTCCACCATTTTCAACAATCTCAAGCAGACAACAGGTTGAATATGTTAATGTTTTAATCCCTCACTTATACTTAAAGGATGTATATTTCAGTCTGTGTAAAATTGTCCTTGCAATAAACATGAATGCAGCTCTGTATTGCATCTGTGCTGTATTGAAACTTTTTTTTAATGTTGTTTTGGCCAGGTCTGTCTTGTAATAGAGGTTTTTCATCTAAAATACATTTTAGTTAAATAAGTACATAATACAAAGAATTAAAGGATGCTGCTAGAAGTACAAACACACAAAAGACAGACAAAAATACAATATATGCGCAACTCATACTCATGCTAAAAGTTTTTAGGCCAGCTGATGCCGGCCGGCCGACTGCTTTAGGCCTTTAGTGTAGGAATTAGCTCCAGCTAGTGCCTTCCTCTGTTGTTTTTCACCCTGATTCAGCAATCCTGGTCTTTACACAGAGCCCCTGAAAGCTCAGTGGCCACAGGGAATGCCAGCTCATCGACTATTATAATGACGGCCCTCCCTATTGGTCTCCATCTCTCTCTGCCCTTCTCACCAGCACACCATCCCAATTGTCTCTCTCCCTCTCCCTCTCCCTCTCCCGCTCTCTGTTTGTGATCTGTCTTTCTTTCCTTCTTGCGGAACAATGCCTGGTGTGTATGATGCAATTTTGGTGGTACTGAAAGTTCAGAGTCAACAGAAATGCACACTCCCAAGGCAGGAATGGATGGATTAAAGATTTAGATTTTTTTTTTTTAGCAAACTGCAAACAAATTCATCATCATGAATGCAGCCTATGTATGACAATCTCTTTGTTAGGATGGGAATAGCTTCAAAACTTAGCAGTAAATCATTGTTTTTTTCCCCATCAAACTGGTAGCAAGTTGTGACTTACCGTTCTCCACTAACAGACGACCAGCAAAATAAAATAGGGGCAGCACACAGAAATTGTTGGTGACGACCTTATTGCATGCTTTGTAAACTACAGGATATGAAGGACCAACCTTGAGCTTGTCGAAGCGTTCGGTGAGCGAGGACACTTGGTGCTCTCTGTGACGCCCCACCAACTTGCAGAGGGCACAGATGAGCTGGTCGTCCACCAAGCAGTACATGTTGACCTTCTCGTTCTCGTGCTCCAGGCAGGTCAGGCCACGGATGTGGGTGTCCGGCACCGGCTCCACTAGGCGGTGGCTGGTGAAGGGCTTCTTGTTCGGGTGTGTTGCACGTAGGCAGCGGTCACAGTACGATACCTCACAGGTGACGCATGTCTTGACAGCCTCGCGAGGAGGATCCTGCTCGCAGAACTGACAGCTGATGCGTGGATCCATTTTAGCCACAACAGCTGGGCTGTGGTTAGCGTTGGTGTGGTTGACGTGATTGGCGTGATTGGTGTGGTTGCCGTGCGAGTGGGAGTGGCTTGAAGTGGCTGGGCTGCCACGGGCACTGCCTCCACTCGTGCCACCACCACCACCACCACCACCACCACCGCCAATCGTTCCAGCTATTGTTCCGCTAATGGTGGCGGTGTAGGGCCGCTGCGGCTGCAGACGCCGGCTCTCAGTGGGGGAATTGGGGCCGCTAAGGGAGGCCTTTTGAAAGCGGTCAATGATGTTCTGCAGCGTCACATTGCGCTTAAGGCCCTCCAGGCCGCGGTGATTCAGCGTGATGACGTAACGACAAGTGGGGCACTGAAAGGCAGAGATGGATTCGAGGGGTTTGCTAGTGGAACAGTGAGACACCAGGATGCGGTGGGCACAGTTAAAGCACAAGCTGTGGGCACAGGGCAAGAGCAGGGGATCTTCAAACAACTCCAGACAGATCGGGCAGGTCAGCTCGGACTCCAGTGTTTCCATCTTCAGTTGAACCAATCTAAAGGTGACATCAAATCCCACGTAAGCTGGCCAATTACCTGTGAGAAAAAAAGAGAAGATATGCATTTACTGTTAAGTAAGTCATCAGTTTGCACCCATTTCTGATTTTAACTGAATGAGCTGTGAGATACTGGCCTCAGGTAGGATGGACTGGCCTGTGCAGATTTAGCTGAAACATCCCTAACACACACATTTTCTTGTACTGTTATAAAAGAGCTGCTCAGCTTGCTCAACCTCTTTGTTGCAGCCTTTAATACAGGATTCCTTTTGCAGAGCCATATGAGAAGAGGAATGAGATAGAGGTTGGCCGAATGGTAGGGAAGAAGTAAAGATCAATAGAGTGAAGATAATAGCACGGAAATTAGAGACAGACGTCCATCAGCAAAGAAGGACAGAGAAACTTGTAGAAAAGGACCTTTGCATTTCTGTAACACCCCTCACTGGAAAGATCAGCTTGACTTATCAAGCAATAAACACTTGACTCCAAGGAAATTTAAACTTTTAAAGCATGATCCCAACAGCAATTTCACGCAGGTCAGTGAAAACAGTGGCTGAGCTAAACGAGAAAATTGATTTCAGATCCTCCTCTCGGCTTCTCCAAGCCCTCCAAAACCAGGCACCTTGCAGCCTGCATATCAAGCTGTCTGAGAAGGCCCTGGGTGGCCTTAAAATCACTGACATGAGAAATCGCTAATAAACCTCACCCGCTACCTCCCACCCTGCTGATTCAGTGGCCTAGGTGCACAGTTTGCAGTGGCTCCCTATTCTTTAAAAGAAACAAAGCAGGCCCTGTGAAAGTGCAGTATTAAACCAGACGACCGCAGATCGCAGACAGTGACAGTTTCATTAAGCGAGGTTTTTCCTGAAAGACTGCCCTTGTCTCCCTCTGTGCCACTCACGCAGGATTTACTGATGACTCAGTTTAAGTAGTTATAACTAATTAAGACACAGAAACCACATGTAAGGAAAGGTCAGAAAATACAAGGGACACTAACATGATTCAGACATTTTCTAGATAGATCTTAAAGGTAACTTCCAAGATTTACAAGTAAAGATGGGCAAAAGTGCTGAGCATGAAATAGGTAATCATCAGTAATTTTATCCAATAAAGAAGCATACATCCTCCTGTCTCTCCATGTGAATTCCAGACTTAACCCGTATCACTTGATAGCAAGCAACTCCAAACAGGCATTTTTGTTGTTGTTTTTTTAATCACATTAATTTGTGGGCTTTTTGTCAGTACAGATATTTTAATGTCAAACATAGGGAAATATTTTTAAAAGCCTCAGAGATGGTTCCTTACATTGTGTGTGTTGTAATCTGCCAATTCCCTTCTCAGTTAATCATTTAGTCAATAAAATATGAAAAAAGAAATAGCATGCACAATTTCTCTTAGCTTGTTCTATCTGCCCAACAGTCTGAAAGCTAGAATTTATCATCATATATGACCAAAAAAAGCACATTTGAGATGTTAAAACAATAACATAAAATGAAAAATTACTGAAACATGAAATTGATTATCTAAATAGTTGCCAATTCATTTTCTGTCAATCAACTACTTGTTTTGCTGACTTAATGTCATAGTTCTACTGACAGCATGTGTTGTGCATTGTGCAACTAAAATGGGTTGGTGCTATGACCTTAATTAGTTAGGCCTGACTCTGGATGGATACTAAAATTTGCAGCTTATTGTCAAAACATTATGCTGAAGTGCGGCATTGTCCTTCTTATCCGTTTTGTTTCTCCTATTAGGGAGTGATGGATTTCCTGTGGCCTCCATTGCCCATTTGTGATAACTTTATTGTGCTGTGACACTTTCCAAACTTGGTAGCATCCTTTCAGCAAAACTAAGAGATACAAACTACCCATAATCTGTGGAAGCAGCAAAGGACCAACAGAAAACAGGCCCATATAAGGACAGAGACAGAGCTCAATGATTTAACCTCATTTGCATTATTAAAAGTCTCCTCTCTTCTGCTGCACCAGAAACAATTTCTTCACACTGAACTGTGTTCAAAGCGAGTTTTGAGCAGTTATAGCACTTGGGAAAAGGCACTCGAGTGAAGAAAGTAGTTATATGTATGCAGCGGCTTTGTTACAAAATTAATTATCTGGAAAAGAAATAAATAACTGCCCTCAGCCAATCATGCAGATATTACGCTGATAAAAGGCAAAGGGCATTGTGCTTGTGTGTAGATACGTGTGTGTGTGTGTGTGTGTGTGTGTGTGTGTGTGTGTGTGTGTGTGTGTGTGTGTGTGTGTGTGTGTGTGTGTGTGTGTGTGTGTGTGTGTGTGTGTGTGTGTGTGTGTGTGTTTGATGCTGTATTGTAATCTATGTTTTAGGTGTTAATCTGTGAGTAAAGTGCGTGTGCACATGCACATAATATCCTCCTCCAATATTCACCTTGGCTGCTAGTTATCAGATGCTTTATGTGGTTGTTATCAGACTGCCTGGCTGTGTTTGGTATTGAGAGAGAGAGAGAGAGAGAGAGAGAGAGAGAGAGAGAGAGAGAGAGAGAGAGAGAGAGAGAGAGAGAGAGAGAGAGAGAGAATCAGCAAGCTACCACTGACAGAGCCAACACAGGGTTCTGCTTCATCACACAAACAATAGGTATAATTTATCTCCACTGTATCAGATTGTTGATAACCAGCGTCAGACTAATGAAAAATAACAAGAGAAATGGCATACCGGGAAAGGTGATGTGGGGAGTCAAAGGCAACTTTCAGGGCCTGTTGATGTCAAAAACGGTCACTGAGCTCTCTGTTTGTAGACTCAGTGTACTAAAGAGACATAATGTTCTATATAAACCTCTAGCCTTTACACCATACTTAACCGTTAGCCTGTAATTTTCGTTTGATTTAATCTGCAGCCATTTTTCAGTGATATTTCACTTCTTACCTAGAAAAACAAACAAACAAAGTAATTACTTTGGCAAGGCAGATGTGGGTAAGAAAAATGTTTCTTACATATCGTAAAACATTACTACTTTCTACTACTAAAACTTTATACAAAAAATGGTGTTAAAAATTTTACAAAGATAAAAAAAATTTCAGAAGGAATGAAGTTATCTCTGACTGACAACAGATTTAGGGTGAGCAACCGATCAGCTACATATGACTGCTGTGTCAGTGGTACACATCAACAAACAGGAAACAAGGCACACATTCTTTAAGCTTTCTTCGAACACAAGTGGGTTCAGGCCAGTTTGGTAAACCTGAGAGCAACACACAATATCACCCAACAAAAAAATCCAGGTCAATCAATAATTTGTTATTGCACTTCATTCTGTAACAAGCATCCCTCGCTGTTCATCTGTATTTTGACAAATAAGACTAAAGAAAAGTCCCACAAATCTTACAGTTCTTTTCTTACTCACAAAATTAAACCACCTGTCAAGAGACCTCTGTCATAACAAGAAAACAAACCCAAATCCTCAATTATTAAGCCCATCGGATCAAAAGAGAGCCTATTGCCATTGTGCTGCTTTTTTTTTTAATTTTTAATTTTTTTTTTTTTTTTAATAATTGCCCAATTCAAATGCTGACCGATTCAGCAGTCTCACTTTATTCCCTAGGACAGAGCTCAACAGCGCTGCCGATGCTTATGTTAATGTGACTGTGTTTAACGAAGTGTGGTGTTAATAATTAACACTAAGCTTTAACACATTATCAACAGGCCCATTAATCTTGAGCTATGTCACTCTGGGGAAACAATGCCGGCTATGATGGAAGCCACTTAGGGACCGAATCGTTAGCTTCATGGTAAACACGTTAGTTCTGCAGACAGGCTGGCATGGACAGACACACACTCAACACACACAACGAGACATTCACAAAAGCATAAGTACACGCAGCCGGAGCAGCACATTTACAAGCACAAACTCTCTCTGTCTCGTTGTCTCTATTTATCTGCCATTCTTGTTAAGGTGAAGTGTCCCATCTGGAAGGAGAACAGCTTGAGCTGGTGTATGAAATAAAAAATAAAAAATAAAATAAAAAATAAAAAAGCACACACATCAAAGGCATTCAAACACAGTCTCACACAGACCTAAACAGACACACACACATAGACATATATCTGTATGACACTTACTCCAATCTATTGTTTTGCTGATTACCATAGTAATTTTTTTGGTCTTTTAGTGAAGCAGATGGAAAAAAAAACAAGAGGGACATGATTGATGATTGATTAGTTTGTTTGAGGAAGCCAGATAGATAATCTTCTTTAGTACACAATTACATACACTCGGACTATAAATTTGTATCTGCTTATTCTTTACACATTCACAAAGCAGTTGTGTTTGTCTATGACTGTATTTAAACTTCAATTAGTTCCAATAAACGTGGCATTGTAGCTGAACTCCACCAACAGTATGGAAGATATGACCTTGGGAAATGCCCCAAAATAGAAAACACTGATGTCACGCTTGGTGTCAGTTCATAATCAGGCAAACATTGAAACAATAAAAGAGGCTGTTTATTCAAAAGTGCAGTCACAGTCCCCTCGGTGTAAAGTTGCATGTGGATGAACTCACTGTGTTGACGCATGCATCACGTCTAGAGAAATGACATTTGTGGAACAAAGATAATTATCCTTGTACAAACAATCTACTAGTAAAAAACAAATTGTTCCCCCCTGAATTCTAGTCGCACAGCTGCAGAGACAAAACAGGAGCTTAATGGACACTTGATAATGCTGGGATGAAAGGAGTAAGAGTCTAAACAAATCCCGGCACCTAGGCCTCTAAAGCCAGCAAGTATGCTCCCACTGCATCAATTATATTCAAGTTTTAAAGGAGTATTGTGAAAAACACAAACGCTCTAGTTCTTGTGTTTATGGATAATTGTTAGTTATATCTTTTTTAGGCACATTTTTCCCACTGTGATCATTAATATCCAATGTAATCTAATGTAATCTACTCCAATCTAATCTAATCTAATCTAATCTAATCTAATCTAATCTAATCTAATCTAATCTAATCTAATCTAATCTAATACAGTACAATCTGATCTAATTCTGTTCAATCTAATGTAACATAATGTAATCTAGTCTAATTGAATCGAATCCAGCCCAATCAATCTAAACTAATGTAATGTAATATAATCTAGCCCAATCAATCTAATGTAATATATTATTTTCTAATCTAATCTAATCTGATCTGATCTGATCTGATCTGATCTGATCTGATCTAATCTAATATATTCTAATCTAATCTAATCTAATCTAATCTAATCTAATCCTGCCCAATCAATCCAATGTAATGTAATGTAAAATAATATAATGTAATCTAGCCTAATCAAATCCAGCCCAATTAATCTAATCCAATGTAATCTAATGTAAAATAATATAATGTAATCTAGTCTAATTGAATCACACCCAATTAATCTAATCAAATGTAATCTAATCTAATCTAATGTAATCTAATCCAGTCCAATGAAATGTAATGTAATTTAATCCATTCCCATCCCATCCCATCCACACAAAAAAAATGTTTTTCTTTTGAACATTACCTGTTAAAAATACAGATTATATGCTTTTACTGACTGGACACAAGCAATGAAGCCTTTTTTTTTTTTTTTACTGAAAGCATTTCACTTAAAAAGATATGAAGCAAGGTGCAACCAGAGACAGATGTTTAGACATCTATCAAACAGACTTGTTCCGTCAGAGGAGAGCCAAATAAAAGATTACTTTCAGGATAGACTATGATTCAGTGTAAGGCAGAATGTATGGGTAATAACAACGAGTTGTTAACACATCCATATCCATATGTGTATCCCGAACAAACACATGCTGAGGATGCACCCAAATACATGCACATTTTCATACTGAGATGCATATTAAATTCTTGGTCAATATTCCAGTGTTAGCTGTCTTCATTTTTGGCAAATGGCTCAATCTCAACATTGCAACAATCTGCACTGAATCACCTTTTTTTTTTTTTATTGTCAGACTGACAGTCTATACCACCTGTCATCCCATAGACCCCCACACAATCTCTTCATCTGCACTCCCACTACTCTTTCTTCTGTAAGTGCACCTTGAATCTATCAATCTCACGGGAGGCAGTCAGTCACAGGCTTATCAGTAAAAGAAGACAAGCAGAAAATCACATGGTTGAGGTTTAAAGACACCATAAAGCAAGGCCACAGTAAACAACACCACCAGGGGTTAGGCGGTCTTCCTTTTTGCAGGGGCTGTGGAAAACACACACTGAGACATTGCTATGTCAGTGCTACACTGCTATGTCTCAGTGGAACATTAATGCTGGGGAAGAAAAAAAAAAACACATTTGTACTACCATCATGGTAACAGATAAGTTTATCCATGTAACTTGTCATAGCTGAAATTCGTTTTTTGGAGCAAAGCGCTTTTTGGTGTGCAGGGGAGGGTTAGAAATGTCACATTACTTTTGAAACAAACAGTTAATGGAAGCAATAGGCAGTCAGGCTATTTACCATTTATACTGTCTTCCAATACTGCTACTGATGTTAAAAATGAATTCATTCAAAAAATGTAAAACCTTCCAAAGATTAAAGGAATAGTCAGATCTAGAACTGGTCTTTTTTCAAACACTTTTTCTTCTGGAGAAAGCCGATGGGAAAAACAGTCAAGTTAAGGTTTCATAGCACACAAACATGGGCAATTTGATGTTTCATCTTACACAAATAGACAGATGGAGTACTTTATTTAAAGAATGATTGGAAAGTATATTTAGTCACTTTCTTGCTGAAAGTTGGATGAAATGAGCCACACCATTCTCATGTCACTCAATTATGAAGCTATCTTAGTTTAGCACAAAGAACAAAGGCTTTAAAAAAAAAAAAAATCTGATACAGATTTTCTTTTCTTTTTTTGTATGGATTAAACAAATGAGATGTAATGTGTTAAATAATGCGAGGACAGAGACGGGTTAGATTTTAATCTCATTCTCAGTCTTTATGCCAAGGTAAACCTACTGGCTGCTTGTTTATGTGTCCCAAAGAAACCCAAACACTGTATAAACAGCGCTATCTTAAAAGTTTATTTGGGGTTTCAAGTTTTTCACACGGAAATGCCGAAAAATGACTATACCCGTTACATAATTTTTGGGGTTGAGTACCTAACCCAAATCTTTTCAACAATCTTTAAACAAAAAGAAATCTGTTATTTTAATCAAGGTAACGATCTGTTTCATTTATCCATTTCAGCCCCTCTACTTGCTATGATGGGATGCAGCCCCCAGCTAACGATAAGGTCCATGGTACGGAGCCACACTTAAAATTCACTGAGCCTCTCCCCTCCAACACAGGATATAAACTACATGTATTACACGTACCAATATCAGTAAAGGAGGCTAAAGAATAACTAAACATTAGACACGGGTGGGAGAGACAGCAAGAGGGGAGGGAGAAAAAGCAGCCATCGCTACCTGCTAAGCTGAAGATCGATTTTCATCAGCAATGGTGGTTGTTTAATGATGAAGACAAAAACTCCCATGATCCCACGCTGGTTTGAGGCAGACATGACATTACAGCGTGTTCAATTTCACTGGTATTTAACTGACTTGAGATAACATAAAATGTTTTGGTTAAACAGTTGCTTTAATACTTTAACCTCAGTGTGCACGAGTATAATAGATGTTTGCTATCAGGCTGATTCTCCAATGAATGAAGACACATGCTACGGAGCTGACAAGCCCAGCCTGCAGTCTGTGACCTCAATCTGTTGTCAACCAATTGTTATGCAGAGCATATTTCACAAATATCTCCAACCAGGCGAAAGGTTAAAGATGCTAATAACAAATGAAAGGCTTTCTCTGCTTGCTTGTTGAACAGTAGCACATTACTAAAAAAAAAAAAAAAAAAAAAAAAAAAAAACTGCCTGGAGGAAAACAGAAAATGGAAGCTTGAAATTTTTATGCAGCAGGGAAATTGTTGAAACATGACGCAACAATATGGTGGTTTGATTTCTCTCTCTGGGTCTAATGGTGCATTTCTCACTAAAACAAGGAGCTTTCATTCATTGCTTTATTGGGTAAGCAAATGTCACGCCTGGGGCCCACATGTGCAGAGAATGACTGGCCTGTTTGTGCGACGCTAAATCACAAGCCTTCACACATTTTGGTGAGGTACAGGCATTAATCAAAGGTGCACACATTAAAGTGACTAATAAAAACACCCTGACCTGGCACTGCTGTATGAACTCTTCCATTAGTGGCAGTGTTAGCAAACATAACTGAAGCCCTTCCCATGGCATGTACCCTAATCACCAGCTGAGCATTTGAACCAAAAAGAAACAAGACATTGTTTGAGTGGAATCAGTGGAATTCAGTAGCATTAGTGGATTCAATTGCTGACATTTTGCAGGGCAATTAATTTTAGCAATTGGGGTTAGAAATACCCACAAGAAAAGACACATGTCAGGACCAGGCCCTGCTGAGTTTTGCCAGACACGAAGAGACTCCATTTTTTTTCACTGCTATGGTTTTGGAAAAAGGAAATTGGGCAGCTCCAAAAACAAGAGCCCAGTTGACCAGAACACACCAAAACTATACATATGATTATATAAGCGGGATCAAGCAGCACATTAACATTGCCATGTGTCTCAATGCAGCTGCTCCATGGGATAAAAATGAATGTTTAATACGTGAGAACCTTGCTAATGTTCCTTTGGTTGCCATTGTCACTCTTACAGTTTTCCCTTCATACTTTCCTCTCTTCTTCTTTTACTCTCACTACTCTCACTCTGCTTCCGAACCTCCACTCGCTCAATATTTCCTCTCTCTCTTCGTGCCTGTCTCTCTCTCTCTCTCTCTCTCTCTCTCTCTCTCCTTGCAGCAGACCTCAGAGCAGACTGGTTTCATCAAACATGCGATTCCTATTCATAGAATGTAAACAGTAATGCAGCCAAGTTGGTGTTTCCATTTCACATTCAGTGTAGCTGAGCAGACTGGCTTAAACTTAACCCTGTCACCGCTCCACTGGAGATGGCGACGATTACAAAACCAATTTCAGAATAAATCTAGGTCACATCTCAAGTTATTATGTCGCCTGCATCTTTGTCTTTTCTGTAGAATCGTTGATTTTTACTAACATTTTCTTCATTAAAGAGCCTACAAACCACACACTGCACTTTAAACTTATTCCACAGCTAAATTATGTTCAATATTTGTTTCAAATTATTTTCTCTCAGAAAGCCTGGCAGAGTCCATATAGTGGAAAAAATGTATATAGACATTTTGTATATATATATATATGAAAAAAGAGAAGCTTTTTGAAAACATTTTTTTACAATTGCCTTGCAAGCATCTGACAGCCTTCAAGGTCAGCCTGCAATCTTCCACCACTTCAACAGAGTATTAAAAAGGCAGCAGGCAGAGCTGGCACTCACTATACCAGTTAGCTTCCCCATTCCCTGGTTACCAGTGTCAGCACTTGATGGAGAAAACATGGGTCAGGCCTCTGGGGACAAGTTATCTCAGTTTTCCTCACTACGCCTCAGTTGATCTCATGGAAACCCCTGTTATTACATAACAGTGCAAGACATTCTGTATAAAGGATGTTGGTACAGTCACAGTTCAGTATTGAAGTCGGCGTTTCGGTCTAGCTATTGATGTACAGCATCCAAATTAAGTTGTTGGCACTGACATAATTGATCATTTGTAATTGTAATTATGTAGGAATGATATACTGATAATTTTAGGCTTTTGTTTCCTGTATAAAACACATGTATAGACAGGTCTGTGAATACAATGTGAAGATGGAGGAATGAAATATGAAAATGCTGAATAGTGGCAATGGATCTCGAAAGCAAGTTATAAAATTATTTACAGTGTCAGAAAAAAAAGAGGAATTTTTATACCATTAAACTCTTGTTTATCAAGCATGTCTAAAATGATGAACACAGAGAGAGGTAAGTATGTGTACATTCCTATTGAGGCGTGTGTGTGTGTGTATATATAGCAGTACACATACATATACATAAATGGGATTATGAATGCTGCTGCTGTGCCCCAATTCTAAATATAATTAGCTGTGCTGGTACATTTGGGATAATGTGTTTGCTTGGTGTGTCGCTCTCGGTCACTTATTCATACTTAGTGCATATATGATAGCAAGTGTCAGCATGTGACACTTCTGAACATGAGTTGCTGTTTGCCTCTTCACACGACCAGTGTTTGCTTTATCTATATGTTCACATGCAGGTGTCAGTCAGTAATATTGACTTCCCTGGCTTGTCATTAATGGTGCATGTGTATATGAGTGCACAGAGCCACGCTCTTTTTCATAGCCCTGTGAAAAGAGTATAGTAAACCTATATTATTTCCACTGCCTGTTATCAGTGCTGATGAGGGCTCTACTGTGTGAAGGACATTTGCTGATGCAAGACGCTGCAAATAAAATAAACAATCAATTATTGTCGAGCACAGGGCCAAGCCAGCCTCGCTAATTGGTTTAATACATTCATACATGAAAGCAGACTGAAATTAGATTTTCACAGAGTTGTGACAGTGAATAGAGCACACCTCCTCTCCTTTACCCTCTACTTAATACCTCTGCCTCTTATAGCTTGGCAGCCTGTGGGTAATAACGTTAATACTGTCAGACGTCGTCTCATCAGCTCTCTGAGGCTCTTTTGCTGTGGTGGGGAGCCTTATCAGGCCATAACACAACACTGTTGAAACCATGCCCCTGCCTCACTTCATGCTGCTTCCATTATTCATGTGCATTTGCCCAGGTGAGAACAAACCCTGGATCAGAAGTTGGCAGAACAGCTTATTAGATATTTAGACTCGGCTGTGCACACTGGAGGGAGCAGAGGATGAAGAGAGAGGTAGAACAGAGGTATCGCGAACAGTCAACAAAAGCAAAAATATAAATAATAAGCACGCTGTTTGTGTGTTTGGGTTGGAAACTGCTGACCCTGGTAAGCAGACTTCTCAGACAGACTGTGGTCAAGTGGACAGTACCATGTAATTCCCCTTATCAAGTATTTTCTTTTCTGTAGCATTCTTTCAGAACTAGGATACACTGTAGTTTAAAAGTGACCAGGGCATGAAAAAATAAAAGTATCAATTCTTTTATTTAAGCAATTCAGCCTCCATATCTTGTTCCAGCTTTCTGTCTCGTTTATTTTAAAAGGTTTAAAATTGTGAACTATATTCTCTTCCTGAGCCTCAGTTTGGCTACTGAAGCTTCTTAAGACTATCTGGTTTGCTCTCATACACAAAGAACACTGACTAATATTTTCAAAGCCAGCTTAACTTGAACATTGTGCAAAAGCTGGAACATTAATTCAGTTTTTATTTTTTATTTTACTAACCTCCACAGAACTTCACTATAACTCATGTTTTGAAGCAAAACAATTTCCTACATGACATAAAATAAGATGACACAGAAAAAGCCCAAACCGCCACACTTGCAAAATCTATTGACTTGCCTTTCAGAAAACAAACTTGCTTCGACTGACACTTGACACCAATTCAGCTCCAATTTTTCAATATTTTCATCTGTCTCTCTCTGTGTATATATGTGCACAAGAGCATGGTGCCAAGTTAATGGCTTACCTTTTACTGGAATTTTCTATAAATATGCAAATGTACTCCACATCGTGTGAAAAAGCAATCTACGCACCACATAAACGGCACTCTCAGCTTCCGAAAAGAGGAGCTTTTCAGCGGGAAATTGCATTCTCGGCCCCTGTACACCCATATGAGGCTGGAAAGACAATAAAACAATAGCCCTCTGTATGAAGATTGACGATATGTTGCTGAAAAGTTTTCTCATTGCGAAAAACAGCTGACAACTTTAAATGCATCGTATTTGTGCTCTAAATGAGCAAGCTAACTGATCCGTAAGGTGCCAGCCACTTCATCAATAGCTTGCCAAACCGTATTAGTAAATGACGTCGTCCATGCTGGTGTTATTGATTCTCAAGAAGTGTGACGCCCAGGTCAATGCAGAGGTCTTAAAAGCATGAACAATCCCGACTGCTCGTTTGGCAGATGTCCTTAAATAGCCAACTCTGTGTTTGTAAACTACAAGGGACTTGTCAACTTGAAACGACAGGAGATGGGGCTGTTCACAGCAGTAATGTCGCGAGATAAAAGCCTAAAGTTAGCAAGAAGAGGAAAGCCTATATACACTTGTAGCCACAGATTCTGGTAGTGTGTGATGATAAGACTGGGATAAAGTAAGACAAAGAGCCAAACAGGGAATGCCTTGATGAAGAATGTGTGTGTGTGTGTGTGTGTGTGTGTGTGTGTGTGTGTGTGTGTGTGTGTGTGTGTGTGTGTGTGTGTGTGTGTGTGTGTGTGTGTGTGTGTGTGTGTGTGTGCGCACGGGCCACCTTATGTGCATGCTGATTCCTAAATCTGCCTACACCAGCAGCTAGAGTTCAATCTCCCGCACTGTCTGTGCAGCCTGCCAGACGAGGGAAATAAATGTATACGCCTGATACAAACGATAGTACAGATGAAAGACTTGTTGGAGTTGTCTCGGCTGAATCATCCATAACCCTATTACATAGAGACGGAGCGACTAACCTCATTTTGGGGATGACTCTGTCTTCCTCTCTCCCTTTCTCAGTGGAGGTAGAGGCAGAAAAAATGATGTGAAATGACAAAATTAAATCCATGATTTAATATTTTAAACTCTAGATGCGTTTTCCAATCCGATACGGGATGCCTCGGTGTAAAAGGCCTTATTGCCACGCCTCATGCTGCACGTTGTAGGACAACATGTGCCCAGATGTATAGGGGTTGCATTTATCCAGATTACAAAGGGAAATTTCTCACAACCATTACATTAAAACCAAACTGCACCGCGCTGTCAGCAATGACAAAATGCTGCTTGACCAAATGCTTTTGAATGCAAGCTTTCGTGCTCAATGTACAGCGTTCACCTTGGGTCAAAGTCCGCACACTCCCCCCAACATGATACATCCAGAAGGGCCATTTGCGACTTCAGCTGTAGTAGTGTAATGCTACCATTAATAAAGCAGGAGGTGTTTGTGATGTGTTACTAGGCTGTTCAGTTATTCATGGCGACCGGGTTTCAGGAAGAAAGGGAGAGGCGGGGAGGGCGGGGGGGAATAAAGACGTGAATCAAAGGAGATGAAAACACACTACAAGGAGGTCGAGAGAAATAAGGGCAGAAATAGATCACACGCTCGGAGAGCAAAACAAAAAGAGCAATAAAGACTGAGAGAGTGGAGAGATGAGGAGTGGTGGGAGACCTTGCCATCAGTGTGACCCCTGGGAGGGGGTTCCTGTCCTCTATCTCACTCTACAAAGTCAGAGCCTTCTATTTATACAGCACTATAATGTTTGGCATTTCCTTCGAGGGGAAGTGTACGAGCCATTGTTTTCCTTGGCTGTTGTTCGATGGGCTCAGCAGGCTCCGTGCATTGAAATGTCAGCGGCTTGTGGCTCTATTTGTTCGATTAGCTTATTTATCACTGATAAACAATCATTTGCTCCTTCTCTTATTATCTTATCTTCAAATCGTATTATCGTCATTGGTGAAAAGACAAGCTGATTCACAGCACAAAGATGAGTTCAGACAGCAATTCGGTAGATCATGTTTTTTTGTGGTGAAATATTAATGGGACATGTTGTGGGTCGTCGGTTCAACACAGCTGTTAAAAGGCAGATCTGAGATTGCTGATTGCAGCTGTAGCAACAATGATATAGCTGTGAGCTGCAAACTCCTTTGCAGTGTCAAGCAGTCACTCTAAACTTAAGTAGCAGACAACTGACAAAGAGGGAAACACAGGCAAGACCATGTAATAACAAGATTCTTTTTGTGAAATCACAGAAAGAAAATTACCATCCATTGATGAGTTATCTGAGAACAACACAAAGCAGGTCAGACAAGTGCCTGGCTTTAAAAAGTACATTTGCATGTTTTCCCTCCATTCGCCCTTTATTGCAGCTCATGCCTTTTCAGCACAGATTTGATACCACAGAAATACTACATGTGCCAGATTGCAAAAATTATAGATTGAGAGAAAAAAGAGTTAACCTGGGCAAAGATGGAGTTAGCTCTCACACACTCTCTAAAATATTGTGAATAATGTGTTTGTGAAAACAAAAACACACTGCCTCCTCGCTGTAGCTCTGCCACTAAAGCTGACACAAATCAATAGGTTGTTAGTTAAACAATAGCTGCCCAGAATTACTGGCATTTTAAAAATAGCTGGGTCCCCAGGGCCCTGCAAAGCCAAAGAGAATAATTGTGAAGGTTAACAATGCCTACTGCTATATCAATATTGAACTGATGGCCCGGAGACTGAAAAAAGGAAATCGGTCCAAGGGCTTTTTGCTGGAGGCATGATCACAATAACTCGTACTCATAGTAATGATGGGTCCGGATAAAACGGTCAACTTCAGTGGAGCAGCTTCGTATTTTAAGTCAGTGTTAAAATACAACCTCCTGCAGGCGCTGACAGGTGATCTGTGCATAGCAGGGTCTTAGGAATGTAGACTCTATAACTAACCTGTCAACCAGCAAGAGAGGAATAGAGCTGTTTTAAGAAGGAAGGTTCTTAAAAATGCCTGCTGGGTGGATGACTGTGAACACTGAAAGTATCTATGTGTCTGTATGTGAGTATGTGAGTCAGTCGAGGATTCCCCCCCCCTCCTGTACCCCACTGAATTTTTGACGTTGCTCTCCGATCTGTGTCACCATTAACCCTCCCCAGAATCCTCAGAATATCCTTGATGCTCAAAAATCTTTTTTCACGCCTCCTCCTGTTTACACCTACCTTCTCGATCTGTCTCTTTATAGTTAATTCTCCTTCTCTGTCGACATTTTCTGTGTCCAATCCCTCTATTTTTATCACAACTGCATCCTGGCTTCTGCCGGTGAGAGGAGTTGTTCACTAAGGTGAACAAACACACCTCTGTTAAATGGTTGAAATAAATAGTGAAACTTAGCGTCACAGGTTTCCATTATAATTTTTATGACAATGATCTTCTAATGCAGTGATGTGTGAAACAAGGTGGACATTTCCTCTCTGATATCTTCAAATATTCTATTGAAAATAAGAAAAAAAACAACAACAACCCTGCAAACACTGCACTGACATGCCATTTTTAACTATCTTCAGGTGACACCACTCCCTGGGCAGAACTCCACACATCCATCATCTCATTGGCTCCTGCTTCCTAGAAAGAAGAGGTGTGGTGCACTCCACCCAACAGAGAGGCTTCTGTGGACAGCATTACGTCAGAACTGGGCCTTACCCCTGGTTTCTGGTGCTAGCAGGTGAGATCATGGGAAACATACGCATTGCTATGGGAGTACACACAAGCAGCTGGCTGTCAGCTTGGTTGAAGATTGGCTGCCTCCTCCGCTCAGCTGCTGTTGTTAGGCTGAGGTGGAACATCCCTCCCAACATCCCCCTTCCTGACTGGGACGCCAGTGTTCAGCACACTTTACGATCAACAGGAGAAACTAAGGCCGCGATCACACCTACAATTAGTCTTGGTCAGTTTAAAATCACACAAATATGTTTGTACTCTGCTGTTTAACAGTCAATATCAAAACATAATTGGTGTTAACTGGAAATATTTTTTACTTAGATTATAAAAACAAAAACCAGGATGGTCACTGCCACCCAAAGGAGGACTGTAAAGAACAGGACCTGGAACTCCAGATTGCAGAGGACGATTTATAGAGTTTGACATGTATGTGTAACCAACTTGAGGTCTAAGTTTTCCTATTGGTCAAAATCCATTTAACTTCTGTTTCCATGTTTCAAACCAAACCTTGCAAGCTCCATTTTTGCTCTGAAAAATTGGTCTGGAAATCATCCACTCAGGATCTATTGAAAGAAACAGTTGCAGCTCGGACCAATCAGCAGACTATGTGATGTGGATTAGATGATGATGCGAGTGAGCAATACATTTGAATTCCAGCTCCAACTGACCAAAGTAAATGTAAATTTAGGTAATTTGGGTCTATGATGCCTCCAGCCAAAACAAATGTGTTTTGATCCTTGCCAGACCACAGTAAGCAAAATGAGGACAACAGAGTGGAGCAGCCAACTTCAGCACTAATAAACAAGACCGGCAGACCGGTGCATATTTCAGCACTTTACGAAACTGTGACCAACTCTGGAAAGAAAATAACTTCCTCTACAGTCTTTTTGCTTTTTAAAAGCACTGTGCCCGTACAGCTCTTTAGAAAGAATGGCTTTCCCCCCATACTATCCTTGCAGAAAAGAGCCCGTTCTCCCCTGCTGGAGACGTAACGTTAACGACAACACATTTGAGCACTCACGATGGCACAGCCACAAGTTTAACGCCCAGACGGCATAAGCATAAAATCACATAAATGTTGTTTTTGGCCAGAAGGAGAAACCTGAGCAATGGGGTGCCATGCATGAGCACGCTTTACTGATCTACATGCAGTGCGAATGTATCTGGGAGACAGACAATGCCTCTCTTGGCAGGGACCTTCTCTGCACTCAGCGCAATGAAGAGATCAAAGGACTATTGAGACAAAAACAGGAGGCAATCTGTCACACCATACATCCATCCTTGCTAGGTCTGCCTAAACTCCCACGTCCGTTCCTTTGATTAATTCTATATCACATAGAAACCATTTCCCTTAAAGAATGATCCCCAGTCAGACTCTGCAATCTGTTAGTTTCATTCAGCCCCTACTTTTCATCAGTAATTACCATAGCTCTTCCATTCACATTTTATGCATTATTTCACCTCCATAATACTCACTGTAACTACAACTATACAGGTCATTTCTTCATAAGATGTATCTGGCCTTGGTTTGACTGTTGTGAATAATGTGAAGAGATGTACTCGCTGTAAGTAAGAACAAATAATTGAAAATTATGTCCCATGCATATCAGTCTGTTGCAAGAAGTAAGTTAAATGTTGGGAGAGAAGAGGAGGAGTTTTTTTTAGTCTTTATATAACACTATAAACAGCATGTGTCTCTTCTTTAATAGTGGCTCGTTGCTGTTTCACCTGTTTTGACACTGTTCGATATTGAAACTGCTTGTTACAGATCCCTGGGGTTTTGTTTAGCTGTGTAGATATAGTTTGTCAATACGTGTTGTACAATTTGCAATTTCTCTACACAATTCATGACAGCCTGAAGAGCATTCAATACTGTCATTAAGCTTACTTCAATGCTCTCAACCCATCACTTCTGTACCGATCATAAAGCCATGACATCTCAGGAATTACTGCTAATATTAAAACAGACAAGTAAAAACAAATTGCATTTGATCCAACCACAAGGACACAAACACTGAAATCAAACAGCATATCTAAAGTAAAACCGTCTTCTTCTGACTTTGGCCCAACATGTGCCAATACAGAAGGGTTTTCTTAGCTGGTTTACTATCCGTATGTGCAAAAACAATATGGCCGAGGGTGGTAAAAACTCACGGTTTATTGAAAGAACCGTGTTTTCTGGCAGAGATTATTTATTTGAACCGTGAGGAAGAATTAGTGGAGTTTGCTGTGTTCTAGATTTGCTGTGGAAAGCTGGAGGATTGTGATGAATGGTGAGGCGTGGAGCAGAGGACAGGGATTTTAAAACATCAGGGGTTCAGATGAGTGGCTTCTCTTGGTATGTGCCTCGACTGCATGAAATTGACCACCTCAGTGCACACACACACACACACACACACACACACACATACACTATGGTATGTGGGTGCCAGTTGCTCCTGTCATGAGGCTCAGAGGATGTTATTTGCTCATATTACTGGCAGCTGTATCAACTTTGATTCTATTTTCAAGTTTCATTGAGGTAAATGGAAGACTTTCAAGACTTTTTAATGTCACTTGGAATTAAATACACGACTCAACTCTTAAATCAAAATGGAAAAAAAGTCCTCGCAGTACACCGGTGGTCTAAGTGGACTTATTTTTAAACTGCTGAAGTTAAGTCTAGTGTTCAAGGTCTTTTGGAGACTTAAATATACTGTAGATGAGAAATGCAATACAATTTATGATCTGATAAGTACTTGCGGACACAATGACAAATCAGCTAAATGTCAGAAATGATTTAATGGAAAAATGGCCAGAAGGCAGTGAAAGATATTTCAGACAATTAGCACTGAGGACAAACAGAAAAATGTCTCCTGTCGTTTTCTTAAGTTAAGTGTCCCCTGTACTGTCATTAACACCGTCTTATAGTCAGATTGTTTGCATTTATGGCACAAAAGTCAAAAGTATTGTTTATTATCAGAGGTTTTTTTCAGTTTCTTTCAGCATTATAGGAAAAAGTTCTAGTAACAGCTTTTTAACCATGTTTTGTGACACCAGCAATGTAAAACTCTGCAATCCAAACCATGACTGACACAAAACATCACGCATTAAAATCTTGTGAAAATGAATCATCTTAAAACGATCTATATTGATCCATTAAATTCAGTCTTTTATAATGCATCACTACGCAACAATGTTTCTATAAATCTACTACTTTCTCTTAATCCCGTTGTTGTCATCAGTGAATAGACAGAAATCTATGCACAACAGGTCAAATGAAACAAACCAATAGCAGGTAAAGCAGACTTGACACTAAGCTTTGTGATGCACACTGACAGGGAACAACACCCAGCTTTTCTTGGAGGTAAAGAGTTGGGTGGAAGAGAAAAATGAGAGACACAGAGAGTGAAAAGGAAGGAGGTTAAGAGAGGGAGACCACAGGAAACAGCCCTAAAGATAAAAAGACAGGAAAGCGATTGTATGGCATTGGAAGGTATAAGCAGCCTAGAGCATTGACTCTGTTCTTGTCTATTCGAGATGGAAGCATACATGAGTGTGCTGATGTGTAATCAGCCTGATGAGGCATGTTGTGTAATGGAATGAGACAGTCAGCTCCAAGGCTTTAAGAAAAAACAGAACTGGGTAAACTAAAACTACTTCTGCTGCAGAGCACTTATAGGACATGCACAGGGCTGATTGGCTTTGTGCTTTTAGTCCACCTTGACGTGATTTTGCTTTGCTCACAAAGCTGACACGGGCACAGAGAGACACGAGAGGCAGTGTATTAATCTGAAAACAGGATTTGAAATTCAGCAAAGAGGAACTGATTTAAGTGAAGGTAACAGCCGAATAAAAAGCAGAACGGTACTACAGACATGCTACCTGGCAGACATTAATCTCATTACAACAGCACTGACCTTCCCTGTTAATGCTACCCAACACCGCTGCATACATAGGTATTCAAAGACACCTAACAACAAGCACTTTTGCCTCATACTGTCAGCTGAGCTCAGCAGGATTATTAGAACTCAGTTGAGCTCGATGTTTTGCATTCAGCACTGCAGGAGATGAATTATGTGTATTGACACTTCAACACTTTACTGATGACTTTGTGCATTTCATCACAATTTGACAAGGTATTCATTCTGAGGCAGCAGCTCCTTTCAACACGACCCAGCGGCAGATTTGTTTTTTGATTTAGAAGTCAGTGTTCACAGCTGAAATCAGAAAGGAAAAGGCTTCGATCATATAAAAATGACATGTGCATCTCTATCGGAGTCTAATTAATCAGCGAGACTGCCATCCCTCCAGTAAATTCTCAAATTTGCAACAGTGAAAAACAAATTAACATTTAATTAATGTCAAAAATATGTAGCACAACACATCAAAACTCCAAATAAGAGTAGCGCTGGAGTGATATTTCAGAAGAAAATGAAGATGTTCGGTATCAAGTTCAGTGTTGATTATCAAAGCATCTATTTCAAGCTCTACAGAGAACGATTCAGGTTGCTGTTCTTTTCTGTTGGAAGGATGCCAATGGACAGTATAAGGATGCAACAAGGACCATTATGTAGCCTACTTCATAATCCAAACAAAACGAGATAAAAATGTAAAAAAAAAAATCAAAGTGTGTTTTTCATGTACAGCATACTGCTCCCCAAATGAACCTATAAAAAAAAAAAACCTTAAACAAGCAGTGTGCTTTTAAAACTGTTCAACGCTTTGCTTGACAGCAGCACATGAATCTCTCAGCTGAACCAGTCTAATAACAACAATATGCGATCTTGTGCGCAGCAGAGTAGCCAACCCAAACTGAATGCTGGGCCACCTTATGGTCCTGTGGGAGTTACATGGGACTTCAAAGGCAACTACTGAACATTATTCTGGCAGGAAAACAGTTTAAATGTTTCACCGCCAAAACGAATGTCTCCACAAAAAGCTGTTGGGTTCAACACCAACAGCACAGCTCTGTCCCGATATGGAGTAATATCAGATGGAGTCCGCGTGTCCTCATTGTTTTCACAGACATGAAAACACGCGACGAGAAAACCTGTCCAAGCACCAAGTGTCTAAGTTTAAACATTATACCAGCAGCCTACCTCAGACATGTTCATGCGCGTTTTGACTCAGGTCCGTTCAAGAGAAAGCTTAAGGCAAACACGGCAAGAAAATCCCAATGGATGGTTAAAAAAAAAAAAAAAAAAAAAAAAAAATTAGCCACCGGTTCCCGTTTCTATTCCCAGGCGCTTCTTTCACCCCCCGGCGTGTGAGCGCTGCCACAAAACCTGAGCCCCGCACACAAGCTTAGACCGAGTCAGACACCCCTGAGCGCGGATGGGAGGGGTTTCAGACACCTACCAGCTTTACATGCCCAACACTCTTTTCTTCTGTCATCTTGAAAGTAGCCCAAAATTAATTCGGAAGAAACAGAAGAGGGTGGACAGAGGAGTGTTGGGGAGGGTTGAACCGAGCCGGGATATTGTAGAAGACTCTCCCTTCTCTCTCCGCTTCTGTTCCACAAGGCGCAGCGCGAAAACGCAAAACACCAGGCTTGGCGCGTTCAGTCAGTGGGCTGCACCGCTCCGCTGGCGACAGCTCCCAGGCAAGAGAAATATTCAACTTTGGAAAAATGAGAGCGAGAGAGAGAGAGAGAGAGAGAGAGGAGGGAGGCAGACAATCACAGGAAAGCGGCTCCTCCTACCCGCACAATACAAAAAGCAAAAGCCAGCAGATAGAGGCTTCAGTGCGTTGAAGGGAACCGCTCTGGTCACAAACTGTAGAGCGCTCTTACTGTAGCCTCGTGACAAATTCAGTGTGTATGTCAGCAGCAATGTACTCGTCACGCTGTTTTGTACAGTTTATTGGATTGTCAAATTCCAATCTGAAGGTAAAATATGTTAAAAAAAAAACAACAAAAAAACAACAACAACCAAAAAACACCGACTTTATGGAGCGAAGTCACCGTAAACTAACAGCACTACTGCCCAGTAACAGAGGTCACGCAGTGAGGTCACAGACAGTTATATTCAGAAACAGATGACAGCAACTTTTCCAGCCTGAATGAATAAATGGCCTCAATCACTCCTCGGTTTTTTTCTGGAAAATGATGCAACCCTGGGTAATAAAAGCAGCTTCAGACATTAAATACCCTGCATTGTTCATTGTTATCAATAACAGGGAGGTAGTACCACTGGAAAAAAAAAGGCCCAAAGGCAGCAATTAGAATATTCATAGATTGAAACTTGAGCTAAAGTGGTTTATAATAATGGCGATATCACACTTGAATTTCCTGGATTAATTACAGGATTGTGTGTGTGCCAAGTAAAGCCTGTCTGTGTTTAAATGTGTGTGTGTAACAGCCGGCCTGTTGCTAGTCATTTATTTGTCCCACATTTATTATTTTAATATCATATTTTTACAGGATATCACAACAACATATGCCAGACAATCACTGTTACTCTGTTCGGAGGAGGTGGGTGGGCTGTCTGTGCCTGCAGGTGTGTGTTCTGCTGCTTTGGTGTGAGTGTCTTTGTGCTTGGAAACAATGCAGAGGTTAAGAGGTTTTGCAGCAGACTGCGCCAGCATGTTGCTGCTAATCCCTGCCAGCCATGTCCTGCACCTGTCGGGCCTAACACTGCTTATAAAACAGTGCAATGGGACCACATGGACTAAGGTCTCCCCATAATAATACAGACACATGCGAAAGTAGTCAGAATAATGTAATATTATTGTAATTGGTATTCAGGGCTTTGGAAAAAACTTTAGCCCTCTACAGAGTTTAGAAAGGTGTATGTGCTTCTTTTTTTTTAAACAACAAAAAAACAGGCATATTGTTTTCAGATAAACGGTGTTTAAAAGTAAAGTTTAAATGATGATTTAGATTTAATTCTTATTTCGTATCTAAATTACTGATTATTTAAAATAACATTTTTCATCATTTATAAAAGTCAGTTCCAACAGACCAACCTTTATTGAGGTCACATTTGAGGCATTATTGATAGTTTTTAGAGATCCAATGTAGGCAGGATTATTGACACGTTAACACTGATGTAATAGATTCAGATATCTGATATATATATATATATATATATATATATATATAAAACATGCATGTAAGACTTTAGCAACGTGTCAAATGAACCTACAACCCGTGTGAAGCACATTAGGGAGGCTGCTGTGGGTAAACAGTATACCAGACAAGGTGTGGCCTGACATGCAGGCGTGTTCTGCGACTGTCAACAAGCGCTACCACAAAGCGTCTGAGAGCCCTCTTCAAGCTTACTGTTCACTATATTTACCTGTCTGTCTCTATTGGATGTATCCGCAAACACAGATGGGAGGCCCTTTCTTGTCTTGATAACTGTTTGTGGGCCCCCTCTTTGCCAAACCCCGTCTTACTGTCTGCAGCAGCGTTGGCCTCGTTCGTGTCCTCCCTCTACCTGCGTGGTTTATTTTTCTCTAAGATAGTTGAAAGCCACTGTGGTGTTAAGGTGGTGTTACCAGGCAGACAGGTTGAATGGTATTTCAGTTTGATTACAGAAATAATACGAATTATTTGCTACCTCAAAGTGGTGGATCTAAATGATCTAAATTTATAATTTTACAAAGACAAATTGGTAAATTGATCAAGTTTGATTTGTTTGCCAAATGTTAATTATATGCTTTATGCCGTACAGGCAGGAGATACCCAGTTCTTTCTACTATTTCAAAAAATATTGTGTGATGTAAATTATTACATATTCCTCTTTCCTTATCTAAACCCTCTTTGTGTGTATATGTTTATTAAAAGTACACTCTTTCTTGAGCACATGGTTAGAGCAAGCTACAAGTGAATATTACTTTAATTCCCGAGGGGGGTGAGGGGGGGGGGTGAATTAGGTCTTTTACCCTTTGAGCCTGCAAAATGGCTGGCTGACTGACTGCACAGACTGAGCCTGGATTCAGCCCCAGGCAACCATAAGTGATGTCTTCACTCACTGACCACATGGACGTCTGAATTTTGTGTGACTGGCAGTCATCTGCTCTGAAAGCAGCTTCGGTGTCGAGCACTCTAAATGAACTCAGCAATTTGTGGGTTGGACAGTACTAATGTGTGTTTACTCAGAATGTATGCATTGCAGATCTTTTCTTCTGAGCAGTGCAGTGGTCAGGGGATTGCTATTGACACTTTGACAGAAGCCCATTTCTCTTCTTTTTTTTTTTTTCCCCCTCTCAGTCTGAGACACTGAGACTCACTTGCTGGTACACAGTACTCCCAGGTGATTACGACAACTATGCCAGCAAATATACAACTGATCAAATATATTACAGTTGTAGGATTTCACTTTTAAAGTGAAGCCTTTGAGCTACAGTCTCACATGATGCACTCTTCTTACTGCCTCACAACGCACCCTTTTGTCTATGACTTAAGCCATTGGTGCCTTGCTAACACTCTCGGACTGGCATGCCTGCTATCACACTTTCTCACCTGACAGCTACATGTATCCTGTCACATGCTGCTGCTGCTTCTCATATAGCAGCCCCACCTCCACCCTCCCTCCACCTGTGGGCTCTGAGTCTACATTTCCCTCGGATAGAAATTATCATCAATTCCCAATCCCGGCTGTGCTAACCTTGGTATTTGTGTTAGGATTCCTGTCTGTTCCTAGTGTGTTTTCCCCTGTTTAACCCCCGAATACCTTTCCTCCTGTGTCCTGTCATTTCCCTGTCTGTTTTTCTCTCTCAGCAGTACCCTCCTCCAAGCACCGCCCACTACCGCACCTCTCCGGCAGCACAGCTGAGCTGCATTCCAATTGATTACGCCGGCTGCTACTTATACCCTAGTCTCCTGCCCATCTGGTGTCAGTTCGTCCGTTACCTACCCGTCAACCCGTCCAGTAAGTCCGTTCCGTCTCCCGTTGTTGAGATTACGATTCTGACCTGTTTCCTGTTTCCTGCCGTTCAGTGTCGGGCCACGGGCATCCACCTGAACGAAGAAGATTCCAGATCGTTCCTCGGAGATCATCTGCTGCAATCTTGGCAATCCTGTGTCGAGCTACGAGTGTCACACAGTCGACCCTGCCGGTTCCGTCCAGTGTCGAGCCACGGGCATCACCTGCACGAAGAGACCCTCCAGTGCGTTCCTCGGAGATCCGCTGTCGAGGTTTGGGGCGATCCTGTGTCGAGTCGCGGACGTCACACAGTCGATCCAGCCAATCAGCTCGCTGAGGAGAGATCTGGGGATTCCCCCAGCGGAGCATCGCCGTTCGGCTACGTCACCCGGCCACGTGTCAAGGGAACCCCGGGGATTCCCTCGTTTGGCGAAGCGCAAATTGACACAGACTCTTGGCGTGCATTTCCTGTTTGCCTCACTGCCTGGGGAATAAAAGACCTGCTTCCTAAGAGATTTTGCCGTGTGTCTGCATTTGGGTTCGTTGATCCCCTCACCACATAACAGAACGAACTGACCAGACATGGACCCAGCAACCGCAGCAGAATCCACCTCTGCGGACCAACTGCAGAGGGCTCTTACGACCCAGGGGATTCTCGTCGGGCAGCACCATCAGCTGATCCAGGGACTGACTGGGGCTCAGCAGACTCTCGGCTCCCAGGTGGCCGAGCTCGGGGCTATGATGCGGGATCTCACTCTCGCTCTCCAGGCCGTCGCTGGTCCGCCCGTCGCTGGTCCGCCCGTCGCTGGACTACCCGTCGCTGGACTACCCGTCGCTGGACTACCCGTCGCGGCTTCACCTCCTCCCCGTGAGTCATTTGTTCCGCCCCCGGAGCCCTTTCACGGGGCTACACGGGGTTGCCGAGGATTCTTATTACAAGTGATGTTAGTGTTCCGACAGCAGCCTATCTCCTATGCCTCGGACAGTTCGAAGACCTCCTATCTTATAGGGTTGCTGCGAGGACGGGCCTTGATCTGGGCTGAGGCATGGCAGACTCGGAACCCAGTAGACTCTACCTCGTTCGCACGGCTGAGGGAGGAGTTTGAGAAGGTGTTTGATCACCCGGAGTACTCCAGTGATGCGGTACAGCGGCTGCTTCACCTACGCCAGGGCTCTACTAGCGCCGCTGAGTTTTCAGTGGAGTTCCGGATCCTAGCCGCCGAGTCCGGCTGGGACGAGAGGGCCCTGCGAGGGGTGTACCAGAACAGTTTGTCTGAGGAGCTTAAGGATGAGCTCGCAGTTCGGGAGGAGGCTGACTCTTTAGATGAACTCATCTCTCTCTCCATTCGGCTGGATAACCGGATGCGGGAGAGAAGGCGCGAGAGAACCCGCCGGACCGCCCGGCCGGGCCGTCAGCCTAACTCCTATTCCTGTTTCCCGCTCCAGGCACCCACACGTCGACCCACTCCCGATCAGTCGGACCACACCGCTACGACGCCGCCAGCGGACGAGGAGCCCATGCAGCTGGGGAGGTCGCATCTCACTCTGCAGCAGAGGGAGCAGCGCTTCAGGTCGGGAGTTTGCCTCTACTGCGGGGAGCCAGGGCATCGCATCGCCTCCTGTCCAGTTCGCCCAAAAGAGGGGGCTCGCCAGTAGTGGTTGGGATACTGGCGAGCGAATCCACGCGTTTCCCCCATCCCAAGTCCCGCCTGACGTTGCCCGCGAGCCTGGTTTTGCCATCAGGTCCTCTTCACATCTCGGCCATTATTGACTCTGGAGCCGAACAGAACTTTTTAGACTCCACGTTCGTCTCCAGGCACGGGATTCCGGTGGAGGCTCTGGAGCGGCCGCTGTCGGTGCGTGCCCTGGATGGTAGTCCGCTGGCGACTATTACACACCGAACTCTGCCCATTCCTCTGCTCGTGTCAGGCAATCATCGCCACAAGATTCGATTGTACGTGTTCCCGTCTCCTCTGACGCCCCTGGTCCTGGGTCATCCTTGGCTCCGGGACCACAACCCCCGGATCGACTGGGTAGGAGAGAGAGTCTTGGGTTGGAGCCCGGCCTGTCACTCACGCTGCCTCTTGTCCGCCGTTCCCCAGCCTGAGAACATCCCCTGCAGTTCTACGGCCGGACCCGATCTATCCTCCGTTCCCCGGGAGTACGCAGACCTGGGGGAGGTTTTTAGTAAGGAACAAGCCCTCTCCCTACCACCTCATCGACCGTACGACTGCGCCATCGAGTTGCTCTCTGGCGCATCGTTTCCCTCCAGCCGCCTCTACAATCTGTCCCGACCCGAGCGAGAGGCGATGGAACAATACATCACAGACTCTCTAGCCGCAGGAATTATCCGTCCCTCATCCTCCCCTCTGGGAGCGGGGTTTTTTTTTGTAACCAAGAAAGACAAGACCCTGCGTCCCTGCATTGACTATCGTGGCCTCAACCAGATTACCACCAAAAATAAATACCCTCTACCACTGCTAGACTCCGTTTTCGAGTCTCTCGCTGGGGCCACCGTGTTCTCTAAATTGGACCTCCGTAACGCCTACCACCTGGTCCGAATCCGAGAGGGAGATGAGTGGAAGACGGCGTTTAACACCCCCCTTGGCCATTTCGAATATTTGGTCATGCCTTTCGGTCTGACCAATGCCCCTGCTGTTTTCCAGGCCCTGGTGAACGACGTTCTTCGGGACTTCCTGAACCGGTTCGTGTTCGTCTACTTGGATGACATATTGATTTACTCAGCTACCCCCAAGGAACACCACCATCATGTCCGTCAGGTCCTTCAAAGACTCCTGGAGAATCGGCTCTTCATTAAGGCGGAGAAGTGCGAGTTCCACGTCCATTCAGTCCAGTTTTTGGGCTTTATCATAGAGGAGGGGCAGGTCCGTAAGGACCCGGAGAAGGTTAGAGCTGTGACGGAATGGCCTGTGCCCTCCTCCCGAAAGAGACTTCAGCAGTTCCTAGGGTTTGCCAATTTTTACCGGCGATTCATCCGGGGTTACAGCCAGGCCGCTCTTCCCCTTACTCGACTCACATCCACCAAGGTGGATTTCAGCTGGACGCCCGAGGCCAACAAGGCTTTTTTGGCCCTCAAAGAACTGTTTGTCTCGGCTCCTATCCTCGCACATCCGGACGAGAAACGCCAGTTCGTAGTCGAGGTGGACGCCTCTGATACCGGGGTCGGGGCAGTATTGTCCCAACGTTCAGTTGCTGATTCCAGACTCCGACCCTGTGCGTTCTTCTCCCGAAGACTCTCCCCAGCCCAGCGGAATTACGACGTGGGTAACCGAGAGCTGCTGGCTGTGAAATTAGCTCTGGAGGAGTGGAGGCACTGGCTGGAGGGATCAGCGCATCCTTTTGTCGTCCTCACCGATCATAAAAACCTAGAATATATACACACAGCCAGAAGACTAAACCCCCGTCAGGCCCGCTGGGCATTATTTTTCTCCCGCTTTAATTTCACCATCACTTTTCGTCCAGGGCACAAGAACACTAAGCCCGATGCCCTGTCCCGTCAGTTTTCCCCGGATGAAGAGGAGCCAACCCCGGATACCATTGTGCCTCCCTCCTGCGTGCTGGGAGCACTGACTTGGGAGGTCGAGATGGCGGTGCGTGAGGCTCAGCGGACCCAGCCTGACCCTGGAGGAGGTCCCCCTGACCGGCTGTTCGTTCCTCCGTCCGTCCGTTCCCAGGTCCTGCGGTGGGCTCATGACTCCCGGCTCTCCGGCCACCCAGGTATCCGCCGAACCATACACTGGCTTCGCCGCACCTTCTGGTGGCCATCCCTCGAGGAGGACTCGCGAGCCTACGTCTTGGCCTGCACCACATGCGCCCGCAATAAGGCTTCGCACCGACCCCCTGTGGGACTACTACGACCACTCCCCACCCCCCAGCGCCCATGGTCTCATATTGCCATGGACTTTGTCACGGGTTTCACTCCATCTGACCGGAATACGGTCATCCTCACCATAGTGGATCGGTTCTCAAAGGCGGCCCACTTCATTCCACTCCTCAAGCTTCCGTCTGCCCAGGAGACCGCCGACCTGCTGACCCTGCATGTCGTCCGACTCCATGGCATCCCTGTGGACATTGTGTCTGATCGGGGTCCGCAGTTCGCCTCTCAGGTCTGGAAGGCGTTTTGCCGGACCATCGGGGCCACGCCCAGCCTCTCCTCAGGGTTCCACCCCCAGACAAATGGACAGACTGAGAGGCTGAATCAGGAGTTGGAGGCCGTTCTTCGGTGTGTGACCACCGCCAATCCCGCATCCTGGAGCCGTCACCTTCCGTGGGTAGAATACGCTCACAACTCGCACACCTCCGCTGCCACTGGACTGTCCCCCTTCGAGGCCTCCCTGGGCTATCAACCTCCCCTGTTCCCTAGCCAAGAGGTCGAGGTAGCAGTCCCATCAGTCCAGGTCCATGCCCGTCGCTGTAGGCGGGTGTGGAGGGAGACTCGGGCCGCCCTACTGCGCACTGCAGAACAGAACAAGAGGGTGGCAGATCGTCGCCGAGTTCCCGCTCCCGTGTACCAGCTCGGACAGCAGGTTTGGCTCTCAACGAAGGATATTCCCCTTCGTACCGAGTCAAGAAAGCTGTCCCCGAGATTCATTGGGCCCTTCCCGATCACCGCTATAATCAACCCCGTCACAGTCAAACTACAGTTACCTGCCTCCATGAGAATTCACCCTGTCTTCCATGTCTCTCTCCTGAAACCCGTGGTCACCAGCCCATTGAATCCTCCGGCCACACCCCCTCCACCACCCCGAATTATCGATGGAGGGCCCGTCTATACGGTCAATCGCCTCCTCGATGTCCGCCGCAGAGGTAGGGGGTTCCAGTATCTGGTAGATTGGGAGGGTTATGGGCCTGAGGAGCGGTGCTGGGTACCACGCTCCCGGATCTTGGATCCTGAGATGGTTCACACCTACCATCGACAGAACCCTGACAAGCCTGGCGGTTCGCCAGGAGGCTCCCGTTGAGAGGGGGTACTGTTAGGATTCCTGTCTGTTCCTAGTGTGTTTTCCCCTGTTTAACCCCCGAATACCTTTCCTCCTGTGTCCTGTCATTTCCCTGTCTGTTTTTCTCTCTCAGCAGTACCCTCCTCCAAGCACCGCCCACTACCGCACCTCTCCGGCAGCACAGCTGAGCTGCATTCCAATTGATTACGCCGGCTGCTACTTATACCCTAGTCTCCTGCCCATCTGGTGTCAGTTCGTCCGTTACCTACCCGTCAACCCGTCCAGTAAGTCCGTTCCGTCTCCCGTTGTTGAGATTACGATTCTGACCTGTTTCCTGTTTCCTGCCGTTCAGTGTCGGGCCACGGGCATCCACCTGAACGAAGAAGATTCCAGATCGTTCCTCGGAGATCATCTGCTGCAATCTTGGCAATCCTGTGTCGAGCTACGAGTGTCACACAGTCGACCCTGCCGGTTCCGTCCAGTGTCGAGCCACGGGCATCACCTGCACGAAGAGACCCTCCAGTGCGTTCCTCGGAGATCCGCTGTCGAGGTTTGGGGCGATCCTGTGTCGAGTCGCGGACGTCACACAGTCGATCCAGCCAATCAGCTCGCTGAGGAGAGATCTGGGGATTCCCCCAGCGGAGCATCGCCGTTCGGCTACGTCACCCGGCCACGTGTCAAGGGGAACCCCGGGGATTCCCTCGTTTGGCGAAGCGCAAATTGACACAGACTCTTGGCGTGCATTTCCTGTTTGCCTCACTGCCTGGGGAATAAAAGACCTGCTTCCTAAGAGATTTTGCCGTGTGTCTGCATTTGGGTTCGTTGATCCCCTCACCACATAACAGTAAGTGAACAGAAATGTAATTGTGATAACTTTGAACCCTTAGAGTGAAACTTTATTAAAACAGCCTTTATTTGGCAGAATTTAAATAAAGGTTGTTTCTCCAGAAAACAGAGATGTAATGAAAAAAGTGTGATGAATTCCTATGAAAGACAAAGGCCAGTGACAGAATGAGGGCAGCTGCAGGACTGAGGCTGCTGTGGACAGTAAACACACCTGCCACTGGAGACTTGGCCTCAGCATTGTGCTGTTGTGGCCCAGGTGTGGGCCATGTTACATATCAAATTACCATCAGCCTAACAATGCGTGTGCGCGGGCATCTCTGCATATGTGTGTGTGTGTGTGTGTGTGTGTGTGTGTGTGTGTGTGTGTGTGTGTGTGTGTGTGTGTGTGTGTGTGTGTGTGTGTGTGTGTGTGTGTGTGTGTGTGTGTGCGTTTAACACACGTACACACACGAGCGCACACCAGTGCACACTTGCATGACAAATCATCAACACCGAGCAGTGTGTGTCCAGAGGAAATGCATCAGCTCTTCTCTTCCTCTTTCCTCTCCCAGCCCACAGCTCATCAGGGACTTACTGTACAGCACCAGTCTGTCTGTGCACTGCAGCAACATGAAGTGATCACGAAAAACACTCACTCACAGAGACATAAAAAAAACTTTGTTCCCTTCAGAACATAGGAATCTGCAGCCCAGTGCAGAAATCTCATGAGAGTGATGCGGTGTTGTTAGTATGCTGTGCCTGGATGTGTTTTTACTTTTGTGGTGTGCTATACCACTCAGTAACCATGGCAATCACACAATCTTAACTTAAATTTTACATAAATTGTATGAATTATTTCTTTGATTACATTCACCCACTGTTTGTGACGTGTATTAGTGACTATAATGACAACAGTCTCAAAAAAGTTGGGAGGGGTGTCACCTGGCCGTCTCGTTCCCATTTTAAAAATGATGTCCTGATAAACAGATCAATTAACGCTTGCTACGTGTGACAGGGTGTGAAATCGCACTTTCAGCTTTCCATTAGTCTCACCACCTCATATTAATATTTTCATTTCCACCTATGCAGACAAAAACACAATTCATATGTGATCCAACAACAAGAATGCTTTTTTTTTGCACTTTAACATTTCAGACATTAAAACATCTTCACATGGAGACTTACAGCCACTGAGTTTTTGAATGTTGGTATCTTGACTTTTATAGAACTGATAAGGTATTGGTTTACGCATTAAAATCAGTTAAACACGGACTACAATTCACCTGGACACTTAGCTGGACATTAGTGTGTATTGCCTACTGTTGCTACAAGTTCCCCTGCTTGTCAACTAGTCAGTGTAGACATACTGCCTGAAGTAGAAAGGTTTGAATTCATAAATTTCTGCTCCCTCTTGGACTTTTTTGTTGTTGTTGTTGCCATAGACATGGTAGAGACTCAGACAGTAAACAGGTTAGATAAGTGTTTACTGACAGGGTCACAACTACAGTTGGTATGAAAAGAGTCGCTGTGAGCTGGCAGTGTAAAGCCAGCTGAAGACATGTTAGCCACTCTCTGGTAAAATAATGGTGTGACTTGACCAGCAGTGCCTGCATGTGTGTTTGTGTGTACTCAGCAGAGAGAACACAGAGACTTTCTTATCAGAGTCTCATTGCCTTCTTCACCCTTTGGCTCCACAACAAGACATGCTGGAGCCGAACACAGGGCGTTCACTGACAGACAGCAAACTCTGACTACTACTGTGTTTGCTGCTACTAAGAGAGAAAGAGAAAGAAAAAAAAAAAACACATTCTTTACAAGGTCATTTAGATGGACATAACAGTGATCCACATCCTTGCAAGCTTATAATGCATGTTTGTCATCCAGAGCACAAAACTCAGTTGTAAAATGAAAATACTGCAAACTACTGTACAAAACTATGCACAACACAACAGAAAAAAAATAATATTAAAACTATTAAAATACATCCAGAATAAAATGATCCTATTGACTATTTTTGACCTTTGCAATGTCACTGTAAGTCTAGAATTGATAGTGCTGTTTGTGTATTTTTTAACCGCAATGGCCATTAAAATGTGTTATTGAAATATTTTTCACACTAACAAATTTTGGGCGTAGTGTGAGACTATGAGGGCAGCACAGCGGTGCAGTGATTAGCATTGTCGCCGCACAGCGAAAAGGTTCCGGATTCGATTCTGGACCTGGGCCTTCCATGTGGAGTTTGCATGTTGTCCCTGTGCCTACGTGGGTTCTCTCCAGGTACTCTGGCTTCCTCCCGCCGTCCAAAAAATGTACCTCAGGTTAATTGGTGATTCTACAAATTGCCCTTAGGTGTGAATGGGCTTTGTTTCCGTCTGCCTATAAATGTTGGCCCTGCGATAGACTGGCAACCTGTCCAGGGTGTACCCTGCCTTCACCCAAAGTGAACTGGGATAGGCTCCAGCCCCCTGGTGTTCATCTCTACAATCAGCCACATCTTCGACAATGAGCTCAATAGGCCCGATACTATCCGCCCTGACGAGCTGGCTAGTGCTCACCCTTCCACTAAACCACAGCAGAAGATGATGGTGCTAACACCTTTGTCAGTGCAACTATGGAGCCTTTCCATCCAGCCATTTTGGGACTGACTACTTTTCAAGATTATTCAACTAAGCTTGGTTTCAACGTTGGAATTGACTTCATTATGTGAAAGAGATGGATACAACTTTGTGATTCCTTGTTGCGCTGCGGTTTCAAGGAAGCTAATTAATGAGGACTGGGCAGGAGGTGATGCCACATCTGCAAAAGGAGGCTTTTAAGTTTGTGGCAAAATTTAGGATGAATAAACAATAATCGCAAACAAGAAGACTCTCAAGGAAATGTAAAAAGCCGCTGCAGTTATGTTTGTGTTTGCATGTCCAAAACTTGCATCCGTATCACTGTCACTCCGAAGAGATTACTTCATACTGCATTGCTGCATCTCCACCAAGATATATCTTGAATGGTATCGATAGTCAGGACCTCATGAGGGAGTTCATCAATGTCACTCCAGAGTGCAAGTCCACCTTTGGTTTGCTGAAGTCTTCATAAGGTAAGGTGCTGATTTCAAGGTAAGATGCTGTGAGTCCTTGTTCTTCACTCGTGCCGCCGTGCAGTATGTTTGACATTTAGTTTCTGGTTGCGATTTGTGACAGAACCAACAACAGAGAGGTTTGAATAGTAGAGCTGTATACACATAGCTTCAAGTCTTTAATGACTGTAACCTGGTTTTGCGGTTTAACCTGGTTTAAACTGTGTCAGTGGTTGCTGTTATTTGTCACTTGAGTCGAACCACGTTGTTGTAGTTTGGCACTCCACTGGCTGTCTCTCTTTCTCTGCTTATCTCACTCCTGTCCATGCATGATTTCTGTGGTTGTGGCCGTTTTTATATATCTCCCTTTTGGATTATCATTTAATTCAGCTGAAGGAAGAGTTTAAGTAATTGCATTGATGCATGTATTGTTAATGCAGAGTTTAAATCTAATGGTTTTAGCCAAACAAGGCACAAAACGATTATATAATTACACAATGCACACCAAAAGACATGAAAATTGCAAAACCCAATTTAACAAGCAATGTGCAAGACAAAACAAATCAAAAACTGCTGTCTGTTTAGTTCAGTGGGATACAAGTCCAATATACAACATGACATCGTAATATGTACTGTATGTGCACTGATCTTCAGCACCGTCCCTGTATATAGTCAAATTTGACAGCCTTTAAGAGCTTTTGATAGCTCCTTTACTCTAATTGTCACAGTTACAGTGCTTATTCAGCCAGTAACATTAAAATATTGTATATTAGATAATATGGGACCATCCAGAATTATGATGCATTTAAGAGCTCTGGAGCACCTCAATGGGATCAATATAGATAAGTAATTTATAGAAAAAAGAGCTAGATGTCTGATGGAGAGAAACTGCAGCTTAAAACATAAAATAAATCTGTACATTTTGGGAAGAACAAAGGTGTTTCATGGTCAGCTATTGAAATATATTTGAATGTGTCACTGCTATAACGTAGAAATGTGATGCACTTCATGCCTCAAAATATCAATATGATCACAGTGCATATAAAAAAGAAAGAAATGATCAACAAAGCCATAAAGCATTAGTTCAAAATTGAAAATTGAAAAGAGCAGATAGACAGTCTCATTTGTAAAATGAATCAAACATACACAACAACACACAGCAGCACATAACAGTAACACTACCCAACAACAGCCATCCTCTTCACAAGCCAAAGCAACGTTTCATGACAACACGTTTCGCACTTATGTAACTTCATCTGACCAACATTGATATTAACATGGCCGTCTGAAACCTTTAAAAGCAATCTGGAGTCAAATCCAGCTTTAAAAATGTGTTTTCATGATGTCATGTTCGTTTTCTCTGCTTGAGTAGCTGCTCGGCTTGGGAACACGCAGCTCGTTGTCAGCTGTCAGACTCTGTAGGATCAAGGAAGATGCTTGTATTCATCTTATGATGCAACAAGTTGAGTTTTGGTTTACCACAATACTGGTGGCCCAGTAGCACCAGAGTGTATCACAGTTAGCAGAGGAGTTTGATTGCATGGGCCTGAGGGTGACTTGTTTGTGTGTGTGGCCGTTAATGTCAATTCAAGCTCAACTGGGACACAAAGGCATTCGTTCATTATAGATGATTCTTACATTACTTGTGTGCTTGTGCTGTCAAAAAGCCATTAATTCTATGCATTTTACTCTAGTAACCTCATGATATACAGAGGCGGATTTAAAATGGCACCTTCAAACAATAGTGGGAAGCAAGAGATGTGCAAAAAACAAGCCATTTATGTCTCTGAAACTACTTCACAAATGAGGGAGAGCAACATGTTGGAATTCATTCATACTTTATTTCATGGCAGCCCTCAAATGTTACCATATCACTTTTTGTCATTCTTCCATCTAAAATCTAATATCAGATTACAAAAACATAGTAATCTGGTAACTTTAATTTGTAATTTTTGTTCTTTCATTGATCACAGTTTTAGTATTCCTTACAGATATTTAAAAAATGGATGTGTTTAATTGTATTGAACGCCAATCAATTTAAAAGAGATTGCAAGTTTCAGTGATTTGTGGAAGCAGTTATAATATTTTGATAACAGGAATAAAAGATATTCCAAACTGTACTCCTGCTTAGTATAACATATTTGTCGCTTACAGACATGGACAGTTATGTAAAACGAGTATCTCAACGTGGGTTGTTTAGGATTCCAGACATTTGGGATCGGTTCCCTCGCCCTACAGCCTTCCTGCTTAACACTTAAAATTCAGTTTCCATCATGGCAAACATCTTTTGCTTCCTCTAGAAGGTCGGCTGCTACAACCACTAGTTGTAGTCTCAATGACATTATTCTTTTGTTTGGATTCCTCCACTGTGTAAAAACTGAGTGTCTCACTGTTCTCAGACTGGGAAGTGGTGTGAAGGGAAGATGCACTGAGGACAAAACTGAAGACGGATGACTGACAGCCAGACATGGTGATCAGGCTCTGTATATAGATCAGACGCTACAGCATGGAAAATGAAACCTCACAGGTATGGAGCGGATAACAGTCCGTATTATCGGCTAACAAAGCGTGCGTATCCTCACCACTACTGCAGCAAAAGGTGGGTTACTGAAATGGGAAAGACAAAGCGCCTGAGAGGAAGACTGGAGACATAAAAAGCAAAAACACGGAGGAGGGATGTGGAGAAATATGGGTCAGATTGAGAAAGACAGGGGAAGCTCAGTGTAAATCAGAATGTGTAAACATGTACCGGCCTAATCTCATTATCCCTCATCCTCCTGGGCCTCTGATCAGATGCTTGATTAAAGCAAAAGATGAAAGAAGACAGGTAGAGGACAAAGATGGAGGTAGGAAGGTAGGAAAGGAAGTATAGGATGCCCAAGAGAGAGTGAGTGTCTTATAGGGAAGAAATAAATAGCAATTTAGTATGGAGCAGACAACAATAGATGCAATAAGGACTCTTTGTCTGGTGTATTGTATGCTATAAAAGCTGTGTAACATTCCTCAACATAAACAGGGATGTTGACATGAAAGTAACAGTACATTAACACTAACAAAGTGAGCCATGACAATCATATCATATCTGAATAACACTTATGTGTTCCTGTTGTAAACTGTATACGTGTGGAATAAATGGATGAGATATTTGTGGTATGACATGCAACACTGTGGGCATCGTTATAGTTTAATTTTTAAGAAATGGATCATGAAAATAATAGACTACATTTATTTCTGTAAAACATATAAGCAAACCATAATGAATGTACTGATTGAGTGTCTAATTTGCGGCAGAGAATATGCCAAGAATAATATTCACATCCACACCCACATATAATCCATCCCCTCTCACTACTGCCTTTGCATGACCTGTATCTTTAAAAGTTTAAGATAAAAATTATTCTATGTGAAGCAAATCTTAACCGTAAAATGCATTAAATAATGTATAAGAAGACGCCAGTAGGACACTAACAACTGTAAAATACAGTTGTAGTAAACGAATGAATTAGAACGCAGAAAACTGAAAACCTCCACAATCTTTCCCTCAATTTATTATTCATATCCTGCACAGATTGCATGTCCTACTCACTTTCTCTAAATTGCATAATTCTTGGTTCAGCAGCAAATGACCTCATAACTTTTTAAAGAGATGTCAGGCAACGCTGTGCATTTCTTTTCTTGATATGCATGTCATTCACATAATACTGTGTGTGGTGTTATAGTCCAGGCTGTGTGATAAGCCTGACAGTCTCCCTTTTGGCTACTCTAGGTTGGGAGTATCACCTCGTCACTAGCAGCCACATGTCCAATTACTTTTGAATCCTTGCAGTGTTGGCGTTATGTGTAAAGAAGGTTATTAACTTCACATAGTTATTTCAATATTGATGTAAATCTGATAACATTAAAGATGAGACCGGCATATTAATCCTGGATCAATTATATATAGACTGTGCCACTGTCCACATATTTACAGTCTCGACTGCTAATTTGTCAAAGAAGACTCAATTTAGATCACTATAAGAATCAATAATTCTGTAAATGAATTGCTAATCAGATCGCATTGGCAAGTATGCTGGCAACTTTCAGAAACTCAGAGGAAGAAGCTGTAGGGTCTGTTTGTTGGTGTGTCAGGACAGCAGCAGCATGACTATGCAGGAACAGAAAGGCTTACATCCTTAAATCCTACTTGCCCAAACACTGATCTAAGACGTACCGTCTGCTCACATGTTGTCTGTTGACCTTGCTGGAATCGGAAGAGTTTGAATACCGTGTAAACATATTTATTTCCCTCCATCTGCTGTGATTTCATTACTATGTAAAAAAAAAAAAAAAAAAAAAAAGGAGGCATGCCACACAGTTACAGGCTCAACAGTAGCCTGTGTTACAGTTTTATAGACATACAATCCTCAGTCTACATCTGAAATAATTTGCAATTGAGGATATTAGCATCAGTGAGGACATGTTTTGTGTTGTGTTATACCTTCACCTGCAGACTTGGTGGTTACAACTAAAAGAAATGTGTACGTTGTTGTGTCACAAGCAGGTCATAAAGTAGTTATGTAGAGCAGAATAAGTGGGATGTATGATGTCTTGTGATTCCAGTTATTTTTCAGTAAATTCACTCAAAACTGTTAGAGCACCAGCGCTTCTTCTTAAATCAAGTCTCATGGGACTTCTTTGCCAATTATCCAGAAGTAGAAAATTCACCTTGATGAAAACAATTTTCTTCTTTTTTTTTTTAATGAGTAGGAAATTGACAAAATGATTAAATCAAGTGCTCCGAGTTATTGAGTGTGGGCCAAAAATGCAGTGGCATTTCACACTTGAACTACTTCCTCATACTGTTAGAGCTGACACAATGGAATAGCCTACAAAGGTGTTATCAAAACACTGAGTGTGGCCTGCTATAAAAACTGCGTGCGGTGTGATAAGGTGCTGTTACGGTAACTGTGGCCACATAATGACAGCTTGACTTCAGGTTTTGGAGAAAATGTCTTGAGTATTGATCTCCCGGCTGGCCTCTTAGCTTTTCTTCCACTTTTCTCCCTGTTCTCTCTGAAATGCTGATATCTCCCTTTACTGTTCCCCAATATCTGTTCGTCAACATACACAGTACCTCCACCCTTCTGCTGCTTACATGCTGATTCTCTGATCCATTACTGTCTTCACACCTTATTGTCCGACTCACTCCGGGCCCCCCGCTCATCTTTCCCCTTCCACCCCCCTTCTCCTCCACACTCGGAGGAACAGCAGAGCTCTTCATCAGGCAGACGTCAGGCATCTGTCACAGTCCAGGCCAGTCTCGACTTGATTGATTTTTTTTGGCCCACCTGGGTCTTTCGTAATGACCAACTGTCAGTTGTTTTACTGCCTGCACAGTCTGACCTTAGTATCTCCTGTCACTGCAGCATCCAGAGGCTAAATCTCTCAGCTTCGACCTGCAGTGCATTATCTAGCTTATCTTCCGATAAGATTTATGTCGGTATACCATAACCAACCTGTCTGTGCTACAATCACAGAGGCTATTGCCTTCAAGGATGGTTATTTTAAGGAGACATTTGGACGGCAAACACAATATCTCTTCTACACTTAAAAGTTTTGAATTATTTCCAGCCAATGAGTTTTCTGTCGAGAACAAATAAATGTCTGTTTGGACTTGCAAGTAGGGTGCTGTGTTTCTATTTGGTTTACTAATGGGTTTTAAGACAGTGTGGAAGTGGATGACTCTGATGAGCTTGAGTAGAATGATATACTAACATGACGGAGTACCGACAAGGCATATTTCCTGCGTGGCAAGCTAAACTCAATTTTTTTTTTAACTGGAGACTCGGTCCATTGCATTGATTAGTATAAAACAAAGTTATTCAAATTTTTTCCCTGGACAAGATGCTTCTGTAAAACAAGGGATTGAGGGCCGAGATGATAGAAAGCTAGACCTGCCGACACTAAGCTTCTTGGTGTAGAAAGGAGGCAGTTGAGGTAATTTTCTCACTTGTCTACAAACTATACTCAAGTAAACACCCCTAAATTGGCATAAGAAGACCAAAAATAATGTAAATAAGGTGATATGGCATTAATCCTTGTATTAACAGATTTTCAATTATTTCATAGCTGGTTCCAAGGTTGTGTTTTGAACTGGATTATATTTAGATTATGTCTTTTTTCACTCTTTTAAAAATGAAAACAATGTTTAGTCAATAACAGATTTTTCTCCTTTTCAGAGTTTGTAGCCTACATGTCTCACCTGATTCATGGGTTGGTTCTGAATCAGTTTCTGTACAAATTTTCTTTAAATCTAGAATCTTTTGCACCATCTTTCTACATTTTTCTGTCTTCACTGTTGCATTACTGTTTTTCCTCATCCTTTCATTTACAGTATAAAACTTTTTTTTTAAAAAAGCCTCTGTTTTAAAGGTTTCAAACTGAAATCCTGTGAGTGTTACAGGTATTATGGATCAACAGCTTAATTCCATTGAAATACAAGTTATGAGCTTTAACTATGAAGCAGAAACAAAGCTGATAAAGTGCATGATACTCTTTGACAGGGGGAACTAATGTTCCAGGAGAAAACAAAATAAGCAATTTGGATTTTGTAGCAGAAACCGAGAGGGAGCCAAGCTTTTGTGCATTAACAGGTGTCGGGAGTAAATGCTGCAGGGGGGCTGAACAAACAATATTTCCGAATTGGAGAAGCGGATAAACAGTGTTTGTGTGCGTTTAGACTTCATTACAGCTCTGATTTCAATGTATGAAAGCAGCTTATTTACATTGTAGCGAACTCATGAAACAAATCCAAATATATGAGGACATCAATCCTGACTTGATTGAACAAGACATTTAAATTTCACCTTGAGGTATAGAGTTCAGTTGATTTTGTGGAGAGCACAAGATGTTACTTCTTCAACTGAATTCAGACCTCAGTGTGACTCCCAGACATCAGATGATGAAAACATGTCAGGAACACGTTCAAAAACTCCATGTCCCCGGGCGGCATCCAGTCTGAATAAGGATATATATGAGGAGCTTCAAACTGGAGGCAGACTGAAAGAAGGGGGCCCATCCCTTCCCTTTGCTGCATTCACCTGGATGTCAAGCTACTTTGATGATACAGAGGCATGCTACAACTTCCACATCTGGAGTGAGGGCGAGTCTGGAGATCTTACTCTGCCGACTTTGTGTTGCTTTTTGTTTGGGTAACTTTATCTTCACTCTTTTCCTTTTCCATCCATCCATCCATCCATCCTTCCTTCCTTCCTTCCTTCCTTCCTCCCTCTCCTTCCCTTGCCCTCTTTTTTTTTTTTCCATCTGCCTGGCAGGGACAACTGAGTGCCCATGGACAGAAGGGACAGAGCAGAAGGCATCTTTGAAAGAGAGCTCTGGCTACAAACCTTTCATCTAGTGCTATACCTGGCCAAAGCAGGCTGCAGGGTACCTCGGCTGTCAGAAGGCATACACCAGAGGAGGGGGGTGGGATGAGACAAGAGGAGAGGAAGGGAAATGAAATGCAATGAATGGGAAATAGAAAAGGCCACTAAAAAAAACATAGCCTCTCTAATAAATGTATGCTTTTGCCAGGCCCCCAAAAAACAGGAAGTAAATGAAGATGAGTGAGAAACAGACATCAGAGGGAAAAAAAGGAAGAAGAGGGAGGCAAAAGTGGAGCAGAATGATGAGAGAGGACTCTTGTGGCTCGTAGAAGAGAGCCAATTTACAAAGATTCTGCTAATGCAGTTACTTGGGTGTCCTTCCTGCACCAAAACTATCGCTGTCCAAGACTAAAAAATAAGTCAAAATTACTGAAAGTGCTCACGCCTGCTGTTTGCCCTGTTGATTACTATGGACATAGAGAAACAACATGCTACACACACCCTACATTTGATTAGTTAGTGTCATATTTCCATTGTGACAGCCTCCTTCACCAACTGAGCGATTTTTATAAGGTTGAAAGGACAGTAAACACCCCGCCAAGAGTATGGGAGTGCACTGAAATGATTGCAGTTCATTCAAAGAAAAAGACTCAGTGCCACATGGAACATCACAACGTTGGCAGCGTTACTGTCTACATTATCTCAGCACGTCACTGCTTGGCCTCTTGCATCTGCTGCAGAGTTTGCCTCTTTGACAGGCAAAGACTGAGTACTTGAAGAGTGTGTTTCCAAGACAGGAGGTGAGCAAGAAGAAGGAGAAGCTAATGTGTGTGGGTAAAATCCTTCTGAAACCCCCCCCCGCCCCCCTAAAAACAGGCTGCATGTGTCTTTTGGTGAGGCACACAATAACTCAAAAGCCTCCCATTGACAGCTCTTGTCTATAGCCGTGAAGGACTGTGAGTTTGACAAATGGATTCTCTCAGCTGTCTACCTGGTTCTGCATGGGGAAATCAGGCAGGAATGCTGCAAGGCAGGTCTGTCCTCGGTCCTAAATGCCATGTCTGGGAACACAGACGAGGATCATTACCGAGGCAGACCGTGTGGTTAAGGCTGACAAAATGTTGTTTACCTCAGACACAGCCAGCCCTCTCAATTGTCTGTATCACACAGGAGAAAACGGAAATTAGTTTTTTAAGTCGGCAGGTATTTAAAGTGTAATCTCTTCTTCAGAGGCCATCATTAGCAGCAAACAATGCTTGCCAATAGACAAAAGTCTGGTTTCAGTGACTTTTAAATAAGCCTCAATTTATCACACTCTTTTTCTTTCTCTGTCCCTCCTTCCTCTTGCATCAAAGACAGCCTTGACCGGGTTCATATTGAATGGACTCACATCAAAAGACAAACAGAGTAACCATGGGAACCAAAGCCCTAATTTGTAGCAAAAAAAAGAAAAACATTTGTTTGTAGTTCTCTATTAAGCCTCACAAGGGCAATGAATACTACATCACAGTTATTACAGGATCCCAACTGATGTGATAAGACTCATATCAAAACACCTGCGCCTCCTTGATATGTATAAAGATGTATCTGCAAGCTGCATAATCGTAATGAGACATTTTGTTTGCAGTGGGAATAAAGAGATCCTCGATAATAAAGATCTTTGGACCCATGTTTGCAAAAAGTAATTATCTTTTTCTTAAAATAATATATATACAAAAGCCTTTTCAGTAAGTCATTAAGAAAAAATCTTGCTCAGTCCAATCCATTTAATGCTATTGTTCACCACCAGCAACGGCTTGCATGCGAGAACTGCGCGCCCACTCGAACTGTGTACAATAAAGTCAACATGCTTCTTCCTCACACACACTAAGGTTTTGGAGAGTGTAGTACTCATCTGTAGTGCTGTTAGTGCTTGTGAAAATATGCAGTGGGAAAAGCCAGTCGACTGGTCTTAAAAGACTAGACGCTGAGGAGAGGAGCTGACAAGGCCCTGGACTTCTGCTTTATAGTCCAACATGTGCTTTATGTTCTCACCTCCTGGGGCGGTGGAGATGGCTGCCAGGCTGAATGGAAGGTGGCAGCTCAACAAAGCAAACCATGTAGGACATGAATAAACAAAAACATATGTCAGATTTAAACTAATTTAAGTCAGTGTGGTTCTCAGAAGGTTTTGGTGCATTTGTAGTGTTTGTAATACTGTGGGTTTGATTCCTTATCATGGTGTAACCTCTCCCCCCTTCATGCCCTCTACCGCAACTCACCCCGCTGATACACCTATCAATAGCTAAAAAGGGCATCTAATGTTATAGAAAAAAAAAAGTGTATGCAACATCAATCACTTCTCATTGGTCAAAATGCAGTTGAGGCAGCACTTCTTCAACGAAAAAAAAAAAAAAAGGAGAAAGGCCAGCATGAGCATAAATTAATAAACAGGTATTGGTCTGCAGGCTCCTACCACTTGGCCAGAGAGGTGCTGACAGAGATGTGAGTTGGGGTTGGAGAGTGAGAATCGAGGGGAAAGATCTTAGAGAGTGGAGTTAAAAATAGACCATGAAGACGGTGGGAGGGGGGCAGAGAGGAATGGGGGGGGGGAGGCGTACCTGTGGGCTCAGAGGCAGCCTAGTTAGTGATGAGCAGCAGCAGCAGCACCAGCAGCAGCAGCACTGTGGACGTCGATCGGCTGGAGAGGGAGACGGAGAGAGAGAGAGAGGAGACCAATAGAGGTTGGGAGAGACGGTGAAGGGATGAGAGAAAAAGATGGGGGATAAAGTGAGGTGAATATCAAACGACAGACAATGAGCGGGAAGAGGAGTGGAGGAGGGGAGGGGAGGGGAGAGAGGAGGGAGGTAATGAGAAAACAAGTCTGATTAGCGTGAAAGCCCATGTTTGAGTGAAAAACAGACAATAATTTCACAGTAGGCTGCAGATGAAGGCAATGACTAGCAATAGTCCGCAACAGATGCACATGCTCAAAGAACACGCGTGCACACGCACACACACACACACACACACCCACCCACCCACCCACACACACACACACACACACACACACACACACACACACACACACACACACACACACACACACACACACACACACACACACACACACACACAGTGTTATGTTATATTGTAGGTACTAGTGGTGAAGATACCATAAATAATCCTTTCAACAGCTACGCTTTTATAGAGACAATAAAGCCATATGGAGTAATGCATTATGCCGTGGCATGTTGCTCACTATCTTAGGACATATAGTTACTCATAAATAAGGTAGCCCCACCTCTCTGGTTTCACTCTAATTTAGTTTACAATGAAACCCTGAAAAATCCATCGTCACAGCCTGTCCCTTCCTCCTCTTCACAGTCTTTGCACCAGTAGTTTTAAGCTGTGTCTGAAATCACACCAACCACTCACAAACTATACAATGGACACTCAACAGCTGATTTAGCATTGAGCAAGACATTAGATTTCAAACACTTACAGTACTAATCATTGTCACTGAGTTGCACGTAGTGTTTTGGCATCTGTAAAATGCAAATGCAAATTGAATTGTGGGATTGTTAGCAGAACGTTTTTTGTTCCCGTGTGGAATTTTTGAGTGCACTACTGGGTAGTCTTCTCTGACCAGCACTAAACTTTGCATGCTGTATCTCTTGAGATATGATAACTATATTCTGGATTCAACATGAGTGGAAACAGTTAATAAAGGAAGAAATTTAAAGTTCATCTTGACATCTTAATAAATCAGACATGTGTTAAGTCAACAGTTGGAAACTCTTTCAAAACACTATTTCTAAAAAGCAAATAGAAATCATACACACAATAAACAAAACTTCTTTTGATTTGAAATGTATCAAGAGCCAGGCTTCATAGAATGTTTCAGATGTTACAGGAATAACAGCGATTCAGGTGAGATAATGGCCTTAGAGAGGCAGCAGATAAACACTGACACCGGAAGGCAGCCAAAAAGAAGCAACAGGAGACAGTCAACAGAAGAAGCCCCATCACCGACTATCAGCGCATTGTTTTCTTCAGGGCAGGCCAGGTGCAGTGTTACCTTTTTGTCGGTTTGAAATAATCTGAGCAAACAGAACACATTGCCCATCATTTGGTTCCTAATAAGCTATTGTTGCCAACTGGTTCAGAAGGGATTGCAGTGAGTCATTCTCTGCCGGCAGAGACGAGGACTTGGCAAGAAAGACAGAGCTGGGCAGCTGCATTGAAAATACCTGCAGATTCCAAAGCCTCTCGATCCAAAGGATTTTGTAATATTTACTGAAAATTAAGTAACTCTTGCTTCTCCTAACTTCTTTGAGGCTCATGTGCATTACATGAGAATGCTTGCTTGAATACAATTAAAGCAAATGAAGAAAATTGTGATTAAAGCTTAGAATAGTGTGTCAGGGTTAATAAAAAAAAAAAGGTTGGCTGAAATTTTATGCAGAGATTTGAAATAATTTTAAGGTCTCTGTGGCACAAACATAAACATACAAGTTACGAACTATCCAAACAACAAACTGGATACATCTGTATGCACTTTCTTGTCAATTAGATTTATTCACTACAGACTGAATAATAAATTATGGTTATAAATCACTTTGAAAGCATTAATTAATTTCCAATACAGCTCATTATTTAGCATAACAAATCAACATGAGGTGCGCGAACAAAACCATGCTTAATTATAGACAAAGTGGCTGTTTGCTGCCAATCTCTCCTCCCTCTGTTGTCCACTATCACTTTTGCTTAATGTGCTTCAGTGGGCAATTTATCACCTTATTGTTTGCCTAATAAAAGACAATAAGAAGACAAAAGGCCTGTCAGTTGCCTACAAGAGGTTTATGACATGTTTTAATCTCCCCAGAATGCCAAGTAAGTACTTACCCTATTAAATAAATACAAATAGAAATAAATTTTAAAAAAAGCCTACTTCTTAAAATGTAATTGGTGCTATATTTAAATGACTTGTACAATTTAAATGACTTGTACAGAGACGTACTAACTGTAAAGCCAAGCAAATCTAAATATTGTGGGAATGAAGACCGTTTTAATCCCTGACAAATATCTGAATATACAGTATCCAGTAAATATATAGCAATGTTTTTCAATAGTTAAAGGCACATTTGATTTATTTTGGAAATATTCGAAGAGTTCTATGTTTCAGATGAACATTAGTCTATTAGAAGGTAATCATTAGCACTCACTTTTACTCACTCTGGATGTGTGTTGGAGTCAGTTACTGTCTCATATCTAATTGTAAATGTGAGATTAGTGTCTATATGAGCACATATTAACCATCTGCTACAGCCACATAATGACTATTGAGAACAGGCTGTTTGAGCTGTCAGCAGCTGTAAACAGAAAATGTGATCACTCAGTAATGCACAACAATTCTTACAGCTTAAACAGATGACATGGATTAGAAGAATATATTATTTATCTACCATGCCAACAGTTTGAGTACACAGTCATTGTTACATAAAGTGGTAAGTTTGAGTTTTTTCTTTGACCAATATACTTTTTTAACAACCAAATTACATATTATTTATTCTGTTATGTCTCTAATGAGAAACCAATGATGCCGAAATAAAGTCCCGAGGTCAGCTGACATTCAGAGCTTTAAAATATGAAGCACAAATTGAAACTTTTGACTCTCTTATAAACAGATTCAGGCAATGCACCTTGAATATCTAGTCACTTCTGTTTAGTAATGTATTTTTCATGCTCCCTTGCTAATTGCAGACAATGCAGCGTTTTGCTGTATCAGACTGTTAGTGGAGTGCTTTTCAACTGAACCTCAATCTCAAGTTTCATGGCCTTTGCAGAACTCACAATTTGCACCTTTTGTTGACGTAAAGGAAATCCTGTCAATGCTTGCCTCAACACCAGAATAAAATCCAATTGTAAGACATGTGTTAGTGAGGAGCAATGCCTGTGATCACTGACGGGCCAGAATGTTCACACTGCTCTGATATGTGTGGGGCTATATTTAGACCTATCGACGTGTCCACACACTCACCATCGATGAAAGTAACTGGTTCACTGTAATTCTCTGGAAGCTGTAATAATACATTGTAGGCAGTGTAGAAACTAAATGAAATAGACACGAGTAGATTGACAAGTAGGAATCAGATGACAAAAGCATGTAAGCAAATTTAAAGCAACATGTTACACTTTTATCACCTTCACAGCCACCACAACAGAACTCCTCCCATGTAGGTTAAATGAGATGATTTTGTAACAGGATAAAAAAAAATATGTAAGAACAAACCCTCTGTCCTGTACAATCTATATGGTAATTTATATCATCAGAATAACCCCTGGCGTGCATTACTGATTGATGACTTCCATCCATCCATTTCCCTTCTCTTATCCAGAGTGATGGCAATAGGCTACACAAATTAGTCCAGCTGTTCATTTTCATTGCAACAGCCTCCATTTCTCCTGGGGTGATCCCAAAGCATTCCCAAACCAGATGAGCTATATAATTCCTGCAGTGTGTTCTGGGTTGACCCTATGGTCCCCTACCAGGATGTGCCAGGAAAACCTATGAAAGGCATCCAGGAGGCAGCCCTATCAGATATCCAAACAACCTGGACTGACCCCTTTCAAAGCAAAAGAGCAGCAACTTCCCCCAAGCTCACTCCAGATGTCTCAAATCCTCAGTTTAACTCAAAAAGTGAGGTCAACCACCCACAACTGTCACATTTAGTAGGAGTAAGGTACACCCACTACACCTCCTGCAAAATCCTCCAGAAGGACACAGTCATAAATCTTATCCAAAGTACATGGATCAATGACATCTTACTAACAATGTCTAAGGTGTATCTTTTAATCCTCACAATGTTTTAAAAAAAAAAAAAAAAAAAAAGTAAACTGTTGAGTGCGATGATTTTGAGTGGAACATTTGGCCCCTCTGAGTAGAAACAGGTGTGGCAATGATAACAAGGGGAGAGCACACGCATACATTCACAGGGCTGCTGATGCCAAAGAGGTCCTTCTCACTTTATGGAAACAATGTTACTTGGAAACAGGTTTGTCATCAGCCTGTGAACAGAATAACAACATGGCTTCCTCACTCGCCCACCTCTACATTTTTCCTCTTCCCCTTTATCTTCCTGTGGGAGTCAGACAGACAAGGAAGAAAATAGAGAGAAATGAGACTAAAACCAACCTATGAATAAAAATAACTCAGGAATTCTGTCCAGCCCTTGCAGGCCTCAAGTGGCAAACAGCAGTGACATCACCCATTGGTTTGAGAACGGCCCTTATGAAGCTTAGAGTTCGCTATTGTGCTAGTTCAGAGCGGTTTGGAGCCAGAATTGACTATATTTGGACGAGCTGGGGGGGAGTAAGTAGTGAATCTGAATCGATCCGATTGGAAACCCGGCGACACTACGTTCCGCCCACTGATTGCAGAAACCTGACAGCACCACAGTCTTGTCAATCAAAAACCAAAAACACAGTTTTTTTAGGCTTATTTTCTAATTAATTAAAGGATTATTTTCAGATAGACCGCCAAGAAAACGAATAAGAAGGAGTGACTTTAGCTAGCAACACCGAAATAACTAACAAAATGTACTGACTCCATATTTCATGAGGGAAGTTGAATGGGAGTCGGATGCTTTTTTTGGGAGTCAAAATCTAGTGGTACTCGGTGGTATTGCAGTTTAAGGCACTTCTGCATTAGCCTACTTTTTTAGACCAGGAAGCTACTTCCACTTTTATAAGCAGTCTATGTCAGGCTCTAAATGTGCTCTGGTAAAAGACAGACACCGATTTTGCTTTGATGAGAGCATCCTGCCCAAATTAAGACATCACAGCTCAGCTTGCTGATGTACCACTTTTGTTTTTTGAGAAAGGCCAAGGACAAAACTGGATGATTGAGGTAATTGGGGGGCATAGCATGAGACAAAAAGTGAAGGGATTCCTGTGGTTGAAAGCTCATATGTAATATGATTGCTACACAAGGCAATAATTGAGCCAATAGAAATAAGTTGCCTTTGTTTCATCTTTTTTTTTCTGTCACTTGCACTTCAACTGCAGTCTGGCAGAGGCACTGCTTCAAAAGTAAAACTCTAAATTGGTGTCAGAATTTTTTTTTTTTTTTTTTTCACATTAGGGGAAACTATTGAGAAAATAAATCTAACCTCATGAAAGGAACATGTGTTGAGCAGCAGCAATCCTTTGATGTGAATGAACTAACTTTCTGACCACAAACAAGTTTAAAAGATTGTTACAGAAAGTTTACGTAGGTTTATTTTTATGTCTACATTTTCAAGTTAAAGGACCAGTGTGTCAGATTCAGAAATGGAATTTAATACTCATAACTATGTTTTCATTTGTGTGTAATAACCCAAAACTAAGAATTATTGTGTTTTTGTTAGCTTATATGAACCCTTCATACTTACTGTACATAGGAGGCGGGTCTTATTCCACAAAGCCCGCCATGTTGCACCACCATTTTTCTACTTTAGCCCAAAAGGGACAAACCAAACACTGGCCCCAGAGTGGGCCTTTAATATTTTTTGTATTACCTGAAGGCCAGATTATTCTACACGCTTGGAAAAGGAGGGATGATGGGAGGATGTTCAGTTGGTTGCAATGTGCAACCTCACTGGTAGATGCCACTAAATCCTTTAAGTCAAATTTAATTTTAATATCCAATAGGAAAGTATTAATAGCCTAAGTGTGGATAAACTCATCAATAAACTACAAAAACAAAAAAGTTCCATTCCCAGTATCATCAATATTTTTTATTCCTGATTGTTTATCCTGTTTAAGAAAAGCCAGTCAGTCACTCTTTTCCCTCCCAGTACTTCCATTTTCCCTGCTGGTAGTCACTGGGAGCCACCCAGAACAACCACAGTCTTCTACTGCAGCAGCAAAGAAAATTGCACGAATGCACACCGACTTGTTCTTCACTTTGCTTAACCACATTCTTGTAGCTGCTCTGCAGCTTGAGGTGACCACTTTCTGGTCACACACCCACTTAACATTTGACAAATACCATTAAATATTCCACGGACATCCAATACATCTTGGTGAAATTAAAACGGCACCCTTCTCCAGGCCATCACAATTCAACTATTAATATGCCAAAAGGGACTATCATCCACAGATAAATGTCAGTGGTGCAATGTACACAGGCTAATGAGTTTTGAACGCTGCTGACACAGTTTGGCTCAAATAAAACAGAAAGGACAAGAGTGATGACAATTCAATTATTCTGCCTGAGTAGAGGTTATTGCTGGTGCTACGGTGGGGCATCTTCCATTTTTCAAATAAAGAGAGTAAATTAACTGCCAAGGTTTTGATGGAACAGAACATCCAAAAGGGTGGTGACAATATTTCTGAAGATAAGCATTTGAATTATTTTCTTACCTCCACATTGAGCTTAAAATATGGTTGACATAAATCTGTTGTTACACAAATCAAAAGAAACCAATTTTCTGCACTTGTGTTTTGGGTGACACTACGTCAAAAGAGTATAGCTAGAAATGATTCGGGAAGATGTTTTTGGAAACAAAACTTTTCAAGTCTTGTAACAACTATTCTGATCAATAGCATTGGCTCCGGAATTAGCTTTGCACACACACAAGCTGTGCATGTCAGCCACCTTTAATGGGCAGGGAAACTCTCAGACATACTTGCCACTTTTCCTAGTATGACCTCATTCACAGCAGGATACAAACATGGTACGTCAACGATCAGCATTTTTCTCAGCATGAGGCGAGCAGTAGCCGATCTTTTTTTAAACAACACTATAAACTCTGTTTGTGATTCTTTACTGCTTGAGGTATTACGACTGACAGGGGGTAGGGCTCAGTTTAATCACAAAGAATGTTAAAAGAGAAACAATGCTGAAATCCAAGAAGAAGAAGAAAGCTATGACTATCCCTCTCTGGCTTTTCTAGACAATGAAGCCCAGTGCATACCAAAAACTTACACCAGATGATCTGGAGCTTTCTCCGGGTGCTCTGGCTTCCACCCACAGTCCAAAGACATGCTTGCTAGGTTAATAGGTGTTTCTAAATTTGCCCTAGGTGTGAATGTGAGCCCTATAATCGACTTCACCCACTCAGCAGGGATAGTCTTCAACCTCTTGTGACCCTGTAGAGGGGTAAAGCGGCTATAGATAATTTATGGCTGGATGGGTGATTTCAAACTTGCAACTATTAACAATTCACCAGTCTGCCACATTTTGAAACCTGTCAGTTTATATTAATGAAAGTAGACAAACGGTGCACTTTCATTTTAACTGCTCGCTTTTCAGGTTTTTTGGCAGCGGGATATAATTGGTGGCGTCTTAAAACACAAATGACGATAGTCATAGTGAGTTGCTTGCAACAGTTGCATTTTTGGTAGGGATGAAACAGTAAAAACAAAAACAAATGGGTTGAGATTTTGGAGCCGCCCATGGGTCCATCAACAGAATACCCAGGGGCTTATGCAAATTTATGCCGTGACCCTGAGACAGAAGATCTTCCCTATTTTGTCATTTTCTCCTGTCTTTTTCTGGGATAGTTCCATCGTTATAGGAGTTGGTGTCTCCTCTAATAAGCAATGTAAAACTCCCCACTTGCAATTTAACAATTTGAGTCGGAGGCGACATCGTCAGCCAGCTGGAGTCGAGCCGGGACGGGCCAGGCAACTTTTCCCTGCATCCTTATACAGTTTTGTGTTGTCGTGAATCTGTGGTCTGAACTGGGTTTAACAATGTCCTCCAGTAAACATTAACATGAGCAATGGTGACTGAATTTACATGATGCAATGTTGTGAAACTAGATTGTTGGTTCATTCACATTGATGAATGACCTTCAGAGACTAAATTACAAGCCTAAAGAAGCCTTATTTCCTTTGGAACATAGTAGATGTTTATGAGAGATTTGGAGGTAGCATGGCATGCAGGGTCAGCCTGCATGGCTGAGCAGTAATCACACATGGCACCTACAGTTTGACATTTGTACTAAATTATATTACAACTTCAGCATTGTGTAAGAGGGACTTTGATTTAATAAACTTGGACTGTGGGATGCACTTGTGGCTCATAACCAACCATCTCTGTAATGGGTTGCCATCTATAGCCGGGCCTCAGTCCCACTGTAGAATGCTCAATAAGGCTGAACCTCTCACATTAATGACTGTCGACTTTTTTCTTCAGTAGGATGCACTTTTAATTATCGGCTCCGAGGCTCTCCGTAGCATCTGTACTCAAAGGACAGGTCTCGCCTTTTAACCAAGAACCTCCAACTTTACAGAGTTGGCTGAAAGTCAATCAGATCTGTTAGCATTGCTGAATTCACCTAGACAGCAGGAGAACTGTGTTTGCCCTTTCATGGCAGTTTCATCTTTAGCCTGGCTGCTGCACTAATAGCCTGCACTGCTGCTGAGCCGGCCTTCAGTTTATGAGCAGCACAGTGTCCTGACAAAAGCCCACAACTTTAACATATGATCCGTAACATGTAAGGACAGCCTTGATTTAATAAATTTTATGCATTTGTGGAGAACTATTCCCAGTTTGGCTTTCAGTACACACATTTTTAATACTAATGAGAAAATCCTCTGCTGTATTTGTTATTCATAGCCTTAGAGTAAAGTAGTTTGACCTTGAGAAGTCGTTTGGGAGAGCAGCTTTAATGCTAAATTGACTCTAAAAATCATGAATCATTCCAGCACCAGTCTGTGTACACAGATCACAGGGTCTGTTGGAATACAGTACGTTACTGCACTGTCACATTCAACAACACATCCTGAAACCATAAAGCGCCTCTGTCCTATTGCATGTCTTTCGACAATGAGATAATATGTGCGACAGATCTTATCAGATTCTGTCAGTCATGCGCAGAGGACTTCCTTGGGGCAAACAGAAGCATAATCAGGCTGTTGTGTTTACTTGTGTATATTTTGCCTATTCCTTTGGTTAACCCAAACAGACAGCAACAATGGCTGTCTACCAAGCAGCTGTTCCTCCTTCCCTGCTGAAACTCACTGGGGCATCATTGTTGAGTACATTTTCATTCATCAGCCTCTGAATGAAGCATCAGTTTGTGGAAGAGCTTATCAAATCAGTCTAACTTTAACTGTGAGAAAAGTGTGAATTCATACTGTTAATCTTTAAGAATGAAATCAAGTTCTTTTTTTTTTTAGCAATTCATTGTATGTTATGAAAATGCAAAAAGTTATTCTTCATTATCTGTGGTGCGTTTCCTCATTCCTGTGACACAATTCAAATAGGCAATTAAACAGAAATGCACAGAGACGGTCCTCCCAAAACAAACCACTCATCTGTTGATTTGTGTAAGCAGCTTAATATGGCCCGCAGTTTTCTTTTCATTGGAGGGCTCTCTATTGGTCATTGCAGTTACAACGGAAAAAAGGAACCGAGTGAGGAAAACAGTTATAGATACAAAAGGTCAGGTAGCTGGACGGGTAGGCAAAACATTGGCCTTCAACATCTCTCGTGTCTGTTAAGCAGTTTTGTATTTCTGTGTGCTGTATTTATTCAGTTTGAGAAACAATCTCTAGAAAGCAATAAAACGGACTAGATCCCTTCTCTGTTGCCAGGATCGTTGCTAAGGGCCGGGCTGCTTCCTGGAGTGGTAAACATTGCATACATTACATTCGCTTCTACTGACGTGACTGATTTCTTTCCAGTTGTTAGTCCCCATGTATTGCCATGGAAAGGGAGATCACTAACAAAAGCTTTTGTATTTTGAGAGCGAATTGCTGTGAGTACATTTTGATTACATATTTTATTTAGATGGTAACTTGTTGTGTAATCGCAATATTACACTTGAGGGTGTGCTTTAACGTTATTCATGGCACGACAGTGATGCAGTCAGGTCCGTAAGCATCTGAAGCGGTATTGCTTAATTTGACACCAGTAGCCAGTGACGTTTTGTTCCATAACTATAACCATGGGTTTAATATTGTCTCCGTGATGACAAACTACTGCTGTTCATTTCCTGTTTTAAACCAAAAGTTTCTTTCATCCATGACTGTTGCGTAACTTTAATTGGGTGGTTATTGTTGTAACCATGACAACAAAGGTCTTCTGTTTTATCCAAAACCCTGTTCTTTCACTAACAATGTTGCTTTTGTGCCGAAGCCTTACCAAACAGAGGAGGGAAATAGCTGTGCTGGATGGTATTCAGAAGGCAGCGACAGGCGACCTACATGTTTTGATCAGGTTAGAGGATTTGTTAAGAAATGTGCCAACAGCGAGCATGCTGTACTGTATCTGCTGACAGTGGTTAATAATGCATTTCTTTGTAATTGTGTTATGAAACTATTATTACTAACCCTGATTTGAAGATTTTAAAACTTTTCTGCATCTCATCTCAGCTCTCTCTTACTCTGTGGTATGATCTTTCAAGCCCGTAAACTATAATCTTAAATGACATTAAGTAGCACATGCCCACTGGTTATAACCCGGTACCTATAATTTTTTGGCAGTGCAACAAATGTTTAGTGGATAATCCTGCTGGGTCAGCCAATGTTTTATTTAGCAGGTAACCCAGCTGAATAGGCATCTTTGAGCCACTGGCTGTTCTTCCTCTACTGCTGTGTCAGATAACCATTAAGTCGGAGCTGAGCCTTGTTAGCTACTTTTTAAAAATAGGATCTTTTCAAAAGACATGCCACTGGCGCCTCATCAGCTGCTGGATTAACACGTTCTCTGCGTACTCTTGTTCATGGTTTACCCATGGTATTATTTTGAGAGTCATGGCTAATGTTCTGTTTTTGGCGCAGATCCTGTAAAAATTACCATGTGTCACCATATTGAACAAAACAGAAAGTATTCACTTCAAATTTTAAAGGAGTATTAATTCCATGTAAATGTATTGTAGAGTTTGAAATGATTAATTGTTTATTTCCCAAGCATGAGGGCAATCAGCTGTAGTGAACAGTATCTTATCACAGATGAAAGCATAGCCTGAATGCAACATACGAACATTGGCTCAGTTCTACTACATTATTGATAACCTTTTTATTTGTAAAGACCATCTAAAAACCTTCTTTTTTGATGTGCAAACTAGACTTTGTGCAACTAAATAAATTCCTAGTTTCTAATCTTCTGAAAATCTCCAATACGAGTGTGCTATTTAAAAGAAATAGCACAGCACCAGTCCTAAAAAGGGAAAGAACACTTGGATTAGTGAGCAGTCACGCCAGATACTGAGCACGAGAGTCATATTTGGGCCAAGAAGACTTCTGGGATGGACATATATATAACATTGGTGAGAGAGATGAAGAAGAGGAGGGAAATATGCTCAAAAGGGAAAAAAAAACCCAGACAATAAAAAAAAAAAAAAAAAAAAAAAAAAGCCTATTTAAACGGCAAACACAAGTCCACATCAAACACCACCCTGAGGAGGAGGTTGCTGAGTGGGAGTCATCTTGTTTCTATCCCTCTATGTTCCTCCTGCAGTTCTTCCTGCAGCTCCCCTTTCATTTTCTCTGTTCTCGCTCTACTGTCTTCCTCTGCGCCATTTAAATATTTCATATGTAGACTGATGTTGTTTTAGGCATGTGTCCCACTCTTTGATCAGGCAGACTGTCATTGATTTGTTGCTGGAGCCAAGTAAGGCATTGACTGTTTCATCACAGAGGAAGAGGCAATGAAGACAGGCTCACTGAAAGAAGACAAATCAGTAAATAATGCATCATCAGCTTGTCTTCACCAGTTCTATCAATCATTAAAGAGCCAATACAGTGAAGTTCCACCATTTTGTGCAGTTGCAAACAGTCAAATGAGTGTCACTCGAATTTACATGTAAATGCTACTGTATTTGTAAGTGTACAGTATATGTGTGTGTGTGTGTGTGTGTGTGTGTGTGTGTGTGTGTGTGTGTGTGTGTGTGTGTGTGTGTGTGTGTGTGTGTGTGTGTGTGTGTGTGTGTGTGTGTGTGTGTGTGTGTGTGTGTGTGTGTGTGTATGCGCGCAGGTGTAAGTGAATGTCTTACTGATAAATTGTTGTTGCATACTAAACCAAAACCCCCGTCACTCTGGCTTTGATGTTCACACTGTGATCCTGCACAACCAGGAAAAAACTGTTCTAAAAACGGGGCCTAAAATCTGGGAGTGAGAGAAAATGTTGCTGCTGCCATAATCCTTTGGGTAATCGTTTACATTTGATCACCATGCATGAATATGAATGCCATTCTGTGTGTCCTTGAAAAATCCCCCAACTTACAAATCAGTTTCTGGGTTAGGAACTGATGCGAACATATTCTGCACTTCTTCCCAAACATGACGGCTATTCAGATGCCTTACTTTAACCTCCAGAAAAATGACTACGTGTGGAATGACAAATTTACATTATTCAGTGTAAAAAAAACAAACACAACTGTGGCAAAAAAAAAAAAGCAGAGATGAAGAAGAGTGGGTGCTATTCTGGCAAACAATGCAAAGTAGAAGATTACAAATGGCTGGCTTTGTTGAGGGGTGCTTTTTCAGGCTCATTTCAGAGTAATTTTCTCCATTCATCCATGGGCACACAGCTTGTGAAGGGTCAAAATGAGGCATGGAGCCTCGTTGTAGATGGGGACAGGCAGGCCAAGCAGTGTGAACATGGAGGAAGAAAGGAGATGTAATGGGGTTCTGGAAAGGGTACAGCTAATTCCAGGCACAAAGACAGTGAGAGAGAGAGAGGCAGCATGTTTGCTGAAGCATGCATGCATGTACAGACAATGATACATTTTTTTATGCTTTGGATAATTTGATCTAAATTATGAATTCTACCTGAATTTCATTACAAAAATTCATGAAAAGCTTCAATTTCAGTTTGACCATGGTGGAAACGAGGATTCTGGTGTGCCAAATACCAAAGACTGCTGAAATTCAAGTTTTAAAAGGACAAAAAAAGAGGGCATCCTATCAATAGACTGAGAAATGGGAAAGGTTGTATAATGTTACCTTCAAAATGTATATAAATTGTTGGAACAATCCACTTCTTTTATTCCCTTTCCTTCCATGTATTAACAGAAGTTTGTGTTGAAACTGCAGAGTTAAGTATGAAGTTAGAAAGACTTTTTTGGATCAAATCCAACTCTTCAACCTTTTACTACAAATTAAAAATTCAGTCTTGATTACAGAACATGAATAAGACTCTCAAGAGGCCACAAGCAGCATTTAAGCTCTCGCTCAAGCTTGTTGTGCCAGTAATACGGGCCTGCTTTTAGGATAATGTGGTAGAACTGAGGCTGACTCTGCAAGGATATAAACTAGTCTTATGCTTCAGAATCAATGCATATAAATGTCAGACTGAAGATGCACCCAGAGCAATAATTGAGTTTTAGTTCAGTATAGGATTTCATAAATTGATTGTCATATCACCAAAGTAAAGCTAAATATAGTAGATCAACATCATCAAAACAATATAATCTTGAAAGGATGGAAATCATAGAGTTTGGAATATCCTTAAAAACCTTTTCACATATGCCATTTAATAAAATTAGTATTCTTGTTGCTCCTGTACTGAGAAGTTAAGTTCTCAGAACTGCTATACCACTAAGAGATTTCAACAAAAGCCTAAAAGGAGCATGAGAGTATGCAAGAGTATCTACTGAGTAGGAAGAGACTGAATACAGTTTCAGCTGAAGTGTCAGGACGGAGGTGCAAAAGAAAACTACCCTTTGGGACGTGCCACAGTCAAAACTGATCGTAAAATGACCTGCAATGACTTCACACATATGTATCTGTTCATCATGTGGGAATTAACACGATGATATGACTGAAACCAGAAACATGAGACTCCGAAGTCACAACAGTGCCTCGTTCCCATGAGTCAAACCAAGGACAAAAGGCCCCAAGCTAATCTGTCACAATGCAAACCACCACCCACCCAATCGCAGTTTTGATGTATGAGTTTCTAAAGAGCCGAGCATGAAACGGGCCCTTTGTGCAGAGCAAAGTTTTACAGAGAACCGTGTGGCGTAATATCTGGTGGGTATTCCCACCAGTGTCACGGGGATGTCACATGTGCTCATGGCACGCAAACACATACACAAAAATGGACACAAAGGCCATTCAGCTGGATGCATGCACAAAGATTCCCTACACTTCCAAGTTTAATGTACCCTCAGCCACACACATGCACACACACTATTTCTCTCCCCTCTACTCTGGTGACAGAATATGCCCTTTGTTCCATGTTCTTTGAAGGAGTGTTGGAGAGCCAAGATGCTGGGGCTCTGGGAACGGACATGAATAAATGGACTGTCCTTCATAGCAGCATTGAGGAGATCAGCCATACACCCCAAGCAGGAGCTCTTACATGCTGTATCAAAGGGCCTTTCCACAAAAAAAAAAAGGGCTATAGACACAACCACAGCTTGTTTGAAGTGGTAGTTGCACATACTCATGTATTTGCACAAGCATGCTGTGAATGCATGCACAGAAATAGTGCTATACACAGACATAGAAATGTTCCTCTCTGTGTCACATCCAACAACCAGTATCTTCAGTCCATCTAAATTACAGTAAAGAAAAAAAGCAGACAGTACTAAAAACCCAGGCCATGAAGAAATATTGAAAAGGGATCTTCAGAACAGGAAATTAATATTGGATTCAAACACTGCTGCTTTTTAGATTGAGCTGTGTTGTACTTCAATAAATGAATATATCACAAGAACCATCTGCCCTCTTTGAGTTGAACACTTAAAACCAAAGACTAGATTGGGTGTAGGCTCCAAAATGGATGAAAGAATATGTTTTGACTTAGATTTCTTCAGGAGGCCTTTTTTTTTTTTTTACAGCATTGGTTCTAAGTATGGTCTTAATCTTAACACACCAATGTCGCTGACTAGCACGTTTGAAATGTTGAATCCATTATTTCCCATTAATACTGATGCGACTCGACATGTGGACATGTCATCCACATCATTAAAGCGCTTATGCAGGTACAATGGTTTTGCCTTTCTTCGGGTTACAGCCTTCTTAGGAAGGATATATGAAATGATGTCTCTAAACTTCCATGTAACTAGAATTAAGTTACTGTAATCAAGAGTACTACACTGAATCCCACAGGCATTTGTACACTTTACAAATAAACTGCACTCAAACTAATAGTTTGAGTCAAAAAGACTGAAGCTGACAATCTTATACCTATATAAAACTTACAAATTTACACACTCCAAAGTATCATCAGCTCTTACGATTATGAATATAGAAAACAATACTGGCGTTAACCAAGAAAGAGATGAATCAATTTCCCTATCCTCTAGAATGGTGTAATTGCTATTTGTGACCATGAATAGCTCGATCTCAAAGACAGAATGATTGGATCACGGAGTCTAATCTTCTCTTCTCCGAAGATTTGGGGGAGATTTGTTCATGATCACAGCTATTGATCTGTCCAGGACCACCAGAGCAATGATGGGAATTCTAAAAGCAGTCAGGTCGCACAGTGAGTGATGCAGTAACTTTGAATTATTTTAAAGTTTGAAGGTCTTGGACATCAGTAAACCACACACACTCCTTGTACCTGCTTGCTTTCTGGAAAAGGTGACTGTAATGAAAATGATTTAGACATGTCAATTTTGAGCATATAATGCTTTTTAAATTTCAATTTTAATCAACCACATTTAGTCAATTTTTTTTTTTTTAAATCGGGGTATTTAATTCTGTGATTTCATTAAAATCATGCCTACTGAAGCCTTCTCTTAGCTGCTACCCTCCTTCCTTGTTATAAATGGAGAAACTGCCATGTCCTACTTTTTTTCCCAGGCCTTTCCCAATTTTGTCATCTTTACAATATCGCTGGGCTGGCAACTTAACTCCAAGACACCTCGAAGAGAGCAGCTGCCTCAAGCAGTCCTCTAATTGCCATCTTTATAAATCACTTAACCACCACAAGCCTCTCCGTTACTACTCTCGGCATTAAGTTTCTTGTTGTGAGTTATCATTGACCGAATAAAATCGATAACTGATTTTTATTCTGTAGCAAGAGGATAAGTTGTCCTTGTGTTGTTGTGTCAGTTCTAGTGGTCTTGTTATGGGCTTGCTGAGCATCATCAGTCTACATACACACACTGCCAGACAACTCTCTTGACAAATGAAGTGTTATAATTAGTGTGGATAAACATTGGAGTTGAAGAGTGTGCTTGTTTAAAGCTAATAGAGCTTCTTCTGTCATTGATCTGTTAGTTCTGTTTGTGAAAAGGTCACTGAGAGGCAAAACCTAACGTCTGAAGGACGGACAGCAAGCAGAAAAGCTGCAGGTCAATTACAAATTATGGACAACAGACATGATACTGTAGTGTAGTAACTTAGTTTTAGCTGTGGTCTCCAGTCATCTATGATGGAGAAGGAAAACAATTTTGCATTCATTCTTCTTAAATGCTACAGCACTGTAGACAAGCGGCAACCAACAGTGGCATCACCAATTGGTTTATGAACGGCCGTTATGAAGCCTCGAGTCCGGATATTGGCCGGTGCAATTTTGCTAGTTTGTAGCCATAAGTGACCCTATTTGGAAGAGCTGGGGGAGTGAATGGTGGATTTGACTCAATCTCATTGAAACCCCGAAGATACTACATCCCGCCCACCGATAGACATAACCTGACTGCACCACAAGCCTGTCAATTAAACAGACACGCCACCAAAAACACTGCTTTTTGAGTCTTACTTTTGAATTAACAACAGGATTATTTTTAGATGGATCACCAGAGAACTAAAAAAAACAGCAGTGACACAAAACCGAAATAACTTAAAAAAAAAATTTTTTTTACTGACTTAGAATTTCATGGGACAAGTTAAATGGGCGTGTAACCGGAAGCTTTTTGGAGTCAACCTCTAGCGGCACTCGGTGATATCGCAGCTTGAGGCACTTCCCCATTGACTTTATTTTTCAGACCCCGAAGCTATGTCCACTTTTATAAACAGGGTATGACAATTGATGGTCTTTCTTTCAGGTTGTGAAAAATGTAAAAAAAAAAACATCACTTAGGTTACATCCGAAAACATTCCCTCTTCACTATACAGACTATTCTGTGTAGTTCTCACCGATTACATAATGCATACACAGGTAAAAAAAAAACATATAATCTGAGCCGAACACATGTAATATTGTGTAATCATTGCTTAAAAGCATTGCAGTACACAACCCTGGTTTATTGTACAGCTGGAATAAAATACTTACATGGGAATCCATTCAATAGTTGTCAAGACATTTCACTGAACACAAAAATGTCAGCCTCCCGGGCATGCTAGAGGGAAGGTCAGGGGATCACCAAAGTCAGTGTGGCTCGTCCGTTGAGGATCACAAGTGACTACAGAAACCCTCCCTGCAGTCTATCCAGTGGATGTTTAGAAATATGAGTCTGGACTAAAGACTGACCAGCTCAGAGTAAAGTCTTTAGAGCTCTGCTGGCTGAAAATTACACATAATTTGCTCATGAGATGTTAAATGCAAAAAATGTTTATGCTCAGGCTGTGCAGTTGCTTCATGTAAAACACAGGAAGTTTGCTGACAAGTAACACCATAGGGAACATGTTTGAGAGCTGTATGTCAACTGTTAAATCCACAGTTTTCCCAGAGTTTCGAACGGAATCCACAAACTGGTTCTGTAGATGTGGACAGATCATTTCCTGTTGGTTTGGCTGTGAACAGAAAGGCTTTAGATGTGCGTGCAGTTAAGAGTTGAAACACAACTTTTTCAGCTACGGAAAAGGGTTGGTCACCCATAATAAATCGTGTGATTATCTCTGCTATCAGCTCTCTGGAGATAATTTCTCACTTCCTCGATAGTTCCAACAATATTTGTTTTCTCTGCACAAACGTACTGCTTGCTGCTTCAAGAAGTCAGTCTCCTTGTGAGTGTTTTATCAAGTTTGTGGTGTTTCTATTGAAATCTTGGTTTATTATTTATAAACGGGAAATACAGCCACACGGTGTACTTGTGGATATTGTTGTTATCATGTGTTACCATCTATCTTAATGGCAGGTCACATCTTATGTTCACATGACATTTCAATACACATTTGTCAAGACTTTTTCTCAAATTGTACATTTTGTCTGATATTTCATTCTACATTTGTTCCTAAACTGATGCACATACTGAGCATCAGACTGGAACATTTCCATAGGTTATAGACATTGTAAAGGTCTATTGGGATATAAAATAATAATAAAAAAGAGCCTGCCGAAATAAAATTAAAGATATGTTCCCATACTATGCATTACCCACCTCATTGACTCCTCTAACTATCTGCTCTGCCAGTGTAAAAGTTACACTATGAAATTTGACTGAAACATGCATGCTGCAGGCTGAATATAGATGATGGCAATCGGATCCTGCATACTGTCACAGTGCTGTGACCATGTTAACCGTTGACCATGTGTCAATGTTTAATATCTGGAAAATATTCCATGAGCGCAAAGATACACTCTTTTAAAATCATAATTCAGCACAATTGTTCATCAGATTTTCATTCATTTATTGCATTTGACAATTTGAGCATGAACTGTTTTTGACATATTGATGCTTATGATGCTTACGGCTGCATCAAAGCAGGGCCTGCTGGATTGCATTGATTACTGCTGAGTGGAACCATATGGGAGAGGAGAAAAAAGCGTAAAGGAAACTGAGAAAATAGAAGAAGAGAGGGGGCAATGAATGAGGAGAGCATGAGGAATGAAAATTACATTTATATGCAAAAGAAGAGGAGGAAAAACAGGAGGCAGGGAGACAAAATAAACGGAGAGCATATAAGATGTGATGTGGAAGGAGGAGGAGAAGAAGAGGAGAGGAGAGGAGAGGAGAGAGGAGAGAGCATCCTCTGTGTGAAGGGGAAAGCTAATCCCAAACATGGAACAGATTAAATGTATGACACAACATGCACGTTCATGAGGCAGAGCCCTCAGCTGAGGAACACTCTGTTTAAAGGGATTGGGAGCGCACACACACAAACACCACACACACACACACACACACACACACACACACACACACACACACACACACACACACACACACACACACACACACACACACACACACACACACACACACACACACACACACGCACGCACGCACGCACGCACGCACGCACGCACGCACACACACACACACACACACACACACACACACACACACACACACACACACACACACACACAAACATCCATACCTTTCCCATGGTAATGCTGTGCACAACACAAAAACAGGCATAAACATATATATGTAAATGTTGCACAGCTCTTCTGTGCACATCTGAAGGCAAACACTATAAAGTGGTTTAAGAGTTCCATAGTAAATGCACTAGTATCTGTTGACTAAACAAGCATATAATGTAATTCTTTTACATGTTAAGGACGTCTGAGATTAAAGCAGGTGCCTGATTCAAAAGAAATAAGCACGAGCACGCCCTCACATGATTCGGCTCCACACACACGCTTAAAGAATCAGATTTCCCTCCGTCAAACATGTGAAAATGTTTTCTAATCGTTCTGCTTTCATGGCACAACAAAATCATGTTTATCATTTTTTGTGTGTGTATGAGAGCGAGGGAGCGGGTGAGGGAGGCATGAAGCTTTCTCAGGGATTATATATCCATAGTGCCATCTAGTGTCTCCTGGTAAAACACACATGAGATTCCAGCTGTGATTGTGGACAATACGGGAGCTAACATGAAATAATGTCATATTTGAGGTAGCTATTCCTTTTAGAATTTGTTACGTTTTACCTTACATTTCCCTATTGATGCATATGGGTATGTTGCATGTCAAAATACCACTGAAATGTGTAAACACAAAGAAGAGCTTCAAATTAGAGGAGCAGAGAACCAGTGGTGAACAGATTGGGAGACCAGCTCTAATGACATTAAAGAGGGAGAGCCATCAGCAGTTCTAATTAGATAATAACTAAGTAACATATTAAAATAAATAATTAACAACAACATATTACTAAAATGATGAAGCATGTCACACATTATGAACCAACTCATCCACCCATTACATCAGTATTTATGTAATGTGTGTGTAGTAGTGATTAATTACAATCATTAAGATAATTTATTAGCATTTGCTATGGGTACCTTTTGAAAGCTTTATCTGACTTAAATTTAATCCTAGTAAAGAAGATAAAAATGTTGAGATGCCTCAATAGGAGCTGCACGTGGAAACGCTTTAATTAACCTGCTGTAAATTCCACAATGTCACCAATCAAAGTAGCAACATAGGCGTTTAGTTGTGACCCGGGTTTCTGAAGTGTATTAATCTCTGACCAACCACAAAGAGAAAATTGGATCTGTAATGTATGACTATTGTAGGTTAATGCTGTTTTCTTGTGGTGATAATGACTGAGCTCGTCATATATTTACAGAAATAAATTCAAATTGATCACTAAAGCGTCATTAGACTATGGAACGGTTTCTATCTTCACTAGAGACAATTAAAAATGTATTTTGATTTACATTATGACATGGTTTTGTCAGATATTCCTAATTCTTTTCTCAACATGACACATGTTTTCTGTTGACCCACATTTTGGAGCTATGCATCAAAGTAGAGGATTTTCTTACACACACACACACACACACACACACACACACACACACACACACACACACACACACACACACACACACACACACACACACACACACACACACACACACACACACACACACACACACACACACACAAGCAAGCATGCCTACATATAAAGCATATGGCTCACAGGTTTCAAAGCACAAACTACAGTATGTGCTAAACAAAAGAGCAAAATGAATGTGTCACCTATAGTAGTGAAAGAAAATCCACAGACCAGACGGAGCAGAGAAACCGATAAAATGGGTGACATTCTACACGATTCCGCTGCAGTATTTAATAGCGGTGCTATTGGAGCTGTTGCTGCTGCTGTCGTTGAAATTCAATCCCCTTCAGCTGGCAGGTCCTGAGAAATCTACCATGAAACAGGTCTCTTCTTTAGAGTACAAAGGCTACAGCTTTGCATGTCTATGTGTGAGCATACACTGTAATTGCCGCAAAGGACACTGGGATTATGGTGGCACCCACTGTGTACCAAACTGTCCTTTACTCTCCTGTCCCCCATCTGTCTTCATATCAGTGATCGTCCGAGTCTCCCTCCATCTGTCTCATTTCTCCTCTCTCCTCCAGGCTGTATCTCACCCCCGTGTCTGCCCCACTCATCTCACCCTCCAGGATTTAAATGACTTAAATGACTGAACTTTTCAGCTAAATCAAATGCTTGCTGCACATACAGTAGTATCTACAGCCTGCATACATTTCAGGTTATCTTTGATCTTTTCTGGTATAAAACGTCTAATTTAGACTAAGAGTCGATGTCATGAAAAGGTAATTGACAGGTATGTCTTATGGGCATCTGTAGACAGTAAGTCAACCATGGCATGTACACATTACTCGTGCTGGTATAAGCGATAACTCACCCACACATAATTGGGGTTCAGTGAGCAGGGTTTCTGCTCTTACCAGTAAACAAGTGAATTTGTCTGTTTTTGTTTTAAACAAGATATTAGATTTTTCAATTAGACTTTGTGTCACAGCCTCTTTTCTGAAATGATACCCTTCATAATTTTTTTTTTTTAAAGTCAAAGCTTATTATAGTGATGTTTCTTTATGAATTGGAACCCTAAGTGGGTCACAGAGAGAAAGAGAAGGAGAGACAAACACTACAAATTTGATTCAATTTTGAATCTCTCGCTAAAAGACTCCCCATTTGATTCTCTGGCTGATTTTTTAGTTTTTTCTGCACGCTCCAAATCGTTTTATGTTCTTCCTTTTTCCCTTTGTGCGGTTTCCTAGAGCATCTTGAAAGAGATTTCAAAAATGTCATTAATTATTAGCATCTCCCTTGTCAGCAGAGTTCAGTGTGAGAGATAGAGAACAGGCCTACATCTCTGGAAACACAAAGACACTACCCTAATTCAAGAATAAAAGTAACTCATCACACTAGAGGATATTTCAATCTGTCACTGCGAGAAATGGAGGTAAAAACAGGCTTCAAAAATGTAATGGTGAGGAAATGCGTGGAAAAATTATCTGAATATTACATCAAACTTTCATATGCTGAGGGAGGCTGTGAACAACTTCAAGCTATTACAGGGGAAGCACGTACTGGAAGGGGTTATCTGTTTGGATCTATGCAGGTTGATTCACCTTGAAATGAAACTTCAAACTTTTAAGTCTTTTTTATTAACAGACTTATTTCACCATTTTGTTCCCAAGTAAGACTTTGTGATTTTATGATAAAAAACCACTTACATGCACATATTCAGCACTATCACAGGCACACACACAGACACACACACACACATACAGACAGACACAAAATGAGGCATAAGATTAATTGAGCAAATCTAATTTGGGCCACCGATTTTTGACAGGGAATGGGCTACTCATCATCTACGTCAAGAATACCTAAAGTCAGCTGCTAAATCTCTCCAGCTCATTTTCATTTTCATTTTAATCCCATTTCATACCTCAGGTTAGCTAGCTAAAGCCTTTGAATAGCTGCCTTCCAAAGGGAAGTAACACTTTGAGCCCCCTTTGAGGTCCTTTTCTCTTTAAATGTGTGCAGGTTAAGTTCATTATTTTTTCAAATTTAATTAATTTAGAGTAATTGATTTCTGGTGCCAGACATGGAGTCTGGCAACAAAAAAAAGATCCCCCTCAGTCACTGATTGATTTACTGTTAAGATCAAAATCACAAAAAGGTTCAACATATATGACCAATCCTCTTGAATAAATAGTTTGATATTTTGGAATATATACTTTTTCCACTTTATTAAGATAGATGATGAGCCTGATTGCACTCTCATCCATTAAATATAACACTAAAGCCAGGATGTGGTTAGTGTAGTTTAGCTCAAAAACTGAAAATGGGAAACAGCAAGCCTGTCACTGTCCAAAAGTGACAAAATACACTAAAATCATATCACAATATTTCTAATTTAATTTTCTGACACTCCAGTTGGCATTTCTGGATACAAAAAAACAATGTTTCCTTGAGCAGCAAGCAACACAGTACAAAATCTATCAAAGCTTTTTGACACAAAGAATGTCTTTTTAAATGTTCTGTGTGAATTTCAAGTAGCTGATTGATTAAGCAACAGACTGATCAATCCTAATGCGAGTCACATTGTGTTGAGGCACCGATCTTGCTTTTCTCACTCGGGAATGGACAGCAGTATCAGCGTTAGAAATATTGGGTAAAATATTTCTTAATAACTCCCACAGAGCAAGTGTAAGCAAACAGCACACACACTACGGCAGTGTGTGACCGGTGGGAAAAGAATGGGAACATGTCTTCGAAGACAGAGTCTCACAAGTGAAGCCTCGCGGAGCTGTGACAAATGTAGCACCATCAGTCAGCGAGGGGGCAGAGAGATCGCACCGCCTCTGGACTACAGTTTACATGCAAAGGAGCGAGGATCTAATTACAAGGCAGAGCGGGTCTCGATTCTGTATGCCTGGATCCGTTTGGAGGCACAGACAAGATCCCTTAGGAAAGATAAGAGAAACTCAGGCTTAATATGCCGCCCGCTTCCTTTTCATATGCTGTCACTGAAGAGATTCCCTGTCCAGAGGAACTGATGGCTTGATAGCATGTGAGAGGAATCACTTTTAAACTGATGCTCCTCTGATTGAATTCTGTGCAGGACTTAAATAATGATTGATAATGCTTCATTTTTGAGCATATTACAATGAATTGTTTGTTTGGGGGCTGTGAATCATGGCTTATAAGGACATGAGTCAACATGAAACCACTCAAAAGTGAAAACAGTCAAGCAGAGTTGACTCACCTGTGTGAAATTTTGGGAATACTATTAATATTGTAGCAGTAGTATCAGTAGTTATAGTAGTAGTTATTGCAGTAGTTGTGGTAGTAATATTTATAGTAGTAGCAGCAGCAATAGTAGTAGTTACAGTAGTAGTTATTTCAGTAGTTGTAGTAGTTGTAATAGTATTCGTAGTAGTAGTTGTTGTTATAGTAGCACTATTATTGATAGTACTTGTACTAGTAGCAGCAGTTATTAAAGTGGTTATTGTATTATTATTAGCAGTAGTTGTAGTAGTATTTATAGTAGTAATAGTAGCAGTCATAGTAGTGTAGTAGTTATTGTATAGTAATGTTGGTATTAGTAGTTATAGTAATAGGTTTAGTAGTTGTAGTAGGTATAGTAGTGGTAGTAGTTATCGTATAGTAGTAGTGGTAGTAGTAGTAGTAGAAGTAGTATTTATAGTGCTAGTAGTAGGGGAATTGTACACTGCTTCTGCTACCATTTTACCTGATCCAAGCAATGTGTAATAAATATCTGGAGGGATTCAACATTACAGTCAACAATACCGAGATAAACATCAAGTACCAGAACAAAGTGGTAATCAAATAAGCACAAATGTGTCAGTTGTTGATGCGGTGTTCCTAATAATGTCTTTGTCGACAGTAAAAAGTGCCTTCGATCAAGTCAGAAAGAAAAAAATTAGTTCAAACTACATTAAGAAAGAAAGAACCTTTTTCTTCCCATTGCCTGCGGGAGATGAGATGAATGAGAATGCGTAAAATCTATTGGGATATCAAAGCATATCACAGAAGAAAATAGCCTTGAACCAATCCACTCAGGGTCTCTTAATTCAAAAGTGAATGTGTAAAGGGAGAGATTATGTGCTCACACAGGCAGTGGTGCTGTGATAACATTTTAACAAAAAGGCTCTGCTTCATTATCTCGAGCTATTCAAACACAATCATCATCACCATAGTTTCATATCTCAGCACATATGAAAGACAGACAACACCCAAACACACTCAGAGAGGTTTGTGGCGTTTTTCTGATAACCAAACACACAAACACACTGGGAGAATGAAAGTTTTTTTTTTTTTTTTTTTTTTATCTTAGCTCACATCCTAAACATAGCTGCAGAATGCTGGTGGTGGAGGTGGGGGTGGTGGTGATGTGTTGGGGGACTGGGCTGCTGGCCTTTTCCCAGGATGCTTCGGCTGCACGGGTTTTGTGAGTTTGCTTTTGTTGGAGTTTTCTAAGGATAGATTTCTTCTCTCATCGGTTGAGGAGTTTAACTATGGGATCTGAAAAAGCCGTGACGCAACAGTACGTCTTTATTTTCTGTATGAAAAACCCATTGGTGGTGGAGGCAGGGAGCCAGAATGCTGAATGTTGTCCAGGCTCTGAGAGGCGGAGGGCTGTCAAGGCCTGCTTATGTGACCACAGCTGACCTTACCAGTCTTAAGGGATGGGCAGTGAGTCCACTAGATCCTCCAGAGTCTTTCTTTGTAAAGTGCCTGTCAGGATCTCTGCCTGTCCCTGGTTGTAGCTCCCTGTTTCCCCCGATCACCCTTCTCCTCATGTTTCCTGTCTTCTCCCCAGTTTGTCTTTGTCTGTCATGTGTCCGATGTTTTGGTTTGTGTCTGGAGGGTGTGTATTCATTCCACCGCCCGCCTCCAGTCATCTCCCACTACCACACCTCGTTCAGCTGGTACAGCTGGTTCTCACACCAGTAATCACCACCTGGCATTATATGAACCCCGGTCCTGCTCTCCGCCTGCGTCAGTCCGTCCGATCATCTCACCTGGTACCACACTGCAGTTCAGTTAGTCCGTTTGCTTGTTTTGCAATTCCGGTTCTGACCCGCTGTCTGTCTACTGCCTGCTGCAGTCCTACAGCGTGCCTGTCTGCTGCCCTGTGGTACGTACCTGCCGTCCTGTGTCGTTCCTCGGAGATCACCAGTTGACGTGTCTTGGCAATCCTGTGTCGGTCCAAGGGAAACCACACAATCCAACCTGCGTGCTGTCCTGTGTCGTTCCATGGAAAACCACACAGTTGAACCTGCTTGCTGTCCTGTATCGTTCCACGGAGATCACTAGGTATCCAACCTCCCCTCGGCGACCACCTGCCTGCCGCCGCTGCGGTTCTGCCCGAACCCACGCTGCCCGGTGTGGAGTGCAGGGACGCGCCCACAAGCCAGCTTGGACTCGCCTGTCTCGGCCCTGGTGAGAATTACGGCGGCATCCCTCACCTGCATGCACGGGTCTCGCTGACTCTCTCCCATTCCGGACTAGCTCGAGTACCTTCCCCGACTCAGGGAGGCTCCCAAGTCGGGAGAGAGACGATTGTTGGCTTCCAGCCATCCTGGACTATTTCTGTGTTTGTGCACGTTCAGTTCACTTTACCCCTGCTCTATTTGAAAAGAAATATTCCCATTTCCGAGTCATCTGCTGTGTGTTTGCATTTGAGTCCGTTCACCAACACCACCACATAACAGTACCTTCATCTTTGATTTATAACATTTAATCAGAGCTGGAGAAAGTTTTTAGGCATGCATCAAAATTTGATATCCAGTGCTGAGCAGGAAACATAACTTTTCTCTATCTTCACTTTTCACCTGCTGTACTATTTTTGATCAAGAGGTCAAGTCCGTAACTCCAGAGTCAGGGCATTCTAATAATAAAAGTGATAAGCTGACCAGTACTGGAGTTACTGTATCTGACTTGCTCATATGATCCTGCAGCTTAGCATGAAAGCACTCTCAGGTTTGACCTGGCAAGCATGGGAACAAAAATGTCACATCAGTTTAGGTAGGAAGATTGTCTTGCCCTGTATTTTAAGTGGAAACATTTGTTTGCTTCAGCAATTCCCGTAATGCCAAATCACTCTCTTCCAAAGTCTAAGTTTGGTAATGTCCCATTAAAACCCAATAATTAGGCACAAAATGACTGCCTGTGTTTGGTCCTGCAGATCAGCCTTGCCTTAAAATCCATGAACTCAGTGGAGTTGAAAAGAAATGTCACTGATTTATGATGTTGATGACCTTACTTCATGAACCACACATCTTTATCTCTCAAAATGAGGAGGTGAAATTACAAAGTGGTGAAAATGGAATGTGAAATTAGAGTCCCTCTGAATACATTTATACAACTATAATTATGCATGTATAATTCTTTGATTAGTTGGTATGCAGGCAACACGCACAACTCAGATAGCAGATCGCAATTATGTGGTACGTTACAGCCAAGTTTATCACTATGCTTATGGCTCAGTGTTCTATAAAACCTACAACACAGGCCATTACTCACTAATGTAAGTTTACAAGACAGGTTGATTGGAGCCACTCAGAGGAGTGTGAGTTAAATGGTCAGTTGGCTCTTCTGTCAGCTGCATTGCCTAAACAATGAGGTAAAGCAATTGGCAGGGGTCAGTGAAAAAAGCGTACGCGACCTTATAATTTAACGGCGTACACTTGTGACAAATTGTTTCTTCTCTCTGTAAACCTAATAATGAACATTCCTATCAACACAGCCGAGGACACATAACAGATAATCTGGCTGGAAACTGCCAGCACTGAGTGGAAAACGAATAGGGCCTGCAAGAGGGATGATTACAAACTACAAAGGGGAGATTTAGATCATGCATGTCGACTGGGTGTGTGTATGTGTGTCGAAGAAATCTGAATGAGAAAGAGAGGTAGACAATAAGAGGAAGAGGCGAGGAAGGGGACTTCATGCTCATAGATGCATGTATGTGGAAATCCTTGTTTGGCAGCAGGGGTCAGCAAGACAGTGAGAGGTTAGGAGTAATTTATCATGGTGAATTAAGTAAAGAAGATGCCAACCCCCACCCCACATCCCCTGCTGTGCTTCTAAGTAGAACAAGTGGTGACAGAGGACAACCAGAGGTCACTGTCATCTTCGATTCAGTTCCCCCTCAAACCGCTGCAGCCTACGCACTCTCCACAGAAAGCCATTAATCAGCATGTGATCATCTGGTGGTAATATGCTGAATACAGATATTGAATAGAAAAGGAAAGAGAGGACTTTTCTGATCAAAGACAGTTTTGAATAGACAGACTTTCACATATCTTCAGATATATGATGACCTTTATAGGTGATGGTTTCTCAAACAGATTCAATTTGCACTGATGACAAGCAGGGTGTAAACATTGGATTAAGCTTTATACAACCTGTATATATTGTTTGTTCCAAATCTGTGCACTGAATCAGAATACAAATATCCTGTACTAAAAACATTTAAATTTAAAGCAATAAAAGGACATTTTCCCACAAATCCGTGGTGTTTCTCAAATCTGTGCACTGAATCAGAATAAAAATGTCCTTTACTAAAAACATTTAAATTTAAAGCAATAAAAGGACATTTTCCCACAAATCCGTGGTGTTTCTCAGAAAGGGATGAACTGTATTACTGAGGATTTAAGTGAAGGAAGTGGTTGAGACCAAAACCTATTCATGTTTTAATGTACAGCTAAATGCCTCAGAGTATTTATGGAACGAAAGGCCGGCAGCTGTTTTCCTCTGGTGGGTAAACATAATTCGGATAGTTTAGGATTATTTCCAGCAGTTTCCTGCTGAGAATCACAACATCAACATCTCCTGAGTCGGATTACTCAGTCATGCCCAGCTTCACCCTCCCTGCTCTGAATGCAGGACATGTCACCTCGGCCATGCAATCTTTCTCCAATGAGCACACTCCAGGGGAGTTGGATGATAACATTGTGGGGATTGACTTTTTGTGATATTCAGATGGTTCCATGAATGCAATGTACAGACAATAGTAAAAACTATAAAGATCCCGTGATTAAATTTCACAGAAATATAAATTATAGTTTCTTACACTAAAAATGTATATATAGCAGGATCTTTCTGCTTTTAGCATTTATCCACCGGATCCAAAAAATTTAGACTACATCTAGAATCTGTCATATTGAACTTGGAAATTATCTGAACGTTTCAAGATTTAGAAACATTTAAAAAGACAAGAAGATATTAAATGTGAAAAGACAAGATCATATTTTGGATTCTGCACTATTTATAGGTCAGCAATCAAATTTAAGTGAATGTGTAACACTGACCTCGTCTTTGTACAAAATGTCAGATTTCCTTCAGATTTCCACCCAGCCTGGGTGGATTTGATCGACTCATCAGAGGCTTGTTTCAGTAAATAAACGTGCAGCTACCATTAACCTTTTATAAATATGGTTGCCCCTCAAGTTTCCAGCAGAACATGGCTTACTAAGCAGCCTCGTGATAGTAAGAAACAACGCATCAGAACTAAGTGAAAGTGTCAGAAAGTGTTCAATTGTTATTCTGGTCAAAGAGAAGCTTTCTCACTTTAAATCATGACTAGACTGAAGGTTTCTGAGGGGGCAGGGAATGGCACTCTGAAACACTTTGCAGAAACTGGATAAGCTGTGTCCAAAGCTGATCAGGCAAACCAAAAATGACCACACCATCAGAAAATCAATACATCGAGCTTTGTTCACTGAAGGAGAGAAAAGCAACGTCACCACAGAGAGTTCTGTCAAAAGTAGGCTGTCTAATCGTGGTATCAGACAACGAGCAGCGGCCCCCAAAACCATTTCTCGGAGGGGATACAAAGCCCAATATTTGGGATGAGCCAGCATTTCACAGTGGATGACTGAAACAAAGTCCTATTTACTGATGAGTCAATGTTTCAGGCAGTAACAGATGGGTGTATGTACAAATGAACATCAATGAAGACACAGAGAAAGCACAGAGAAACGTTCCTGACATCACAAGAAGCTGTTTGGAACACCATCAGATCATCCTGGGATAACATGCATTGACCGATTTGAACAAACTTGTGGAGACCCTATCAGTTTGAGCACTGCTGTCCTTTAAGCAAAAGGGGTATACTGACCAACAGAGAGCTACAGTATGTGTCGGTTATTGTGCATTAAAGTTTTCTCTTCACTTGGATACCCACAATAAACCATTATGGCAGAGAGGCCAGATGACCACTGACTATTTTTGTCACCTGGTGCTATGCGTTGGACAACACAGTGGCCTAAGCGGGTGATACGCGACAAAATTGGAAAACCAATGTTGTCAACACATTGTGTTGTTCATGTTTCCAATAGCTACTAACAATACAATATCAGTACTCATAGCTTCCTGATCCTGAATGCACATCATTTTTGGTTGAGTGGGTGTCTCAAGGAGGGAGACATGGCCAAGGGAACCGCAGGATTTGGGAGTTAGGTGTCAAAAGCTCACATGTAGTGCATCCTGGTACATGTTGGCACTACAAATATGGTTCAGCCAGCAGAAAACCTGATAGAAATTCTGCTCTCACCCTCAATAGCATCAAGTCCTCCAACCGATACGACCATATATATATATATATTTTTTTTCCTTCCCTCAAATACGACTCACAGGAGTGTTTCCTAAATGAGAGCCCCTAGTTAGGTTTAGGGACAAAAACGTCTTGGTTAGAGAAAGAAAATGGTTTGGGTTAAAATGATTACTTGAATTGTGTTGTGCATTAAAGTTACTATTCCCTTAAAGTTGTGCAACCTTTGTTACCATGGCAACATTAAATGCAGTTTTAAACTGTCCAGCTGAACTGTTGATTAGATGAATATGAAGGTCACCTTGGGCTTCTGGAAATTGTGACTGTGGTAAATAGAGAAAATATTTCCATAATTAAAAGTTGTTTGTTTTTAAGGAAGCTGGAAATCCATCCTTCAACCAACGTCAACTGTTTGTCAGACAAAACAAGAACGGTGCCAATATCACCTTGGTCTCCTGGAAATTTAGAATGTGATTTATTGAGAAAATAGTTAATCAGTTTCAAAATAATTATTAGTTTCTGCTCATGTTCCAGTCCTGTCTTTTGTATATTCTGGTATTGGAAATAGTTATTTTAGATATGAAAAACTGCAAAATGTGTAACAGCTCACAGTAAACCTTAATGATTTTTTTTTTTCTATAGAGGCTATAACATACTGACTACAACAGTACATACCAACTGCATTTAGAATCAGCGACCCATAAACACAGGGCAACCAATCATGTGTCAGAGTTTTTGCTGTCCTCAATTTGAAGGGGGAGCAGGATGTGGATGAGTGTGTGGGCGTGTTCGAGGGTAAATACATGCACATGTGCATGAAGGGCATGGAGGACGCTGCATTCTCCCGAAGGAGAACATTATTTGAAAAGAGCCTCCCATGACCCAGCTTGATCTCGTCCCTTCATTCTTCGGGGGGGAGTTGTGCATGCCTGTGTGTGTGCATGCTCGGTGTTGGGGATTTGCAGATCTTTCAAAGGCCTGTCCCCTCGAGGATAGAACTGCACTCCCACCGATGGCTCATAGCACTAATCTGACTGACAGCTTGGTCCAGTTTTCAGCCAAGAAACAGCCCACGAGCAAGGTCCAAATACCTGACTGCTGGAGAATCTTATCTGTCATGAGATGACAAAGGAGAAACTTCTCTTCCCACACTATGGCCGAGCAAATGCTGAACCGCCTGTCTCACTCTCTGCCTGCTTGTTGTTTGTCAGCACAACACAGTGAGACCTCCACTTCTTCGGACTCAGCTGGATGTGACAGTTTGACAGACTGTCACAGCTAAACTAACAGGGCAGTGGGATGACACTGTCACAATACCCTTCTATGGGCAGTTCAAAAGAACACCTCTAAATCCCTAATGCTGCATTTTGCGTACACATTTAAATGCATTTTTGCATTTCCTCTATCGGGCTGCATCTCTGTTGGTTTAAAGAAAGAGGAATAAAAATAAAACTTGTGTATCACGGGAAGCAATTTCCTGATTTCACTTAAAAGTTCCATCTGAAGTACAGTGACTCGCTGTCGTGCTCCTGTTACTGCACATACCCACTAATAAGGCAAAACTATAAGAAACTCCTGCCACGTCAGTGAAAACACCCCCACAAGCCATCTGTCATGTTTCTTCCTCCTTCGGGGCCGTACTGTGAGCTTATATAGCAAAGACGCCTACTCATCAATCAGCGGGGCTTTTCCACAAGCCTTTCAACACAGTGTGAACTAGAGGACCCTCATAATTGAATATTAAACCCCCGATGAGTGGCAAGACAAACTACTGTGATGTTGACTGGAGGCTGAAATGTTTTCCTGCCATTGTGCTGGCAGAGATGCGTGTGGGGCTGTTCAGTGCAGTGACAGTCACATTCTGCCTACCGGAGGTAATTCTGTCACGTTGTCATAATTTCAATCTTTTGGACGAGAAAAGTATCTACAGACACGCATACACACTCATACAGCGGTCGACAGATGCAAGCAGGCATGAATGTTCTTGGCACGCAAATAGGTAAACACAGTTAGCTTTAAATAAATGGTGGCAATGTAAGAAGGCTGTACAAATTGCTTTTTGTTCAGTTAAGTCAAGAAATGAATTTGCCTTTCAGTGTTCTTATTTTGATCCGTGTTTATTGCAGCATGCTGGTGGAAAATATGGAGGGAAGAACCAGCACAGAACAACAGATCAGATGAAAGATTAAGAAGCAACCCATGACTCTGAAATACAAATTTAATTGTATTTCTTATAGACCTAAAACAAAGTGATAGTATGTTGACATATGGAGTTAAGTCACGAGGAAATTGTATTTTTTTGGTGTCTTGCCAACATAATCTGATGTATAAATGGATGATGAGGTGGAACACGATGAAAGGAGGTATTCCTGGAAAGATCAAGGGATGCTTTGTGTCCCGTTACAAATTCGGATTCTTCAAAAGTAAAAACACTCTGAGCAGCAAGAGAGATGCAACTGCAGGAAGAAGAAGCAAAATGGGTTTTCACATCAGTGTGTTATGACCAGAAGACTATGATTTCCAGTTTCTCTAATGATTTGACCCACTCTTTATGCAACTTCTCAAAGTTATCATTAAATGCTGGAGCATCATACATGCTCTTTCAATATACTCTGTTAATCTATTATAAATAATAAGTGAGGAAAGCCAATCAGACCACCACATCCAAGTTTCAAAATAAAGTTCTTTTCACCGGAAGTTTGAGTTACTTAAAGAGGTATTTCACTGCTGGAAAGATGGTACTTTCATAAAACTGGGCTGTCTGTGAGAAGCTACTAAATTTTAAACTGGTGCTTCATGAACACAAAACAAAGAAAATGACTGTTATTATTCCCTTTTGCTGAAAAGGTAGAAATTCTACAACAACCAGAATGCACTGGGCTTCTGACTTTTGAGGCCACTGCTATAGGCTAGGGTTGCTGAAATGTCAACTTCCTCAAGTCCTACAAACAGCCAGTCAGAGTACTAGGTAACAAACTCAGGCAGTGCATGTGTTAAGGTATTCTTAAACCTAAACTGTTTATGATAACCAGGTTGTAAACGTGTTCATTTCTGCTATAAAGTAAAACGTTTTAACATGGTAGTGTATCTGGAATGAATAGCTTTTGGGGCCAACCTCAAGTTCCTATTTGAGGAACGGCAGTTTTTGACACGTCCACATTGACTTAATTATTTAGCCCTGGAGGTTACATGTCTCCAGCACTGTTAAAAAAAAAAAAAAAAGCCATATAATCCATAAATGAAGACATAACATCTTAAATTCTGTGTTTTGTACGTTTGGGATTTGGGGTTGGAGCTTCTTTTATATATATGAAATATTTAGAACCTTTAACATTTATTTATCATCACATTTCATGCACTTTTCTGCAGAAACAATAAACGTGCTGGCTAAAACAGCACACACAAATTACAGTTAGAATCAGTGAGCCTTACAAAAACGTTCAACACCTCCACCACATCCAAGTCTCACAACAAAGTTGTCTTTTCACAGGAGGCTGGAGTTTTATCCTTCAACCAATTTCCACCAAAACAACATGCCAGCCCCCTTGCTGTTTTAAGAGGCTCCCTCTTGGCATGGCAAAGAAGGGGATTCATAGAGAAACGCGTTATTCAGACTCAAACAGCTGCTGATAGACAGCCTTGAATAAAAACATCCCTATGTCGGGTGTCCATTCTGCCTAAATGATCTGTGAGGCTAGAGCGATTCAGATGTACACAGAACCTCCCACAGCCAACAAAAACGTTTAAGATGAACTGTTATGAAAGAACTGTTGTGTTTTGAAAAAAAAATAATTAGGATATTTCCTGTTTTAATCTGGGAATAAATTATCTCTGCAGTGGTTATAAAATCTCTACTAATCCCAAGGATAAAGATATAGAGTAAATTTAAAAAGACAGAAATTGATGCTGTAATCTTATGACTGAGCTGACAATTTTTATCAACGGTTTATTAATTATGAAATATGTTGAGATTTAGCATATGTGGGCGAGTTACATCTCAAACATTTTAATATTGCATGGTGGCTTTGCTAGACCAGTACGCCAGTAGTGGGATTCACAAAGCAGCCCCAATCCGAGCAGTATTATTGCTTCAGGTAAAACACTTAAAGCTCTGAGGAGTTAAAGAAACAAGAGAGATGTGTTTTAATTTGATTTGATGGTTAAAAAATATGAAAAAAATGTAACACAGTGGCTGTTCAAAAATAGTCTAAAGTCCTTCATTCTTTGTGAAAAACATTTGGCAGGTCGGTTTTTCGTTTGCAGGTAGTTGCACAGTTTTCTAGAGCTATACAATTGGCTTGAAGTTTCAGAGTCAAACAGGTACACTACTGTACAGTTGGTGTTTACATCTATTCTTGGAAATCATTGCAGCTGCAACATCAACACAGAATAGCAACCCTCTGTCATGGTTATAATCATCCCAGCACGTAGAAGCTGATGCCCTGTCTTTCCCACGGAAAGAGGCTCTGCCTTTGTTATCATTGTGATGTCTTAATAATGATCATCTAAGAGTGCAAATGGAGAGCGAGAGTAAGAGAGAGCGAGAGAGGCAGGCATGGATAGACTAAGAGAGAGCAGGCGGCACCCAATAGCTGTATGATGAATGAGGGTGTCAACTGTATTCACCCAACTAGCAGTGCTGTGTCTGAGAGTGTCAGGCCCCATGCGCTGAGACCTGTCTCATTAACCACTGTGATCATGCATTAACAAGAGAGCGAGTGAGCGAGCGGGAAAATAAATCATTTTTATAAGATGGTGAACTGCCAGCTTTGGAAAGTACAACAGCTGGCATGTTTCACTTTTTTATCAACGTGGCTGTGACAGAATATCACACTTTGGAGCACATCGGCATATGTGTTTGACTGTGTAGCTGTATTAGGGCTGGAAATTAATCATTTGAATTTTACTCATTACTTTAAGTGTTGTTGTTTTTTAACAAATAATGTGTTATTTAAGAGTATCAAAAAGGGCCAGGCATTGGTTGACACTGGACCCCACTTTCTTTCTCCCCATTGCTTCAGTATCCTGCAATATTGATGAGGAGCTGACATTTTATACTCTGCTTTTCTGAAGCCAAAGCCACAGTGCCTTCCACTGTCACCTGCAGCACCGTCTCCACAACAACCTGCAGCACCTTCTTCACAACAACTGCACTGACAAACTGTCAGAGCCAAAATGATATAATAAGCCTGTGGAGACTGTACTCCTATTGTAATCATTTGTGAGTTTGTGGTGACTACAGTTTGTGGGCTCTGCCTTCTACTTTGGCATCCACATTGTTTTAAACTAATAGGCTATGAAACACAAAATAACAACACACATTCATCATTTTGACAACACTGATGTCTCTGTAATGACTATATTTCCAGCGGATACAGAAAACGTTTTTCTACTGTAGGTCTGTTTGGCATCAGGGGCGAGGCTGGGAGTCAGCTCAGGTCAGTCCCTTTGGTATCTTTAGTACTACACACAATGACGGAACTGATGAGAGCAGGAAACGTAAAAATACTTTTCAGCCAGCCTACTGATGATGCAGTCTGATGGTAAGATCTCATTCAGCAAAACCAACATCATCTAGAGTAGTAGTTTTATCACTCTAAAATACTTCGAAACACTCGTTTGCAGACCATAAACATGCATCAATATTAAGTCCTTAACATAAAATTGACGCACCACAGTAAAGACATGCCAGAGCACACTTGCACTCACGCCGTGTTTTCCCGAATCAAAAGATTGGTCACGCTCTCATTGTTTTCATGTTGCAGGTTTCTGTGCACGGGGAGCAGCTTTTAATACACTACCAGCTCACACGGGTCATTATACTACTGGAACCCCGTGCACAACACTGCACAGCGTTTGCCTTGCGGAAACTGATTATTTGGCCAGCGCGTGTCCTCATGCGCACGTTACTCTCTGTATTCCGCCAAAAAATAAAATACAAAAAATAAAAAACACAAGAAAGAAACACAGCCTACCTCGTTTCTCCGTGACAGCTCCGTGTGTCGACTTGTAGCAGGAGCTGGAAGCAGTGTGACACTCGCAGTGAAGATCACAGTTCGTAAGCGCAGAAGTTTTGACGAGTCAGTGACTTGGGGATCACGCACACACACACACACACACACACACACACACACACACACACACACTTTCAGTGCCTGCCGGGTCTGTGTATCACGAGCCACTGTATTTAGCCACAGTGTTTATGACAAAGCCTCGAAACCAAACTGATCTGCTTGATCTGCCGCGGGATCATTAACGCTTGTTAAAAAATGTTGCTCTCCAACTAGGCTGTGCGCAACGGTGCGCTCCCTCTCCCTCCCGACTTAGTCCCCAAACCCAAACGCTCCCGAAAGACACGTGACCAACCCACGGGGGACGGGAATAGCTCTGACTCCCCCACGGCAGCAGCTGGGATCGGTTACACCGCTGCTCTAGTGCCCGCGCAACAATCCCGAAATGTGTGCACCCATTCTCCTCCTCCTCCTCCTCCCTCCTCTCCCATCCCCCTGTGGCCTGAAGGTGTCGCTGTCTTAACCTTCACAATTTACAAGATCTTTACAGGAAAATGCACCTGTCTCATTGTCGAAATTAAATTGTCGAAATAGCTGCAGTGATAAAATTATATTCAAACTTAAAGAGACAATCATTTTAAAAACATAACAATGTAGAAAACACACAAAAATGTATTTAGATAGGCTACATGATATTTACATAATATTGATATCTCTCATTTCCATGCACCAATCGGAGTTTAGCAAAAACATCTATCATAATGTGATGACATTTGTAGGAGTGTCAGGCCAGCGTTCATTAAATTTGATCAAACCACACTAGACACAGTCACGATGAAGCAGATTAACTGAGATTGTCGAAAACTTGTCCGAATTTTGATATTTTAATATTACAGCAATGCATATTTAAATAATCTCTTGCTTTAAGGTGCAGCACTGATGTGAGTTTGCTTTACTTTACTTTCAGACTAAACTCACCCTTCAGCTCCATGTGGTTATATTTTGAGAGTGGGCAAAAGGGAACAAAATTACCATTAATTAGTTGTACACGTGCAGGCGGGTCAATGTCACATCAATACTGCTGTTTTGCTGTTCTGCATGTACAACTTGTTATTGCAATGGAAACTTTGGATCTATGGTGTAATAAGATTGTCAGATTCACCGTATTTTGATGGTTAAAGGCCTGGAAGAAATGTTTGAAATTTTAGCATTCAATCCAGATCAGCATGATGTTTGCATGGGGAGTTTAGAAAGCTAGAATATGTGTGCATCTTTTTCTGTCACTTGACTCAATTAATGTTGCAGTACATTTATGTCCTGGGCCTAAAAATGAAGATGAGAGGAGCTCTTATTTTCAAGGCCCGTAGGTGAGCTAATTTGGGTGTGCTGATGAGAACCAAGGATTTGTCTGTTGAATTACAACCTTCGAACAGCTCTTAAATGCAAATGGGAATGATGCTGAATCGTGGCAGAGCTGTACAGTCGTAGAAGTTGCCATCTTAATTAGTTCCTCTGTGATAAGCTGCCGATTCAGTGGAGACAAGAAGGACAGCTTAATGCTGTAGGGGGAACTGATAGGTGGTCTTTCTCTCTCCCACTCCCCTCCCACACACACTGCCACTCAACATTTCCCTTACACAAATCATTATTGATCGGATTTCGTTATCCAGCAAATGTACCATGTTCAGTGGACATCAGTGTTTCCCAACCTGCATTTTCAATCAAGCCTTCTCAGAGATCAAATTCCATTTTGTGTGTAAATGCTCACCTTACCAAGAAAGATGCCGGATATCCTCATTGGAGAAATCCACAGTGGAGAATAGCAGTGAAAAGGGGCTAATGAGAAACCCAGCAATCTTCCTCTCAGCTTGCTAGAGGACATGTGACGTGGTGTGGTGAGGAAGGTGATGAGGGCATCGGGGCGCTGTGATTCTTTCCCACCGTACATTCATGTTTATGCAGGAAGTTGATAAAATGAAACCCCAGAGCTCAGCGTGTCCACAGGACTGAATATCAAAGGGGGAGCGGGATCTTGGTGTTGGCGTGCAAAGACTGCAAAACTGGCCGTCCCCTTGTGGACATGTCATTGCTGGCCTAGCAGATTTCATCTCAAGCTATGACTCATACCAGGACACATTGACAGATGCAGAAACCACATCACCTGAACATGGGCTATTTTTTTTTTTTTTTTAGCATAGTTACAAACGTCCTATTTTGTGATCATACTCCCACTAATTTCCAAGCAGTTCACACATTTAAATATACAGACATAAAAAGCATGTGTGTTTTAGAAGCGTGAGTGGTTGCTGATGTCACACGGATTTTTAGTCACATCAATCATTAAGCTGCAAAGTAACATCTAAGCATCTCCCAGCAACACATTTTCTCCTTGAAAGACTTTCAAAGAAAGATATTCATCCTTTCAAACAACTCAAATCAGATGTCCTTGTCCGTCTTTATACTGCTTATGTCAAGTCAGAAATGGTTTTGATGTTGCTTTCTTTTAGAATAAATGTCATCTGGCCCAAACAAATAGTCGAGCTATTTTCTCCTCCTAATCAACAACCAAGAACAATTAATAAAGCTGGATTATTACTTACATTACGATACGTTCTCCACTGGTTCACTTATCATTACAAAGCCTGAGTTTGAAACTGTATAAAGAAAATGTTAAACATAAAAGAGCCATCATCGTGTATTAACTGATTTGATTCCAGGAAATTTAACAGAAGAAAAACAATCTTTTCATCCATGGTCTGCATAATCGAGGAGCGTCTTAGCCATAACGATGGAAAATGCAGTGTAGCTAATTTTTCCGTGGTAGCAGAGCAACAGTATAGAACAGCACAGCTGCCTTCTTCCTTCCCTCTTCCTCTCATGTGAGATTAAACATCTACTGCTTTATAATCGATAAAAAAACAAACGGACAACGTGCAAAATTCTCTGTAGATGTGCTCATTGCACTGTCTTTATATTAGTGCTGGGTGTGCAAAGGTCAGATATGTCATGAACCTTTTTTTTTAATTTTTTTAAACAAAACAGGGTTTAAAGCTACCTTATAGAGTTTCTGGCCATTAGTTGCGCTATGGACTGTTTTCATGAGTGGGCGCCTGTTTTGTTTGTATTACGCACCTACATATTTTTTTTGTTATAACATGATAAGTTTGAAAGTAATAATGTGAAAATAAATATCTCATTATAAGGTAGAAAATATCTTGTTATAACAATAAACTTTTCAAGTTGTAATGCGATACTTTTCAGTATGATCTCACTAAACAAACCTTTCAGTTATTTTATTTAGAGACTTCTTGACCATATTCCTGAGGAGTTGTAAAACATGATACATTAAAATGCTGACAAAACAAAGTTAGAGATGTGTTTATACCTAACATCAGCCTCTAAAAAACATCCATCAGTCCTTGGAGGTCAATACAAATTATAAGTAATTTGTGCAGATAAGTGGCACATTGCATTATTTCCAACAAAGCTCTTTTACTTTACATAGAGATAAGCCAAAACATATCATTGCAGGGCTTATGAATAGTTAATTGAAGAGGGATAACTGAGGCTGGGGAAAAGTAATAATTAATGAGGCTGGGTACAGATGGGACAGTATGGGGCACTTAATTAAATTTCAGCACTGGGAAATGACCCAATTTGGAAGTTGTCTGCAATACATATAAGTTTGAATCAAAGAAAATAACATACACAAAAGTCAAATCCTTCTCATTGCAAACAAACAAAATGACAAAAAAAATTATAAAATAAATGTATTTTAATTATGTTTTTATTTTAAAAGTTGATCATAGCTGCCAGTTTTACAAAAGTAACAACAACGAAACAAAGAGACACAACTCTTGAAACTTCTAATCACTGCTGTGTGCAACAACAACAGTGAAAGCTTACAAAGACTGAGTGTATATTATAAATCATGTAACTATCTCAGTGACTAAATCTCTGCTTTCCAACTCTGCATGTATTAGCATCTGAAGTTTTAAAAACATGCCTTTGTCGAGCGACTCTGTCTGTTGTCTGGCTGTCTGTACGTCTGGGGTTTCTAAGAATCAGTGTTGATGTAAGAAGCTGCCAGCTGCCGTCTTTAGGCTTACAGTGTCCAGCCGCTTGTCCCAGACTGTGAGCCAGCCACAAATAAAATCCTGCAATCACACTGGCTCATAAATGCATGAACAGGAAGATATCAGCTTGCAGCTGGTTGTAACCTGAGCTATTGCAGTGCAGGGGCTGTTTTATCAGTTAAGATGCCTTCGCTGTGAAACTCTGCAGGTCAGCTAAAGCAGCGGGAAAAGTTGAACTACACCTCGGGTGATCAGAAGGCCTCTGAAACTCGCTGATGAAATCTTTGTGTAATCAAGTACACTTTTTAAACCAGGACACAATTACAGTTCATCTTATGAAATTACACATTTAAAAAATGTTTCACTCTCCTCAAGGTTTGCCAAACTATAACCTCCCAGCATTATTTGAATAAGTCGTCACTCTTTTGTCAACGACAAAACTAATTCAATAGGAGGCTCAAGTCCCACACTTTAAAGCACACATGGCAATGTTCTATAGAATGTGCCTCAGTAGTTCAATGTCATTGAGAAAGCGATTAATGATTGAAGTTTCAAAGAGTGTTTTATGATTACGAAAACATTGTAGATTCAGCAGGAGCCACAGAGCTGCAGTTTCCAGTAATACTTTGTATTTGTACTGCTAAAAACTGGAGTAGACTTTACATTATGCAAGGTATATCAGTTTGAACTTTACCCTTTAAAATAAAACGCTAAATTAAATATATTAGTTACTTTCATAGGTCAGTACACATAATGAATTGTGATTTTTAGAGAAAATCGAACTCATGTTGACAAACATTTGACCTTTCTCTACTCTGAGGCTTGAGAGTTTTTCAAGATTTTACTGTAGCTCAGGTCTGAAATGATTTCCCCCAGAGTACCTACACTCATTATTTATAAACCATTTCTATACAATCAAAAGAGCTGCAGGGAACATCTATTTTTCAGAACTGATCAATAAACAGGGTCACAATCCCTGAATCCATTTTAAAACCATAAATTCTGTGATTGTTCCTTCAATCAACCAGCCAGTTGAATCCTCCCCAGAGGGATATAAAGAATTTATTATGAACTTTTAAAACAAAACACTGGATGGAGAGAGCTTGATGTTGACTCCTGCTCACCTTCAACATTAAACCACTTTAACTGAAATCTTTCAGTCAACCATGGAACACACTGTTGCATTTTCAAAATCATCCACCTGCACTTTACACTCCATTCCCACTTATTTTTTTAAAAGCTGTACTTTAGACAGTCAGTCCAGATATTTTAGCCATTATTAACTGCTCTTTGTCTCCTGGCAACTTCACCTTAAATTTTTAAACAAGTCACTGTATATGCTCTTTAAAAAAAAAAGTCCTCTTTAGATCCCTATGTGAAGTAATTTCAGACCCATCTCTGAGATTTTTGAAAAAATGTCTCCATTTAACCAATTTATTTAATACAAAAATTTAAAAAAATAAAATAAAATCTTTAAAAAAAAATCTTCACCTGGTTTCTGACCCCACACAGCCCTAAGCTGCCAGTGGTTCCAAAATCTCAGTTTGTCCCTGAAGGTAACCGGGCCTTTGCTGTTCAGGCCCCAAAGTTGTGGAACTCCCTTTGTGGAGATTTCAGGCAAACAGTACCCTCCTTAAAATCCCACCTTCATCTTGTGTTTTTTCATAACAGATGGTATTTGTTGTAATTACTTAAATCATCTTATTGTGTTTATACCTTAAGTTCTGGATCTTGTTGACTTTGATTGTCAGTTTTTTATCAAAAAGCACTTTGTAACTTTGTTTTTTAATGCGTTATATATATATATATATATATGTAATTGCCACAGAATTGGTCCAGATTGTGTGTCACTGTCTTATCATGTTCAATACCAAAGGGAATTCTCAATCTAAAAAAATCCGAAAAAACATTGACATTAGAAAAGTGGATTGATGGGTAACAGATTGCACCTACAGCCTGATGGCTCGTCAACTGGGAAAAATGTATCATGCTTTCTGTAGACACCAAGTCTACTGCATACTGATACAATATTGATAAGGCACAGACAGGAATTTGTATGTGTTTGACAATTTTGACGGTGATCTGAAGTGAGGCAGATAAAGGTAGTGCTCAGCAGGTGGCATTGAGCTCTAAAACTGTGAGCCCCGTAGCATAGTTAGCACAGCACGGGAAAATAATCTATTAACTCTCCTCTGTTTAAAGATAGAAATGAAAAAAAGAGGGAGACTTAACTATGAATGTAGATTGGGAGGTGAGTATGAATTAACTGGTTAAACAGTTAACCAGCCCACTTGTGATTTAGGGAAGATTTGGCATTTTTTTCTGGGAAGCTGTAAGCAAATATACAGCATAACAAGTGAAATAATGAACTTTACTTATCAGTTACAAGTTTGAAATATTTATCCCTGATTACCAAATTTGCAAGATCGTCTTGGTTTTGAGTGCCTTCTTCAAAAAACACATTTTAGTTGAGGTGCTTTTGCATATGTCATTGTCTCCCATCGAACTCAATAGAATATAAGAATTCGCTATGAGGATTTACATTTTACCGGCAACAGTTGATTCTATCCTCGTGTAGGTTATGGTTTATTTCAGGATTTTAGTGAGCCAAATCTTTCTGCACCAACTCTGAAAAGTAAGCAGTGAGTGTTTACATCTGAAGAATGAGAGCCAGCTGGGTGCAGCAGTAGTTACAGCACGGCCCCATTTAATTCTCAAGCTGATTAAATATCCCAGCCCATCGCTCCATAAAGGCACCTGACTGCAGCTTTTTATATGCAGAATTATATTTTGTCCAGCTGCCGAGGCCTGAAGCGGTGGTTTCATGTCACAGCAGAGTTGAACAGAATATCCAAGCATCTGCTCCTGACAGCCCAGGAAGCATTGCTAGATTAGAAAACCTGGAGAGGTCCCTGATTATCTTGGGGCCCTGTCTACGGTTGAATCCTGGTTGGCAGCGACACACACGGCGGTGTCGCCATTCTGAAATTGAATTGGGAAGGATTTAATGGGTTTAAAGGCTTTTGGCTCTCAGTTTGATGGAATCAGATAGCGGTGAAAATGCCAGGAAGTTGTGACAGACAGAAGTTTCGACCGTAGAACAGAGAGTGAGAGACAGATGGATTGAGACACAGAACTGGACACAGCTGAGGCAAGCCTTTGAGAAGAAAGTATTATTCCTAATTAAGTAAAGGACATTTTAGGTCTGTTTTAGGTCTGTGTCTCCGTGGCTTCAGTTCAGATAAATACGACATATCGCACATAAACACATTGTTGCCCTCAGGATTATGATGTAAACAATAATTGCAATCATAAACCGTAAAAAAAGATAATAAAACATCTGCTGGAGTGTTAATATAGCATGCTGTTATAGAGAGCCTGAAACCATTCACAGTGTTTTAATTATTACTGACAATGAGGCTGTAAGAAACATTCAATATAAATAGAATATTAAAAAAAAAAAAAAATCATGATTGGAATTCAATTTTTACATACATGCAACTATTTTTACTTTTGTTTTCCAGGACGTATAATCAACATGAATAATTGATTTATTTCAACCACTGAACAATCATTTTTGCTATTTTTCTTTCACTTTCAACTCAGAGAAAAATGAGAATTAAACCATATAAAAACCTGCACGTCACAGGGGAAAGAAGCAAATTTAAGTGATTGCTAATTTGTGAAATGATGATGGCACTTATGTAAAAGATACTTTAAGGAAAGTGTGACTGAAGCTTTGTTTTCACATTAAGGAAAAACAAGATTCTCAGCCTTCGGTATGCTGATTAATGCATCAGTTCTGATGGGACAGTGAGGCAGTGGCTCTGCAGCGAGAGAAAAGTCCATTTTCATGGGACTCTATAACATGGACTACAGAGTGTGCTTGCGTTTTAAACGGCACACTTTCCTTCAAAGAAAAAGAAAAACATTTGTAGTAGTTTGCCTTTAGTGTAAAAAAAATACCTTTTTATACCCACGTCAAGGTTCTGAGTGAACGGCAGCTCTACAGGCCATTTTGTCATATGTGTGTCCTGCCGGTCATCGAGTATATCGAGTGTAAAGTGTGGGGGGAGGAAATGTAATCGAGAGAGTGTGCTTTCCAGTGAAGCATAAAGCTTATAGGATATCAATACATTCAGTCGGGCTAGCGAAAAAATTGCTGCGCGGATGACTCAAACAGTCAATGCAACAGCAAGGTGTTTATCTCGGTGCATGACACCATCCAGAGTCCATCTCGCACTGCGCAAACCCGAGTCGTGACCAATCGTGACTGCAAGTCCTCCGGGAGAGACTGACCGCCTTTAACTGGCCAAAATCAGCTGGCCTGGGGCATGACTGGGACACATGGCTCGGAGGGAGAAATGGAAGGAAGAGGGAAGGGAAAAGTGGAAACGAGTCTTCTATTTGTGCCACCTTCATAAAAATAGATAAGCAGAGAAACATACTGCAGAATACACAAGCAAGTAACAGAGTTGTACATCCAGCAAGCAGACATAACAAACTTTTGAAGACATTTCTCTGTCGCATTTCATGGAAGAATGCCCTTACATTTTTCAAAGCTCAATGAGCTTAAAAGAACAAAGAAGAAAAGAAAGACACAGTTCTATATTTAGTGTTCAGCCTTTTGTATGCTTCTCATCCCTTTACAGTAAATAAAGGGTGACTTAAATGAGCATTCTTCCCAAGCGCCAGCCCGTTCCAGAAACAAAAGGAGTGGAAAGATATTGTGATCCTTGTGTAAAATATGATGGAAAATGAGAGTGCTGCACAGAAATGTTGTTTGCCACCAAACCATCAGCAACCCAACGACTCACAGAAGAAGATCCTGCTGTGTTGTTGGACAGACATCAAAGGCAAAGGCCTCAAATATTTTCTCTGTCACACTGGGTGACCCAGCAGCACTTCGCTTCCTCCATATGTACACAGACAAGTTCATATCCATAAAAACCCCACGCACACTCACACTCACACTCACACATCTCTCTTGTGTGCTTATGCAACAATCGGGCACACTCGTTCCCTACCTGAACAATCTGTCGTTGTCCTGCTTTCTAAGAAGTGGCATTTTAGTTGCTTCCACAGTCAATTAACTCAGCACCTAGATACAGAATCACAGTTGGGAATGGGAATCTGTCACAGTTGTCTTGACCTTTGATATCTGAGTATTTGAAACCTGGTCACGTCTCCCACCGACACGACCCCCTCCCCATACCGACCGTGTATGACATCTGTGGAAATGAACACCGGTGTGTTTATTACTAAAGTTAGCATAATGTGGGAGTCAGGCCACACAGGGAGGAAGAGATTGAATGCTGTGTCTTTCAAAGGGTTTTTGGTTCTTGATATGATATATATATTTCAGTGGTATTTTTAAATCACAGCATACGGGAGTCACAAAAACATCCATAGTGTTAGTGGATTATAAAACAGACTGGACAGGGTTGTTTCAAAACTGATTAAGTATCTGAGATTTCTGGAAACTGTATAATGCATTCAGCTCATCAAAATTCAAACTCCATGTAGAATGAGTGTATATGGTTTTTTTTCTGACAGCTATCAGGATGCATATCGTTTTTTGATATGATGCCTGGCATGAAGAATTAGAACTTAACAGGTAACACTTGATCACTCTGATCACAACCTTTGATAAATGAGCTTTTAGCCGCGATACAAACTAGATTACCCATGAGAACATGTTGAGACAGGTCTTTTCTATCATAATATTTTTTTCTCTAAATTACAGCCTTACTCGGGACTCCTGCAGGATAGAAAAGAGATGGATGTTCAGTTAGTATTTCATAACAGGAGTCTTTCTAGTAACTGGCTATTTACTCATGAATTGTTTTATGACTTGTGTTTCCTAAAAATCAAAGCATCATGGCAGTATAGAATATAGGGCCATAAAGAAGCTAGATTGTGTTATCATTTATTCTTTATCCTTTTTTAGGCTGTTGGATTTAGCATATTAGATATTTTTAATCCAGATGAACTGCCTGATTTAAACTCTGACACCCAAAATGCATATATGCAACACACACACACACACACACACACACACACACACACACACACACACACACACACACACACACACACACACACACACACACACACACACACACACACACACACACACACACACACACACAAAACACAGAAGCACATTGCAATTGATGTTGTTCTCTCAATGTCATTTAAAATGTGGAGAAATCATAAAAAACATTGTTTCTGTTAAAAGCAGCTGCAGGCAGGCTGCTTTACCATGAGCTGACAAATCATTGGAGACAACAAGAGAGAAACAAATATGAAACAATTTCACTGTGAAGATTCCCTTTGAAAATGCAGTGAGATTGTGCAAGTGGATGGATTTTAGACCACCTGCTGTTGCCTGTGCGCTTTGTCTAATGGTGTTTGTCCAAAAAAGATAAGGACCTCTCCATGGAACAACCGATGGGATTTAATTAACAGTGAGTGACAGGACCCAGTGGCAGTGATGTTGTCTTCTCCAGCATTTTCAAATGGAAAAAAAAAAAAAAAAATCCTGTCACGCAAGATACAACTCTGCTGCATGGTGCAGAAGGATTTGTGAGCTTGTGGGAATTACTCTAGGCAGTTAAGTGTTTTTTTTTTCTTTGTAAGAATGGAAATGCAAAGCAGCCTATAGTATCAAGCATTTTTATGTCAGAGAGTGTGGCCAAGTAGACGTAGCTGCTAACCCTGGATTAGTGCTGCCATTGTGGGGAGCTTAGTCAGTGACACCAAATACTTTATGCTTTAATTACTCTTCAATGTTAATGTGTCACCATCTAAGTGAAGTAAAAAGTAAGAGTTAACTTGGTTTTGACTGTTCTTGCATAGCTGCTGTGTTTCCCTTCAACCTGCCTCTGAGGACACACATCCTCTCTGACAGGCCAAACAAATGCTGAGTGCCACAACAAGCTTCAGGAACAAACAAACATGCATTCATCAGCAGTGTCAATCCATCACTAAGCCGTCACAAAATGGCACCTTTCGGATGCACGAATGGCCTTTTCACCCCAGTCCAGATTGTTTTTAAATCACTTTGTAACTCACATCTCCCTCATCGCGCTTGTAGAAAACAAATGAAACTGGAAAGTTGTAAATAAACACATCCATTGTCCTAATGCTCCAGTGAGGTCTGTGCTGTAATTAACCAAGAGGAGGTGTTCTTTAAAAGCTGGGCAAGACTGATCAATTCTGATCCACTGGACGGTGAGCATCAGAAGCCTCCTGTTAAACACAGGCCACTAAGGCTCGTCAATCAAGGAGAGTGCTTCTGCCATTTCCAGTTTAAATGCAGTCCAGCATAAGGGTGGGGGTAGATGACATTTGTCAACTCATAATGTATATTTTCCTCTGTGGCTGTTATTTGTGAGCATTGTTTCTTATTGAACCATGACCAAAACTATTAGATGTTCTTGGTTATAACCTGGTTACAATATCTTGCTACCTAAAACTAGTCAGACCTCATAACCATGTCTTTGTTCCTTGCTTAAACATCACCATTTGACTGCTAACCTTCAATCTGCCAACATCTGCAAAGATAGTGTGTCTTATTCATGCAATAATGATAAAATCCATATCAGACAAAGACGACATAATACAGGTACAAAAATAATTGAAGTCCCTTTATTCTTATTCTTATTCTTATTCTTATTCTTATTCTTATTCTTATTCTTATTCTTATTCTTATTCTTATTCTTATTCTTATTCTTATCCCTTATTCTTTTTCTGTGTAAATTAAGGTATTTGTTCATGCATGGGTAAGCAGAACATAATAAAAGAGATGAGATGTCAGGTGTATAATAATTTACCTGTGGTTTGGAACTAAACTCTCTGAACTGTGTGAGATTAAACAAATTGAAAATGTGCCAGATCTTTTATTGCATGCTTTTATCTGCAGCCGTTTCATTTACTTTGTCCCCATTAAAGATAATCAATATTTTATTGATTGCTATTACCATTTTGTTCCATTTCGTCAGATGGTCTTGCACACAATCACACTGGCAGCAGCTCGGTGATTATGTGCATATGTCGATATGAATGTGGTTCAACCATTTTCACATTACTGAACGCCTCAGTTTTATTTTCAGAAACGTCCAGAGCCCTATGATCAATGTTTGCCTCTCTGTGTTTTCTTGCATATTGATAAATCGTTCATTGTTGGAATGACATGCAGTTTTAAGTAACAGGGAGGCTGTTAAGGTGCAAGCAGTGTTTGGAGTGCGTTCAGCATCTTTGGTAACTTCCCACGCATGGTGAAATCTGTGAAATCATTCTGAGCTCGTTTCCATTTTTGAAACAAAATGTTTTGCCAGAGTCGAAACTGTAAATATTAGAAAAGCTAACATAAGCCTTTTTAATGTCAAGCACATTACCAATTACCACGACGCAGGTTGCAACCCAAATTCCTACTTAGTAGTAATATTTCCCAGAAGATAGCAAACCATAATGAAAAATAAATGCCATAACTGAGAAATTGTTAGAAGTGATATCTAAATGATGCTGTTGAAAGTACATCGCCTGTTAAGCACAAATCCATTTGAACTTCAAATAAGCTGGAGACAAACGTAGTCAGGAGATCAAGTATATGAATCAAAGGAGCAGTACTTCAAACACTGACTGCAGGGAGAAATTAATCATAAATGAGAGCACTTCCAGTACATACATGTTTTTTTTTTTTGTTGTACCAATGTTGTTGACTTTATAGAATTCCCTGCTCATTTTGCTTCTCACTTATCATATTTCAATGTACTTTACTAATGCGGAGGTTCTTATATAAGATATATTTGATATCTATATTACAGGTTTAGTTCCCTCTCAGTTCCATCAGCAATTATCTTTGTGTCTTCAATAACCCTTTCCCGTATTTGGTCCGAACGCTATTCTTACCCTGAGCTGAAAGTTTCCCCAGGCATCTGTTACTGAGATGAGTATGGAAGCTTCCTTCAGATGTAGAGCTAGTCAGAAAGCATTATCAAAAGGATGTGCAGTTAGTTGTCTGACTTAAATCACCCCTGGTCTAATTGGGCAGCAGCAGACAGAGCGATTTAAGTTCCTCTCAGGAAATTCCTCTACATTTTTAAAACTAGAAATTCAAGTGGCTGAACAGGTTTTTTGAAGGTTTTACCCCTCAGATCAAGGACACGTGATAAGAAAAGCCTGATAGACCTGATAGATTGCAAGAGAAACAAGGCTGAGGGGAAACAGTGGTAGGTACTGACACTGAGTCAATACAGGTCTCTTTAGCCAGGAAGACAAACTGAGACAGAGTGGAAAATTTGTTAAAGGAAAAAGTGGAAACATAGAATTAAAGTTGAATAGTGAGAGGGATGGTAGAGAAGTGCACTGGAGTGCGTGAGAGCGAGCTTTGACAGTCTGTGGGAAGAGAGTTCAGACCCCAGTTTCCTGACAACGGTAATTACTTCCCTGGCTTAACTCATGGCCTGAATCTCCTTCACAGCCAACTAATGCTCAGCACTTGGGTTCGGTGCTGTATGTTCCTGTGATGAGAGCTTGCCTGTAAAGAGTTTGTGCTTTACTTTTTGACAATCCAAGACTAACCAGTGGGGCACATTTCTTAAAAATGACTGGACAGCAAATTTAATCCTCAGAGGGTAAAAGAAGTTTAGGATTATGTGCCATATCGCACCAGCCAATGAGAGAATTTGAGCCTCTCTGGTCCTGGTGTCTTGGCCAATCGCAGCCAGAGGCAGAGGATAAAATGTACATTGGAAAAGCAGCCGTAAAGAAATGATGCACTGTGATAGCTGTGGTGTTAAGGAGTGGCTCTTTACTAAACACAGAATAAGAAAATGTATCTGAAGGAAAATTATGTAAATATACCAGCAGTGATTTTGATACGTGTTTATCAAACAGACTGTACTGTAGCTGGAACATGTCAATTTCCAAAAAGGTAATAAATTCGTATGAATCACATATATTTGGATAAAGTAATTATAGTTCTTGTTTGGATTTACGTCCCCAGCATATCAATATCAGCCAGTTTAAAGATGGGCATGCATAATGGACTATTAGACTTGTTGTAACACTTGATAGACAGATGCAAATTAATTGATGAGGTCACATATTTCAAAATGCAGCGAAGACCAGAAAAACATCTTTCCTTTCCTTTCCTTTCCTTTCCTTTCCTTTCCTTTCCTTTCCTTTCCTTTCCTTTCCTTTCCTTTCCTTTCCTTTCCTTTCCTTTCCCTCCCTTTTCTCTTTTTGCAGTACAGATTCATGATCTATGATCCCTGCACCTACATGACTCTTAATTTGCATTGCACCAAAACAACATAAAGTGAAATGGTAGGGTTTAATGAACATGATTATGGGCACAAATTATAACTAGCAACTACAATGGGATGTGTCGGGAAAAACAAGACACTTTCAAATTCAGAGTAATTGTTAAATTTAGGCTGCAGAAACATATTTTACAAACAATATATAAGGCAACTTTCGGAGAACTTGAGCTGTCTTCTGTTTGCTTTCACTGCCCTCTAGTGTCAGTTTAATGGTGACATTGGTGTTTGTTAGCTGTTTGTAGGTCCTACTCGGTGCCAAATGGATACTTAGAAAAAAGGTTTACCTATGATTATTTTTCCTGATAATGTTTATACATGAACAGACACCATTTTGTACAAATTTATAGATATATTGGATGTATGGACATTGTCCTTTGTCTACTGTATAATCTGTATGTTTGTAATGGATATGCAAATCCTGTTTCACTGCTAAATAATTAATATGACAGAACTATTGTACTTATATATATAAAAAGAAAATCTTTGCACATCCCTACTTTATTCCAAATTGGAGCAGTCTGTCCTACGTAACCTACATACTCCCATTTTCCCTCATGTTATTTGACTGGCTTACCAAAGAGTGGCAGTACAAGAGAGAAAACTTTGGCTGGAGGATAATTACTGTATAGCTGACATGATAAAGTAAATCAAATGAGTTTGTTTGTAATGCCTGTGATAAGATAAGTAATGCAAACAAACCAAGGTTAAAGTTATTCATAGTTTAAGGATACTGTGTTCTGTACACCAGGACACATATGGACTTTGTCCTCATCTATTAAATGGGTCAATTTTCTGATTTGCAACAGAGCAAACTAAGAACACTGTATATGTTGATGTTAGTAAATTTTTCATGTGTGCAGAACGTTCTTCTTTAAAAGCACATGTTTTAGAATAGAATCCTGTGTGTATATCTCTATTGTACACGGTCAACTAATGCATCTTAAATCAGGAAAAATTTGAATTTTCTTGAATGTCTGTTCTGAAAAAAATAATAATGCATATAATTTGTCTAAAACCTCCCCATTTCTACAACATATTCTGCGGTAGTGCCTTTCTTTGGCTGAGGGAAGAGAATGACCCAGTCAGGGATACACTGCTGTGTTTTGAGTTGAACTGTGTGGCAGCATTTAAGACAGATGACCCAGTTAACACTGGCCTCATGACATTCCACCCCCCCCCCCCCCCCCCCCCCCCCCCCCCCCCCCCCCCCCCCCCCCCCCCCCCCCCCCCCCCCCCCCCCCCCCCCCCCCCCCCCCCCCCCCCCCCCCCCCCCCCCCCCCCCCCCCCCCCCCCCCCCCCCCCCCCCCCCCCCCCCCCCCCCCCCCCCCCCCCCCCCCCCCCCCCCCCCCCCCCCCCCCCCCCCCCCCCCCCCCCCCCCCCCCCCCCCCCCCCCCCCCCCCCCCCCCCCCCCCCCCCCCCCCCCCCCCCCCCCCCCCCCCCCCCCCCCCCCCCCCCCCCCCCCCCCCCCCCCCCCCCCCCCCCCCCCCCCCCCCCCCCCCCCCCCCCCCCCCCCCCCCCCCCCCCCCCCCCCCCCCCCCCCCCCCCCCCCCCCCCCCCCCCCCCCCCCCCCCCCCCCCCCCCCCCCCCCCCCCCCCCCCCCCCCCCCCCCCCCCCCCCCCCCCCCCCCCCCCCCCCCCCCCCCCCCCCCCCCCCCCCCCCCCCCCCCCCCCCCCCCCCCCCCCCCCCCCCCCCCCCCCCCCCCCCCCCCCCCCCCCCCCCCCCCCCCCCCCCCCCACCTGTTATTACTCTCACAACTTCTCCATCAACCTTTCTTTCAGTGACAGATAAATGTGATTAGTTCACACAGCCATGTTGAGGATGAGCCTCGCAACAATGTGAAAATCTCAACCCCGACATCTCATATGACCGTAAATCAGCTACAGGATTTGTTACTCTCCTATTAAAACCACCTTTGGTCACTCATACAGAAAGGGGTTGGATTCTCTCAAATGTTTTCTACACTGAGTATTTAAAAATAGGCCTGAATTTGCCAGATGCTTTTCAAATCTCAGTATAGTGTGTTGCTCAATTGTATAATGAAGATCATCCTCATCATGTAAGTGATGTGTTGCTATCATATTTTCCATATTTGCACTGATTATGTCATATAAATCCTAAAATATATCAAGACATTACAAATACCAAATAGCAAGAGCAGGTTTTAAACTGTTTGCCAGTCGTCCAAAATGTCCCAGAAGCAACATTTTGACTTCTGCTCTAAACTATTTGTGCTCAGGCAACTTTAATGATTATTCAGGATTTGTCATTAATTAGGGATCACCATCTGAATGTACCATGTAGTGCAGTTGTGATACTGAGCCTGTTCAGTCTGACCTTCATGTTGTCTGAGGGACTTTGTACCATCTAAACTAGGACATGTCCTCTGTAGGAATGCTATTGCAGTTCAGAACGTACTTTGCTCTCGACTGGTTAGAAATGATGATGTAATCTTTGTCTTGAAAGACAACCCGTTTTAATGCCAGGAAATTATTGCATAAATCACTGAAGTCTTGATTAATGGCCATATTACACAATTTCTTAAAGTGTTCCTACAGGACATTTAGGGACACAAGCAGAAATAATTCATTATAGCAAAGCCTGCAGAGAAATGCTTCATATTATGGTTAAATCATGGGCAAAAATGAGACATGCTCTGACTTACCCTGATGCCAGACTTTGATAACTGGCAGCCTTTAAAAATTCCATCCAGTAAATAAGCCATAATTCCACTTCTCATAACTTATGGCATGCTGGGAAAAGAACCAAATACAACTTTGTCCCGGTGCTGTGTGAGTTCTCTCATACTACTTTAAGGCCAATCCATACACAACCGTGTAAAGGTTAGCACTTTTTAAACTAATTACAGGCAAATCTCCATGGGGTTCCTGTAATACGTCAAACAGAGGAAACAACGTCTTTGCATGGCAGAGTCTAAAGACCATTTGGTTTATGAAAAAAAACAGCAAAATACCCTTGTTTTCCCTTTTTAATTGCAGCCTTGATATTTAATAGCATTTTAGCCTTCTTTTTTTTTTCAGTGTTCAGTTGCTCAAAGGATGTTACAATTTAAATGCCCATGATAAACATGTAGAGATTATTAAAGACCTTATTAAAATCATTACAACCTTTATCCCTGGTGTGTCTGCTAATTGCACTCGAGAACAAACTGTGGTCATGTGCCTTGCAGACTGGATGCACTTATCAGTATTATTTGGACAGATTTTAGGAATGTGCCACTGATAGCAAAGAGCTTCCACTATCCTAGTTTCACTGACCTAGTTTAGACAGCTGTGGGAGTGTGTCTGTAAAAGGCAATTCTCCTTAAATTAATATTTCATACAAACTGTCCACATCATTTAGCTAAGCGCAGTCTTTATTTCTAGGGACAAAATTTTCTCCCAAAACATGCCAGCAGAGAACCGAGACCATATGTATTACACATTTGCAGCTGGCAGTGAGGTTCAATCTGAAAAGGTTTTCCTGAAATTGACCTCGATCTTTTTTACCTTTTAAAATTTAAACAACACTTTGTAGTGACACTTAGCAGTTAGAGTCAGTCTAGGCTATCTCATTTAAGCCCACAGGTGGCACCAGGAAGTAGCTCGGGGTTTGGTACTTCAATGACAGCCCTTCTGACTATGCAAAAATGGACATAGCTTCTGGGTCCGAAAAAAGAAGTCAATGTGGAAGTGTCCTAAATTGCAATGCCACTGATGGCCGCTAGGGGCCAGCTCCAAAAAAGACGCTGGTAGATTCCCATTCAACTTCATTGTCATGAAATACAAAGTCAGTACACTTTTTTCTGCAAGTCGTTTTGGTGTCATTCACTAAAGTCACGTCTGATGAGTGTTCTTGCTGTCCATTTGGAAGTAATTCCATAATTAATTAGATATCAAGTCTTAAAAAGCAGCCTGTTTGAGGGCGTGGCTGCTTTGATTGACATGCCTGAGGTGCAATCAGTTTTTCAGTTTAGATGGGCAGGCCAGGTTGTCCAAGATGAGGATAGTCAAGTAGTCAAGTAGTCAAATTTCCCTGATTTCACATTAGGTTGCCACCCTCTTACTTTCCCAGGACATTTCCTTGGTTTATTTATAATTTATACTACACAAATATAATAATTTATCATATTACAATTTTTTTTGTTTTTTTTTTATAAATATACCTTAAACACAGACCAGCTATTTTTAGACAGAAAAGCAGAAAGCCAACACAGGTGATGTCAATGGGCTCATTGAACTTTTGATCTCACTTCCACTTCCTGTTTTTGTCAGGACGAATCTTCTGGTAACTTAGCATTAGAAACGCGAACATATACTAATTGTCTTTTTTTTTTTTTTTTTTTTTTTACACCTCATACACGTCCGAGTGCGGAGACTCAATTAAAAACCTCTAAACGGCTGTGACACCATCATGGCTCATTGAAGGTGATGTAAATAGGTCTGGGCTAAGTATGCTAGATTTGTATTACGCATTTGCCAAGATTCCCAAAGAGGGCGCAGGGCGGCTCGATGTCCAAAAAAAAAAATACAGCATTTGTTAAACAGTTTGTTTGTTTGGATCAATATCACGGCGTTTTTGAGAACATACGACCTGCGAAGCAGTGGAGACTCGGGAACGAGTAACCTGCGCTGTTTGGCTATTACCACTGAGAGGACGCGGACACCTGCAAAAAAAACCCCCAAAAAACAGTGATACCTTCGCACTCAACCACGACGGACACCTTGTTTTGTTATGAAGATGTCTAATGGTAAGTGCGTGATTTTTTTTATTTTTATTTAAATTATTTTTCCCCTTCGGTGGTGTTGGCACACGTGCGGCCTAACGTGCCCATTCATTGAAACATCACGTCTGTGGAGCCGAGTGCTGTTGATTCGAGGTGTTTGTACGTCGCAGTAGAAATGAAACTGTGGCGACCAGCACATTTAATGGAAAATCCCTAAATGTTTGAGCAACCCCATAGCATAAGCAAAAGGACATCTCTGGTGTTGTCATTGCTCCATCCTCATGTAACCGTCAAGTGTAAGCAGATTGTGCCGGTAGATGAAAATTGATTGTCTGCATTGTCTTTTGAAAGCAGCAAATTCTGTCTTTTTTTTTTTTTGCAAAATCGGCTTGTTCCAAAGCAGCTGCGGGTTAACTTATATTGTTGCTTTTATTTTTTTTTTTTTTTATTTATTTTTTTTATATAAAGGTTGTTTTGTCTACTTCGTAGAAGCCTTGGTTCAAACGTTATCTCGATACTCTGTTGTGATTGATGATTTAGTAGAATCAGTTTTCTTGATAGGAGTTACTAATGCAACATTTGAAGTAACACCTGATATGTTTTCCTCTTTTGCTTTTCCTCTTTCTGTTTCTGCGTGTGTGTTCATTTGCTTTGTTAACTACATGTTGTGCTTCGTGTGTCTTATGGGGACTTAAAGGACGTTTTGGGAAACATGATTTTGTGTTTTCTGGCCAAGCGTTGGATCTCGCATGTTTGTTTGGTAAATCGAAAATCTGTACAAAAACTGATGTGTAAACCCACTTCTTCACTGTTTCAGTCTGCCACAGCATATTTCTTGTCTGGGAGCAGTAAATCCCTCAGGCTCTGCTGGTGTACTGGTAAAAAGCTGCCACACCCTTAACGTTCCCTAAAAAAAAAGTATTTGTTGATATAATATTTTAGTCTGTGAACTACGATGGTGCTAGTAGACAAAGTTTAAGTTTGCCAGTTCTCTGACTGCTGGCTCTAGCCTTATACATGTGTGGAATACATCTTCTAATGTAATGCTTAGCAAGAAACTGAATATGTAATGTTTCCTAAATGACAAATAATTGTCCGAATGTTGATCTTGGACGGGTAGTAATTTGTTTCGTCCTGGCATGAGAGACAATGGAACTGAACTGACGGTGAGTATGCTGCTGTGAATTTAGTCCCCTTGTTTCCTACTGAAGTATTTGTTCAATGACATTGGTCTGTCTGTTGTCGTGTCTATTTTTTGTCATTTCTAATTTCTATCATTGTTTTTGGTTTCTTAAACTGTTGTCATAGTTTCACTGCTTTCGAACTTTGATGAAGCTTGTCACGTAGCTGTGAGCCTACGTGCACCGATAAGAAGGTTGACTTTGTGAGAACGTGCCACATTAACCAACGCAAATGATGATCTACAATAAGAATTATAAAACCACCTTAATCCACTGACATATTAGACCAGTGTCAATGAAGATAACTTTTTAGGAGGGGATTTTGTCATGTTTGAGGTGGAATAAAAATTAAAATAACACCTATAAATAAAACTAACATGATAACAATAAAATCAGAACAATATTTTGAATATTTATTTATGATTATTAGGTGAAAATGTCATAATGCTGACAGACGTGTCCATCGCTGACTATACTACCCGTTGTCCAGTAGATGGCAGCTTCTATCCAAATTAGTCCACAAGCCCAGTCTTTCCATCAAACTGTAGCAGCCCGTCTGCCTGAGGACATTATTACACACTCAATAAAGCAATAGTCAGTCATTTTCTCTGCTTAATTGATCCCTCTGCTTCTCAACAATAGGCGGTGTGACATTTTTACTGCAGCAGGAACAGCAGCATGTAAGACGCGTTATTTGTAATTATCCTGGTGTGTTGTGTTCTTGCGCGAGTGGCCATCTGTAAACAGCATGCAGCGCACTTGTTGGTCAGTGGCCGGAGTCAGGGTCAGGCTCTCGGCAGTGCCTTCCCCCCGGAGCGCCGACGTGGCTGGAATGACATTGTCCTCGTATTTACCACCGGGGCTTGTGAAACACTCGTCTGGAGGTCACGACTCACTCTTGCGCAATCCAAAACTATTTGGGGACAGATATGGAAATTGTCAAAATTGTTATTCAACACAGAGGAGGCCTGATAAGATAACGTTTCTGTTTACAAAGTGAGTGAAAGAACACGGGCTCTCACTGACACACAAACAGAATCGCACACATGCACGTGAACAGTATTTCTATTGTCTTTCCTTAGCGGCCTACCTACGTGTGCTGCATGGGGGAAGGAGGCTGTGCCAGTTCACCTGAGGCAAGAAGGGAGGTAGAAGGGAGGGCAGGTGGCCCTGTTCAGCACAAACGCAGACAACCATTTGCATTCACACAGTGACCTCGGGTTTTTAATTCAGTTCAGCTGTATGCGTTTGGATTTGGGGATAAAACAAACACACCCAGAAGACATCCACACAGACAGAGAGACAACATGAAAACAACTGTTTAAAGAAAAATCCTGTGTGATAGTCTTCATGGCTGTTCATTCTGTTCTAAAATAGGAAATCAGAGTTCAAAAGCATATGACGCTACTATAAAGGGATTCAAGAGAAGCAGGCAAAATGGATGAAAGTGCACAAACTCGGAAACATTTCCGTAAAGTATGTATGATGCAGTGTAGGAAACTCTCATCTACTGGAAACATGAATTCATTTTTTTTTTTTTTTTCTTTCAGAAATTAGCACGAGACGTGTTATCATGGCTTTGCTATCATGGCTTTGCGTGTGTTCCTGCAGCCTCCCTCACTCAGACACTCCTCGGGCTGTCAGCATGGCAGGGTGGAGCTGGCCGGGCTGCACATGTTTCAAGCATGCTCTGAGGCTTCACTCCCCCCTCCATCTAGTTCCCTCTTCTACCGCGAATGCGCCCACGTCTAGGCCTGCAAAAAGAAAAAGAGGAGGGCCCAGTGCGTGCAGCCGGCGATGCTTCTTACCAATCAGAGGGGTTTCCCCACCCTCTCCGTCTCCTTCCCTCCCTCTGCTTTCGCTCCCTCCCCCTGGCTCTAGGCACGCCAACCAAAGAAAAAAAAAAAAAAAAAAAAAGTCCAGGGAAAAAAGTGATAAGCAGCAAACAGCTTCTGGGTTTTGCTTTCAAGCGGACTCCTGCTGAATCGGTGCGAGAGTGTGTGTGTGTGTGTGTGCGCGCGCTGTGTTCACTCTTCATCCTGCCACAGTAGCAACACATTGCCGCAGCGTCGGCCCCGAACAAAAGGCTAAACGCAGCAGAGCCGCAGGAGGGGAAACTCAGGGACAGAAGCAGGCAGAGTGGCCCAGCGTGACTGCACTTCTCAGGGAGGAACTCAACCTGCCATTTAGCCCTCCTGGCCCCGCAGTGGAGGCAGGACGGCACACAAGGCTGGTCCAGGCTGCCTGTCCGTGTGTCTGTCAGAGCTGAGGAACACACCCTGTTACTGACAGTTGGCTCTTTCACTTTGTCGACCGTTTTTACACCTCGGTCTGTGTCATCCTCTACTGAAACTCCTGCACCTGCCCTGGGCACCTTTCCTTTTCAGCCACCTGCCCTCCAAAATGTCAGATGATGACTGCCGCTCGCCCATCGGCCTGGACTGCTGCAGCTGCTGCCTGGACCTGGCCAATGGCTGTGATGAGTCCATATCCAGCAGTCCGGCTCAGGGCCTCGGTTCTTCGGGGGGCCTGCTGGGAAGCCCCACCAGCCCCAGTGTGAATCACTTCCGCCAGCTCCGCAACCAGCTGATGTACCAGAACCTAAACACCGACAAGCTGAACAACATCATGAGGCAGGACTCCCTGGAGTCGGTGGTGAGGGACCCATGCTTCCTGCTCAACGAGGGGATCTGCAACAGCAACATTGATCAGACAATGCTGTCTATATTGCTCTTCTTTCACAGGTAGGTCTGTTGTTTGCTAATTTGATAGGTCCATGCTTATCTGACAAGCTAACAACTGAACCTAAAGGGTCTTTAATTTGAATATGAAACTTGAACTTAATGTTAGTCTTTATCCCTCTTAAGGCACATTCAGTACAAAGTCTACCTTTTCATTAGTGGATCTACTTGTCAAATCCAATCAGAATACGAGGAGCATGTTTTGTTTAGATGAACCAGATGGTGACTGGAAACTAATCGGGTTTCTTGGAACTCTGAAAATGCTGACATAAATGTTTAGTCAAGGATTAAGTGTAGGCTGGGATTGGATAGTCAGGTTTAATTTAGGTGTGTCTTTGTCCCTGAAAAATGTATGTATGTATGTGTATATATATATATATACACACACACACACACACACACAGTATGTATGCACCTCTTAGTGTCTTTCTACATCTACACGAACATGTCTTTCATGCAGCATATGTTACATAACATATTGACCATTACGAATGATATATGACGTTTTTCTTTTATGAGATTACTCGGTTTAACCGCAATAATTTGTTAGATATACAATAACTGAGAAGGGAAAGTTCCCATAGGTTGAAAAGAGCTAAATAGCTAAGCACTGTGTGGTTAAAAAATAAATGGCAGAGAACAGAAGTAAACAAAACCTAACCCAAAAAGAATGCCCTCCAAAAACACAAGGTTATTCTAAAACAACAGTTTTTGGTCATATTGATTCAATTAAAATGATCTTTTATTGCTTGAGGTCAATTAAATCTGGCCTTACTCTTTCACTGTCTCTGCCAAACAGCATTTAAAAAGCAACGTTTGGCAGCTCACCTCGCAGTGTTTGTGAGGAGGAGAATGTCCAGCTACAAACTTGCTGCCAGTTGGATAGTTTGTTTGGCAGCTTCTGTCAAATGACCTCAGCCTCAAATTAACAGTTACCATCTTCGCAGTCAACTCCAGTTTGGACCGTCGCTGCACTTCTGAACCCGAACCAGCCGCACGTAATTACGTACGATCTCTTATTGGAGTCGTAAAATGTGGAATTCTTTGGGGAAATAGCCGTGAACACTGAAATAACAAAAACTTGTTATCACTGTAAAAGTCAATTTTGAGTGTCATGTAACGTCAAGTTGTTGTCATCCGTGTCAGTAAAACAGAGATGTGTGTTAAAGGATCATGACGTGTGTGTCAGACTTCCATAGGACATATGATAACAGTAAATGAGGGGTCTTTTGTGTTTACGGCGCTGTACAAACAGAGTCTTGATATCAAAATTGACATTTGGCTCCAATCTTACCACCTCTTTTGTCTTCTTAAAGTAATGCAATGGTTTTTATTTCCTATAAACTCTTGATAATTCTGTTTTGAGTTTATTTATCAACTCCAGTTGTGAAATACCTAAAAAAAAAGAAGTTCTTCTTCCTTTAACAATTTATGGTAAAGACAAATAAGACGGAGACGAAATAATACATGCATGTGAAAATAGTGCCTGTGAAAAAAAGTGGGCTTTAAAGTGCATATTAAACTTTTTTTTTAACATAAGTCATCCTCTGGAACGTGAATTCTTATCAAAACAAATGTAAGCAACATTAATGCATATCGGGTAAACCCAGATTCTTTCGCTATCTCTTCAGATAAAATATCTGTGATCCCAATAAAGTTTGCCTGAAATGAACGAGGCAAAGGTGACCATTATCATTAATTCAGTTATTTTATAGGTGTTATCATATCAGTAATGTTCTCTGGCCAAGGTGCACTATCAGTATTTAATCAAACTTTTCCAGAAGCCCGGCTGCCACAGAACATCCCAATAAGTTAAGTTTTAACCTGCCTTTACTTTGCTGTGTGCCATAAGTCTGCTTTTATCTGGTGCTGGGGGAATCTTGCTGCATAAGTACAGACAGTAAAGTGGAATTAAAACTATGTACTGTGGTCTGCGGCTGATGACATCGATGATTAGACCTCAGCAAGGTTTAACTCGATATTTGTAGCTTTTGGCTGTAAAAGCTTATCGGTGACAAACTCTCAGGCTGTGTGAGTTTTTATGTGAATTGTTTTTAATACCCGACAGACTATTTAACAGTGCTAATTTCTCTCTCAATAACACATCAAATATAAGCTGTTTGGAGAAACTTCCACTCTAAGTTGATTTTTCCATCTGTTAAGTTGCAGAACAGCTGTTTAAGTGCTCATTAATAGGACACTTTTTAAGGAGATATTGGGTTTGCTGTGGAGCTGCATAATTCAGTGAAGGAACAGCCTGTTCTTGATTGTTTTACGAGAGCGCGAGTGTGTCATTATCACACTGATGAACAATAGTTGAAGAAACTCTGGTTTTAGGACTGCAGCTCCAGCTGGTACTCCTTTTCTAACAAACTGTTTTAATTCTGGATAATATTTTCAACTTGCATTTAGACTACTGGGAAAGGTTCCGATGAGTGAGTGTTTGCTTTACCTTGAATAATGCCTGCTGGCAGGGCTCTGCTACAACTGTTATACAAGAGGTGTTTTTCTGCTTTGGAGTTCAGACTTCATCATGCATATATGGCAGCTTAGTGCATTTCTTTCAGTAATCAGGGCATTAATACTTTCATGCTTTCACAGTTTATTATAATGCCATTATTAGGAAATAACTCGGTGTTGAAATCTGAATCTTTTCTATTCAGTCATCTACACTTTAAATGAAACCTTTATATAAAATGTATATGACTTAAGGCTTGACTTGCATCTTCCTGGAGTGGAGAAAAAGGAGGCTACAATTGCCAATAATTTTGCCATTTCGGGCTGCGAGGCAGAGGCGGCTGTACCTGTGCCTTTGGCCAGTGTGACTAAGCGTCCGTCTGTTCCCGCTCAGCTGTTTGCCTGACAAACACACTCTTTAGCCAGAACACTTTGTACCCAAACCCTCCCATTTCAAGAGGGAATCACAGACATGGATCATGTGGCTCTCATGGATAGGCTTTCTCACAGGATTAAAACATTGATTTCAAATCTGAAGCCTCGCAATTTTTTCATGCAGAAACACAAACGCCCTCATTCATTCACACGTGTACTCACAGTCTAATCCTGTCAGTTGAAGCAAGAAAGCTGCCTCACCGAGATCAGGTTTGCAGAAGTACGTGCATTTTTCGCTTTGGGAAGGCCTGGCTTCTGATGAAAGCCTTGCTGAGGTTTATTCTGTGACCTCACCCTGGGTGGTCAGTCTGCCTGGCAGCTATTATTCTCATTTGCCACTTGTTAACAGGATAAATTGTTCAGCATAGCCCAAGGAAGCATGCCAGGACATCTTTTGCACTTGTTGAATATCAGTATGAACCAGTGGCAGCGGCCAGAAAACTTGTTATGTAAATGATTCAAGGGTCACAGAAATGTGCTGAGAGGAGAATTTGAAGCCATAAGTCCTATTTGGTGTTTGAGGTCGAGCCAGAAAGGCCTAAGGGGGGCAAGAGCTGTGATTTCCACAGGATATAACCAGAGGAAATGTGTTGATTTACTTTGAGGCTTAGCGGGCTTCAGTTGGCTGGAATAAGAAAGGCACTTTTGCACACCTTCACCACAGGCAGTCAGTCAGTACTTAGCAGCCACTACACACCATCACATGCCAGGGTGAAGAGGCCTGAAGTGCCTGCAGGGATGACACGAACATTTATCACAGGACTTCGGGTCTGTGAGCAGTCAGTCAGTCAGTCTGTCGATAAGCAGTCAAAACACGAAGGGGGAACAACTTCAAAACTGGTGGCAGCACAAAAGATGTCACAGAGTGTGAAAGACCTCATAAAAGAGTTTGTTTCTCTACAGAAGCCACTAGTCTGACCACAGGACAGAGCTGAAGAGGAGTTTTCTCCCTCCAGACAGGATTTTTAGGCAAGATAACAACAATCTGTCTATTAAAGGTATGCAGACTTTCATGTTCCCGTCTCGAACTCATAGCAGCTGCCAGCAAGAACTTCAAATACATATTGCTGGTAAAGTGTTTAAAATGACAATAAGCTGCTAAACCAGAGTAGGCAAGAAGCTCATCCATTAGGTCAGGTCTGTTGGCTGAAAAAGAGAAAGAATTTCCCTGCGTGGTTAAAAAAAAACCTCTCATTTCTTTGTCCGACTAGGAGAGTTGAGGGTGAAGTACACACACACACACACACACACACACACACACACACACACACACACACACACACACACACACTCACTTTGTGGTTTTTATATTAAACTGTGCAAAGAAAGGCAGAAAAAGGATTCTGACAGAAGAAACTCTGACTGAGTTTGATTTTCTGTTCTGACATGACTACTTATCCTTCTGACAATTTGCAGCCCTAGACCTCATTACTTCAAAGTTTCTCACTCTGGCCTGAGATGACCACTGCCTGCTGGCTTTGGTCCAATTGACTACTGAACATAACCTCATCCTCTTACAATGGAGTGGAGACGGGATCCAGCTGTGTCAGACACCCTGATGGGCTTTAAAGCTCCACTCTGTGATCCAAATATAAACCGCAATGTTGCTTTGCTACGAGAAACCCAAGTTTATGAAGTGACTGCCTATATTTAGTGATCCACTGAGGTGGTTATGGAAAGTGTCTTGGCCATGTATAATCCATCCAGGAATCCATAGAAATTTACATTTTAACAAACCTTAACTTTACCAAAACCAAGGCGTGTACCAGAAAATACTGGATAAGCTTCTGCAACCACGGAAAAGATTCCATCTCAGCCTGCATCAAGTCTGTTTTCTGTACATAACAGTGGAACACTTCTCTACAGTTCAATAGAATAAGAATTTAATACCATCTTAATCCTGGGTGTGCCCACAGAGTGACCTGTTTTGTTAATTTCCATGCAGGTTATTACATTACACTTCATTTAGCTGACGCTTTTATCCAAAGCGACTTACAACATACCGATGGCACACCATCGGGAGCAATTTTAGGGTTGAGTGTCTTGCTCAGGGACGCTTAGGCATGTGGGCGGGAGGAGCTGGGGACCGAACCACCAACCTTCCGATTAGGTTAGGTAGTTACTTTATTAATCCCCAAGGGGAATTTTTTTTAAATTTTAGTGCGCAACCCACTCTACCGACTGAGCTACAGCCTCCCTCCCAGGGCCACAGAGAGACTGACGGAAACAAAGACCATTCACACCTGAGGGCAATTTCTAGAATTAACCTGAGGTGCATGTTTTTGGATGTTGGGAGGAAGCCGGAGTACCCGGAGAGAACCCACGCAAGCACAGGGAGAACATGCAAACTCTGCACAGAAAGTCCCAGGACCGGATTCGAACCCTGAACCTTTTTTGCTGTGAGGCGACAATGCTAACCATTGCACCACTGCGCCAGGTCACACCTGACAATTTCTTTTTATCTGTCCGTGCAGAACTGAATACAGCGCACTTCTGCCTGCTCCGTCTTTGAGGGCTAAAGATTTGCACGGAAGGCAACACACACTTTTGGAGAACTCGCGCAGGAATCTTAATGCACCTTGTTTCACCCCTGAGTCCGGATGTTAGATTGCCTCGCAGGCTTGATGATTTACTCATCATATCAGACCAAGTCAAATTATATTTATATATCTCAGTATCACAAGTCACAAATTCTCCTCTCGGAGTTTTACAAAAGCATGCATCTTGTGACGTTGTGATTAAATGACATCTGCTTTCTGTCCTCACAGTGTGTTCAGGCTTGTTCTGCAGATAACATTGTGGTGATATAGAAGCACACGGTCAGCAATGTAAAGATGCAGGATAATGAAAACAAAACACTGTTTATTCTTTATAGCTGTATATATTTGGCCCTACCTGCCACATCAATTACATATTTATATTATATAATATTTTTTTCTCCAGAGGGCAGGGTACGCTCATCACAAACAGCCCAATTGCAGCTCCTCTGTTGAATTATCATAGCCTGTTACAAGCCGTAACAGGCATAGAGATCAATGAGAAACAAACTGCTGCACAAGTGTTGAAATTCTAATTTCATATCTCTCCCATTCATAAACTCCTTCAAGAGAAAACACTGTAATCTAAAGTCTACATCACAATACAGGTGTGAGGTAGATGAAATGCTGTTTTCAATGTCATGACTAACTATTCCGTTGTTGGCCACATGAAAGGCTTCTAAATGTCAAATGCGGTATTTCTGACGACAGAACTTTCTTTGAGCCGTGTTCTCATTTGCAGCAATAAGAACAGAACAAATTGCCATCTCTTGTATAAGGGGGGGAGGGAGAGGGGGGCAACAAAAGTTTGAGGAGAGAAAAAACTTCATGAACTTCGGGCGGCAGGGGATACATACGGATGTACACAACAGTGAATTACTGGCAAGAGGGCAAAGGGAAGGATGTGAGGGTGGAAGAACAGATTCATGGCCAGGCAAGTCGTAGGAACCAACCTCTGACAAACAAAGGCCACAAGGGCGAGGTCGGAGCAATGTCAGGGGAGACAGAGAGGGAGAGATAGCTATAGAGAAACAGTCAGAGGTAAGCTGTCAGACAGGAGGCTGGAGTCAAGACAAAACATAGCCCGGACTTGCTATAAATAGCGTGCTGTTGACGTTTGGTGGAACTAAGATATAGGCAGGTCTGTGCATATCTCTGGTAAAAGTCACAACATTTCTCTGGTGCTCAAGGAAGTCATTCCTTCGCAATGGGAGGAAGTAAAAAGCAGTGAAAAGTGTTTGTTTTAAGGTCATTTTCATGAGGTTCCTCAATAACGTATGCTTCGACCACTTCTATGTCGACAGGAGACGTTCTGGAAGCAAAGGCCTGACTCACGATATTATAAATCCACCGCCTTCTCTAACATGTCGGCATATGTTTAGTGTTTTTGCACCGGAAATTAAACCCTGTGCTTTGATTTTATTGCTGTGGGACCACGTTAAAGAAGGACGAACAATAATGGCTTTTTAATGGACCTCTCTTGACTTACTGCCTAGTTGTGTTGTAACTGTGTTAATAGGCTGCCCTCGGTGCTTTTGCCAGAAGGTGTATGTGAATACTCTCCAATTTGTTGACTACTGTCTGCCGTCTGTAAAGTGATGATGAAGTTGGCGACTATAGTGGCGAATGCGCACAGTTTAGCACGCAGACATTTGCCTCTCAAACACACACACACACAGTGCGTGCAGACAGAGATCAGTGTGTGTCAACCCAGAAATCCACAGGCACACCCTGCGCCGCAGGTTAATGCAACCGCCAGCGTAAAGCCTTTTCTTTACCAACACTGCTGTGGTTGGCTGTTCAGTTGTCCCCAGCAACATTACAAACACAACATCAGATTGTCATTTCAGTTTCTCCACTTTCAGGGCGTTTTGTTTCGGCAAAAGTTCCTCTCCACGCACAGAACCTTCAGAAAATGACTGTGACTCAGAAAATGTTGAACTTCCCCTCCCCCAGTTATTAGCATAATTTTACTATATGTGGTCATACCGCAACAGACCCGCTACATTTATGATAAGTTACATATTGTTATGTACATAAATACAAGTTCAGCGACGACTACCGTATGTCCTGAACATTTTTTTAAAATCTGCTCTCTCAAGCCGTGTTCAGACCAAACGCATGACCCGTGCGAAACATTGACCCGCAACGTTCCTTCGTCACGACGGACATGAGCACTGTACTCCTCATACACCGTCCTGTGCCATAAATATTTTCCAGCATATACATTTCAAGGCTGAAAATTCATCCCCAAAATAAACCATTTACTTATTATTTCAGAAAAGTTGTGCTAAAAACTACAGCGATCTGTTTTGAGAAACGATTTGGACTTTATATGAAGGAATCTGCGACTGTTTTTCGCAAGTTTACATTTCCAGCAGTGGCGTGTAGTTATTAACGTGGCAGAACCGATTCTTCCAAATTGCAGAGAAGAAAGGCAACTGAAACATGTTCAACAAAATATATAATAGCTACGAAATGAAAAGTTGTTAAGTCGTTCTGTGTACGGCAGTCAGGATTTATTAAAAGTATTTTTCACGTTGTAGGTTAATTAGTCAATTTCTGTTCGTATACAGTATACTGGGCTTCCTGTGTGAGTGGCTCCGGCCATACGAGCGTACATGCAGGTCCTTTAACTTTTGCCAAACCCGGTGACTACCTTAGTCGTTTCAGATTTTCCACTGGACTGAAGACGTAAGACGCTCCAACAACGCAGACACACTCGCACATAAACACAGACCGGCGGAGTGTAGCCCACAAAGGTGACCCATAGCATTATGCAGTTGTTGACACATCGCCACAGCGGAACCCAGCTAAGCTCTTTTGTCCTGTGTCGGACACAGTACGTACCAGAGCTGGATTATGAATCTATAAGTAACACACATTCTCAACCAAGTCAAATCCTCAAGATCATTGTGCTGCTGGGAAACTCTTCCAAGAGCTATGGGAAGGAACTGACGACACGCGTCTTCTGAGCAAGATTAGATGCATGAAAAAGAGACACAAGATGTCCGTTACTCTGTTGTGGTCTGCAGAGTTTGGCATGGGTAGGATGCTAAATCGCCAGCCGCTGTCTGTTCGTTCAAGAGCCCGGTGGTTTTGGTTGATCAGGCGACGAAGCGGCAGCGTCCCGCTCTTCTTCATCGTCACATCTGCTTCTTCACTTCCTACTTGGTTATTTCTTGGTTGACTGCTGTTCATTTACAAACTACTATGCATGCCTTCCAATGAGAGCGCGCATCTGAAGTTTGACCTACTTGAGTGGTGCATTTATGTGCTGGTATGTGTGTCTCAGTAAAATGCAATAGCTATGTTAAGCAAGTTTGAAGTCTCTGAGTTTATTTTGATGGCACTCTGATGGAACGCCCACGGAAGGAAGGGAGAGGTCATTTTGAAATGATGCCGCCACTTTCATTAATTATGAAATGGCTGTCATCGCATGGAATTTGTAAGCAAACATGATTTACAGGACGGATTATATAAAACGGTCCCTTAATGATGCTTAGGTCATTGATGTTTGAAAGTTTGTAGAAAAAATTCATGAAGAATGTTGTGGTTTCTTTTGAACATTCTTTGTAGTGAAACTCATGAGGCTTCGCTCTGCGCAACAAACAAGACTTTTGGGGAAGGATTCCTTCGGGAGGTCCGTGAAAAGTAAATACGAAGTCAAAAAATGAGGAGGATCTCCACTCGCAGCAGTGTGCAGGCACCTGTGCTTTTGACATTATAAACTCCACTCTGCTGATAGCCACATTTTTCCGTTGCTTGACTAACACAGCATACAGCAGGATGTCATTTGTGATGAAAAGAGTGCACCACCTCTGAATATCAGACACTAAACAACGCTTTTGAAAAGTGAAAAAAAAAAAAGAAAGAAAAAAAGACGCCCTCTTAAAAAAGAATGAGGGATACTTCAAAAAAAGGGAAGCAGCACCGTCCACCCATTTAAATCCTTTTCTCTATCACGCTTCATGTTTGCACAACTGTCTTTGTCCTCCTCTGTCTTATTGGCCACATCCCTTCCCTCTCTCTCTCTGTTTTTTTCTCCCTGTCTTTTTCTTCGTTCTCTCCATCTTTGTCGTCCCAGTTGGCAACTGTTGAGATTATGTAAGCGTGCACGAAGGGGGGTGGGGTGGCGTGACAATGGCTTGTGCTCCCTGCCTTATCTATTTGGACCATGACTATGGCGCCTAATTAGATAATAAGGAAGCCTGTCAACACTTGCCATCACGCACACGCACACACACACACACACACACACACACACACACACACACACACACACAGCCCTGTCCTTGATAGTAAATATTTGTACCACAAACAGTCAATATGATAATAATTACACTATTGAAATACACATTAGGCAGTAATTCAGCTTGTTTAGTGTCTGATATTCAGAGGTGGTGCACTCTTTTCATCACAAATGACATCCTGCTGTATGCTGTGTTAGTCAAGCAACGGAAAAATGTGGCTATCAGCAGAGTGGAGTTTATAATGTCGATGGAGGGAAGCTGAAATGATGGAGCTTTTGGACGTGGACTCTCCATACCACCCAGGCTGAGCGGAACAAGCTGCTGGCTGGAGGGCAGTGAAAGTTTCATTCTGCACTGTTTTCATTAGCATGGGATTCCCAATCTTGTTGTAACTCTGCATGAGAAGTGAGAATGTGGTAACCCACCCTGCTACCGAGGGCCAAGTTCAAGTTTGGCTGAAAGGAAGATCAGATCAGGAGCGGAAAGAAATGCTTTTCATGAGCACATTGTGCCCTTTACCAGATCCAGGGGGAGCCAGTATTTGTGCTGATTTGTGTAGAAGCATGGGAGACTCTTTAATGGCTCTGAATTGAGGTAATTTGTAAAACAAACAAAAAACCCAGACGTTATTTGAGATTAATTCCGATTGTATATTCCATCTGTTTCTCTGTGGACGCCTGTTTCATAATCCCAAGTGTTTTTAATCCCGCAGTATGTCAGTTTTTTTTTTCTTCTTTCCACAATAGATGCCTACACAATGCTGCCAGACAGTGCTTTTGTGGAGCGGGTCTGAGCCAGGCCTATCATTAGCCTATATTATTCTCCCTGGGCACTATTCACACTCAGGTTGTGTACAGGATGTACCCTGTGTGCGCACACGTACACGCACACACACACACACACACACACACACACACACACACACACACACACACACAAAGCCACATACACACGCACGCAACCTCGTACACATCAATATAGCCTGTAAGACGTGGACCGAGTATTCGATGAATTTAAGCAAAGGTGTTGCCGCATTCCATTACTGAAAAGTGCTCTCACTTACTCTGTACTCTGAGAGTCTCTGGGAAAGAAAACAATTACTTCTGTGAACTTCAGCAGGTTGTCAAGCCATCTCTTCCAGGACACAAGAGTTTGCAGCACCAGGGCCAATCACATATTCTATTTTTAAAGTTACTGGACATCTGCAGTTTGGCAACACACCGTGTGTTTTTCCTTTTCTGACTGAACTTCGGTGTTCTCCAGTAAACAATTTTGAGCTCTCGGGGCGGAGGTGTAATTTAAGAGCCCTGACTTTCCCAAACACGACTCTGCTGTCATGCGATGGGGAAAATAGTAATGAGTTTGGAATTAAGGAGCATAAAAGAACATCATTTTGGTCAGGAGTTATAAACTACTCAGTTAAGTACGCATTACGTTGCTCTGGCTCATTAAAGAATTATGTAATATGGGTGTTTAAAAGTAAATATAAACTGGATTTATAGTCTCTGACATGTGTCTCATCACACAATCACATCCTTAATTTGATCGAAAGTATTGAAGTGGTGAAGTAACATTTATTTAAATGAATGCTTTCTGAAGTGTGTAGCTAATTGTGTCACCCCAACAACACCCACCTCTCATCTCGGAGCTCCTGTGTCATCTGTAATTTCATCATTAACTTTAGCCTTTGCACAACATTGAGATGTTAGTCAAAAAAACTAAACAAAAAACCTAGACACTTGACTGGGAAACCGAGTGGGGAACATGTTGGGCAACATGCTCCCCGCCTTGCTGTAATGCGTCGGTTTCATCAGATGTGCGATAGTGTGCAATAAGCTCCCCTACTAAATGAAGAAAGTTGTTCTTCTTTCCTGCGAACGCAAAGAAGAGCTTGGCAGAATTTTGTATTTTATATAAATGACACTCTGAATTAAGTTTACAGTATAGATGCTCCAAAAACACCCCACTTCAAATGGCTGGCAAAATCCCCATGAACCATCAAACTCTGACTTTGGTGTAATGAACATGGTTTCCTTTATATTGCTGTTGCTTCCAAATGACTCTGGCTTCGAGTATTGTTACATAACTGAAAAGCGGCTTTGTGAGAAGAAAAAACATGGAAGAAGAAAAATGGAAAATAAAACGGAAAAACAGAATCAAACCGACCGACAAAAACAAACGAAGAAATGTGATGCACCAGAAACCTACTGTAATGTACTGTTTCTTTTTTCTGTGATGTGACAGTGCAGGCGGTGACAAACCAAAACTTTATTTCAGCATTTTATCGCACACAGCTGTGGCTCTCGAAGTCAAGTCATTTCTCACCGTAACTCTGATTTAAGGAAAGGAGGAGGCACGCCGGACCGAGCACCGGTTTGGCCTCACTGGCAGCGAGCTGCGGTGGAATGAAAAGATGGAGCACTTTTTCTCTCTCTGGATGCCTTTCTGGCAGACAAGAAGGAGAAAAATGAACGCACATTGCGCCAAGTTTCAGTGAGTCTGTGATTGTTTCTGGCTGCTCCCCGGCAGAGAGAATAAAGAGAGAGAGAAAGAGAGAGAGAACTGAAGGAGTGAGGCACCAGCGTACTCCAACAAACGAAACTAACAAGATGCATCCTGTCCAAACCCTCACTTCTGTCTTTGTGTCACTGAGTTTAAAAGAGCCTTTCATACCGCGGAGCAGCTCGAGCCGGTTTTATCTGATGGCGCACCAATGCGTCACTCGTCCCGCCATTTTACTGTGCCATCACAAGAGGGAATCAACACCAGTGACATTAAATGACCTCCTCCTGCATTCCTTCCAGTCGGTGTTATGGAGACGAGGGAGTCTCAGATTCATCATTATGGTTGCATGATGTGTTGTTTACACAGTCTGGAATTAGGATAAATGGAGTCCTCTGAAAACATGTAGATGCTTCTGGAGAGAAGTAATAGAGCTCTGATGCAGGGCTTTAAAAAAACAAAAAAACAACAACAAAAAAACACGGGGAGGCCAGAGCCAAGACAGCGCGGCTGATGAAAGTGTCTTTCCTTCCCTTTCTTCATCTGTTCCTCCCAATTATCTCTCTCCTGCACATACCAGTGCACTCCAGATTCCATCCAGGCTGCCATCCACATCCCTGACACAAGTCTTCCAGGGACGTGCAATGGACACAAAGACCTATTTATTAGCAGCCTGAATGCAAGGTGTCATATAAGGGAAAGTGGAGCCGGCACCGCTCTGGCAGAGAGCGGGAAGAGAGGTGGATTTATGTAACAGTCGAGTTCGCAGCCTTTCAGTGCTTGTGAAGCTGGCGGTGTGGAAGTTAGTCGGGGTCAGGAGGTCTCGCGCCAACGGGGGCGTCTTTCGCTGTGGAAGTGCTCGAGCCAAACGGGAAGACTCGGCAGTTGTTGCCCTCTTCACCTGGAAACATGTCAAGAAAGTTGAGTTTCCAGCATTGCAGATTAAATCAATTCCAAAGTTAAAAAAAAAAAAAAATACTAGATACAGTATATATACGTAAGCTAGAAAGGTAAATGTTTGTGCACAGGAGGCACATTTTAATGAGCTGTGTGGCAAGATGCTGCTGAAGTCACTCGCATCTCCAGGAATACACGATGATATCATAGTCATGAGTGGTGCACCACTCCTTCTTTCTTCTCCTACACATTTCCATCGAATAGTTGCACACGCTTGTTTTGCCTGACCTCAATGTTTTCACTGATTTATCACTCTTAGGATTGTTTAGCATAATTTAAGCATTCCTGTACTGCCAACATACTCGGGTCGCAGCGTGGGAGAAAAACAGGACAACAAGCAGTGCTTTTTGGGTTGAATGTTGATGAGATGGCAGAATGTAAGGTTAAAATGGCTTATTTAGCATATAATTACAGTGAGGTTCAGTGTGGGCACGACGAATAAATTGCTGAATTGCACATGAGACAGACAGCAAGGACATCTGTCCAAGTAAAGCAAATTTACAGCAACTTTAGGTCTGGTGTGCAGACTTGGTTTTTAATTTAAAGAACAGGCTTCCCTGCATACATACAGCAAGCAGCAGGTTACACAGTAAATGTCAGACGATACATGCAAGCAAAATGCTCACGATTTAGCGTTTTGAAAAATCCATGTTATGTAATTGGAAAAGACAAGAAATAATAAAATAAAGTACAGTGTTTTCCACCACAGTACCTTTGATGTTACATGAAAGGAAAGCCAAAATAGGGGGGGGGATACGATCCAGTTGGCAATCACGGTATGAGGCGATGAGGGTTGTCTTGGATTAGAGGGGTCTGCAGGTGAATGTTCTGACACTCCAACCATGAATAATGTGTAGGTGCTCCATAATGGCCGAGCGAGCGTTCCTCCTGGCTCCAGTACTTTTGCCCTGTTCTCACTGGAGGTTACATAACAAACATAGACACACAACAGTGTGAAAATGTTGGCAAAACACAGACACAGACAATCCCTCTGTGCCTTTTCCACGATTTTCTCAGTAGAGTCATCAGTTTGAATGAATGCGTTGTTATCTGATCCCGTTGCTGGGTGAATGGATGCTTTTGGTGTATTTCTAGTGCTCTTTTATTTTTTCTTTCTTTTTTTTTTCATGGGCCCACTTCCCAGTCCTCTGGAGGGAAAGGATGCTATTGTAGCTCATATCAGTGGGAAATTCAGAGAAACACCCTGATAAAAAAAACAAAACAAAGTCTCACTGTTATTCTATGACAGCCAGCAAGGGGAGGACATAAAAGAAAAGTAAAAAAAAACCAACCCAAAACACAACTGAAAGACAAGCAAGATACTTCCTCCGATTCATATTCAAATACGCTCTCCAGAAGGAGATATCAGATTCAGACAAGGCAGCGCTTTTCCCGTGAGTGTTTTGTATTTCTTGCAATATTAAGTGGCAATGATATCTAGGCCTTCGTGCTGAAAACAGCATCACTAAGTACCTCTCCCAGGCCCCCTCCTGACCCACACACACACACACACACACCCCACCCCTCCTTCCCATTGGCATCTTTACTGGCATTTGCATGTCATTTCAACAAATGGAAACACATGTTCAAATTGGAAAGTCAATAGGGAGCAAGCATTTAGAATTACTCCGGGTGTGTCTTTTGTGAATCCTCATTTTAAGATCAAATAAAATAGCAAGGCCCACAATGTCACAAAATGGAAGAATGCATTTTTTTTTTTTTAATTCAGCCATTTAAAAAAAATTTTTTTTTATCATATTTTTCCTTTAAATTGTTAGTTTCATTGTAAGGACTCCTTAGTATTTATGCCAAGGCCTTAGCATCTTGGTTACATCACCTCTTTGAGTCTTTTAACAGCTGCCGCTGTTAAACTCAGGTTTGTACTTTAAACAAGTCTCCACATTGTCTCGGGCCGTAACGATGTAAACAATATAGTAGAACGATTGTAAAAGCTGTCGGCCTGCACTGACTGTCCAGTCCACTCTGCAGCACCTGTTTCCCCAACACAGTGAGACAGGCAGCAGGACAGATTAAAGACGTATTCTCCTCTTGGTCCCTTGATAAGAGGCTGACACGTTTTTTTCTTTTGTAAGATTTTATTGCCTTTTTTTCCGAAGATACTCTTTCGGAAGTTGCTGCCCTGTACCTTTTAAACTTGACATTAGTGTATCTCTGAGGTTTTCTATTGGAAATAACTGGATAGTGTGTGGCAGCATTTTCCTAACCACCACAAAAACAGACCGATTATAGTAGTGGGTAATTTTGTTGTTTATTATGGAAACTCCACCCTAAAATAGTATTTAAAATTTTTTTTTTTTTAAATCATTTAAACTTTATGTCTTTGTCATTTTAAGACTCTATCTCCCTCTGTCTTACCACCAGTGTGCCCCCCCCCCCCACCGCCCTTCTATTCTTATCTCAAGGTACCCATGTTTTTTGACAGTTTACCTAAAGAACTGGGAGTACAGCCAAAGCCTCCTATCAGAGGAAACACTGTTTAACAACAGCTGTGAAAGCCCTCTCCTCTCTCCCCCTTTCTCCTCCTCTTCCCTTTCTCTTCCTCATTTTTTTGCATTTTCCTGTTTTGGTGTTTCGGTAGCTCTCGGCTCAGTCTTTGATACAAAGCAAAGTGGGCCGTCCTCAGGCGGTGGGGAGCAGACAGATACTGGAGTATCTGGTGAACTGCGCACTGTTGAAAGACGAAACCACAGATTCTTGTTATTCCGCCGGTTTGTGTGTCTGTCTGCTCCTTGATTATGCATTTTTCCTCTGAGCTGAGAAACCATAGAAACCTAAACCAGAAGCATTATGGGTAATATTCTGTAATCCTACAATTACCCTTTATGGAAACACAGGAAATGTTGCCTTAAAAGTGGTTCAAAGCATCTCCAGGGAAATATCTTCCCTGACATTATTGGCTGTGTCAAATGATGTTTAGTCTGCCTGTACATAGGTCACTTATGTAATGTAGATTACTTATGATATACTCTACAGCGTGCTCATTCACACACACACACACACACACACACACACACACACACACACACACACACACACACACACACACACACACACACACACACACACATATATGTAGATGTACAAGTGTGTATACATGGGCTCATCATCTTCAGTTCAGAAAAGCTCTAGTCTTGGTGTCACGCTCTGGTAATGAAACGGACGTTCTGCTCTTCAATGATTTTGCTTGATGTTTTTAAAAACCGGGCAGCATGTCTGTGTGCTCATCTTTATTCAGGAACACAGCCCAGACGCGGTACACTTGCAGAGTAAACACAAATATCTAAGTTCATTGTGCACAAGGCTGAAGCTGTTTCACCTTAACCCTCCCCACCTTGTGTTCATGTGTTACATTATACTGCACGCAGCAAAGTCTCTCTTGCCCTCTCTTGGCGCCATAGCAGCACCTCTGCCAGAACTAGGTGAGCGTGTACCAGACAAACAGCTCGCAATATGACGAGACAGGTCAGAGACGGGATAATTATCTCGAGACGGCGTCAGGGTTAGGCTGTCCTGAAGCATGCCAGTCAGATAGGATAGGATTTACTGCTCGGAGGCAGAGCGAAAGGACAGGAATAACAATGACTGTTGGAGGAGGGAGGTGTGGAGCGCAGACAGGAGAGGAGGAGCGAGACAGACCTGTCAAAAGAGCCAGCAGAACAGGCACAAGGTGGCAGACAAGGCACAAAAGTTACACAGCTACATCAGCCAGTCAGCAAGATGCTTTCAAACATATGCCTTTTTTTTTTTTTTTTAATAAACAATATTCAAAAACACAAGAGGACCTTGCTGGTATTATTACTATTTTGACAAGCCGAGGGGTGTCTGCATTGTAAAGGTTGGCAGATACCTTGCAGGCACCAGCACACTGCGCTGCCTTCTTTGTGGTCGGACTGTAATTACAGTCTTTGCCAGGAGAGAACACCGCAGTCATTAAAACCAGTGTGAGGAAGACATTCAGTCACACAGGCTGGAAAAACAAAGATAATGACTTCTGGCTATGTGTTTTTGTGTGTGTAGAGGTCAGGTGTTATGATGGGAGCCTGTGAAATACACAATTTTGTTTCGGTTCTGCAAATTCTGCAATACTTCCTCAAACTAGCTCGTGGAGCTTAGCTGACATTAGTTTCCTTTACGATTCATAGCTTAATTTGCCGTCATAAAAAAAAAGTCGTTTAACTTCTTGAAAAGAAATTTTACATTCCACCAATTCGGTGAAAGCAAACGAGCACATCCAAATTTGCAGCACATGAATCCCCGATGATCACAAAATTGTGGCATTTTGAATTTAATTGGCTTAATACTTAGAATATTGTTACAACACATTTGGATTGGTGGTGATAGTAAGTTATAACTCTAGCTGTGTCTCATAAAGACGCTGGCACACACCTGCTTTTTGTTTTGCAGCAGCTCTGCAATAACAAAGCCAAGCCTGGCATATTTAACCTGTGGCGTGCTCTTGTGTTATTGCTGGGCTGAAGCCAAACACAACCATGAACCCTCTCTGGAGTGCAGTGAGTGCTCGACCTCGCTGACCTCTCCCAGTCTCTTATCTTTTCTTGATTGTTTTGATTTCCATCCACATCAGAATACTCAGTGCTGTACAGTTTAGAGGCCTCATTTATTAATGAAGCAATTTTATTTTATAGCTCACCCGGTTTCCGAGGTGCTTCTCCCTCACCTTGCCACGTCGCCATTAAGCTGGGGCACCGCCGTGCTGGCGGGAACCTCGTACATCACCGGCTCAACTCTACGGTTTTAGCACGAAGATAAGGTGACAGCTCGCTGGCTCCCAAACGCTGCTTACGTGGGCAGATTTCTTCATCTCCAAAACAATAAATGGCTCTTGCGCACTTCTCCTTTGCCAATAGGCCAGATCTGATTAGAGATTTAACATCAGCCTCAGCTTTCATTGCGACGGATCTCAAGCACAGCCATCATCACCATCTTGTTCTTTTATCACGGCCGTTTGAAATGGTTTTTAGTTTGATTGATGCCAGAGATGACATTTTCAGAACTGTGTTTGCCATTTTGGCCAGATCTCAACTTTTCTTAATCCCCGAGAGCATTTCCCTCTACAGGTCTATTTAATCCAGTGTGAAAAAGAGCTCGGTCTTAAGAAAGGTGCTTTGTTGTTATGGATCTCTCTATTTCACTTTCTTTAGAATGAGAGCGGTTGTCTTCCAAAGGCTGTAACTCTGCGTGTCCAGACAGAAACAGTGTGTTGTGTTTGTGTCTGTGTCCTTGTGTGTGTGTGTGTGTGTGTGTGTGTGTGTGTGTGTGTGTGTGTGTGTGTGTGTGTGTGTGTGTGTGTGTGTGTGTGTGTGTGTGTGTGCACGCCTCTGCCTCCAGTGACCTCAAATTTGCATGCATGTCCATTACTGTGTTTGCATGTCTACGTGTCTTGATTATGATCACATCTTATTGTTGTTGTTCACGCTCCACTGCACACTTTTACTTGCATGGGAACACGGCCAACGTCTGTACCTGTGTGGTGTGTGCGTGCAGAAGCGATACAACAGTGTTCTGTGGTTTTATAAGTGAACTTTGGACCTCTCGGGTACACGCTGGAGGCGGGCCAATTTAGCCAACACTGTTTACCTGAGCCTTTATACAATGACTGGGATGGCAGGCGGTGTTTACTCTCTCTTCTGTGCAGCTTCGAGACCGGGAAAATTACATCTCAAGACAATTTGTCTTGTGTACTCTAACCGACTCCAAGTTCAAGAGTCACTTCAAGTGGAAGAATTTCCTGTTTGTTTCTTGGAAGAGATCTTGACCCTGTCAGCCAATGACAGTATAAAATCTTCAAATTTAAAGCGCTTGTATCATGAGTGAAAATAAAACTGAGATATATATATATATATATATATATATATATATATATATATATGGATTTGAATATTGTCATGTATATATATATATATGACAATATTCAAATCCAAAGCATTAGAAAGAGACATGTCCTCATTTGTTTTGTCTCGGTAACACTGAGTTCAAAGTAGAATGAAAACCACATTGATGGAGGTGACATATCCAAAACTCAGTGAAAGCAGTGTGTTGGCCTATATTTATCTTGCATTATTTAATTGTTTATGTAAGTTGAGGTGTCCCCTCGGAGTACATTTGTTTAAATTTGTCTGTCACCAAATACCCCGGTGTCAAGTTCTTATCTGTTCCCTTCTTGACGCCCCTACTGCAAGTCTTCAAAAGAACCGTGACTAAAAGAAAAAAAACCTCACATGATCTCTGTCTCGAGGGGGCAGGTCTTTTGGCTTTTTGTTCCTGTCAACTCCCAGACAACATTTGAGCCAGTGTATTTGGATCACGTAGCAGTGTTGATGCAGATCCTTCTTCCGGCTGAGTCACATCCTAAAATAGTGTGCTAAAATATATATCTGATATCAGACCTTAGGATAAGAGTTGGGTTGAGGTTGTATTTGAAATACCTTCTTAAAGCTTGCTCAGGTTTAGTTTTGCTGCCTGAGAGGTTCACCTGTAACCTTGTTTAAAAGAGGTTAAAGAGTAGCGGTGTGGTGGGGGTGCAGGACAGGCTCCAACTTCTCTTTTTTTTTTTAAAGTGGTTGCGTTTTCAAGGAAACAGGCTGAGCTGATACTGGCTACCTGCTTTTCAAATAGCTTGTACAAGACTTCAGGTGCTACACTGATCAACAGTGCAGCTGAATGATTCTTAGTTAATCAATAGCCATGAAGGCGTCTCGAGGTTGAGTCAGCCTTACATAAACTGTTTGATACAAACCACTTGTATGGATGCCTTATAGTCTGTTGTGTATAAGATTGTAATTAGTTAAGGGCGATTCAGGCGCACAAGTGCAGAGATCTGGGGCAGACGTGGGAATAGACCATGGTAAAGGACAAATTATGAATACATTTACTGATGTCCATGAAAATGGAGCGTCTCAGAATGACGAGATTAAGTCATTTTACTGAATGCTGTAAAAGAAAACGTTCATCCTGGCAGGTGGGAGAATGGAAAGAAAAAAATATATGACCATGCCGTTATCACTTCCTAAATTTGTAATTAATAAGTATACACTGTAAATGAAATGCCTTGAGACGCATACATCGTAAGTAAAATATCCACAAAGTGCTGTAGTGTAATATTATTACATTATTCATCCGTTCAATAGTTTAGATATATAGATTAAAATCTTATCAGCGATTCAACAAAACATAAAGCGTCCTCAAGGCTGCAATTACTGCACTTTTATCTTTTTAAAGTGCATTGTACTTAACGTCCTCATTAACTTTTGTGTGAATGCTTACGTAATACGTGCTTTTTTTTTTAGCCTGAGCGTATTTGTTTTAGAGTCTGTACATGGGTGGACAACATCTGGACGCACATTTTGGTTTTTCTCCTGAAGCAGACTTTGGCGTAGCTTTTCAGCTTTCTTCTTTTCAACTGCAGCATGTTTCCTTTCAAGACCCAGTACGACGGGGGCCTGCACATCTGGCCCTGTCCTCGTCTGTCCCGGGCCGTCCTCTGCCGGTCGGGGATTCTGACCACGCACGCAGGCTGGGGAAATTTTGTGTACACGGCGTTCCCTCCGACTCCAGCCCTCCTCTGTGTTTTTGCGTGTGAGCCACACTGTACCTCTGTGGGACCGCACAGACCTATTGCCCCTGCGGTTTTACAGAATCCAGAGTTGAATGGTTTTAATCCGTGATGCTATTTGGAAAGAAAGTTATATGAGGTGCTGAATATACATGAGTTCCCTGTGGCACAGCTGCACTTTGAGTTATATCAGGTTCCCCTTTGAGAGAAGGTTTCTCAGTGAATGGTTTTAATACAACTGCATGGCTTGACTGAATTTATGGACACATTTACATATGAACGCAGCATAGCTTGATGTCCTACTGAACAGATTCTGGGTCTGTAGCAATCAATCAGACTTCTCAATAGTGTCGCCTCAACACTTTTGAAAACACAAACAAGGGGTGAGATCCCCGGAGTGAACGTTAAAGATCGGCAGAGTACATTCGGAGTAAACATCTCGGCCTGCTTTTAGATATGAAATTCCCGCACATACGGTAGACCCTCGCTAGATCAGTTACATGTTATTCCATCATCTTTGTTTTGAATCAAAGCTCAGAGTCATTCCTGTGGTCGTGTTGAAAGAGAATAATGGCCTTTGTTTGGCTTGTGGAGATCAGAGGCTGATGAAACTTCGTCAGGCTAGTACGAGTACTTGAACGCAGCCTTGGTTACTGCCATCAGCCACTTGGAGGGCCCAGGGCGTACTTAAAGATAATAAAGAAAATTATTTCAAAAACATCTGTTTTCTGATGAAACGTCAACAAATAGATACTTTTTTTGGACGTTTACACCATCATACAACTTATACAGCATTACGAAGCCATTGAGGTGCATAACATAAGTTTTAGGAAAAATGGCAACATCATTTCAAAGTTGGTTATCAAAAAAATAGCTATTTCATGCGTGATTTATAGTTCTACTTTATTGTGGACATATCTGCTCGTATGTGTTTTTTTAATTTTAATGCCTTGTTGCAGGAAGGTGTGTTTGACGCACATCCGTGTAGCTCTGAAGCTGTTACTGTACTTTCCTTCACGATGACCGCCAGTGACTCGTCTCAAATTATCCATGGGAATTTAGTCATTGCTCCACCATCATCTCGCAGGTGACAAAGGATTAGCCTCAACGCTCAGCGGAGAAGCCTGCTGGAGTCTGTGGGAACCTTTCGGTGTTTGGACGGCGCTGACAGTGAGAGCTGGCAGGGAACCTATCATCCAGTTAAATCCAGATCACGCAGACTAGGCCAGACGTGCCTGAGCATACACGTATGCAAGCGTGTGGCCAACCGCACGCATCAGCATACACACGGGAAAACACAAACACAAGCAAGCGCACATCGGGGGGCGGCCCGTCGAGGGCCCAGTTCCCTCCAGTGTTGTCCCAGTTGTTGGTGACTTGGGTCACACAGCTGCGAGCTCGGCCAGATACATGACTGGGAAAAGATGAGGAAAGTGGGGAGATGGAAAGATGGAGAGAAAACAGGGTACAACAAGTGCAATAAGAACGTGGGAACATTAGAGTGAGGGACGCCTTCGCGAAGAATAAAAGAAGTAGAAAAAGAAAGCGGGAGTAAGGGCACTATAGAGTAGGTGAGTGAAGGACAGCTTAAAAATAGGACGACAGGGGCTTAGTCTTTTGGATAAACAAGAAAGAAACATGACTGATTTCGTGATTTTTTTTTTTTTCCAGGAAAATAAATAATTTGTCCTGAAGCTACAGTCTCTTTTGTTTTCAACGGAAGTACATTTTCTAAGCCACTTTTATGGTTTCCTTTTATCGGCTGATATGGCCCATCACAGATACATCTGTATCAGTGTTCACATCGTCCAATATGAAAACTTTTTTTTTTTTTTATTATAACATAATGCAATATGTACATATAATACATATAATTATTACATCCCCAGTAAAGTTCACCGTTTCAGTGCACTGTTGTTATTTTGGATAATAAAATGTATCTTTAAAAAGTAAAATATTCCGCTTATATTACGCGTCTTTGGCACAAGTGTATGATAACCACATTTCAGTCGATTTATTGATCAGCATCGGCCTAAAAATCCAGTATGTGTATCCAGTATCTGTGGAGCTCTACCATGGAGACAGTTCACCGTTTTGGTCTGTAAATCTTTGAATTACTAAATATTCCATTATTTAGTACATCTTTTTACCTTCATCTCGGCTGCGGCCGACCTTCTCATTGACAGCCTTTTTGCTTATGATAAACATGCGGTGCAGAAAACATTTTTGGAACTACTCACTGACGTTCCAGCAAACTTTACGATAAAATGAAAACCTGCCAACTTAGAGCTGATAATATGATATAGCCAATTGATTTTCCTCTGATTATATTCTAAGGGTCATCTTGTGCAGCTTCACAGCACATCCGCTGGTCTTGTGATGGATTCCGGTGCAGTATGTGCCCATTAATCCAATGTCACCATTCCATAGTTGAAGTCTACTCAGATTAGACATGGATACTCACAACCACACCAACTCAGACAGCTGAGGTATACAGTACACTAAAGTAACCATAAGCAGATGAATATGGATAGCTGGCACTGAACTCTGTACCCTTTTGTTCTGGGACATGATTCAGCCATGCCATTGCAACTCGGTGTGTTTTGAATCCAGTCTTGGAGTATCACCGTGTATGCTTTCTATTGAGTAAACACAGAATGCTGTAAAAGCAAAAAAAAAGATCCTTTTGTTTTGTGACCAATTTTTTTTTCATGTCAGAAATATGCACTCATACATTTTTTTTGTTTAACAGCTTAAATTGATGTTTTGTGATGTGCACTTAAGTACAGCAGAATAATGAGAAACTCAACAGCTCTCTTTTAAAAACTCTGTGGTAAACTAGGTGACCCGTAACAAGTAAAAAAAAAAAAAGAAAAAAAAAAAAGGCCCAGACACAGCTAATAACAAAGTTCACTGCTATCTAACCTTGCACGGCCAACTGAGTCCACGACCTTTGACCGTTTGTAGAGTACCCATGGAGCAATTAATGAGATCCCTTAACTGCATCCAAACTACTCTGAGAGTCCAATCCCTTATCTGTCAGAGAGGACAACATTGTGTGTGTGTGTGTGTGTGTGTGTGTGTGTGTGTGTGTGTGTGTGTGTGTGTGTGTGTGTGTGTGTGTGTGTGTGTGTGTGTGTGTGTGTGTGTGTGTGTGTGTGTGTGTGTGTGTGTGTGTGTGTAAACACATCTGCACATGTTTGCACTAAAACTCAGATGGGTACCCTATGGGCTATGGACGAGAACATACAGTTATTTGTCTTTGGGGGAGATGTGGGTTCGGGGTATGAATGTTGCCTGGCAAGGGTTCACCATACTGTGATACTCCCCACGCACATTCCTTTGGGTCTCGACTATACTTCAGTATTTTCACAGTAAATTTAACCAGAACATCCTGCCCGTTAGAACACAAGGTAAATCTTTACATTATGGCCTGAAGCTGTCTTGACTTCTGCTGAACCGCAGCCCGATGCCAGATGCTGCGAAGTCCCCGAGCTTGTTAACTGCGATATACTGCACACAGCACCGTTTGCTACGATACCGCTTGTCCTGCTATTAGTTCCAGTGGAGGCTACTGTAAATGTGCTGTATATCACTTTGTATGGGCTGAAATGAAATGTAGTAAATTTTGGTAAGTGAAGCATTAAAGTGTGTTGTCTTGAGGAACAGGCACTGGCAGCAGTTCCAGCCTTGTCCTCTTAGTGGTAATGAGCAAAGGTTGGCATGTCATCCAGGCAGCTGTTACATAGCAAAGGAGATTCTATATCAAGGGACTAATCAGGTAAATACAGCTCCTCACAGGCGGTGAGGAGTACACTTGTTCACAAACACACAGCCCTGCTTGTGGTGTCCTCTGATTTCGTAACAGCTGTCTTCAGGAAAAAAACAGGGGAGCAAATGATTCATGTTTCCTACCATGAAAACCTAATTAAAACCCATCTGCAGCTAAATACACCCTATTAAAAGTTGGTCTGTTGTTGCCTCTAATTTTAAATTTAGCAAAACTGAATAACACTGCAGCTAAAGCTGCTATTTATATATCGGCAGGGAAATATATTTGACTGAAGCTCAATACATACAGGATTTATGACATCACTTCTGTGATTAAATGCTTCTGTCCCATTTCTTTAGAGTCGGGGAAGTAAATGTCAGTTTCTTAACATCGCGTAATAGACTGGTATGATGCCGAAGCGTGTCCACGAGAGGATACCACATCAGCGTTACATTATGAGGCGTGAAAAATGTACAGATGTATGACCAGGATCGAAGAAGGAATTTATGAACTTTGTATTTCATGAAAGAAGTTGAATGAGAGTCTGTGGAACCAGAGGCTTTTCGGAGTTAACGCCTACTGGCCCTCGCTGGTATTGCAGTTGAAGGCACTTCCACATTGGCCTCACTTTTTAGTGGAAGCTGCGTTCACTTTTATATACAGTCATGATACTGAAACGGTATGCTCTAGTGGACAGATGGGTGAATTACAAGCTTTGGTGTTTTATTGGGTTGCTGTATAACGGGAAGATCTCTCTTGTCAGTCACTCTTGATGCGCTCCTAAAGGGGTGTACGTGTCTGCCATTATTTGTACAAACAGTATTGCTCTTATGTGTGAGAGCATAATTGTCACCATTTGTTTGGCAGAAAACAACAACAAGTCACTACAGTTTGCAATAGGCTGGAAAGGAAGATATGTTGTCACCTACTGGTTTAACCAGAGGAAAGGTTTCAGCACACAGTCATCTTGTTGCTTGCTGGGGGCCAAAACAAATACTGAAAATACACAGGTATACAAAGAAAAGTACTTAATTACATAGAAATGACAGTTACAGATATAAAGTCTGGATGTCTTTTCATGTGTGCACCAATGTGACACCTTATGAAACCGTAGATGATGAAACAAAGAAAGAAAAGAAAAGACAGCCTCCTACTTGAGGTTGAATGACTAAGCTGAATCCTTGAGGATTAAACGTTCTCGAGTTTGAATTACTTGCTCCTAAACATGTCCGATACAAGCCATCCATTTATTCTGCTGACGTTGTGCAATCCCAGTCAGTGGTGTGCTGTCCTGGAAAATAACCTTGAATAATAATCGTGATAAATTATTGTAAGAGTGTGAACTGAGTCAACCTGAAATTCCACTTCTTCAAGGATATATCGGTGACATATTGTTGACCTACGGGCTGTGTGGTAAAACTCACCTGGCTAAATTATCTCTACTATCTAACCGTATACTGCGGGGTTTTTTTTTTTTCTGATGGTATGTTATAGACTCGCGTTTCTAAAAGACGCAGTGAACCTTCCTGTTTAATGGCCCTGTATATCCACGAGAGAGTTGCTTGAAGCCCCGAACAGACAGCAGAAACCGTTTATACATGGCTGCCTATCATGTCAAACTATCTGCGCACCACAGTTTGTGTATAGTATCAAATGTCACAAACCTGCCTCTGGCCAACAGACGGGGTTAAATGGCGGCAGAGCCGTGAGACATTTATGCAGAAATGCTGTCAAACTGCGAAAGGAGTGGGAAATTAGTCGTGGAAAGAGCGGCTCACTTTTTGCCGCACCTGCGGCAGCAGCGTTGGCTCTCCAAAACAATTACACCCCTGAGGACACAAGGGACCTTACTACAATTGACGAACCCAGAATTGAAAAGTGTTTAGGGATTAATAAAATACAAGGGAGACAATTCATTTGCCTCGGCGTGGTATTACATGCAAATCTTAGAAGATATGTAACAATGTCTCCAAAGCCATTCCTTGTGAAGGACTATATAAGTGAGTTTTAGTACACATGCTACCACAGATTAAATGAGGTGTGAAGATAGCTCCAGTATAATGATTATTCCCTTCAGGTACAGTTAGAGAAAGAGATTTTGCTTTGTCTGCCCGAAACGGACAACTGCAGCAGTGAAGGGATGAAACACGTGGCGCCATTTCAGCAGTCTGTCATTTTCAGCGTGACTCTCGGGCCATTGTGTTCCACTGGACCGGAGACGCATCATACAAGTGTCAGTCTGAGCATGGCACTCGCAGTTATGGCTGCATATCCAGAGGTATCGCCGGCGCTCAATCATTTCTTTGTTCGTTGAGAACACAGTTGTCGAGAACAAACAACAGCAGAACAGTGAGCAAACGGCAAAAGAGCTCCGGCCTCTTGAGCAGCTACTTCATTTGGAAGCGAAGATGGGACAGTCTCAGACGCACCCGGCGGCCGTCGCCCCTCTCGGGCCTCGGCCGCCCTCGCCCAGGACGCTGTGCGCCCTCCGCCTGGCCGAACCCTCGCCGAGGTTCTGCTGCCACTACCAGCACTTCAGCTATCCTGAGAGAGCTACCATGAGCTACTCGCCCCCTTATTCACCGAGTCTGTTCAAGAGGCCAGATCGGCGGTAAGTGGGGGCAGCAGAGGATAGGAAGTAAATTTGTCTTGTGCGTGAGAGGAGGTTTGGCGTGACAGTAACATGTGTCAGTGACTGATGTGCACATTAGAGGCAGTTCAGCAGACTGTGGGTGGGGCAGACTGGCAGTGTGTCAGCGTCAAAGTGATGTAGAGCTGTGGATGCAGTATTTTTCATTGAATGACATGGATAACAGTTTCGCTTACAGTTTTCATGACGTTCAATCAGGCTAAATAGAGAAGAAAACGGTACAAGGAATAAAGCCTCCCGTGTATTCTCTGTATCAGATGTACTGAAAGAGTATACTCTATAGTAACACGTGCTCATTTCTCGAACATAATCCCCTGTGATCCTACGGTTGAAAGTCATCTTTTGAATTTCCACTAATAAACTGATATCTACGTTGTGTGTTATTGTGCTCGCAGCATTGAAAGCTGAGTGATATCTCTGCCAGTCTTTGGATAACAATGTCAATCCTGTCTTCCCCCTTCTGCACACACAAGTGCTCGATGCCGTCTATCACCTAAAGAAATATTACATGCAATCTGCGGGCAGGAATTGAGAGCCTGTTACATTTATTGAAACATCTCACGAGAAATACCGAGGCCGTGCACCTCGTTGTTATTCATGGCTCAGGGGACTGGAGGTGATGTGATAATAATGACCGCCTCTGGGCGTCCTAGTGTGCGTAGCTCGTTCGGTATTCATTGGTTGTAACCTTTCTTTGTTGCCCACACTGACAGATTCCTCTGACATCGCCTCTGGCTGCAACCTATGGCAGGCATGTGTATTCTCAGGTCACACTCCCATACAGGCCATGTATTCTTAATTGCAGGCGGGACACGGTAAAAAGCAACCTTTTGACCCAGAAACAATCTCTAAACGATATCCTTGTGTTTGAGGATCCTTTGAGGATTTGATCACCCGCGTTTCTTACTGCACTGCATTGTGCGGCTACATTTTGAATCTGGTGTGTCAAAACCCCAAAATGCTGTTCATAACAAAAGCTGGAAGGTTGGCGGTAGGTCTCGGCCTCATTCTTCTTCAGCCATTTGCGCAGATGAATCAGCGTATTATATAACGCGGTTGGCTCTTAGGCAGGGGACATCTGATGGAAACTGTGGCCGATCCCCGAGCTGCAGAGTGTCTCATTGGATTTGGCCAAATCTGGTTGGGCACTAAGTGTTCCACACCAAGTCCAAGATGTACACAAAAAGAAATGCAGGTGATTAAATCCACAGAGGATAAAGACAATTGTATTGTGCTGAGATCTTCCAAGGATCCGTGTTCCTGTTTCTTTTTACTGTGTATTACTCGGTTAGTGTTCAGAAGTAGGATAAGTCAACACGGGCGGCGCTTAAACTGTTTAGAAAAAAGGCCGATACGGTTTAAACTAAAGCTGTTTATGTGATGTGTAAACTTGTTTTACTTAAGATTTTTTTTATTGAAGAAGTTCTGAAACTGTGAATACAGCAGGCAAAGCCTAAAAGTCCGTTTACACAGTCATCCCACTGCATGTCGCTCATTAAGTATGTTTTACCTAAGCAGAACAGGAAGGCTCCAATAGTTTCTGCCTGTGCATCTCAGCTGAGCCAAAGGCAATTGGCGTGACTCCTGCCTCCCAAATGGGACTATCACAGCAGGCCAGCGTAATTCACCTGCCTCTCAGTGCTCGAGCGGGGCTTGATATTAAACCTGGCAGTTGCACTGTCACAGCATGAAATCTGAGCCGACAGGCACTATAGGCCCTAATACTCAGTCAATGTGCCGAGTTAGGCCTACCAAAAGTCACCCCCTCCACTCGAATTGTTTTGTTACATAACAGAAATCCTTTTTCTTCTTTCCACAAAATATGTGGCGGCATCAGGGAATTTGGTTTCCGATGGAGAGATCAGAGCGTCCTGGGTCATTTATCGTTTTAAATGCAGCTCCACTTTTTCAATTCGGTGCCATCTTACAGGGAATTTATCTGGAAAGTGATATTTGTCAGTATTTTTATCCACATATTATTCATATAAATATATATTTATTGTTTTTACCATATTAAAACAGACCAATATCTTTTTTTCAAGTATGCCTGAAAATATGGATTTTACGGAGTGGGCATGGACCAAATGTAATGGCTCCTAGAGTCAGACATAAGTCCCACTCAGCAGAGACGTTTCATGAACATTATCGAGTAGCTGGTGTTGTTATGCGAGCTGATTTGTCGGGAGAAAGTTATTATGCAGAAGCTCCCTAATAAAAATGTAATTGTTTTATTATCAGTGTTGAGTCAGATAATTGCAACGGTGAAATGGAACATAATGTGACAGCCATTAAAGCTATCAAATCCTGCATGGACGCCAAAGCGAAAACAAGGTCTATTGCACAATAACAGCCACAGTTGTTGCTGAGTGGAAAAGGCTGTGTGTGTGTGTGTGTGTGTGTGTGTGTGTGTGTGTGTGTGTGTGTGTGTGTGTGTGTGTGTGTGTGTGTGTGTGTGTGTGTGTCGGAGAGAGAGAGAGAGATGACAGCAGGTGTGCTTTCTCTGCGTCCTCTCTAGTCGGCTTCCACCGCAAATTGTATTTTTGACACTGGTTCGCAGGAGACTCGGTACAGTTTGCGTCACTCGTGGTAACGTGCAAGTTGAAAATGTTCACCCAAAGTGCGAGAGGTCGCACACCTGAGAACTGGGCCTCGTTTCTGAAGCCCAACTAATGCAGTCCAGTGAGTAGGTAGTGGTACTTTGTGTAACTTTGGGGGGTAAAGTTGCACGTCTGTGTTAGACCTAAAGTATCCCTGACCGCATTGTTGTTCAGTCACCACATTGCACATAAGCTGCACAAAAAGAAAAAAAGAATTCAAAAGGAAGTAGGCTCTGACTCATGATACAATGTTAAATAAATAAATCTGTAAAAAAAAAAAAAAAAAAAAATTCCATGTGTTGTCCAAATAGGGAAAAACACCAAGGAATGGCAGGAAAAGCTGCATGGAAAATTCCTTAGTAAACACAATGTCCATGATCTTCTTCTGAGTGTCACCACTAGAGACCAGCAGAGTTCGTGGGACACATGATGGAAAAATACAATACCTTTTCCAGTGGACGCGTGCACATGGTGCAGGACGTTCCGTGACAAACAACAATAAGTCACGGTGACCGATGTTATTGTCTTAACAAGTAATTATGTGCAGGCGGACTTTGAGTTGTAAAAGTTCAGGCTTCACTATGCACGTTGAGGACTGGCATAATAAATTCGTTCCAAGTTCTCTTAAAGGAAATTTTTCTCTAAAATTACTCACGTGATTCAAATAACCAAAATCACATGAAAATCAGATGAGATATTTCTCCTGACTAAATCGGATTTAAAAAAAAAAAAATTTGCAACACGAGTGACTAATTTATGCAAACATTGTGTGATTGAAGATGTTCAGCTGGTTGTTATGGACTGTTTGTTGCAGCTCGTGTGAAGATTTCGGTCTGTGGGTTAACTGCAGAAAAGTTCAGAAGCGGGGCAGATGTGGTGCTGCGTTCAAATGCTCTTCTGAAACTCGTCCTTCAGAGTAGTGCGTTTGTTTGCAAATAATAAAACCCGAAAAGTCACTATTTTTGGTGGCATTTGTTTAGTTCTGCAAATCAACTGAATAAGAAGTGGACTTTGCACTGTATTAAAGTACAAATATGAAAATGCATTTGTTTCAGTGGAGCGATAACAACAAATTTGGGTTATCTTTAATTGGTTGTTTATGAGATCCAACAATGAAAACTGTCATTTGTATTCTTGTAATCTGGTAAAAGTATTCAAGCAAGTATGGATGACTGTAAGAGACCCCACCTAATTCACTTTTATAGGCTATTTAAAATAGATGTGTGTTTGTGCAGAGCTGGATGTTTTCTACCATTTACTTTAAAAAAAAAAAAAAGAAAAGAAAATGCTGTGATATTGTAATTTAGCTGTATATATGTTCCTACCTGTTCATATGTCTGTTTATGTCTGTTTCTGTGTATGCGCATTGAGAGCAAGTTAAATCTGGAGTCAAATTGCTCGTAGGTGTAAACATACCAGGCCAATAAAGCTGATTCTGATTCTGAAAAAAAAGATCTCAATTAAGAATGAAATAAAGTGAAGAAGCATAAAGTGTAATTTATTATAAAACTTTTATTAATTTGCAAAATACACACACGATTATGCGAAGTTAACGCACGTAGTGCGACTTTGTAGCTCTACTTCATAATGTACTTCATTGTATCATATTTTAAAGATTCATCTTTATTCTGCGTGATCGATACATAGGGAAAAAAAAATACCCTGTGAGTAGTAAAATTTAAAAAAAATAAAAAGTCTATATAACCAGTAACAGCCTCATTAATAGGTTACGATTCCCACGTGACGAAGCGTACTTTGTTGCGGACCCCTCCGGATTCATTATATAAAAAGTCGGGGTGTCACAGAATCACGGTTCCAGGTCCAGTTTTTCCCACGGCGCGGGAAGACAACCGTAAAACCCGCCCCTGTCCGTCCCTCCGCCCCTTTGACATAACGCGTGCCCGCGTCACATGACGTCAGGAGGCAAGTCATTCAAATAGAAGCCGGTGGCAGAAATAGCATCAGACAGTCGCTCGTTAAAAACAGCGAAGCTTTCCCGGGACCCGACACAGCACTGCGTTCAGCCATAGGCGAGTTAGTGCATCGCTACTAAAACAACAACAACAACAACAACAACAACAAAAAACCCGAACAAAAAACACACCCGGATACTCACGAAGGTGACCGACCAGTCGCAAACGTGGCGAGAAGTATAATCCAAACGAGTCTGGTACTCAACATGAGCACGGAGATGTTCGCCAAATCCCCAATGGAGGTGGCCGTCTACGAGTTGCATAACTTCTCCATCTCCTTCTTCTCCTCGCTGCTCGGAGGAGACGTCGTATCGGTCAAACTTGACAACAGGTAAATTTCGCGACGCGGCCGTCGACGCGCTCGAACGTCCGCATTTCGTGATGAATTCGCCCGCAGTTACAGACCCGGCTGGTGGGGGGGGGGGGGGGGTCAAATGTGCGATTGTTGTTCCCGAACACCGTCCGGTCAGCCCGCGTTTCTCTGTGCTGCTTGTTTATTTGGACTTTGAACGGATATCTGAGATGCTGTAATTTTTTTTTTTTTTTGGTTGTTGTTATTTATTTATTTATTTTAACCCTACCTGTAGCCTATCTTGTAGCCCGCATGCTCATCCGCTCTGTGCTGGTTACGTGATAACCGGAATTTAAAAACAACAACAACAACAACAACAACCCTAATCTAGTTTCCAAAGCAATCAACGTGTATTTTCTCCTGAACAAAACAAAACAAAAACCAAAAAAAACCAGACAACGGCGGAGTAAACCGTTTTCCTTTCCGTTTTGTGAGCTTTCCGTTTCACTGGCATGGGACGAGTCGGTTCGGGACGCAGCAACTTGTTTTTTCCTTTTGTGTTATTATTATTATTAATTTTTTTTGGAGCATCTTATCTGGACTTTTTTTGAGTTGTGGCTGCGGACTGTTGATTCATGGCCTGTGTTTTTTCTCCCCCCTCCTCTCTCTGTCTCTCTGTCTCTCTCCTGCAGTGCCTCCGGTGCTAGCGTTGTGGCCATTGACAACAAGATCGAACAGGCGATGGTAAGCTCGAGATAACGCGACATGAAGAAAGCCTTTGCGCCGCACGGAACACGCTGCTGCACCACGCACGCATCCCGCAACAACGCCGCGTTCGAGGGCCCAACCCCGCTCACTGACAGCGACTGAGCCCGGTGGGGCTTATGGACAGTGATTGATTCACTTGTTATTTAAAATGGCTGCTGGTAAATCACACCGGACACACAGAGCAGCAACAAACCTGTGAGCTTTTCCTCCCGTTTGTTTGCCCTCAAGAGCAATTTGTATTATAATAATAATAATACTAATAATAATACAAGTTTATTCGTGTAGTGCTTTTCTAAAACTTCAGTTACAAAGTGCTTCGCGTAAAATAAGCCGTTTACAACGGAACGACAAGTGAATTCTGACGAGTCTTTGAACAGCACGATGATCGGATAAAACAATCACGAGAACAAATTAAAACGGGGTGCGACATGAATAAGGATCGATCGCCTAAAATCTGCAAAGGCTCACGGCTAAAAGCGTGTTTTAAGAAGAGACTTAAAAGATGCCACCGACTCTGCAATCCTTATTTCCTCTGGCAGCTCGTTCCATAGTCGGGGGGGGGGGGGGGGGACCTCTGACTGAAAATGCTTTTGTCACCTTTAGTTTTAAAACGCGTCTCTGGAACGGATACACTCGTTTTATTTATTTATTTTTTTTAGTCTCGAGGATCTCAGACGACGGGGCGGGCTTGTATGAAACAATCAGGTCAGCTAAATAGGACGGGGACAGAGACGGAGACAGAGAGAGACCACGAAGTGTCTTTAAAAGCCAACGGTGAAATCTTTGTAGCAGCATTGCATGTCGGCATTTACAGAACCGTTTTATAATCTGTGAAGTCTGCAATCTGTTCTGCACATAACCAGCTCTCTGTAAATGCGCTGGGAAGCACCCTGTTGTGTGAAAGCTGCGCAGGCTAATGGGTGCTTTATTCACAAAGTAGACGACTAGTGCAGGAGGAGGTGGTATACAAGTGTTAAAAAAACAACAACAACAACAACAAAAAAACTTACCGAGACTGATCGTATTTCTGCAGCACATCATTATTGCAGACTTTCTGGAGGAAAGCTCGCCAATGCGTAGACTCGGCCGTTTCCGGCGTCTAATAATAACGGGCTCCGTGCGAGCAAACAAGACAAAACGGAGGAGCCGATATCCGCCCGAGCCTCGCAAGTTCCAACGCGCGCCGTGTTTTATGTTTTCCCCCGAACTGACCCCCCCCGTCTCTTTTCGTCCCGTCGCGACAGGATCTCGTCAAGAACCACCTGATGTACGCGGTGCGCGAGGAGGTGGAGATCCTCAAGGAGCAGATCAAAGAGCTGGCGGAGAAGAACGACCAGCTGGAGCGAGAGAACTACCTGCTGAAGAACCTGGCCAGCCCCGAGCAGCTGGAGAAGTTCCAGTCTCGCATCCCGACGGACGCGCCGCCGCCCCTGGACAATCAGGGCGCCCAGGCGACCCCGGACCACCAGCAGCCGTGCAACCGCGGCGCTGGCTCTGCTGTATAAGTGGCTCTGCCTTGGGGCGGGCAGAGCCACTATCTCTTTCCAGAAATGGACCTCCATTTGAACGCAAGCGTTACTAAAAAAAAAAAAAATCGCCGCCGCCGCCGAGAACCCCTTCGAAAACAACGAAGGCGAAGCACCGGGGCTGCAAACGAATCGATGGGACACCGCAAATGAACTGTTGACACCGATGAGCACAAAACAGAACTTGAGACGCTCTTGACCGGTGCCACGTCAGGTGCCCCGTCCTCTTGACGCCGTCCAACTCTCTTTTTTGTTTTGTTTTTGTTTTTGTTTTTGTTTTGGTCGTAGCCTCTCTACGTAGACAAGAGTAGAGAGAGGGCTGACTGGACACGGTCGAGCGCTCGCTCTCAGACAGGAGGAGGGGGAGGAGGAGGGCGGGGGGGGGGGGGGGCTTTCCACCGCCTGGCCCGAAGCCTCCCATCAAACACCCCGTGTGCTCTCGAGAGGAGGGCGCGGGGGGGGAGGGGAGGCGTTGATTGGGCTGGCCCCGCAGGTGCCGACTTGGGGAAAGTGCGCGGAGTCGAATCCCTCGCGACCCGGAGGAGAGCGACCCGAGACGGTCCTCCCGAGTCTCGGCGAGAAGAGCCCCCCACCCATCATGCGGATTTGTCCGATCTAAAAAAAAAAGCAACTTTTTCTTTCCCCCCCACACCCCTCCAAGGACTTTCAGCCACACATTTCAGCCGCACAACCCCCAGGAACCCTTCCCGTACCCGCAATGTATTGTTCACATGTTCGTGCGCATCTTAAGCGTAAACACAAATAATCAACAGGACGAGCTAAGGCAACGGAGGCGGAGGTTCATGCAGCGCGGCCTATAAGAGCCGGTTGAAGCGCTGCAGTTGACTGATCAGCATACTGTAATAATTCATAAAATGTAATCTTGCATTGTCTGCAGTTGGGGCTTGCTGCTTATGGGGGAAATTAATCCTGCTATGTCTTCTGTTTTTGTTTGTGATTCTGAACAAAAATCAGTTGTTTGTATAAAAAAAAAAAAAAAAAAAAAAATAGGATTTTTTTTTTTTTTTAACAGGAGATAAGATTTTTTTTTTTTTTTTTTTTTTCATCATCTAAAAGGGGGCGTTTGTGCCCCGTGTCGTTTGCCTAACTCTTCACAGGATAACTACAGTGTACATAAGGTCCAAAATGTCCTGAGGTAGTGGAGACTGGTCGGCAAGCAGACACCTGCATTTCTCGCTGCAGATGCACTCCTGATTATTTTTATTTTTTAAAAAAAGAGTATTTTTTTTTTTGAAACCGTCATCCAGCATCTGATCTGTTTTCCTCGCTCAGATGCCAACTTGAAAACAACGGCATGACACCAGTGCCTGTAAGTAAGAGACAAAACGCCATTTCCACACTTGAGCTCAGCCGTCGCTGTGGTTTTTCTACCCTACCAAAGACATTTTTTTTGTTGTTGTTGTTGTTTTGTTTTTGTTTTTGTTTTGCACCGCAGCAAAGGCTGAGCAAACCAGGACCATGTGTATAAGCTCACAGGGGAGAAGTCTTGTTTGTAGCTAGCGCTGAAGTTTGTGTGTGTTTTGTAAAGATGATGGTATCGTTGCTGTAAAGTATCCGCGGAACGGCTGTTCGGCGGTGTTTTGGATACGACTGCACATTTTGCAATAAACCTTATGTTTACATAATGGGGACATCCGGACATGTTGTCATTTTTTTTTTTTTTTTTTTTTTTTGGTCGGGTCCGACTGCGCTGATGGGGAAAAGCGCACTCCAGGATGTTCCACGCGCGATACGGCGTCTTATTTGTCGTCGCTGAACAACGCGCGGGTTAAGCGGGTGATGTAATAGCATGTAATATATGTAAACAAAAATATGGTACCGTCCCATCACAAAACGTCCTTTGTTGGCATTTTTCTTTTTTTTTTCTTTTTTATGGTAGTGTTTAAGAATTTGCCAATTCTGTGCTATAGTACGATTTATTTATTTATTTAAACTCTTGTCTGGGACGTTAGGTGTTTGTTTTTTTTACATCACCCAGCGCGATCAACCACCCCTCCCCCTACCCACCCTCTCCCCCCGGCCCGTTGTCTGTTCTCAGAACCGAGATTGCATCCGTGGTAGCTGGAGCCGCTCCACATCTTTTGAGTCGACGTTGTTTTCTGGGGAGTTGTTTGTGTTTACAAGGTCAGTACGAGTAGCAGCGCGTGACTTGTAAAAAAAAAAAAAAAATGCGGTGAGCCACGAGGCTCCTCCTTGCACGCACACAGATGCTTTTTTAGTTATGTCGGACTGGGAAACTACAAATCTTTTGTAGTTTTTTTTTCTTTGTCTCCATTGAGAATGTTCAGTATTAGTAAGTACGCTATTTTTCTTTTCCGAAGTCCAAAACGGCGCGACCACTAATGATAGCGGAGTAATAACAGCGGGTTGCGTGAGGACTGGAATCTGCCAAAGAGAGAAGAAGAAAAAAAAACAGTTTGTCCTCGTAGCATTTTCCTTCAGACGGATTGGCAGCCAGTCGGTTCAGCCTGCGTGTAACGAGATATGTTGTGGCTTCCCAGACCAGGCTCGCGTCCATATATTGAGCACGAGGGAGACCGAGCTCTGGCCCGGGACCGTCATCGCAGATCAAATGGCACCAGAGCAAACGCGATATCATTCCGGTTCCTTCCCCCGATACGCATGAAGCCGCGCGCTCTCTCCAGGTGTTTTGTGTCAAAGCGAGCTGATTGGATGTGAAGCCGATCAACGTACCTCCACTGAAATGTATTCTGTATTTAATTAGTGGCGGGAGGGTCGTGCAGTTTATTCACTGAGGAGGACATTTATTTCATGTTGTAAAGGAGGATAGGGACAGGTGTTTATTGGCTTTTTTTTTGTTGTTGTTTTGTTTTTGTTTTTTTGCACAGTACAATTGAGGTCAGTCCCTGCTTCCTATCCAGACACCCGAGCGCCTTGTGCATTTCAATGACGAGACGCTGCAGGGCCAGCAACAGCGGAAAGTAGTGCTGCAGTTTCTTAATCACACTTTGCGCTAATGGTTAATGTAGCCTCAACCACAGAGGAAACATTAATCTAGCAGCGGGCTGACATGCTGAGGACCCTTGAGGCTTGAGAAAGTCGGGACTTTGGCTCCATTTGCTTTTCACACTTGTTCTGTCGTTTTGGGACGAGTTAATGTACTTGAATCACTTTAGTGGCTTTTATTTGAAACCGATAAGGAATGAGTTCCTTTACTTGTGAGGACATTTGAGCCTTAGTCGTCGATGCGGTGTGCATAATTTGGTTTGACTATTATTACCTCGCTGTAACAAATCTGTGTGGATGATTATACGAAGGAAGCACTGAATATGTTCTCAGTTGTAAAACTTTAAACCACGGTGTCGAAAAAGACACAACCCACATTTTATCAGGTTATTTAAAAAAAAAAAAAAATTTTTTTTAAAAATGACACATCGACCATTGATCTCACCCCGATGAAAAATATCGGCAGCAGACGCGTCGGACACGTTCTCATTCATTCGTCTGTTAATGACTGGAGACTCATCCATATTCGGCTTCCACCGGAATGAATGAAAAAAAAAAAAAACATTCAATGGGAGTTCATCATCATCATCATCAGCATCAGTGATTCCACGTCGCAGTTAAAAATTAAACGCCTGGGAAGAACCTCAGGTGGGGAATACATTTTTAGACCTTTTTGAAACCAAGCAGCCAAGAGAAGAGTTTGTGTTGGATTACTCGTGTTATGCGATGCAAAAAAAAAAAAGAACATCTGGTTCAGATGGAAATTCAGGGGAGCTGTTGGGAAAGGCAAGCTGTGCCTCAGTGTGGTTGGGTTTTGCGTGCAGGGGAATAATTTGGTCTGAATGCTTTTCATGCAGACATATACAACTCGGTGAGTCCTCTGAAATGTCAGGGTATCCGGCATGTCGACATGAAAGCCGTAGTTGAATCAAAGAAAAATGGCCGTTTATGTTACGCAGTGTCATTAACGGCGCTTTTCTCGTAATGCCGACGTGGAATCGCCCTGCTTTTTTTTTTTTCACCCCCCAGAAGAAGCGATTCAAAAGAGCTGCAAATTGCTAATGACTGATGGTTGTTTAAGCCGAACACGTGGATGAAACACTTCGCGCAGCAGAAAAACACGACTTCTTTGGTGTCCTTCACCACACCTTGTATTTGACCTGTTGACAGGGGTACTGGGACCTCTTTACAGCGGGTGTCTCTGCTGGCTTCTGAAGGCAAGAGGGGCAAGAACAAAAAAACAACAACAATACACAGGGACATGCAGGGGTTTACTGCTGACTAGTTGCCCTGTTAAAAAAAAAGGTCTAATACTTTTTTGTATTTTATGCAGTTTGCATCTGCACAAGTGTTTACATTTATTTATTTTATTTATGAGTGTTTGTCGGTGACTTCTTCTTCCATATGTTGTTAAGTGGACAACAGTTTGAACTTCCTCAGATGTAGAAAGTCTGGCCATGCAGACAGAAGATGTTTCACCACTAACAGGCAGATGGACAGGTCCTCATGCATTGAACGACGCACGATCAAATTAAGCGCTGATACGGCTTTTCTAGATGTGACGGAGCTTTATGTCTGTCCTCTTTGGCCGCATTGTTTGACATTAAGGGTCAAACAGTAATCCCTGGCCTCATTTCTAATGGTGTCACATTTAAAATGAGGTCAGAAAGTTGGTCAGAAAATTGACATGAATGGGTTTTTGGCTCAAAGATAGAAACCTGCTAGCTGCCTTTTTTTATTTTTTTTTTTTTTTTTATTAACAGTCATGACTCTGTCTAGATTAAAAAAAAAGAAGATAGATTTAGAGCACAATCCTTTAAAAGAACACCCAGAATAGTTTGTTGACCAAATCTTTGAACTTGCTTGCTGAATAAGTGTTATACACATTTGTTTTGGGTTTTGAAAGGTCGCAAGGGATGAATATTTTGAAGACACTGTCGTGATGAACCCATGTGAGATTTGAACCTTCACAAGGAAGATTGTGGGCCAACTGTCTCGAGTTTGTCGTGCTTAAAAAAACAAAACAAGGTATCATTATCATACCTGAGGAGCCTGACAGTAATCCAAGCACAAAGTTTGATGTATTATGTATATATATATTCACCAAATCTATTGAGTACCTGTCTGTCTAGTTATAACGTAAAAAGTGAGCAAAAAAAAAAAAAAAAAAGGTCGTAGTTTTGTAATGAACAGTTTATGACGATGATGTGATAACATATATTTCTGAATATTGGATTTAAACCTTTCAACTCTCAATCTATTTTGCCGTGTGTATCAAAAAGCACACAAAACTGGATCTGACTGTTTTTCAGATCATTTTAATTAACATCAAATACAGCAATATTAGTACAATGCACTCCCATTTCAGTGGCCAGGATCTTGACCACGACGAACCCAAGAGCCTCTCGTTTTTGTCCGCTGTGGTGTCGACCGTATTTGTATCCCAGCTGATCAAAGCCATGTCAGGAATGCAGCCAGGTCAGAGCATCTTATTCAGAAAGACAAAAGGTCAGCAACCACCGGTTTTGGATTTACGATGATACCCCGGTTCAAGGCACCACCGACAAGCACAATATAGAAAACTTAAAGAGTTGGAGAAATTCCCAAGCTATACAGTGGCCACCAATCGCAAGACTCCTCCATTAGCGAACATGCTAAGACACTAAAGAAAAGAAAAATGTACGTGGAACATACATTTAGAAATCAGACCAGGATTTGCTACCTAAAACGGCTTGTTTTTTTATATAAATTGTTGGGTTTTTATTATGCCTTAATTTGAAAACCAATAGACTGTAGTCCCAAGTTTGTAATGTCTTATTGGGGTACTAGGTGTCGCTCTGTGTATGCAAATTTGCCAAAAGTTCTAGTAAACTGAAATCAAGTCTATAAAAGAGCAAACATCATTCCAACGACGATAGTTTACAACTCTGACATACAGCTATTATTTTGGAAATGCACGTCTTTGATCTATATTTAACTTCTTGCACAGAAGCTATACGAATTCATGACTAACAAATGAGTTCATCTGTGGAAATACTTAACAATGAGAGAAGTAGAAGAAGGCGGTTCGCTGCGTTGAGTTTATGGCAAAGTTGAGGATCATATTACTTACAAATATGGCTTCAACGGTTATTTGGTAGCGTTTGTGACGCGTTATGCAACTTGCCCTCCCCCATTGTGTTTGTGACTGTTCCCTTTGTGTGGTAAACATCCCTCGTCCTCTGTTCTAGTTTTGGGCCCATGCAACGAGAGATGTGGGTTGGAGGAAGTTTAAGACGTAAACAGAGCAGGAAATGAACTGCAGACAACCTTGGAAATCCATTTGTGTTATAAAGAGCTGGTGGTTCATAATTGATAAATGACGTGATTAGACTTTGAATGTTATCTGTTCCAGGTGAAAAGATGGTCGCAGATCACGATCCTCGGGACGGACTTTTAGATTATAAGATATGACGGCATCAGTTGAAAGATGTGGTACATTTTAATGTGCCGGATTAAGTGGGATTGCCTCCTTCGCGTGCGAGCCGTTACACCTTCTTCATATCGACACAATGTTCCCAAATCCAGGTTTAGCCATTTCTCTTTATGTGCTGTAGGGTGGAGTTTGATGGTGGGGGGAGAGGGGAGAGGGCAAAGGGCCTAGTCATGTCAGCAACATGCATACAAAACTAGATCAACAATGATAAAACCATTATACAGCGAAGGCTCTACTTATGATGATATAAAAGAGGAAATACTTCTTCTGTTGTGACAAACCTGCATGGCAGAGAAAAACACAAATAAATGGAGGAGACAGTGTCACATGTAGTGACAGTGTCACATGTAGTTCATTTTCTCAGACATATTTTGGGGATTAATCTGTTAAGATTTGGGCAATATATTTTGAGTTACAAATGCGCAGCATGTGTTAGGAATTATATGTTCTTTTTACAAGCATTTCCCCCAGTTTTTATATGTTAGGTCCCTAATGTTTGATTAGCATATGTAACATAAACAAAACATAAAACAGTTTTGTGAAGGTCCTTATGATAGCACACATTTTGACTGGCTATAGTAGGAAAAACCCTTTTGATAACATCAACAAAAGCTTTGTTCTATTCATGTGTCAGTAACTCATGATAGACAGTCAACCCAGTACCACAGATGTCTGGTTCTTGTAACCAAAGAAGCCAAAATCGCTGCATTTCTTGCATGAAAGGTGCTATACAAATAAAGTTTATTATTATTATTATTATTATGATTATTTCCATATTTACAGTTGTGCTTTTTCCTTTTGCAACAAGACAAAATGTCTTCCACGAAAAAGGTGGGGAAAAAAAAGGCCTATTTTATTTATTTATTAAGTTCTATGCTACAGTTTGGGAAATATGTACTGTGCAGTCGCTTCAATTAAAAAGTGACTGTGGTGTTTTTTTTCTTGATTCTTCTGGGTTTAGCAATCCCTTACTTACAATTAACATTAAAGCAAGATGGAGAATGACTGCACCATGCGTTTCTATAAACCTGTAGAGTGTAAATAAGCTTGTTCTGAGGTGGGTTTTTTTTTTCCCTGACATGGCACAGGGCCATCGGTAATGAACTTCTGACATTTGGATGTCCTGAAAAGCTCAGGTGTGACCGAGGCGATGAATGATGACTTCGTTCCATTAACTGTCAGAGAACCGAGCACAATGCCGGCGCCCTGCAAGTTGCTCTCATAAACATAATTAAGTCATTAGCGATGATATTACTTACATTCATGTGCGTTTGCTGCCACGACATGTCAAAATGCCTCCAGTTGAAGAGGAGTTTTTCCTTCACCAGAATGTGAAGGCTTCGTCGAACGCAAACTGCAGGACTCCTTACGTCCAACTGAACGTGTTGTGGCTGAAGAGAGAATTTCCAGGAATAGATAAGATTTCCATTCTGTCTTGTGAATGTTTACTAAATGCCTGGAAATGTTTTGGTGTCCAGTAAGCACAATAAACCGTTGCGTAATATGAGACAGGTCAGAGTAAGGAGAGAAATATTGTTACTACTCTTTGTCACAGTCGCGGATTTCCCTTGTTGGATATAAAAACAGAATTCAGTGAAACACTGTGTGAGGAAAGCGGAACATGATTTTCGGTGAATTTCTTCTGTTTGATGATAAAAACAGCCTCGAGATATGTGCTCAGTGCGAGAAACTTACAGTAGTTGTCTTCTTTCTCTGTGTTTTACATGTCCTGCACTTAAGAGCTTGCACACTGATTTTTTTTTATTTTTTTTTTTAAGAGATTGTCAGGAAAAGGTTTTGGAAGAAAAAACAGGCTGACTCTTGTTTCACAGCTATCCGCTGCTGTGAATAATTGTGACTCGTCATTTGTTGTTTGAGCGCAGATTTGTTGTCGGGCAGAAAGTGGCCCGACAGGCTGAGGATAGACGCTGCAGGTCGAAAACATCTCTCTTTCCCCTTTCTGGCGTAGTCTGAGGCGTGTCTGACAAGTTGATGCTTCAAAAGCGAACGGGAGGCAACTTGCACGGTGATGCGAGTACGTTACGCAACGCTGAGTCTGACATCCCTTCACAAACAATCCTGGAATTTTTTTTTTTTTTTTTTTTTTTTTACGTAATGATCCAATTATGTGTGACCCAGACACAGTTCACGCTGTTCTCAGCACACATCTTTCAAACACGTTCAGATTGAATTGTTTTTGCTGTTGTTATTATTATTATTATTTTATGAGACAAAAACTGTGGAAAATCACTGCGGAAATATATCAGTTCAAATCTTTTTTTTTGGTTTTGTTATATTTTTAGTTTTAACGTTTCTTTTCATGTTCTTTGGAACAAACATACAAACTTAATACGATGGTAAATAGTAAATCATCGAGTTGACACCGTGCTCCACAGCTAGCTGTAGATCAAAAAGGTTGAACACATATAATCAGATTCCATAACTGCACACATACAGTATAATTATGTTGCATAATTGCGCCCCGGCAACAGACAAAACATCACGTGTGTGAAACATAAGATCACACCTGTCCTGTTTTGCTGCCATATTGGGAAGCCGCCTCCTTCAAACGTATTTTGGGTGGCAGAACGGCATGTTCTCTGATGGTTTATTGCCTTCCTGAGGTTTTCCGGGGTTGTGAACTTTATGAGGATTGCTTTACAGCCGTTTAACCTGTCCCCAGCTGTGTGAGGCTATTGTGGATCAGAGAGGACTCTTGGTTAGTGGACCAAATCTTTATGTTGCCATATTGGCAGCAGCAGTACGTGATTATTTTTTTTTTCTTCTTAAATTACAAGTCAGCCCACCCCTTAGCTTTGCTTTATACTGCTGGTGCATTCCAGCAGCAATTCGCTACAGATGCTGCTTCTTCGAGGGCTAACAACAAATTCGGCTCGTCTTTTTACGCAACACCGGTACAAAGCGTCCGATCTTATCAAAGAAATGACATTAACTATTGAGATTTATTTCCCTTATAACATCTAATTTGATCTCAAATTAATTGATTAAAATTGAATTCTTGTAAAATGCAGATCGTTATGTTCGCTTGGAAATCAAAACACATCAAAATACACAAGACAAAACATTATAACCGAGAGTTTGCATCGGCTTAGTTTTAAACCCTATGAGTCACAATGAAGCCTAAATTAATTAATAATGTTAAAACACAGTGAAGCTTTCATAAAAAAAAAAAAGGCACTTGCGTGGGATCTAAATTACGATTTCTTTTCAACATTCATATTTACATGTTTGCATTTAGCTGCCATGACGACACACAAATCGTCTACTCTGCTTCATAATCAGTCATAGAAGCAGAACATTATGACAGCTGTCGATATGTCCCCCGAGGATTATTGACAAACGGTGACTTTTATCTTTGGGCCTTTGAGCTACTTTTGTCACCCACGAGTGCGGCAAATCCTGTTCTTCACTTTCCACAGCTGAATGTAATTCTCCTCATTCAGTCCCATGAGTGCAGCTCCTTCCTACAGGGAGAAAAGACACAACAATTTGTTAGCGACATAAAGTTACATGACATGAATGAGCTGATTATGTGTGTGTTATTGAGTTGTCATATAAACTACAACACGTGCATATGGGAAGAAATCTGTCACTGCGTGTGTTATTTATGGCATTACCATAAAATAAGCCTTGAAAGCAATTCACAAGTCGAGATCACTGTCTTCTCTGAATTTCTTCACTTCATGGATTCCACTTTTTTTTTTCTTGATCGTATTGGAAAAAAATCTTGATAACATGACACATCTGTGATCTTTCTAGAATTTTTCCAATTTTATTTCTGGAATCTACATTTGATTTAAAAGATGTGATGAAGTATATAAAGTATGAGTACAGGGAACTTGTCATAACTTGAGGTCATACCGCTGGAATGATTTCAGCTTAGTAGTTCACGCCGCGTTTATTACGTGACACGTTTTACTGTCAGCCACACAAATTAACACTCACACGCATCCTGAACCTCGGACCCAAGTGTGCAGGAGCATGTAAACACATATTATACCTCTGATTCACATGATACTGCAGAGCTATTACACTGACGTTTTACTGCCAGACACAATACCTGCTGAGTGTTTACAGGCTCATTCAAAATGATGGCTTAATATCAATAGATCAGGTGACAGCCTTGTACTACAAAGGATCTTACAACATAAACAATATGTCTACATATCATGACAGGTTTGATTGACAGTGTGGTGTAGATTGTACAATATTTAACGACCATAAATGTTCATATGAGACCATGTATGTATGTGAAGACAATGTGTATGCATGTGAGTATTTCTGCACATTCAGAGGATCTTCTTCATCCAAATGATTGCAGTCATTCAAAACACACTAAATGCACTAACAGGTAAAGACTGCGCTGATGCTACCAATGTAATTTATCAGTCCTACACATGTGCATGTCCACAGCCTCTTTGACCAGTACATCAGTTGTCCTACCATCTTTAGTAGTTTTCTTGGTGTCGATTTGCAGAGGAGGCACATCAGCAAACAACATTCCCAGCTGCTGGGGTTCAGGTGACTGACAGCCCGACAGGAGGAAGACCAGACCGGGAACAGACCATGATGGAAGTGGAGTGTGACCCACTCATAGCAGTATGACGAGTTTGACACGTCTCTATAGTGTACAGACATTCATCCTCACACAAGAAGTACATATTGTACATACCCCAAATAAGCCCTATGCTGCAAATTTGAAAAGCTGTCGCTGGTCAAAGACCCCATCAGACCTCCAGGGGGAAAAGATCCATTCACAATGAGCTATCATTAAAAGGTGGAGTGCATTGTGGGTTTTTTTTAAAAGACCAAATTTACCTTCCAGAAAGGATTGCATGGGAGTGAGTTTTGAAGGAGGAAGGTACAGAATCAGAAATAAATATGTGACTATATGAAAATGTGTTTCGTCTAATGACATAACTTACTGTTCCGTAGCTTATTCAGGCAGTGTTGTGGTCAACCCCCCCCCCTCTCCCCTCACCCCACACACACACACACTTTTTTTTTTTTTTTTGAAGGTGTGTGTGATCTGATTCTTGGCATCAGTCGCAGAGGATAAGGTTGAAGGCATAGAATAACTTGGCTTGGATTCAAGGATGTTGCCCTGCGGATGAATAAGAAAAGAGGCAGCCGCGTTACTACGGGCACGGTAAAGGGGGAACACTCACACTCACACTCACACATATTAAAAAATAAACTGCAAGTGCCTTCCTACACACACATTTAACTTGAACACAAATATCCTACCACGCGCAAAACAAACACAAACATGCAAGCAAGCAAACACAGTCAAACACACACGTCCAGACACAACACAATATTTAGTGGACTCGTGATGCTTTATGCAATGTTTATTTATGCTGAAAGGTCACGAACATGCAGTTCCTTTTCTGTGGTATCACGAGTTGACCTTCACCTCTCGGTATTAGTTTTATCAGAGAGGAACTTGTCCAACTTCGTGCGCACTGCCCTCAAGTCAGGTGAGAAGGTGCACCAGTGTTCTGTGCGGAGAAGATAAAAAACTACAAAAAACAAATACGCATGACCTGCAGACGCAAACTCTCTGACACGCAGAAAGACGCCGCGGGCTTATCCAACTGTTACTGATCTCTCCCTCCCTCCCGCCGCAGCACATTCTTCACACCTTTAAATTACTTGGAAGACGATATTGTTGTGACAAGATAGATGGTTGGTCGATGCTGCATACAATAATGTGTGTCATGGTGTCTGTCTGTCAAACCTTCACTCAGAAAAGTCTCCCTCGAGTGCTTTGACATATATGGCAACACCAGTAGCTGCTAGGGAAAAGGTATGTGAGTTAATAGTCACACAAAGGGACAGGCACTTGAAAACTGTAAAGTGTTGTCGGTGTGCTCTGACGTGCCGGGAATCGAGTGCTGAGAATCGATCACTTTTACTGTTTTTAATGTGAGTTTCTGTAAGACACTGAATGTGAAGTCAAGTTCATTTTCTAAAATGCACAGTTCAATGCCAAAAAAAAAAAAAAAAGAAGCTATACAAGGTACTGATTCAAATGATACATTGGCTTTTTTTTTATGATAATTTTTCATTAAGCAGATGCAACATCATTTGTAAAAGTGTAGTTGTTGCTGTTTTTACTTAACTCTAAACACTGAAAGTTGAATTTAAGTTCATATTCAGTGGGTGAAGTATTGTTGGTTTGAAACATGTGTAATTGACTTTATTTAAAATGTAATAGTTCTGAAGATATAAGAAATTAAAAAATATATAGATACAAAATCAAATGTACAAGAAAAGCAGTGGCAGGTCAGACATAGCTTTCTATATTCAGGTTAAATGTTCCGGGGCAAAAGAAACATGCAGTTCAGAGCAAACAATACTTACACACACAGCACACGCACACAAACACACACACACACACACACACACACACACACACACACACACACACACACACACACACACACACACACACACACACACACACACACACACACACACAGACAGTGACACACGTACACGAGCCTTTAAGCCGACATGCTCACTCACACTCCAGACACTTTGATTGGCTTGCTCCTTTACCAGGTCACAAATAACTCACTTTACACCTTGTGATTATACCCTCTTTGAAAACACAGAGTGATTTATAAATCCATCATGACATCTCAGAAATAAATCTATAGAGATAATCTCAGGCCCCACCAAAAAAAATTAAAGCAGCTGAGAGGTTGATATATGATTTGATATCTGATCTATACTGCCTGAGAGTGTGAGGGTATACGCACCACGCTGGATATAGATGACTCTTTGTGTGTGGTACAACTCAGACCATGTGTTTGCTTTTGTGCATAATCACCCAGTCATCTTGACACCAGCACTCCTATTTAACCTCTTTAGGTCTGCCAGAGTGCCACCTCAGCATGTTCAGCAGCTGAAGTGATTACAGTAATTCCAAATGTAACGCATGTAAACAATTTTAAAATGGAGAAAGTGCAGGCCTCATTTCTAGTAAAACTTCCAAACAGCTGATCACCTCAAATAGATAGTTTTTGGATTTTTATTTTTTTTCTCCCCGCATCAGCACTTTTGAACAAATATCTTTTAATTTCTAAATGTACACCATCGACATCCATTAATATTGCCTGCTGAAAAACTCTGCGACTTTGTAATTTAAATGACATTTTTAGTGTGCATGGTATTACTGCTAAAATTGACCCACAAAAATGTGGCTAAAATAACTTCAAAGGAAAAAAAAAATTGCTTACAACTGTATGATTTACAGTTTATGAAACATTGTTTATGTTAGCATGTCCCAGGACCGAAAAAAAAAAAAAAAAAAAGAAGATCCATACTAACTTCCAGTTAGATAGCCTGAGTTGACAGGACACCCCTGTAAGTCTTAAGCATTGAAAATCAATAGGTGATGCAACTTCTAAGAACTCAGCTTCACCAATGCAGACAGCCTGTACAAGGACTAATGCCAGGCAGGTCGCTGCCCTCACAGTTGATCGTGTCCAGCTGTATTTGGCATCAAGTAGATGCCCTGATGACTGGTGCTGTATTTATTTTAGATGGTGACTCACCTCCGGACCACAGAGCCAGGTAAACGTTTTTTTTTGATTGATTCTTTGTCTCTGCTGTGGATTAATGCTGACATGTTGACCCTCGACAGGACAGAAGGTCAGACAGGATGGAGAGAGACGTGCTGCTACAGTAGTTCTCATCTGGTTCTGGTTCTTCTGTTTAGCAGAAGTGATGTGTGTATTTATGTAGCAATCCACATTATCCGAAAGGTACCTGCTGTACAGTTTTGGTTACTCAGAGAAACAAACGAGGACGCAATTCAATTCAGCGTGGTCGGCTTGTACTGCATGTCCAAGTGCAAGCTAGCACTTAAGACTTCTTCACACTTCTCTGCATACGTAACAAATGTGGTTTTAGTGCAACCTTTATCAGCACCTTGTGTAAGTCCAGGCATTTTGAACGGATTTGAAATGAAGCCATTCTTTTCCCATTAAGATAAGGATGTGGCTCCCGCCCCCTCCTCCGCCCCTTTAAATGGACAGCACTAGATTTGTTTGTGCTTTCTTTTCTTCCCTTTATAAGAAAGTGCACCTGAACCATGGGAGAAATGCAAGACTTTGCGAAAACAGGATTCCCTGCAAAGACTCCAAGAGACATCATGTCTGCATCACGAAATAACATTTTCCAAGGGTGTTAGTCAGAGGGGATCTTTTCATCTTTTCCTCTGGTGCATGGTCCATGTTGTTTATGAGCTGCAATCAGAATGAGATGATGGTTTTTTTTTTCATGGTAACATAGTTTAGGACTTGGCTGAGGCTCTGGGCTTAAAATTGGTCACTCTATATTTGGTTTTAGTTGAAGAGGTCAAATAGAAAAAGAAAATCTTTCCCATGCATCTCATAGCAGACATAAGTGGAATTCAGATTCTTATGTAAGACAAATTTGACATTTTTGACTTGTCACGCTTTTAGAAGAGGAGTGCTCTCCCATATTTGATTACACTGCTGCAACTAGAACCAGGAGGAGGTTCGATTTGTTGACTTGGCTTCGAGTTTCTCCTCCTTTTTTTGTCTTCACCCAGTTTCTGCCCTCCCAGAAAAGTTAATAAGTATTCATTTACTTCAGATCTCCTCCTCTTTTGTCCAACTGAGAAAAAAAAAAAAAAAAGAAGAAAAACGATGCCTTCAGAAAGATTTCTTTCAGCACCGCGGATGTCATTCAACACGGCCCTCTCAGTCAGTAGAACCTCAGGCAGAAGGGGGAAGGGTATTCAAATCAGCGAGTTCCTCGGAGCCAATCAGAAGTTAGCTTGCGGTGCAGCCAGGCTTGTGTTGCATAACTGGGAGGCAGACAGAGACAGAGCTCAGAGCAGAGACTGTCTAGCTCTGGAGACTCAACAATCTTCACACGCAACACTCCCCCAACCAGCAGTCTACATACAATACGTTTGTTTGTGTGCTTCAGACCTGCTTACTTTGCTTTGTTTGCTTTGATTTCCAGACAGAACTATACCACACATACATACATACATATCATTTCTTTAATAAGGTTATTATTTACTGTAGGTCAGTAAATATGAGTGCCACAAGCTTCACATTTCTTAAATAATCTTTTTTTTTTTTTTTTGATAGCTATCAAATTCTGCGGAACATATTTTAAGAGGAAATGATACTGTAAAGCGAATACTCTAACATCAAAAGATTACAGCATATTAAAGAATATAAAAAAAAAACACTTTCTTAACATCCATGTTGGAAATTGGTGATATATTTTAGACAGACTGTCGACAATCATAAGACATTATGATGGATGATTATAGTTGCTGCGCACAGTGATCAATTCTGATTAAATGAAATGTATGAAAATAATTAAGGGAAACATTTGAGAAGTAATAAAATAAAAATGTTTGTTTTATTTTGTAAAAAAAAAAAAAAAAAAAAAATGGAGAACAGTCTCTTGTCTGTCAGGATGTTGAAAAAGAAAACCAAGTAAATATAACTAATTTAAAAGATTATTGGGTCATATATTATAATTCATATACAGTATAACTTTCTCTTTATTCTTTGAAAATGAACTTTTTAGACCTTAAATCATTTTCTAAAGTTCATAAAACCTACATAACATGTACTATGTGATGTTCATTTTTACTGTAAGAATGAACTTCTAGGAAAAGGCCCAGTGAACCACGTCTGTGGTCACGTCTGTCAAATTGATTCTTTCTGCTGAACACAGCACATATAACATAGATCAGTGTGGCAACAAATGGAGCTGAGCTAATCAATGCCACATAAACAGGGCGTGCTCCACTTTTCTGCTGGTGAAGATAGAGAGCCATTGAATTCTGTCCATTCATGTAATCTATTATTTATACCAAAGCACTTAAATGTTACGCCCATGCATGCTGGGACAGGATGCAGCTCCGTGAGTACAAGGAATAAACGGATAAAGAAAGATAATTGATTTTTAGACAGGACAGAACGTCCCATTTTCACTACTGTAACACTGAAATGGCAACAAATTGAGAACACTTATTTGAACTTATTTAAACACACTTTGCAGACATAAATCATCAAATCTTTTTCTGAAAGAAAATGAATGGAAATGAACAATCACATTAATTCAGTGATGACTGTCGGGCCATTTTTATTGGTGTCAGTGTGTGACATTTTTACGTAAAACTTCATTAGGTGTCAGTAAAAATGGAAACACTGGACAACTGCCAACTGGAATCCAGACTACAACCTCAATTTGACCGTACTTCAGACTGATCTTGTCTCTGAGAGTTGAGTTGGAGCTGACTGTTTAGCACACAAAAAAGAACCAAGGAAAGTCCGGCTCATTATGTTTGTTGGGCATTAAAAACAGGGGAAGTGGTTCGCTGTGTAGCAAAAACAACATTTGTAAAAATACAATGGCCAATCCCCACGGTAGAGGGTTGGTGCGGCCAAGTTAAACAAGGTCAAGGAAATGTTACGGACCCCACTTCTTTGTGTCAATGGCTCATTTTGTTCTGGAAAAATGCTTTTATTTGGATTGTTCATAACACAGTGGAATAACTGTAGATGTAAATGATTTCGATAATTACTGTAGGTAACACCAGTTCCTTAAACCATTAGACTTGTTGCACTGTGAGAAAACTGCATGTGTTTCTATGTGGTACAAATAAAGGATTGATTTTAACCAGGACACTTAGCATACGATTAAAGCCATCACTGAGATCTCAGAGACCATCGAGTCTCAATTCCTCGATATATCTGTTATTTCTTGCTGTTTGAGCTCTCTATTAACAATAGGTTCTCAGAGTGTCACAGAGATGATTAAAATAAACTGAGGAAAGATTCGAAATCCTTCCTCTTCTTCGTGCTGCTGCTTCAGCTGCGGTGTGAGACTCACAAAGCACTATTCAGGTCTGACTTTGCGTTTTCAAGGAGTTTCCTGAGGGAAAGCTATTCTGGCTCACTTACAAGACAAACATGCTCTCTTTCTCTCTTCTGCGGCCACAGGGACTTGCGGGCCTGTAGCTTGGATAGGAAGGATCACCAGCCTACTTCACAGTCATTTCCTCTCAGCTGTCAAAGCACTGGTCAGCCACTGAAGAGTAGGTTAACTCCTTTATAATGTGGAGGTAGAGCTGTGCAGACTTAGGGCCCCAGCTGTTTCCTGTATCTGATGAAGATGGAGCCTCTGCCTCCAGCCATCGTTCCTCAGAAGATAAGGGGAGTCACAAACAAACAAACAAAAAAGTTTCACATTTCCTTTCACATATCTAGATTTGGACCCAATAAGAGCCAAAATTGAAGTCCGACAATAGAATACAACAAAAATCTTTTATCAAATAAGAGCACAACATTTTAAGTTCGTGTTAAATGATATTGTCAGGAGTCTCTCTTATTTTGGCCAACCTCTCTGTTGGCACAATAATATACAGAAATATTTACAGAAATGTTTGGTATTTTAGGAAATACAGTGACATATAAATGTCTCATGTAGATGAGAAGAACACTGCACATATGTCTCTACATCTAATATGAGGAAATTTCAAGCAGCTGTCCAAGGGCAAAAGAGAGAGAGAGAGAGAGAGAGAGAGAGAAACTTATCCCAGTTAACCTTAATTGTTTACCTCGAGAACCCTTCACATAATAATTGGGCACTTTGAAAATTGTTTACTGTCTGAGAATTATGTAATATAATGCATTAGGTTATATCTCATTTGATAAATCTTTATCTCTCTCCGTCTAAGATTCTTTGTTCTATCGAGGTGGACATCCTGCTGTCCCTTAGCTGCAGTAATGTCACCTGATCTCACATCAGTGACATTGATACAGGCGTGCGTAGCTTGAAAATGTGCTAATTGTGGAAAGCATGAATCCAAACAGCAACGCAGGATAAAGTGTAACCCTTTCACTTAAGGTTACGGCATGTGGCGCTCCTTGGAGTTGGATCAACTGAACTACATTCATTCACATGTTGCATGTCGACCTCACGCTAATCTCGGCCTCAGTTGGTTTTGTTTTTTAGGTGGATCACAGATGACAGAATATTCCTGTTGACCATCGTTAGGGTTCAATGTGTTTGAAGGCTGCCTGTGAGGTGTGGACTAGGTGAGTGTATTTCTTCTCTAGAGCACAAATACAACTGACAGATTAAGATCGTGATTTCGTAACACGTCCTCCTCTGGTGTCCCTGCATTCATTCTTCACCCTGTTGCTGTGGTCAAACTTGATCAGTACTTGGATTTAGAGTTGGCATTTGCCCAACACTGGCCGCCAGACTATAATAATCCATTCAGAAGGCAGGTCAGCGTCCCTCTTGTTCCACCACGCTTTATGTGTGACGACCAGAACATGGCTGGGCATTTTCTTTTCGTTCCCAACTCATAACGGTGCTAACAAGCTGAACAATCATGTCGATGTGCCGTTTGCCATGTCCATGTTTCTGGGTATTCCATGGTGTACAGTCTTTTCTATCTACTCGTAACTACACACAAACACTACACACAGTTCTTCTTTTTTTTTTTCTATTCTGTGTAGTAATAGATCCTGATAGTGGCCGCGCAGAAAATATTTCAAGAACAAATTTTTGGCATTTTATTCTGGCATTCAGAAGAAATAATCATTTCAGTCACAACAACACAAAACAAGGTGGGGTTTTTTTTTCCCGTAAAATTAGTGACATACCTTGTGATTCAAAAGTCATTTATTCATGATAACATTTCCACAATTTACACACACCGTGCCGCTAACTACAGGCATCAACTTCTAAAGATTTATTGGAACAACTACACAATTTTCAAACCTGCTAAATATGTTTAGTATGGCATATAACAGTAAACCATGCTTATTTTCATTTTCACTAATTCCAAAGAACTGTTTTAAAAGGAAACTTTGTTTTATACAAATCCAAATTATAAAACATAAATCATAATCCAAACAACAGCTACTCTCTGGCTCTCCGTGTGCTGAAACCGCACTTCTAAACAAAACCCCAATCAGTCACTAAGTGTTTTTGTCTGCTAAAGAAAAATTGCGAATACTATTTCAATAGCTGAGGAATCACCCATAGATGGAGGATGGATATTGCATCGTGCAGCTATGAATCATAGTGTTGACTTTTAGTGATCCAGATCAGGCTTGTAGACAAGAATTACCCTGTAAAACTGTTTAAGTTAATATCATAAGTAAAGAAAACATTCTGACTACTTCATAAGATGTTAGGCAGCTGATATGGATTTGAGCTTCACTGCCTCTGGGGACCAGTATTTACATGCTGGCATATAAAGCTCTCTTTCTTACTATTCTGTGCTTCTGTGCATAATCTGATCCAAAACTTGAAAGCAGACCAGAGCAAAGTTTACCTCCTTTAAGCCCCCGCGTAAGGCGCTGAAATGCGCTTATTACCACAAATAGGTTCATTTGTAAATAACTGTGACACTTTCCCAGGGTGCTAAAAACCGATGCAACCCTTTGTATTTTTTTGTAGAGCAGACCACACAAACACCCACCAACACACACACATGCAGCATAAATGTGTTTTCAGATGAATATGGTTGGTTGCGTGGCGTTTCTTTTTTAATTGTTTTAATTGAAGAAGCATAAGAACAATTTCGTGCGTTCAGAAGACATCTGCAGTTAATCGACCCAGGTTATATGCATTTCAAATGTCACTATGAAAAGGAGAAACATTATGGTTTAATTTAGCATAAAATGCATGCAGAGTTTTACACCTCTATTTAAATTATTTTACTAGTTGTGGAGAGTAAAGTAACAGATGCTCACAGATGACAGCATGCCTTTAGGATTCAGCTCAAATAACCTCAAAGTTTCAGAATCCCAAACACACTCACATGCATCCCATTTAAATACCTATAAAACTAGTCAATGAAAACAGCTGCTGAACTGGCAGAATGCATTTTTAAATGAGTCTTGGATCCAATATGTGCACAGTGAAGAGTTTGTGTGCAATCTAAATCAAAGCATACTTTACAGCCCTTTTGCTATCCACCATATAAGTAGTTGTCAGATGAATCTATCAGACCCAGAATGGGGGGGGGGATCCTCATGAAATCCACGGGTCTCTGTGGACTACTCCGTGGATGCTGAGATTTGATGCAAAGCTACCACGCTACAGAACAAATGTGTTCATAGTGTGCACAGACAGAGAATGTCATCCTTGTTGGAAATGACATTGCATGTTATTGGACTCATCGAGGAGTACTTTCATAGTACAACAGTGGAGGCTCTTGTTCCTGCTGGGCACGGCTGCATCATCGGGAGGCACTGATAATGTCAAATGCTGGCTAAATAGTCCCACTGCGTAAAAGCCAGGATGAGTCACTGGCTAACTATGCCTGAAATGTAGCTTTGTTTCAGCATACAACTAAACAAACAAAAAGGCAACAAATCGAACAAGTAAAAGCGTATGCTTTTGACACAATAACGACAAATACGATTTTGTGTAGTGGTGCTGTGCTTGTCTTCATCAGTCGGAGAAAGCGAGAAAACCAAACCGAATTCTGCAGCTTGGATGGCCTACTGCTGATGCTAGAATGAAGCATTTTAGTACACATTAGCATACATTTTTACATTGATATTTCCTGACAATATAGGTGCAAAATATTGAATGTAAGCTGTTACCTACAGCTAAATTCATTGAAAAATTCATTCCTGCCTTTTAATATTTCTTTCTCACAGCCAGTAAAACTGGTACAAAATAGTGGCACGATGCAGAGAGTATAACCTTGTTCAGTTATATAATAGTTTCTATTGTGAAGCTGTGAGGATTAGTGATACAAACAAGTCTTTTGGACTGGTGTTGATACCAGTGGAGTGCTAGTCAGTGGCTGGTGGTGTTGGGGTTTTAGCTTTTGGTCTGCGGCCATTAAGGTAACAACTTGCATCCCTAGCAGCTGTTAAATAAGCTTCACCTCCTTGGCCTAAAGATGACGGCCAGATCTGGACAGAAAAACAAAAGCTAATCCATCCATCCATACACCCGTCCATCCATCCATCCATCCATCCATCCATCCATCCATACATCCATCTATACATACATACATACATACATCCATCCATCCATCCATCCATACATACATACATACATACATACATACATACATACATACATACATACATACATACATACATACATACATACATACATACATACATACATACATACATACATACATACATACATACATACATACATACATATACATAACCTCTGTATGTAACGTTTTAAATGACCTGAGGTAACACTTCAGCTTGAAGCTCACATTGTGTGTAGGGTTGCAAACTTCAGAGATATTCTAAAACTAAAATGACTGAAACTCAAACAAACACCGAATAAAATTCGGAGCTCTTGCTGTGCTCACTATTATTTCCCTTCAGGGGGTTTTAAGTGTCAGAGTGGGGTGAGAAAGTCAACAACGATAAAGAAAGAAGACACTGCTGATCTTTTCATACATCCACAGCAACAGGACTACATGTTATTTCTGGTTCATATTTTCCAAAACAACATCTTCTCAAAACAGCATATACTGCGCTTTGTGTTCAGTCGACACATGTCTACCATTCTTATGGGACATCTGGTCACCTGGCATTGAGAGAAATCCCATAATTCACTGCAGAGGAGGGTGCCCAACGCTTCCTTCAGGGCTTGTCTCTGTTGAGCTAGCAGAGATTAATGTTCTCTTAAGAAAGGCAGTAGTCTATAATTATGAAGGCTCATTTTAAACCTCACCAGTGTTTTGCATGTTGGTGGCCCAAAACAAGGGTGACAGTTTGATTGTTTAAAATTGAAGGCTTTAAAACCCACTCAAATCATGTACTGTGACACCGGTGCAGTAAATTGCACACTTGCGCAATCATGTTTACCAACCTGCCTGTCTGTGATCTTTATAATGAATGTAATTGTGATGTAACGCTGCACTATTCAGCCGTCTCTGGATGGATCGCTTTATATCTCACGATTGCATGTCCTAAACTTTGTGTCTTCTCTCTCATGTAGTTTCCGCTGTCCTTTCTGCAGGTATCTGCTGCATGGTTCTGATCTGCAGTTACCGGCCCGCCAACCCCATTCCTCTCTCTGCCCTCCTCTCACCCCAACCGGTCGAGGCAGATGGCCGCCCACCTCTGAGCCAGGTCCTATTGGAGTTTTTTTTCTTGTTAAAAGGGAGTTTTTCCCTCCCACTCTTGGAAAGTCTATCTATGATACCGCAGATTTTGACCGATATAAAATGCAGTGAGATGACGATGAGATGTTATGATTTGGCTCTATATAAAAACATTTGTTAGTATTGAATCACTGCTTTTTGGCTGTCATCAGATGTTGTATTTGTTTTACTTAGCAGGGAAGAGAAGTATCCAAACCTTTTTTTTTTCTCTCTCTCTCTCTCTCTCTTGAAGACTATAATGAAAGGTCTTCAGAATATAACTCTATGTAAAACAAAAGTGAAGCTCAGTAATGCACAGGTTTTTATTGTTGTTGTTGTTGTTGTCGTTATAGTCATGTCTGAAGCCAGGTAATGTAACAGAAACCATGTAGATTAAGCCAATAGAGGCCTGCTATTTGTGGGTTTTGAGGTCACTGCACAGTCGATTCCCTGTAAGCTCCGTTTCTGCTGTGCGTCGTCACATCTCTGTTTCCCATGGAGACTGCAGCTTTGTAGATTGCCCTGGAGTGGCACACAGAGGGAGACTGTCATCTCTAACTGCTTCAAGGCCTCCCTGGCTATTTAGACAGCTGCATACATCAGCCTAATTCTAATGATACTCTGGGGTTATATCAGATTAAATCTAGTGCTTTTGCAGAGTTTATTGCATAATGAGTACATGATCACGGATACACTTTGAACCAGGTTTTATTTATTGTAGGTCCCTTGCCGTAATGGCGATAATCCGTCTGCTTGTTTCAATGAGCCTAAGTGGAATTACTGTTTCTGGCCGCCGGCACAGGCCTTACCAACACACTTTGGACAATAGCCACCAGGCACTGAGTGTGTATCAACTTTGTCCAGCTTTTGTATTGAAAGAAGCCGTGCCAGGACTCCTGGTGACACACATCTGTGCTGAGTTGGATTTCCACAGCTGACCAGGGTGTGACCCACTTCCCTCTCTTTTTTAAATTTTTTTTTTTTTTTCCCTCTGTCGAATGCCTGGGAAAAAGTGTTTAATAGAAACAAGTCCAATTATCACTGTTATATACAACAGCTCACATCTCCAGTTACTCCCTTCCCACTTCAGTAGTACTGCGCTTCAGTAGATGTGAGAACAGACCCAGCCTTGGGGCTGGAGAACATCTATTCTGGGATACGGCTGGTTTGCTGTCATGAGCAGTGGAAGAATTTCTTAGTCAGATTCAGTCAGTTGATTATGGGTTTCCCTCTGCCGCCGTTACCATGGAGATCAAAGAAAGCTCAGACACAAACACACTTGCGCGACTTGGGAGATGTGAGAAATGAAAGGAAATGAGGTCCCATCCCTGTTTGAACCACTGGTCTTAAAATAGCTCACCCCAGGAATGTTTTAGTGTCACACACTGAAACTCAGTGTGGATGAAGGAAAGAAATAAAGGCATATGTGTTTGTCCCAGGATGATCCTGTTTTCCCTGGGTGTGTTAAAATGACAGCCGGGCTCTACTTTGTGTCACCTCTTTCGTTGTAAGTGCAGACAGACGTACAGTGGAGTAAACCCCAGATCTACTTCAAGTGCTTTCCTAGGATGATATACAGATAGCAAAATGTCTGAAAACTACCAAACAGGAAGAGCAATGAGCTCATTTGTGAAACAAAAACCTTGAGTCATATCTCCTATTGCGTTAGAGGAGGCTCATACAGTACGCCTACTCAAAGTGCCACAGATATCCTTAAGTTACACACTCACATACAAACCCTAAATGCTATTTCATAAATTGTCAGACTGGAAACTTAATTTGTCAATTTCAAGCACAGACTTATAACATTAAAGCATGAAACCATACTTTATATACTAGTCAGCAGTGAAGTATTATCCGCATACATAGACATGAACACAAATGCAGTTACATGCTACGATGTTGATGCAACTCACACTGGACGCTTTAAGTTTCAGATACGCTTTAGCCCCCAAGTCAGAGTCCAATGGAGCACATGTTGTTTCTGATGTGACTCACAAATATACAATGAATATAACATGACAGCAATCACAGGGGGTCTCTCGCCCCCTCTCTCGATCTCTCTCTCTCTTTCTTTCACACACACACACACACACACACACACACACACACACACACACACACACACACACACACACACACACACACACACACACACACACACACACACACATGTATACAGACACCCAAAAAGACCTAAGTCCATGCATATTTGTTTGCACACGCCATCACACTTTGGTTTGGAGCTATTACAGCTTGTTGATGGTGTATTTATTGTAATGAGTCGCATCAATGTGCTATTTGAATTTATGAACCAAGCATCACGATTGAAGTTCACTCGTTTATTCATGCTTCAGTAACATAATCTACAACGTACATGCAAAATGTGCTGGTATGTACAGTATTTATCAGAGCAAATTAGTGACGTGATTAAACAAATGATTAATTATTCATACCTGTCGTTTGATCGCTTATTGACTTTTTATGAAGCAGGCAGCACTAACAAGGCGTTGGTATGACCCACATGCAAAAGCAATTGGTGACACAGATGTTCAGATATTTAAGCTTGCGCAGAATAAAGTGGCTCCAAAGTTACTCCTCTAGAAATCATGAATGTTTAGTTGTCTGTGGGAAGCCTACAAATTCACTTGCAGTTGTAGCAAAGTTTTATTTACACTGCAAAAAAACATGAACATCTCCCTCTGAAAGCAAAGGTTAATCATGTTCGGAATAATTTAGGTTATATCCCTCTTTTTATCAGTTGACCTTCATGTTGTCAGGCACCAATCTGTGTCCGGTCCTGAAAGGAATTAGTCAGTGATCACAAACCACTGCCTGCTGGTTTCCACCCTGTGATTAATCTTACATACGTTGTCACCTTACCTTACATTTGCAGTATGTGAACAGACAGCCAACATGCATCTTAAATGAGGCAGAATGGCACTTTTGTAAGGAAAAATAATACACCTGCTCCACCCAGATGAGTATGAATATGTGTGACGGCTGCTTGGCATACCATTAATTATGCAACGGACACGCTTGTCAAAGTGCATGGCCTCGAGCAGGTCTTTGCCTGTGTGTGGTGTGTCTGACTGCAAACAGATGGGAATGTAAACACACAGGGATGATGTCTTGTGCTAAACACACAACAGGAGAACTTGGCTTGAGAAAAATACAGGGCTTGGAAAAGAGGTTTCAATTTCTATCCTTTTAGTTTTGGAGCAGTGGATGGGTAATTAGGTAATGACAACCACACAAACAGAGGAGGCAGTTAACTCCGTAGCCTGCAGTCACTACGGCAGATCGTTTTGCGTGTCTGCTTGTACTCTCAATTTACAGCAAACCTTGTCTTTCCTTTCTGTCCGTTTCCTGATCATTTCGGCCCACATAGCTGAACTGCTTTGCTTATTTCGTTTATCTTTTTCCTGGTGTTTTCCTCAGCCTAAGTAAACCTGTTGACAGTAATTGTTCCAAAGCCGAGGACCGATGCAAGGATTGACGTGTTTTAATCCACAAATGCAGACATACAAGGTACCGATACAACCGTCCTGCCAAGTAAATAGTTGAAGATTTCTTTCCAGACATGGTTTACTATACAACGTGATTCCTGACTTCTATTTTTTTTTTCACTGTACAACAGCTTATGTAAATTCGAACACTGCCCTACATTGCGGCTGACCACAGCCTACAAACACTCAAGTGAGCTTCCTCGAAGCAGACCAGCGTGTTCGTTACAGATAATGTGGACACACTGTAGTGCACCACGAGGCTGTGATTGTACTAGTGTTATAGGTGTGACGCCATGCAGCCTGCACCTCTACATGATGCATGCTGACACTCCCAACACGTGTTCCCAGTAAACACAGCACGCAGTTCTGGAGAAAATATGTACACATCCTGGCACAGTTCAGCAGTATATGTTGAAATCTTGTGGATGCAGCTTTGCAGCAGCAGTAACACAATGTGACAAGTTGACCTATGTATTTAAAAGCCTGTTTCCTGGTCATGTCTCGTTTTGTTTTAAGTGTTCTCAGTGCCGATGCCGGTAGTGTGTTGTCAGCACCATCTGGCACTGTTTACTCTGTTCACCACTGACGGCTATGTTCTGTTTTGTTGGTGTATTCTTGTTTGATGGAAGTGTCTAATCCTGTGTCATCTTTCAGGGTTACTTTCACAAATTATTAGAATACTAACGTGCAGTGTATCGTTCAAACCTCTTAGATTGTTCAGTATTTATTTATATATATGAAATCCGACAGTAAGTGAAACTTCATATTTGAGAATCCACAAAATGTACAGATACAACACAAAGATGTAATTGCAGCAGTTACTAGGTAACAATAGTTGGGCGTCATCAAAGAAACTGTGATGTGATGTGAACACTAATATAAGGAAGAACGCATCATTGTATCATTTCTGTCTTCTGTTGATAGTCTGTGGGCAAGGAAGGAATGAGCCACTCTTTGTATGAGTCATAGCCTGTGTTGCAGTCTCCCGCCAAGCCTGGTTACCAACACCAGCAACAACAGCAACATGCTGCTCCATGACAACTATGTGTGCCCAGGGTGGCGTAACTTTACAATGCAACTGTAAGGAGGTGCCATTGTTTGCTGAGAAAGAATATAAAATACACAGTCTCCAGGAAATCAGCTCTTTTGCTGTGAAACACGACTTGAGCATCCTTTTATCTTGTCTCTGCTGCATCCTGACTTAATTCTCAGAGTACTTGTATTTATCTCACTCCCACAGCTCCACCCTCTTCATCTACCCCGCCCTCTCCTCTTTTCCCACTTGTCCTGTTTGTTTTTCTTGTGTGTTCTTGAGTGCCTCCCACCTCTTTGCTCTGAGCCTTTCCCAGTAATTTATGAGTCTATTTGAAATGCTTCTTCTAGGAAGTCAATGAGGGTAGTTTTTGTGTTTTTCTTATGCAAGTATACTACATTAAAAAAATCACGTTCGTTAGTACAAATATATGAACTCAGGATATAATTATTGTTCTCAGTTCCAACTAGCCTCTTTATTACGCCACAAAAAGTTTTGATTGTAAACCAAAACTATTTGGTTGCGAGTGAGACCAACAAACCTGTAAGGGAGTTAGTTTACAATCCAAATAATTTTATTCTCAGGTCATAGAATTTTTCTTTCAACATTTGATTTTTGATTGCATTGCAAGAAATTTGCTCTAAAAACGTTTTTATTTTTTCAATAAACAGATGTAGAAGTACAGTACCATCGTATGTCTTTATACAACGTAAATGTGCTTTACTTAAATTTGTTTCTAATTGTTTTACCTACAGTATGTCCTGTCTGTCTGTATTGTTTGCTCATTATCATTATCACTATCATTAAAGATAAATGATAAAAAAATATATATATATTTTTGAAATTATGAAAATGATTTTGATTCCATGATTTCGAGGGTTTATCAGATGCTTTCTACGCTTATCACTATTTCTCTGCTCTGGAAAGTTCTCATAATTTTGTCTTCCATCTGGACGATCGCTGGTAAACAGTAGAAATATTGTGCTCATATTACAGAGTAATCTAGCAGATATGTAAGGCATCCTGCAGGAGGATGCCTTAAAATGAAGGTTACCTCCATCAGCTGTTTGAGATGTTGCTCTCATCACAACTAGGTCATCCCCATCCATGTGAGAAGGTCAAATCCTCTGCGTGGCTTTTCTGTTTATTACTGTAGATTAGGAGCTCCTTTCATCCTCCTCTCTACTTAAAACTTAGCACACCACATTACCTTGAGGGAACAGACGAAACATAATCAAGGGGAATAAAGGGATTTCCTGGGGGCTCTTGTACACCTAGCGATCTGGGATGCCTAGCAATATTCATTACATGGGAGGCACGTGTGTTTGCTTCAACAGAGACCGGTTTGACCATGAGAACTTGACCATAAACTGTCCCAACAGACGCTCAACACGTAATGCCTGAAACCCTGTTATTGTTTAATTGTCTTTGGTTTTAGCTCATTGTAGCCTTCATTCTGTCATTTCTTTTTAAAATACTTGACAAAAGTTCACAGAAATGTGAAAATATGCACCTGTTTGGCCACATTTAATGTTGTCAGTATCGTTTTTATTTTCTAAAGGCCTCTCAGACAAAGTAAACGCAAACTGAGACTGCGTCCTCACTAATATATTTTTTTATTTTAAAACAAAAAGTATCTCTGTCCATATTAACACATTTCACATGGCCAATTACGTACACTGGGCATGCCACCCATCATTGGTGTTGCAACGTATTTAGAGATCCAGCACATTCTGTGATCTGTCCTGATATAATCCTAACCCCGACCCCATCCCACTCCTCATCTAAACCCTACCAAACTAACCAACACTGCAGGTCACAGAATCAGACAGTCAGCAAATACAGTGGATCACCAGTGCTCCAGTTAGTGCTGATAACATCGCTGGACGCAGGAACTGTTGCAAATTGCTTGAATAATAGCTTACCTTGTGCACGTGTAAGCGGCAGCATCATAAAACGATCAATTTAACAGCCGCTAGCTAAAACAGCAAGGTCAACAATGCCCTTAATTCACTGCGTGAATTAACTATTGGAAGTCAAGGATGATTCCATTTGCTTTCTTCCTAAAAATTGTCCTGTGATGGGGCGTGACGACTCATTACTGATAAGACCCAATAGGAAAGCGAACATGAGTGTCATTGTTTTTAAAAGTCTCTGTTTTCTACCTATCTAGACTAAAAGGTCATTCCCGAGTTTTCAAATTCAGATTATATCAGTAGTGTTTTCAAAAGTCTCCATTTTAAGAGGAGTGTAAACTCTAGATGTAAACTTCACTTGTGCTTTAAGAAATGAAAATGCATTAGTGTGAATGTTGCCTGAAAGACAGCGAGAAAGGCAAACTCCTTTTATACAAAATGGATGAAGTAGGTTCCCCTTTAAAAAGTAAAGAACAGTAACATTGCAAAGCTAAGCTGGATCCAGAGTGAGAAATCTGTCCGCCTGAGCCTTGTTAGAGCCTCATCAGAACGTTTTTAATTGTAATCTTGTGGGCCACAAGCACAGAGTCAGACACAGACAGAAAGATGGAAAAGCAAGAATAAGGTCACTGTGTTAAAAACTCGTGGAGCCCTCCTGCTGAGAGAGGCAATTTTTTTGTTTAACAAGCGTCTTCCTGCCTTACCAGACCAAACATCACCAAACCTTTTAACCTTAGAAAAGAGTTGGAAAACAGATGATGATGTCAACCCATGGAGCTCAGCAGCTTCTTTTTCTTTTTTTTCTTTTTTATCTGCTTCCTGTTTACCCTGTTCTGTGCCTGCATCTGATAGTGGGAGCGTCGGGAAACACCTACCGCTCAGCTCCGCTGTGGCGAATGTCAACAGCAGATATTGTCACCAGACCCCTTAGCAGACCTTATAAGGACATACCTCTGTTGGCTTTCCACCTCTGAGAGAAAGCAGAGGGAAGTGTTAGAGGAGAAGATAGAATCAGAGAGGGGAATGATGAAATGGTTAAAGAATGACAGAAGAAAAGTAACATTAACCTAAAGGGGGGCACATACAAACAACAATCAGATGTTAGACTGAGGAAACCCCCTCAGTCTGAGTCACCATCAGGAAGCGAGCCAGACCCAGACAGCCTTTCCACCTAAAATCCTCCTCAACCCCTTCCCCCTTCACTCCTAAAACTGGGAGGGCTGTCTGGTCTATAAAAAGTGAAGTGCAAACTGTTCTTTGTTTCTTGAAGAGGTACAAACAACTGATCAACAAGTTACTTTGACTATCAAAATACATCTGTTCAGTTTCAGAGGAGTTGTTTCATTTTCTGAGGAGAGTTATTTCCCATTTATTGTACTTGTGTTTGTTTGTTTGTTGCTCTTGGCCTCACTGTTACATGGTTACTATGGAAACAGTCAATGGTTATAAACAATAATCTGAAAAGAGGAAGTGAGGGGAAACTTTAGGAACAAAGTGTGACTTTCTGAACTGTAAATACAAATCAACCACGTGGTAAAAAGAAAAATATGAATAGAGTCCAATAAGCACTGCACGTCTCTTATTGACACATAATCATCCACTTATTAGAAAAAGAAAAAAAATGTTTTGGAGGAAATGACTTGCTCTCACTGAGACAAAGTTCCTCTTTTAACCAACTGACTCTGTTGATGAGAACTGCTAAGTCCTGCTCTTCTCCGCACTATTGGCCATATTGGGTAAGAAAAAAACCTGAATTTGTGCAAAACGATTGGCTGCTGAAGATGTCATACCACCCTGTCATCACTGTGACAAGCTCACACTGCAGTTTCTAAAGCGGGTACATTACGTCGTCGTGCTTCTATATTCGGTGTAAAAATCAACACTACTGGTTGTCAATGATCCTGTTGATACAGAGGTGTTTGTACAAGAGTTTCATTCATCTGCTCCACCCCTCACAACCAAAATGACCCATTTCAGCGGAGTTGAGGGGGTTCAATGCAATTCATTCAGCCTAAATATGTTGAGGGGGTTCAATGCAATTCATTCAGCCTAAATATGCTGAGTGGATGTTAACTGATAAACGTTTGTTTCAGCTCTGCTGCTTTGCCCCAGAGAGGAATTCTTTTCGATGTTTGGTTTTAGATAAATTAGTGTTCTCAGCTGTTGAAACCAAATCCAGAAAATGTTCCTTTATGTTGTTGTTTATTTGTTATTACTAATTTGACCTGTTATGTCATAAGGCACTTTTAGCAAAAACACTTTTATATAAATTAATTGTAATCCTATATTGTGTAAAATATGAGGTTGCTTTCTGGTGTTGTGAGAGAAAGCATCTAGACACGCAAGTCACATTTCTAATTCTCATTATGATTCTGATATACAGCACAGCTCATGTTTGTTTTCCTTCAGGGAGGGGAAGAAGCACCCATTATTAGTGTACCAATAGAGTTGGGGGCCCCATAATTTATTTTTCCAGCGATGACTTCACCTCCACAGTATGGTCTTTTCTTGGCCTCCAACTCAACTTTTCCCCCATTATCTGAGTCAGCCACATCCCAGATTCATGTGCTTCTATTTTTGGGCCCTAATTTCCATCACTTCACCGGTAGGCAGACGTATATAATTGTGTTGTTTTTTTTGTTTTTTTTTATGGAAAAGGGGAAAATGGTGCCCTATTTCGACCAGAACACAGTCAGCTTAAAGAGGCCTGATGCTGTGGCACCGGGATTAACCGCACAAAGATGTTTGAAGCCACCCCAAGGTCAGCAGCTTGGACTCAAGTTGCCTACTGTAGTTGCCAGGGTGTTTAAGAGACAAGCCATGACTGAAAATGTGGGTCAAACCCAACACCCTGTAAATCCACATGTCTGAAATTGGAATGAAAGGATTCATTAACACCACCATGAGCACATGCAGTATAAGAGCAAAGACATACATATAACAAGTTTATGATCAGTTCAAAATATAGTTTTTAAGTATGTCACATATTATGTGCAATACTATATACTCTGCAATGATATAAATCACTCAATTAGCACTTTTATGACACTAACAAAAATAAAAACAGAAGTTCAATTTATTCTTGCCATGGCTGGCTGGTTTATTATTTCCTGTTAGTGAGACGGTGAAACATGAAACAAAAATGTTCCCAATTTCTAAATATTTTCCTCATTTTAGTGTCATTCATGAAGATGAGCAGTGTCTCTCTCTGTGAATCCAGTTCATGGTACCAGAGTTACTGTTTGAAGTGATAACCTGTCCAGTAAAATGTCTAGCCCTTAACAGATAGCTGCCAGCAGCCAAAACAAGGGCTGGACCAGTCCCAATCCCATTAACAAAGTCATGAATGGATGCCTCACTGTATAAATAGTGCTGTGTTTTTTTTTACAGCGCAGGTGGGGAAGTTCCACATGTAGAACAAACACAGTAATTCACATTCTTTGCCAGAGGTGACTGACCTAAAGGAAGGGCAGGCACACACTCATGATGGGGCACACCCACTCCCTCAAAGCTTTAACTACGACTATTTCTTCTGCTCTGCTCCCTCCGAGAGGACGGTTCTGAAAAAGATATACATTATATCAGTGCCAGGAGCAAAAACAGAGAGTGCTAAAGTTAGCTTGTGCAGGAACAGCACTGTATGCAGGGGCTGGAGGCCATATGGTTTATATTAATTCTCCTCTCTCCAACTGTGTGTTCAAAGCAGTTTAATAAATCTGTGTTGTTTTAATTGGTCTCACTTTTAAGTCAGAGCTCATTTCAAAGCTTTTCTTTTTTTTTTCTAGGTTGAACTAAACTCATTCAAAGAAAATGTCACAATTCGGCAAAGCAAGAAAAAGGGAAACAAAAAACTGAATTCAATTAACCGATTGGTCACCATTTGTGTAGCTGATCAAGCGGCAAATTAAAAGTAATTCATTTTAAATAAATCCTAATACACACAAAGAAACTGTCACAGTGTGCTTCCTTTGAGCTTTGAATTAGCTGTCAAATTTAAATCCATGCCAGAGCCCACTAAGTGTCCTAAATGGATTGGCAAGGATCAATGTCACTTGTCGGTTTCTAACAACCAGACAGTGTAGTTTCATACTGACCTCCTCAAAGTGAGTTGCTGTTTGAATAAAATGAACAGTAATATGACACAGAAATTTAAAACATTATAACTACCCTGACCTGATGTGCTGGTTGCCTTACATGCTGCCAAAACAGCTCCGACCTACAGAGCCATAGATTACAAGGCTTCTGAAGGTGTCATGTGGTATCTGGCATCAAGACCTTAGAAGATCCTTAAATCCTGTAAATTGTGAATTGGAGCCGCCACAGAACTGTCCCTTCGTAGTTTGTCCCTTGTCAGACTAAAATGCTCTGACCAAGACATCTGACCCTAAATATTTAGTCTCAAGGAAAAACTGATAAGATTTTTGTCGTCATATCTCAGAAATGCCTTGGGTGACTTTCTGTAAATTTGGCACAAAACGTTCACTTGGACTCAAGGGTGCATTAATTATTACAATTTTGGTGGTGAAAGGTCAGTGTTACTCTATGTCTGTCCCATTGCTGCAAATGCACAATAAAAATTTCAAATCATATGGTCACATCAAATATTAATAAGTTTAGGTATGTTAACTTGTGCAAGTTTTCAAAAGAACAATGAACAATCGTTGGGCTCTCTGAAAGTGAAGCTCAAAGATTCATAACAGAGAGGTGAAAAAAAAGCCTGTGAATATCAAAGCAATCCACCACTTCCATCCTTAATCACATAGATCAAAAGGGCTTTGATCCACTGGTGGGACCTCTATTCTTTCTCCATGGCCTGTCTGTAATTAGTTTAGCAGAAAGCCTGTAATATCTCAAATTAACAATCATCAGTAAAGAATGTGTACAGCTCTTCTCTTAAATAGTGGCAAATGCAGCTGTATACAGCTGTAACAACCCCTCCCTTTGACTGACTCAGCGAGATTCAAAGCAAAAACAAGCAGTGAGCAAGTTGTATGGGAATGGGAAAAGAGGAAATCTGTCGTCTATTAGTGACCATTTTATTTAGGGGAAGAGTCAAAAACTATTATTAGAGCAAGATGCTGGGGGAGAAAACAACAGCAGCATGTTATGCAAAACAAAAACAGGAATACAAATGACATAACAACTTCTACAAATATAGTTTGAACGCCACCTCTCTATTGTTAGCAGTACGTTAGTTTCTGCTCTACATTGTTCTTGATTCTCAGATTTTTACCGGATTGGGAGAGCAGTAATGCATGTGAGCCCTGAAACTGACAAGTAGTGAGGAGAAAAAAAAAGAGAAAACGTGGCGGGATAAAGATAATACAAACATTTCCAGGATCAACATGACATGCAGTGGTCACCCTGTTGGCTGACAAAAAATGTCTCTTTGGAAATACAAGAGAGTGAAAAGCTGTAGGGAGTCACTCCTGCGAAGAAAAAACACAACATGGATGCTTTGGAGATGAGTTCAAAGAAAATCCTGAAACATAGGATTTGACAGGTTTTGATGGTTGTGACCTTTTACCATCTGGAGTGTGGTTTCCAACAACAACAAAAAACAGGTCAAAAAGAAAATGTGTTTGGCAGGGTGGCATCGCAGGTTCGTGCTTATGAGACCCTAAACCTGCAGGAAGGAGGAAGCCATTTGCTTTTGCTTTTCTTTTGGAGAGTTTTGGCAGAGTTATTAACATGACAGTGATGAAAGGAAGGCACAGAGGGAAGGCTGAAGGGTGAGAGACAGACAGAAAAAAACAGAGAGAGGGAGAGAGAGAGAGAGAGAGAGAGGCTGGTCTTTGCTTCTTTGCTCCAGCAAGCCATCTATCTTTGGCTGTGCTCACGCCCCAGCTGCTGCTGGTTCAAAGTACGGTCACTGGCAGGGAACCAGCAAAAGGCTGTGAAAAACACCCACGCAGCCACTTCACACACAGAGGGAAGCAAAAAAGAAACAGAATGTATTTGGAACAAATGAATGTCTCCAACTCAAACCCGGTGTCACCTGCACCAGAACTACAGGGGAACTTAGATTAGCGAATCCAGTGACAGGATTGCTGAATTTAATGTTTAATCAGCCTGTAAAAAAAAACAACAACCTTGTGAATGCCAGGGATGGTGGATAGACTAGTTTAACCTAAATGTTCATTCAGTAATAAGTATTAGTTTTAAGAAACTCGTAGTTTGGTGACACCATTCAATTTCCCATATCATGTTAAATTGGCAGTAAATGCAATGATCACAATGTAAAAAAGTTGAGCAGCATGTTGTTTACGAGTATATAAGATTAGAGTGCAGACACCATACACATATACATGCAGGTAAATCAGAGGGGGGAGGCTGGAGTTATGCAGGTAAGCAGTCATGTTTAAGTAATTGTACTTACCTACTTTAGTTAATTTGGTTAGGCAATGGTGAGCTGCAGCATGGAGGTCACATAGCATATTTTCAATTTACCCGATACCCACCATGAATATATATATATTTTAACCGCAATAATCACCTAAAAGTAAAGCTTGCACTGCTGAGTACACAGAGACTCTATATCAGCTGTTGGATGGTCTCCTTCACTTTTGGTCCTGTGCCAAACGATCTAGGGCAAGGTGTGGATGTAAATGTATGATTGTGCAGATCTGTGGTTTGCATTTCTCTAGAATGCAGTATGAATGAACACTTAAATCACCTTATTATGTGCCAGTGTCCTTGGCGTGTCCCTTCGTAGGCATTGCAGGTGAGCAGAGACGTGTCCATGAACCATGCAAAACCTTATACTGCTGGATAAGACTGCGAGTTCAACAATATAAGCACACACACACACACACACACACACACACACACACACACACACACACACACACACACACACACACACACACACACACACACACACACACACACACACACACACGTGCACACACACACACAAGTCGGAAGATTTCCTTGTAAGGACTGGCTTGTTCTTGGAGTGTGAACGTGACTGTGCCAGTGCTGCTGTAGCTATTGTTTGAACTTGTCTGACATGTCTAGGTCACTGCTGATAAAATGCTCTGTTTTGTTTTTCTTTGGCAAAATAGGTGGTGAAGGTGTGGAAAAAGAGTCGGGGGGGGGGGGGGGGGGTGGAGGCCTGCTTCCTGTGGCAACCACTTGTGGCATGATTAATGACTGACTTCCAGGGAAGCAAGGCAGCGCCTTAATTATATCCAAATAAGTCAGTGTAGTGGATGAGCTGTTCTGTCTTCTGTTGATTAGCCCTCACTCAAGAAGAGGCAGTATATTGATGAACTTGAAAAACTTGAAAGAACATGAACTACTACAGTTCAAAAGAAATATAGACTGCATGGAGAATTTCCACAGTATTTATTGGTGTTATATATTGGTGTTGTCTATAAATTGCCCTTAGGTGTGAATGAGAGCGTGAATGGTCTTTGTTTCCGTCTGTCTCTATGTGGCCCTGTGATGGACTGGCGATCTGTCCAGGGTGTAACCCTGCCTTCGTCCTAAGTGAGCTGGGATAAGTTCCAGCCCCCCCCCCCCCCCCTCCGTGACCCTGTTCAGGATAAGGCGGGTATAGATAATGGATGGATGGATGGATATTGGTGTTGGTGCCAATGAACGATTGGTTGCCACAAATGACGGGGATGTCATTCTTTGCTTCTTCTCAGGTCGCTTTTATGGAGATTCAAATATTGGTCCTTCCAAAGCAATACGCTTAGAACTTGTCCAATTCTCCACCTCTTTGCCATTTAATCTCTTTATGTTGTGACATGAGCTTTCTTAACTAATCGTGAATATACTTAAACGGTTCCTTCATGTCAGTGAATTTTTTTGATGTCCTCTCAAAACCCTACCACCTGCTCTGAACTTGAGATGAGTCATGAACATAATGCTGCAAACCAAATAAGCAGGTATGTACAGTTACAGAGGAACAGTTTAAAGCAATTATACAATGTGATGTGTGTAATGAGCGTATAAAACCTCAATTATCAATGGCAATGAGAATGTATCCACTTGCTTAACTTTCTGAAAAATTACCATCCCAGGGGCAACAACACCCTCTCATAAAAGTCCAAGTTTCTCTTTAATTAGGTGTGAGATCATTTATTATCTGTAAACTATGAAGCCTGAGAAGGCTGCGCTGATTTATGATCACGATTACAAAACCCAGGCGCTAAAAATCACCTTTTCTCTCTTAGTCTCTTGTAAAATGGAGATAATGAACATATAACAAATAGTACCATTATATCTTGTATATTTATACTATACTGGATAAATACACTACATGATGATACTATAGAAAATACCACTGAGCATGTCACAAAAGAAACAAATGTTTTTACTAACAGGAAACAGAAAGTGAGCCCTGCCCTCTCACTTCCTATAGACCAGATTTATTGATAACACTTCAAGTATCAGGCAGCTACAGTACTGTAGACCCACAGTTTCGTAGGGGCACAACTGGGGCAATAGATAAAACAGTCACAGTACACAATTTTGCCACATTTACATGACATGGCAATCTCTGTTATTCAACACTAGAATAATAGAAACTATACAACAGGCAAAAAATAAATAAATCATGCATCACCAATACTCAAACTAAGCGATAAGGCATGAGAGACATGAAGCGACAACAGATTGTGGATTGAGCACATTGTCTATGTCACCATATTCTTCTGTCACTAGCAACATAATGCAGAAGACTCAAAATGTATTTTTTATATTTCATTTTCTAGAGCCAAAATACGTAACAGATCGATATGTAGCTTAAGAATGTAAAAGTGTGTCGAGCGAATATGAAACCTAAACAAAGGGAGGAGACATAAATCCTTCTCGAGGTAGCTCAAAATAAAAATGTATGCTGTAGCGTCAGGATTCAGGGCTTTCATTGAAGTTTGTGTGTGACGTACTGCATTTCTGAGCAATGCCCTGGGGAGCTGACCAGGTACAGTGAGCCATATTCCAGCTCATCAGATTAGCAGTGCCATGCTGCTGCATGCATGTGTGTATGTGTGTGTGTGTGTGTGTGTGTGTGTGTGTGTGTGTGTGTGTGTGTGTGTGTGTGTGTGTGTGTGTGTGTGTGTGTGTGTGTGTGTGGGTGTGCTCAATTTGATTGTGTCCATGCCTACGACTCAGGAAGGAGTTGTTTCTATTGCCATGCCCAGGCTGTTTCCTGCTGACGTTGGCATATTGGCAGGATGTCATCTAACTTCCTGTCATCTGGGACATGGGTGATCGGCTATTCGGGGCAGGTTGGTTACACCTGCCAGAGGTTTACTGGCAGATTCATGGGGGTAGAAATATGGAAATCTACACCCAGTTTTCTCACCTCTCTGTGAGGTGCTGACTCGGGAGGTGGGATGGGTTGAGGTTGGAATATAATGTAAATGTGATGATGCGTGATGAGATAACGTAATATGAAAATGTAATGGAAAAAGTAGACGTGAAGGAAATATGTATGTATGTTCGGAAACCTCACACCTGTCACAATTCATGGTTACTCACTCTATTTATTATCTGACAGCATAGTTTCATTGAAGAGTCAGCATAAAGCACAATTATTGTTGCTGTGGTCACTGTAACAACAATGACCGTGGCTATGAAGACTGTGTGAGCAGTTTGTCTACAGACATGATTTTAATAGACATCCTCAAGAGTGATTTCATTGGCTAAAGTATGAACACACGTGTGTGTACCTGTGGACATTCCCATTTCGCCACAGGTTGTTCTGTTGTGCTCAGTCCATGTGCATACCAACGCGTTTAACTGCAGAAGGACATTCTTGAATGTCACATCCACCGAAGTAGGACATTCAAGCCCTGCCTAAATAGACAGCCTCCCGCCTCTAAACCCTTATTAACTCCTACCGGCTCATGGATTAAGTCCTGGGATCCAGACAGCTAACAACCCTGTATGTGTCTGGTAAAAGCTGCTCACCCATTCACGATGCTTTATGACTGGCTACAACTCACAGGCTTCTTCCACGACCTCCTGCGGAGGGACATTTGCAAAACAAGTGCTTAGTTTGAGGGGACAGCAGTGGAGGGAGAGAGAAGGGAGTCAGGGGTATGTTTCAAAGATTAGTGGAAGATGGTTAAGGCGGAGGGAATAACAACATTGTTTTGATTGGGCTTCGCAAAGCTGATGTGGACTGTTTACTTAAAGGTGAAAAGTTAAAATTGCTTTTGGGGAAAGTTTTGCCCACTGCATCTATTCAAGAAAACTCTGGGATATGTTCATTCAGAAAACATACATACACATTTTTAAAGACTTTTTAGACAGCTTGCCTGGCTGATTTCTGATGCAAGAAATAATCAATAAATATATGAGCGAAATGATATATTGGTGTAGCTCGGATTGAAGTTTCTTACGAACAGCAAGAGAGGAGGGTAAGAGGCAGTGTAGCATGATGTCCTGAGTTTTTCACATGCCCCTGAGGCATGAGCCAGTCCACGTGGACCTCCTCTGCAGTCAGTGGTCCACCTTGTCTCTGGTGTAAGAACAAGACATTTCACAAATGACTAAAACACTCTGGAGAAGCTGAATCAGAAATATTGCCTAAGACTGAAGTCTTATACTTGTAATGTGACTAGTTCATGCCATACTGATAAATAATACTGACAAAAAAAAGGAAAGAAAGAAACTTTGCAGGCACTAAGGTGATAGAATCTAAGTCATATTTTTCTTTGACTTTGTTTACGATTTTATCTGTACCAGTAGATCTGTTTTTGTCAATTTGAAAGATATGACGCAAGTTGCATTGTTACTTTCAGGTTGGCAACAATTTGGCAACATATTTCAGGGTGTGGGAAAATAGTTAACATGTTAATTGCGCAACTATGTGCTTAGATTTCAGTCCACAACTGCAGGATGCTTTTAGTAAGGCTTTTTGCTACCAATGTGCTTCTAGAGGTTTTAGAAAATTATTTTAATCGAAGGACAACGATGCAGCTCTCTATAAGTAGGTGACCACTTGTTACTCCATCTCAAAAGCCAGCACGACCTTTTACGGAGATTTCACATGTAAATGTGAAACACAGCACAGCACAACACAACACAGCACACAGAGAACAAAATGTTAGAAAGAAAATCACTGTCCCGCTTACTGTATGCCAACTGGAGCACAAACCCTGAATTACAGCTATATAACAATAAATACTGACCGGCCTACAGCTTTCTTTGATCAGGGAAGAGGCTACAGACCAGGAGTAAGCCGGTGTCTCTTCATCATGAAATCCGAGCCCTTCCTCAGTCCGAATGGAACTCCTCTTTCCCACGCATGTTTTGTCATGCCACACAACACACCATACTACTCACCCATCCACAACACCTTTCACTGCGGACTTTACTGACTGCCACGTCTCAAGTATTTTATGTTGTTTTTTGGGGTTAACTTTGTTTTAGTTAAATAAATGAGTTATTGTTTTACTTCCACCTGCGTCTCCTCAGTCGCCAAAGAGTTTTGTTTTTTGTTTTTCTTCCAAAAAGCTTTGGGACCACTGAGAAATACAGTATCTTGAAATGTATTTAATGTCACATTGTTTGCATTTACTATCGCCCTTTGTGTAATGTATGGCTCAGATTTGACCTTACACACAACACATGCACACACACTTATCTGGTTTCACAATGTTGGACATGTCAACACGTGATCTTTCATAAATGAAACAAAAACACAGCAAGGAAACGGTTTCATAACCACGTAAGCAGGCCTGTCTTGCTAACAGGTCGATTAGAGAGTCATGTTTGCCCCCGTGTGAGATTTTATGACCTCGCTGCCAGTTTGCTGAAGTTACATAATATCCCCAGACAGGTGAAAAAACAAATGACCAATTACTGGTGTCTCCCTGGAGAGGGACAATACAGCCGCTGCTATGACTGTTCCAGCCAGTCAGGACCAGCTGCAGGTGAGAACAAGGTTTGTTTGTGTATGAGGTGTGCATTTAGGAGCTGCAGAATCCACGTGAGTGTAGGTGTGCACACTCCACTTGTGTGTGTCTGCGTGTGAGCATAATGTAGCATCCAAAATACTGTAAATTCAGCTTGTGTGGGTTTGCAAGACTTCACTAATTAAAAGAATCCAGATCCAGAATGCAGCACAAATATTTTTAATGACACAACAAGAAAGAGATAATGAATACCAAATATTACGCCTTACATAATCTGAATTTCAGACTCTGCCCCGCTACAAAAATCGAATTAACAAACCATTCATAATTGTAATTGACAGAGAAGTCTAAGTTAAGTTAAAACATCGTCTGTCTTCACTTCTTGAATGTTTCTATTTGTTTGTCTACTATTTCTGCACTGTACATGACCCTCTAATGTGTGTGTTTCTGTGCAGCGTACCTCATCTACCATCCCAGCTGAGATCACAGCAGGTTTAAGGAGAGTGAGCTGACGCCCAACTCAGGCAATGGTAATCCTGAGGTGATGACATTTCAGTCTGGTTTCACAGGTACGGCAACAGAGCGCTGCTTCTGAACAGGTTTGAGCTGAGATGGGTTCATTTAAAATAACATTAACGCATGCAGATGGCTTCTTGTCTACTGATGTTTATGAGCAACATGGTCCATTTGAAAATGTTTTACTAAGTATGAGCGTGTGCAATGGGCTGGAGCAGATTTTTTTTGAAGCGTTAAAGGTCTTTACACGCTGGGGGCGAAATGACATGAAAATCCTAAAAACTTGCCGGCAATTTTTTTTGCATCAAAACCATTAATGCTGGCAGCGATGGGAATTTCGACAGTTACGAGAGTTTTTCCCCAAAAAAGTTCAAATAGATCTGCATGAGCTCATTCCTCAGGAAAAAAAAGAATTAAAAATGGCAGAAGTATCTTTCTTTTTTTAAGTGTGTTTGTGTGTGTGTGCAGCATCTGAATGAAAATTCTCCACAGCAAAAACTCGGGATGTCTCAGCATCTGAAAAGTATGATGTGCGTTGCAAAAACTCAAAAAAATCAATCCCCTTCCAATAAAACGTGATATTGTTTTCTCGAATGAATCGCACAAAAAAACCCACTGTGTTAAGGCCTCAACTATGCTGTAGTGTAATGGCCCTACTTACTTCCAAAACCTTTCAGCAAACACCTCTCTACCCTTTATGGAAAGTAGGCATGCATGTTTGGTTGGATTGTAGTCACCTTAACATGAACTAATTAAGACATTTAACACAGCTTTCAGTGTTACCTCATAAGTTAATTTCAGTCACTTCTGTGTTATGAAACGGTGTCAGAATGACTTTTAATATATTTGTTCATCAAAGTAGTGCATGATATCAGCCAACTATGTTCAAATGTTGCCAGTCTTCATGTAGCGAAATGAAAGAGACTCTAGAAACGATTATATAGAACATGAAGTGTGTTTTTTGAACTGCACGCCAACTGCCTTACTGCTGGACAAATTATACCCTTCAACTTCTCCAATGGCTGCTCTGGCACAAAGGCAGTGGTTAAACAAAGTTATACAACAGCAGACAACTAAAGTTTCTTTATGCAGGAGTCTAAATTGGCCTATTTAGCAGTGCAGTAAATGAGAGAGATCTGATACTCCCTGCAATCTGCAGGGAGAGGAAAAATCAAAGGAGGAAAGTTCTGATTTAAGGACTTTGCTTAAAGAGCTCTGTTTTTTGGTCAAAAGGTCCATGCCTGTTTTTAGCCACAATTTTGAAGGCGTAATGCAGTGCTGTTATCACTAATGGGTGTAGAAACACACAGGTACTTGAACTAGCACGCAACTTCCCACAGGCTGCACGCATTAAGTATATACAAAGACAGAAACACACAAATACATTCATGTAATCACAGGTATAGTAGAAGTAGACATTCACACCCACGCTCACATACTGTCCATAGGAATGATTTTCATCTCATGCAGCTGCCTCCCCTCAGGTAAAGACTCATTTCTTTCCAAGAGACAAGAACATATGCCTTGATAGTTGTAGTTTAACATAAAAACTAGATGATGAAAAAAACAGAACATGCCACTGCATGCCTCACATTATTGAGTCAGTATTGCAATTTCCAAAGGAAAAGTGTTCTTCATAAAACAGTTCTAATAGCTGTAATGAATGCACACATTTCCCTTTTTTTTTTTTTTTTAAAGCCTTTTTCACACCTCGTCTATTAAGATCAGGGAAAAAAACAAAACAAAAAGGTCCTAGCTGCAACACGGTAAATACTTATTTTGCAAAATCCAAATCAATACCACACAGTTACACCCACTCGTCCTGTTGTTCCGCTGCAGCACAAGCGTGTTGTGAGAATGAGAATAACTCCTCTGGGTTTTATACCTCCACAAAATGCAGAAGTACACCACGTGACAGTGAGGTGACATCTTAAGTTGGTTTCCCATCACGCCCTGCAGATGTGATACACAGCACTGAGGCGCTGAGGTAACAATTCTGCGACCACAAACTTCCTCTATCTGTAATAAGAATGAAGAACAGTGGCGAAATGACCCCAGCTTAAAGGCCCAACCTTAGGGTGGTACTGCTTCCTGTGATGAAAATACCTCCAGTGGCACCTCAACTGAGTGGTGAAACACATTGAAAAAGATCATACAGAAGCAAACTTGAGCAACAACTATCTACAGCACAGGATAAACTAAATTATTGATAAATGTAACGTAGACTATTTTCGCCACTAAATAACTGTCGGTGCTTCAAAACAAAAGCCAATGCCCATTCCAGCATGCACTTGATAGAGGACATGGGCATAGGATGTTGGTCTTACACTTAATGCATTTTTCTGAGACTCAAGACCTGAACTGAATGTATTTGTTGTCTATAGTGTTTAACACACGATCCATTGAAGTGAAATTTGCCATTAATAAGACAGAAAAGTGTAATTTGTGTGAATATGTGTGTGTGTTTGAAACAAGTATAGACTACATTTGCCTTTTGACCTTTGTAAGTACTGCACATGAAAAACATCTCTGCAAACAGCTTCGTAGTCAATAATGTGCAATCAAGTCAACAATCCTCCTCATCCCTCAAAATCTTAGAGGAGAAAACAACATCCACTGACAGTAACTGGAATTATGTGTGATGTTAGCTCATGTGCTATAAATCACATGACATCCCAACCAGCCTGCAAAAGTGAAACTGATTCTGTGGGGGGGGTTTCCAGCAGAAGTCTGACAGTACGCACTGCCAAGGTCTTCAGTGTGTGCACCTAATTCGGGGAAAAGGTTTAGCTTCATAGTAGCCTTCTCTTTTCAGCTTTAACAAAAATTATTTCCTTCAAGCTGTTTGGCACCATCAGGATCTAAGCATGGGCTTATTTGCCTGCCAAGGAGAGGAGTCTCCTCTGGGAACACTAAAATCCAAACATATTAAAAGAGATTGGGTGAGATTAACGTCCCAAAAAAAGCAGCTTTATATGGGAACCATAAAATCGTGGCCAGGCAGTTTTTGTTCTTGTGCAAGTTAAAGAGTTCCCGACAGCTGTTGGTGGCAAGTTGTTGTGAAGATACAGACCAAGTAGTTACATGGGCTGTAACATTATTTACTATGTTTAAAAACTGTAAGAAGCTACACTCGTGTCTGACAAAATGAGAGCACACCCTTTCATCTTCAAGCATGCATTTTGTTTCTGTTGTCTGTACATCTGTTCTTGTTTCCATTTCCCTAGAACTCCATGCTGCTGTTTTCCCGAGGATGGACAACAAATTTTTAGTGGTCAGCTTGACCCTGGCAGTTCTGTCAGACATAAAGCAGATGCAGGAAGCTGGCTCACACTGCACTGGTTAGGATATGTGAAGGAGGCTATGGTGACAGTATTCTGGCATAAGACAGTTTGGCTGCTCCAGTGAAGTTACCAAAATGTCACAGCTGTCTAACACCACATTCAGTTCAGTTCAACAGACCCATAGCTGTTTCCCCAACATTTGTACCTCCAGGAAACTTCATTCAGGATGCATATTTTTTTTGCCAGCAACACCTTGCATCACATTCATTCTTTTTCACACATTCACACCTGGACTGGGACCAATCCTCGCCTGTTGGCCGCAGACTTATTTGTAACTGGCACTGGTGGAAGTTTTTGTTAGTCCCCAAGAAAGTCCGCTTTACCACATGCAAGCATACGTTGTGGGCAGAAAAATATTTCAGTGTTTAATAAGCTGTGCAAAAACATTCTATCCGTCAGGAATTTAGTGAAAAATGGAAGGCAAAAAGGCCATACAAGACACAGGGAGCACAGGTAGTATTAGTGGACCTTCTGGAGGCCTCAGGTTCCAGCAGTTACACCTTCAGCTATTCACAGGGCAGCTCCAGCAAAACATTTATGAGTTACAGTGTTTGTTCCACTTTTCTAACCTTCATCCTTTAGTCCTGAGCCCAAACTACTGCTGTTCTTACAGCTCGCTGCATTCATTTAGCATCACATCTGTAAAACGGAACCACATTAAGTGGTCAGAATGAAAACCAGTAGAACATTGAACCCTGAACAACATCAGGAGGGATCCACCGATTCCAGTTTAAGTATTCTTTTTCAAAGTAATTACACCAGCATGGCTTTTGCTACACTCTGTCTAAAGTACCAGTTATACCAGTTAAATAACCACTGAAGTCTCTTCATGGATGCTCAGTGGTTCTCTCCTGCAGAGCAATGAATCAGGAATCTTGTACCAGTGAGCCCCCTAGAGGTAGATATTTTAACTGCATTCTGGCTCATGCCCAGACTTTTTTTTTTTATCTCTTAGAACCAACATACCTGAGCTGTCAAATGTGACACATAGAACAAAAACTCCAGACACATTAAGTGAATTCCTCTGAGAGTCAGGACTTTATTGTATGAGGTGTTTGCTGCATGTCAATTCTAAGTGTATCAATTACCTTATTATATTGTATTGTCTTGCAATATGTTCCGCTACACTTTGTCCTCTGTTTTACATGTAAAACAGAGCAATTTTTTTCTCTCTCTTGGATGTGACTCTTACTTTGCATTATTTGCTAGATCT